>NC_081297.1:32954124-33611332 GCF_030435805.1 Mustela lutreola | reverse complement strand
CATTTATTGAAAAGGCTGTCTTTTTTCCATTGGACATTCTTTCCTGCTTTGTCGAAGATTAGTTGACCATAGAGTTGAGGGTCTATTTCTGGGCTCTCTATTCTGTTCCATTGATCTATGTGTCTGTTTTTGTGCCAGTACCATGCTGTCTTGATGATGACAGCTTTGTAATAGAGCTTGAAGTCCGGAATTGTGATGCCACCAACGTTGGCTTTCTTTTTCAATATCCCTTTGGCTATTCGAGGTCTTTTCTGGTTCCATATAAATTTTAGAATTATTTGTTCCATTTCTTTGAAAAAGATGGATGGTACTTTGATAGGAATTGCATTAAATGTGTAGATTGCTTTAGGTAGCATAGACATTTTCACAATATTTATTCTTCCAATCCAGGAGCATGGAACATTTTTCCATTTCTTTGTGTCTTCCTCAATTTCTTTCATGAGTACTTTATAGTTTTCTGAGTATAGATTCTGTGTCTCTTTGGTTAGGTTTATTCCTAGGTATCTTATGGTTTTGGATGCAATTGTAAATGGGATTGACTCCTTAATATCTCTTTCTTCTGTCTTGCTGTTGGTGTAGAGAAATGCAACTGATTTCTGTGCATTGATTTTATATCCTGACACTTTACTGAATTCCTGTATAAGTTCTAGCAGTTTTGGAGTGGAGTCTTTTGGGTTTTCCACATATAGTATCATATCATCTGCGAAGAGTGATAATTTGACTTCTTCTTTGCCGATTTGGATGCCTTTAATTTCCTTTTGTTGTCTGATTGCTGAGGCTAGGACCTCTAGTACGATGTTGAATAGCAGTGGTGATAATGGACATCCCTGCCGTGTTCCTGACCTTAGCGGAAAAGCTTTCAGTTTTTCTCCATTGACAATGATATTTGCGGTGGGTTTTTCATAGATGGCTTTGATGATATTGAGGTATGTGCCCTCTATCCCTACACTTTGAAGAGTTTTGATCAGGAAGGGATGTTGTACTTTGTCAAATGCTTTTTCAGCATCTATTGAGAGTATCATATGGTTCTTGTTCTTACTTTTATTGATGTGTTGTATCACATTGACTGATTTGCGGATGTTGAACCAACCTTGCAGCCCTGGAATAAATCCCACTTGGTCGTGGTGAATAATCCTTTTAATGTACTGTTGAATCCTATTGGCTAGTATTTTGTTGAGTATTTTCGCATCTGTGTTCATCAAGGATATCGGTCTATAGCTCTCTTTTTTGGTGGGATCCTTGTCTGGTTTTGGGATCAAGGTGATGCTGGCCTCATAAAATGAGTTTGGAAGTTTTCCTTCCATTTCTATTTTTTGGAACAGTTTCAGGAGAATAGGAATTAGTTCTTCTTTAAATGTTTGGTAGAATTCCCCCGGGAAGCCGTCTGGCCCTGGGCTTTTGTTTGTTTGGAGATTTTTAATGACTGTTTCAATCTCCTTACTGGTTATGGGTCTGTTCAGGCTTTCTATTTCTTCATGGTTCAGTTGTGGTAGTTTATATGTTTCTAGGAATGCATCCATTTCTTCCAGATTGTCAAATTTATTGCCGTAGAGTTGCTCATAGTATGTTCTTATAATAGTTTGTATTTCTTTGGTGTTAGTTGTGATCTCTCCTCTTTCATTCATGATTTTATTTATTTGGGTCCTTTCTCTTTTCTTTTTGATAAGTCGGGCCAGGGGTTTATCAATTTTATTAATTCTTTCAAAGAACCAGCTCCTAGTTTCGTTGATTTGTTCTATTGTTTTTTTGGTTTCTATTTCATTGATTTCTGCTCTGATCTTTATGATTTCTCTTCTCCTGCTGGGCTTAGGGTTTCTTTCTTGTTCTTTCTCCAGCTCCTTTAGGTGTAGGGTTAGGTTGTGTACCTGAGACCTTTCTTGTTTCTTGAGAAAGGCTTGTACCGCTATATATTTTCCTCTCAGGACTGCCTTTGTTGTGTCCCACAGATTTTGAACCGTTGTATTTTCATTATCATTTGTTTCCATGATTTTTTTCAATTCTTCTTTAATTTCCCGGTTGACCCATTCATTCTTTAGAAGGATACTGTTTAGTCTCCATGTATTTGGGTTCTTTCCAAACTTCCTTTTGTGGTTGAGTTCTAGCTTTAGAGCATTGTGGTCTGAAAATATGCAGGGAATGATCCCAATCTTTTTTTTTTTTTTTTTTTTTAAGATTTTATTTATTTATTTGAGAGAGAGACAGGGAGAGAGAGCATGAGTGAGGAGAAGGGCAGAGAGAGAAGCAGACTCCCCGTGGAGCTGGGAGCCCGATGCGGGACTCGATCCCGGGACTCCGAGATCATGACCTAAGCCGAAGGCAGTTGTCCAACCAACTGAGCCACCCAGGCGTCCCGATCCCAATCTTTTGATACCGGTTGAGTCCTGATTTAGGACCGAGGATGTGATCTATTCTGGAGAATGTTCCATGTGCACTAGAGAAGAAATGCCCCTGTCACTACTTTTGAACTCTGGGAAAAAAAAATAATTTTGTGATCGGTTTTCAGCCACCTTCCACACTGATCCCACCATCAGCTTTAACGGTTATTTTCAAATAAAAAACAATAAGAAGACACGTTTATTTTAGATAAATCTCAGTGGAATTAAAAAAGTGAAATGAAGGCCAAAACATACACCAAGCATAACACCGGAAAATCAGATGAATTATCTACACCATCAGAAACTAACAACACAGCTAACTTCGATCCCGGTGATCACTCCCATCACAGGCTGGCTGAACTGAACCACCAAGCTGTTCAACGAGAAATGGCTCCACAGACTGTTAGGCTAATGACCCTCAGAAGCAACATTGGTCTTTATTAAGAGCATATGATTTCCATTCATTATAAATAGCCCTTTGTATACAATACCCTAATAATGAGCTAGTTACCTGCTCCCCAAAAGAGGTCCTGTAAGGACACCTCATAAGAAGCACTTTTGTTCATCTTGTTTCAATGCTTTTGTATGCTTAAAATGAAAATATCTTAAATATTCTATGATCATAATTTTCTGTTTCAGAATTATGTCCCTGGTCGCCACAAACCACTAAGAACTGTTATGTAAGTAGTACAAAATATCTTTTGTCATATTTTTATTTTGAGCAAACAGAATTTTTATATCATTCGCATTTGAAAAACAACTCAAAGTTCTTTGAGTTGGTAAGGCTAGTCCTTCCCTGAGAGACCTTATTTTAAGGAAACAGGCATATACTAGGGTTGGCTGAACTTTAGATTTACCTTTGGCTTCCTGTTTGTCAGGGAGTCTGCTTTTCCCTCTCTCTTTACTGTTCCCCCTACTTGTGCTCTCTCCTTCTCTCTGTCAAATTAATAAATAAAATCTTTTTTTTTTAATAAAGATTTTTATTTATTTTATTTGACAGAGGGAGAGATCACAAGTAGGCAGAGAGGCAGGCAGAGACAGAGGGGGAAGCAGGCTCCCTGCTGAGCAGAGAGCCCCATGCGGGGCTCGATCCCAGGACACTGAGATCATGACCTGAGCCAAAGGCAGGGGCTTAATCCACTGAGCCACCCAGGCGCCCCAATAAATAAAATCTTAAACAGACAAACAAACCTTAGATTCACCCTTAAAACAGTACTTAATGGGGGCACCTGGATGGCTCAGTTGGTTAAGTGTCTCCCTTCGACTCAGGTCATGACAGGTCATGATGTCCGGGTCCTGGGATCAAGCCCCACAATAGGCTCTCTTCTCAGCAGAGAGTCCACATCCCCCTCTCACTGTCCTTCTGTGCTCACTTTCTCTCTCAAACAAATAAAATCTTTAAACAAACAAACAAAACAATACTTAATTTAACTTTGGAGAATACAAAAAGAAGAGGGAGAAAAAAACCAAGGTCTAGCTGTTTCTGCATGACTTGACTTGCTCTGATGAGTTTAACTTCCATGTCCCTTCCAGATGGGCCACAAGAAAAAGGAGTGACTCCTTCTTATGACTCCAAATAATGCTACTACATGGTTCTGCAGACACTGACAGCCCCAGGAATAGTCACAGCACCACTGACTTGGTCTTCCCATCTCTCTACCAGGAGCCTTTTCAACTCTGAGTAATGGCTCCAACAACTCCGTTTTTCTCTGTGTCTTGTAAAAAGGGTGCTGAAAACTACCTCTCTAATGAATAGCTATACTTTTATAATAATGTTTCCTGCAAATAATACGTGCTACATGGCATAGAAGGGGTTGACTCTACATTTTCAAACCTCAGGCTTTGGGAAAATACCTTCAACTTCAAGAATCACTTCCAGGGTGTTTGGGTGGCTCTGTTGGTTAAATGTTTGCCTTCACCTCAGGTCCTGATCCCAGGGTCCTGGGATAGAGCCTTGTGCTGGGGAGTCGGCTTCCTTCTCTCCCCTCCCCCGTCAAGCTTCTGTAGTCTCTCTCTCAAATGAATAAATAAAATCTTTCTTAAAATTTTAAAAAATAAAGAATCACTTCTACTTGTATCTTTACACTAAGGGACTGACATTTTTGGTTCAAATATTTTTAGAGGAAATGTTTGTCAGGAATACAACATCACCACATTTTTTGGAGCATTCTTCACCTAGACAAGCTACAATTCAAGACTTGAATTTCTAACCTCTATTTCAAGAAACCAACACCACCATTTCCTTATTCCAGCAGAAGTGTTCTCAGGTAAAGAAACTGACTCTTGCAATCAAATAATTTAAATAAGTACCTCCTTAAATGTTTTTCCTGAAGAATATAACAGTGCAACACAGATGCAACTGAGAGACTTTTTTTCCCTGAAGGTTTCTACTAAGATGTTCTTGAGTATCAGATGGCTGAATCAAACACCCATTCTGTTCACTGCCTGCTTCAGGACGCCAGGTTGTCAAGCTGTGGCTGATGAGATTTCAAAAGGTCCACAAAAGGGGCACCTGAGTGGCTCAGTTGGTTAAGCATTTGCCCTGGGCTCAGGTCATGATCCCAGAGTCCTGGGATCCAGCCACACATTGGGCTCCCTACTCAGTGTGGAGTCTGCTTCTCTCTCTCCCTCTGCCACTCCCCCTGCTTGTGGGCTCACGCTCTCTCTCTCCCTGTCAAATAAATAAATAAATAAATAAAATCTTTTTTTAAAAAAAAATGCACAAAAATACTAAATTGCACTGAACACTTGTCAAACCAAGCCAAAGCTACTGCAGGAAACACAGATCAGAGATTTACAGATTCTAATAGGCATTCCATTTTCATATTCCTCATCAAAATGGACTCTCAAAAGGAGCGTCCACTGTCAGTACTATAAAATATGAAAAACCCACACACAGGACTAGCTGATTTTTTTTAAAGATTTTATTTATTTATTTGACAGAGATTACAAGTAGGCAGAGAGGCAGTCAGAGAGAGGAGGAAGCAGGCTCCCTACTGAGCAGAGAGCCCGATGTGGGGCTCCATCCCAGGACCCTGGGATCATGACCTGAGCCGAAGGCAGAGGCTTTAACCCACTGGGCCACCCAGGCGCTCCAGGACTAGCTGATTTTTAAAACTGAGTAAAAAATAAAATTAAAATGCTTGGCTAAAAGAAGAAAAACTTACCACAACTTTCAGTATATTGCATCCAAAAAGGAAGGAAGAACGAAAACAGAAAAGGAGTAGCTCTAAGGAAAGAAAAACAAGTGATTTTTGAATTTAAGTAAAGAAATTACACACCTTCCTGGTACACACGGAGAGCTATCCTACCACCCGTTGCCAGAATTGCAAGCAATGTCTTTTCCATCAAAAATACCATTAGGCACTTCTTAGAACATGATGCTAGTTTTAATGAGTTCAAATAAAAATGCACCAAAACTGGTGGAGGAGGGGCAGGACATTGACATCAAGTCTGAAGTTAATGGCAGCCCCTGGAGCTGTGCAGCCTAGAGTCTATGAAGTTCCACACCCAGGCCTTGAATGTGTCAAAGTGACAGAGAGAGTAGGACCATTAGGAAGTTGCTCTACTGTTTCTTTTTCACCCTGAATCCTGGAACCTGCACTCAGTGGTTCTGAAGAGGAGTAGGAGGAGAGTTGCCCCCTTGGGGAAATTATACTTGGCAATTACATTTGTGGTGTCATGACTGGGGGTGGGAAGACGCTACCTGCACCTACTGGGCAGAGTCAGGGACACTGCTAATCATCCTGCATGGACAGTGCAGCCCCCACCATCAACAAAGAATTATCCCACCCAAAGTATCAATAATGCCAAGGTTGTGAAACCCTGGCACAGCTTCAGAACTCTGCTTTACTGAAAAGGTTCCAGAATTTTATGCTAAGAAGTTAGGCTCAAGTGAATATACTTTCACACGTGAATGTGGCTAAACAAGACAAAAACCCATTTATGAATGCTACTTTGAGGAATAAAAAACTAAAAACTATACAGGCAATTTACAGACTATTCTTCTTGACAGGACTTCAGTATTGTGGTTTGACATCACATTTCAAACCATGTTAAAGTCAGATACAGAGAGCAAGGGGAAAACACTCATTTGATGCCTTGAACTTCAACCTCCCATGTCCAAAGTGAATGCACAGATCTAGTCTGAGGACACAGAAGACTAGGGCAGCAAGGACAAGGCTGCACTAAGCCATGCCTAAGAGGAGGTAGCTGGCTGCCATCTAGCAGACTAATGTCCACACTCACCCACATGAGCCCTTTGCTCTCAAACTTTCACTTCGGCCCAACACTCCTTCCCACAATCCCCTTCATTCCTTCCTTCTAGTCCTGTCACAGTGTTGTCTTAGAAATATCCAGGAACAAGAATAAATTTTATTGTCAAAAAACCCCACAAATGGTCCTCAGAATATTTACTACTTAAAGATTTTATTTATTTATTTATTTATTTATTTGTCAGAGAGAGAGAGAGAGCGAGCGAGTGCAGGCACAAGCAGGCAGAGTGGCAGGCAGAGGCGGAGAGAGAAGCAGGCTCCCTGCCGAGCAAGGAGCCCGATGAGGGACTCGATTCTAGGATCCTGGGATCATGACCTAAGCCGAAGGCAACAGTTTCACCGACTGAGCCACCCAGGCGTCCCAGAATACTCACTACTTAAATGAGAGAAGAAAATATTGTCTGGATAGCCAGTCTCCTGGTTTCATGTCAGAATTCCACAGGACCTCTCCCAGCAGAACATCTCTATCAACTCTGAAAGTCACTGCCATGCTTGCTATCCACCCCAAATCGTTCTCAGGCATGCAGAGGTGCCCAGACATCACCCAATATAAAAGCAACCAATCCACTACGGAGGCCTATTCTTTATCACTCAGGGCCTTGCTGGGCTGTTGCAGTGCATGCCATGTTGTCTTGTATCTGGGTGCCCCCTGACTTGTCCCACCTTAACAATGCTATCACAGCTCCTCCTCACCTCCTCTCTTCATGTACTTCACTTCCAAACGCCCAGGGGCTGCCAACAGCTTCATAACATGAATTACCAAGTAACCCTCCTACTGCAGAAGAGAGCTCTACACACAGCCAAGTGTGCTCGCAGAGCTTGCACGGCGCTTCAGATACATGGCCTGGCAGAAAAAGCCATCTTCCACTGAAGCAAATGGTTTGCAAAGCAAGAATATGCTCCCCACCCCTTAAATTTATCCCTGAGTGGTTAATAATTAAAGTCACACTTTGAATACTGGCTTTACCAGGCTTTCTCTGCACTTCCTACAAAACATAAGAAATGGAAAAATCAGATATTAGATTTATTTTATAGAAAAGATATGCTAAAATTAAAGTGAATAAACAATTTCTATCTCTTCAGTAACCTCCCAAGAGAGGGATGACTGGGCGGCTCAGTCAAGTCCAACTCTTGATTTTAGCTCATGTTATGATCCCAGGGTGCTGGGATCAAGCCCCACATCTGGTTTCCTGCTCAATGGAGAGCCTACTTCTCCCTCTCCCTCTGTTACTGCCCCCCACTTGTGCTTGCTCTCTCTCTTTCACTCTCTCTATCTCAAATTAATAAATGAAATCTTAAAAAAAAAAAAAAAGAAAAGAAAAGAAAAAAAGGAATTATGTAGAAACAACAATAATGAAAAACCAGTAGGACAGATCAATGAAACTAGGAGCTGGTTCTTTGAAAGAATTAATAGAATTGATAAACCCCTAGGTACACTTATCAAAAAGAAAGAGAAAGGATGCAATTAAGGAAAGTTAATTCATTAATGAAAGAGGAGAGGTCACAACCAACACCAGAGAAATACAAAGAATTATAAGAGAATATTATAAAAAACTGTATGCCAGCAAATCGGGAAATAAATTCTTAGAAACATAAAAACTACCAAACTGAAAGAGGAAGATACAGGAAATTTTAATAGACCCATAACTAACCAGCAAAGAAACTGAATCAGTAATCAAAAATCTCTCAACAAACAAAAGCCCAGGGCCAGATGGCTTCCCAGCAGAAATCTACCAAACATTTAAAGAAGAGTTAGTACCTATTGTTCCCAAACTGTTCCAAAAAATAGAAATGGAAAGAAAACTTCCAAACTCATTTTGTGAAGCCAGCATTACCTTGATTCCAAAACCAGACAAAAATCTCAATAAAAAATTAAAAGGATACAACAGTATCCTTATTAAAAGAATTATTCACCACAATCAAGTTGGATTTATTCCTGGGCCACAGGGGTGGTTCAATATTCACAAATCAACCAATGTGATATACCACATTAATAAAAAAAAGGGTAAGAACCATATGATCCTTTCAATAGGTGCAGAAAAAGCATTTGACAAAAGCATTCGACAAAGTACAATATCCATCCTTGATAAAAACCCGCAACAAGTTAAGGATAGAGAGAACATACCTCTGCATGGTAAAGGCCAGACATGAGCGACCCACAACTCATATCATCATCAATGGAAAAAAATTGGGAATTGTTCCTGTAAGGTCAGGAACAAGACAGAGATGTCCACTCTCACCATTGTTACTTAATATAGTACTGAAAGTCTTAGACACAACAATCAGACAACATGAACAAATAAAAAGCATCTAAAATGGTAAGGAAGGGGTCAAATTTTCACTACTCGCAGATGACATGATAATCTATGTAGAAAACCCAAAAGACTCCACCAAAAAAATTGCTGGAACTGATACATCAATTCAGCAAAGTTGCAGGATATGAAGTCAATGTAGAGAAATCTGTTGTATTTCTATACACCAATAATGAAGTAGCAGAAAGAGAAATCAAGGAATCAATCCCATTTATGATTGCTCAAAAACCATAAGATATTCCTAGGAATAAACCTAACCAAGGTGGTAAAAGATTTATACTCTGAGAATTATAGAACAATTATGAAACAAATTTAAGAGTACAAAAACAAATGGGAAAATATTCCATGTTCATGGATTGGAAGATAAAATATTGTTAAAATGTCTATACTATCCAAAACAATCTATACATATAATGCAATCCCTATCAAAATGTCACTAGCATTTTCACAGAGCTAAAACAGCAATTCTAAAATTTGTGTAGAACCACAAGACCCTGAATAACCAAAGTAGCACTGAAAAAGAAAAGCAAAGCTGAAGGCATCACAATTCCAGACTTCAAGCTATATTACAAAACCTTAGTCATTAAGACAGTATGGTATTGGCACAAAAACAAATACATAAATCACTGGAACAGAATAGAGAACTCAGAAATGTACACTCAACTCTATGGTCAACTAATCTTCAACAAAGCTATCCACTGGAGAGAATATCCAATGGAAAATAGTCTCTTCAACAAATGGTGTTGGGAAAACTGGACAGCAACATGCAGAAGAGTGAAACTGGACCACTTTCTTATACCACACTCAAAAATAAATTCAAAATGGATGAAAGACCTCAGTGTGAGACAGGAATCCATCAAAATCCTAGGGGAGAACACAGGCAGCAACCTTTTTGACCTTGGCCACAGACACTTCTTACTAGATATGTCTCTGGAGGTGAGGGAAACAAAAGCAGAAAGAACTATTGGGACCTCATCAAGATAAAAAGCTTCCACACAACAAAGGAAACGATCAACAAAACTAAAAGGCAGCGTATGGGATGGGAGCAGATATTTACAAATGACATATCTGATAAAGGGTTAGTACCCAAAATCTATAAAGAACTTATTTTGATACGTTCTCAACACCCCGAAACTAAATAATCCAGTTAAGAAATGGGCAGAAGATATGAAGACATTTTTCTAAAGAAGACATCCAAATGGCTAACAGACAAGTGAAAAGATCCTTAACATCACTCATCATTAGGGAAATACAAATCAAAACTATGATGAGATACCACCTCACACCTATCAGAATGGCTAAAAGTAACAACAAAAGAAACAACAGATGGTGATGATGAGGAGAAAGGGGAACACTTTTACACTGTTGGTGGAAGTGCAGACTGGTGCGGCCACTCTGGAAAACAGCATGGAGGTTCCTGAAAAAGTTAAAAATAGAACTACCCTAGGACCCAGCAGTTATACTACTAGGTATTTACCAAAGGATACAAAAATACAGATTCGAAGGGATACATGCACACTGATGTTTATAGCAGCACTATCAACAGTAGCCCAGCAAGCTGTGGAGAGAGTCCAAATGTCCATTGACTGATGAATGGGTAAAAAAGATGTGGGATAGGGGTGCCTGGGTGGCTCAGTCAGTTAAGTGTCCAACTCTTGATTTTGGCTCAGGTCATGATCTCAGGGTTGTGAGATTGAGCACCATTTTGGGCTATGTGCTGGGCATGGAGTCTCTTTAAGATTTTCTCTATATCTACAATGGATAGCCACCAAAAAGAATGAAATCTTGCCATTTGCAACAGTGTGGATGGAACTAAAATGTATTATGCTAAGCAAAATAAATCAGCCAGAGAAAGACAAATACCATATGATTTTACTCATATGTGGAATTGAAGAAACAAAACAGATGAACACAGGGGAAAGGAAAAAAATAGAAGGAGGCAAACCATAAGAGACTCTTAACCATGGAGAGCAAATAGAGTGTTGATGGAGAGAGGTGGGCAGGGGATGGGCTAAATGGGTGATGTTATGGAGAGTGTTATGGAGGGCACTTGTGATGAGCACTGGGTGTTATATATAAGTGATGAATCACTAAATTCTACTCCTGAAACCAATACTACATTATCTGTTAACTAACTACAATTTAAATAAAACCTTAAAAAGAAAGTATGGAACAATGATGGCTAAAAGTAGCTAGAGGCTGCAGGGAGGAATACTAATAAGAAACAATTTGAGGAATTTCAAAGAGTCTCAGAATAACTAGGTACCAGGTACTTCAGAAGATGGGATCTGAAAGTAGGATTCAGTTGAGAATTTGTAGGATGAAGTATGCCTTTGGATTCCTCTTCACACAGACATCCTTATGCATTTGAGTGAATGGATCCCCTCTTACTATAAGTTCAACTTCTAGATAGGAGATGAAGTTTGTACTCTGCTGAAAGTGAATCTGAAAATTTAAAAAAATTGGGGGGAACAGTATAGTATCTGAAACACTGATGATTCCCAAATGAATCAATATATAGCTTTAGTTCCTGGGCTTCAGGCACACCTGTATAGCTTTCTATTTAACATCTCTATTCAAATGCCTAATAGAGATTGCCATGTAACATGTTCGAAATAGAATTCTTGATTCTTGTTTTCCCAGCAGATTTGTTCCTTCCTCAGTCTTCTTTATCTCAGCAAATGGCAACCTGGCTCCTTAGGCCAAAAACCTGGTAATAATTTTGGATAATTTCTTTCTCTTACTTAGAGGTAGCAAACTCATTTATGCTACTTCTAAAATAATTTCCCAATCCAACACCTCCTCACTATTTCCTATGCTAAAAACCCTAATCCAAGCCACTAGCATCTTTAACTAAAACATCGCAATAGTATCACAACCAGTCTGTTTCCATTCTTGCTCCCCATTACGGACAGAATTGTGTTCCTCTCAAATTCATAGGTTGAAGTCCCAACCCCAGTCTGTAATCATATTTGGAGATAGGGTCTTTGAATTAAAGTGAGGCTATTAAGGTGAGGCCCTAATCCAATAAACTTATGTTCTTATAAGTAGAGGGAGAGATACCAGGGGTGTGTGCATAGAGGAAAGATCATTTGAAGAGACAGCAAGCTATCTGCAAGCCAAGGAGAGAAGCTTGGGAAAGATTCTTCTCTTATGGCCCTCAGAGGAAACCAATCCTGCTAGCACATCCATCCTGAATTCCAGTCTCCAGAACTGGGGGGAAATAAGTTTCTCTTATTTAAGCCAACTCAACCTATTGTATTTTTGTTGTGGCAGCCCTAGAAGACATGCCCCTTAGCTCTAGGGAATTTTTAAAATATGGTAAACCAGATCACCTGATTGCCCATACTTAAAAACTTCCAGTGACTTCCTAAGTGGTTAAAATGAAATTTAACCTTTTACTATGGTTTATAAATTCCTAGAAGATCTGATATTTGTCTCACTTTTCAGTTTCATGCTGCAATACTCTCCTC
The DNA here is from genome assembly GCF_030435805.1 of Mustela lutreola. NCBI lineage: Eukaryota > Metazoa > Chordata > Mammalia > Carnivora > Mustelidae > Mustela > Mustela lutreola. The sequence goes on along the minus strand of NC_081297.1, from coordinate 33,598,898 downwards.
TTTGCTATGTTCTGGTCATACTGGGCATCTTTCTATTCCACAAATGTACCAAACTTATCTATTCTTCCGGCTTTTTTCACTTGCTGCTCCCTCTGCAGTTATGTTCTGCACATCATTGTGTGGCCACTTCTTGCCATTGAAGTTCAAATGTCACCACCTCAAAGTGGCCTTTACTAATTGCCTTAGCTAAGCTATCACCTCTTTCTCACCATATTCTATTACTATGTTTAATATTTTCTTTAGAGTATGAATTACTAGATTGAATTATCTTTTTCATCTGTTTACCGAGTTTTTATGTCTCTTCCCATTAGAATGTACAGTAATTGAGGCCAGGACCCTGTGAATGCTGTGCTCAACACCTAGAACATTGCATGGCACATTATAGACATACTATAATGATTCAGTGAACCAATGAATGAAAAAAATGGGTACATAGATTTATAATTTTACCTGCTTGAAATGTTTGGTTATTTTTTAATGTTAGTTCAGTAAACACTGAATACCTGTATGACAGCAGACATGTTATGAGAAGACTCAGGCAGTCCTTTGGAGAGTACTGCATGGACCACATGGAACTGAGGCCTCCTCCCAACAGTCTCTGAGAAATTGTTGTGCTCTGCCAGCACCAATGCAAGTGAGCTTGGAAGCACATCCTTCAGCTATGGTTAGTCCGTTAGATAACTCCTGCCCAGGCCAATATCTTGACTGAAACCTGGTGAGAAACCCTGATGAAGAACAATTTAGCTAAGCCATTCTGAAATTCCCAACCCACAGAATCTGTAGAAAATAAATGGGGATAATTTGGGCTTGGGGATAATTTGTTGCCCAGCAATAGCTAACTAATATGCTCACAGATCTGGAAACTAGGATTCATCCTTGACAGCTTTCTTCTCCCTCAATTCCAATATTGAAGCCATCTCAGTACCTCCCAAATCTTCCATTTCTCCCTGTCTTTCCCACCACTCTCCCATTCCAAACTGCTGTCAGTTCTTCATTAGGCAAATGCAATAATCTCTTACCTGGTCAGCCTGCATCCATTTTGGCTTCCCTTTAATCTGTTCTCCACTCTGAGGCTAACATGTTCTTTGCCAAACATATAAATCTCAAGAATTCCTCATTTCCTCTAAATAAATTACAATGAACTATGAAAAATTCTAAGGTAGAGATAATCTCAGAGACTATAAGTCAACAGAAAAGGAGCAACAAACTTATTAAGAGTAGGAACAAATTCTTCTACCTGTTTTATGAACAGTTTTTAGTAGATGGGGCACCTGGGGGGCTCAATCATTAAGTGTCTGCCTTCGGCTCAGGTCTTGATCCCAGGGTCATAGGATCGAGCCCCACACAGGGCTCCCTTCTCATCAGGAACTTTGCTTCTCCCTCTCCCACTCCTCCTTGCTTATGTTCCCTCTCTTGCTGTGTCTCTCTCTATCAAATAAATAAATAAAAATCTTTAAAAAAAATTTTTTTTTACTAGATAACACATAACTTTGGGACAAAATTCAGATCCCACGAAAGAGTACACAGTGAAGATACAACTCTCTCCTATTTCTGTGTGCCTAGGTCTCTCCAAAGGCAGCACTTAGGCAGCTTTTCTAAATAGACTCTATACATACTGGTTTATTGGCAATTATGGGAAGTGCTTAAAGTTAAATCTACCCTTGTCTCTAAAATCTTGGCCTCCACCCTGCTTTCAGACACACTGCCTATAATCCCCTTTTAACCACTCTGCTTTCAAAACCAGATAAGGTCGATGCAGACACAATTTATCTTTTTTGTTGTTGTTGCCAAAGGAGTTTTAATGATAACACAAGATCTACACATTTTGATTTAGCCTCCAACTCTCTAACCCATTAATCCTTTGTGTCAGGAAGTGTCATCTTTCATAGCTATCTACATGCACAATACATTGTCCTGTGCCAATAGCTCATTTTTTGTAGGTGAAGTTTTTTTCTTACAGTGTTTATTGACATTTGTTGACCTTTTCGCAGATTTTTTTTTTTTTTTTTTAAGGAGGCTGCCTCTTTCTGGATGGAGGTTTGTGGTTTTTATTAAAGCTTGTGGCTAGGGGGATGCCTGGGTGGCTCAGTGGGTGAAGCCTCTGCCTTTGGCTTAGGTCATGGTCTCAGGGTCCTGAGATCAAGACCCTCGAGCTCTCTGCTCAGCAAGGAGCCTGCTTCCCTTTCTCTCTCTGCCTCCTCTCTGCCTACTTGTAATCTCTCTCTCTGTCAAATAAATAAATAAATAATCTTTAAAAAAGGGGGGGGGCAAAAAAAAAGCTTGTGACTAGGGATGGCTGAGTGGCTCAGTTGGCTGGGCATCTCCTTTTGGCTTGGGCCATGATTGAATCCGGCACCAGGCTCTCTGCTCAGTAGGGAGTCTGGTTCTCCCCTCTGCCTGCAGCTCTGTCTGCTTGTGATCCCTCCCTCCCTCTCTCCATGTATAATAAATAAAATCTTAAAAAAAAAAAAAAAAAAAAGCTTGGGGCGCCTTGGTGGCTCAGTGGGTTAAGGCTCTGCCTTCAGCTCAGGTCATGGTCTCAGGGTCCTGGCATTGAGCCCCACATCAGTCTCTCTGCTCAGCAGGGAGCCTACCCCTCTCTCTCTCTGCCTGCCTCTATGCCAACTTGTTCTCGCTCTGTCAAATAAATAAATAAATAAATAAATAAAAATAAAGCTTGTGACTAACATTAATTGTATTCTCTCTGTTGTGTGCAATTACTTAATTTTTTTGAACTTTTTAATCTTTAATCTTTTAATTACTTTTAATCTTTCCTAAATGTCATACTGTTTGTTTCAACCCATTTCTGGAGCCTGAGTATATCTTTAAGAATCTTGATTCTGTGTTGACCTATAAATTGAATTAATTTGACGTTGATTTATTGAGTGCCTAGTGTTTGCCTTTCCTAAAATTTCACCTATCTTTAACACAAGAACCAGAAAAGAGAGCCAGCAATCTCTTCCCTCCTACCACATCTAGTTTCTAGGAAGCACAATAAAGAGAAGAAAAGCCTGATTTGGTGAAGAGGGAGGGGAGAAAAGAGAAGGAGACCAGAAAATCAAGTGGTAAAACTTGGTGGGAAAAGTAAAGAAATCAGAGTAGGGGTGGGGGTTGCCGGCTGGCTCATTCGGTAGAGTATATGATTCTTAATCTTAAGATTTTGAGTTTGTGTCCTACACTCCGAATAGTTTACCCCCCCCAAAAAAAAAAAAAAAAAAAAAGTAAAGAAATATCTGACGCCATCTTCTGGATTTGTATATCCATGGGAGTGTGTGTGTCTCATAGAAACATTGTTTTCTCACAGCTAATGGACTGTACTTAAGCTCTTCTAAATGTTAGGGACAGAAGTGGTTTACTATGAAGCTAATGAAGCCTAAATTTCCTTCCAAGACCCTCCTTCTTGCCCTAATGTTATTATCTGTGATTTTGTATTCTTTTTCTTAAAGAGGAGTTTTCAAGTCCTGGATTTGGTGGAATTTCATTTCATTGTGAAACTTTAAACACAGTCAGGGAATGGTGAATAAGGGGCAGAATATGAGAATATTAGTATAAACAGGCTGGAGAAAACCATGCACTGATACATATATTTTGGGGCAAGTAGAGTTGGGGTTGAATACCTGGAAATCTTGGTTTCTGGCTTAGGTTATGTACAAAGAGCCAGCAGCTTAGACACCAAATGAAAAAAAATATATTAGAGAGCTTTTCATACTGATTTTATAGCTATATTTTCCCCATAATAGATAGTGTTATTAAACTTAGATTTTATAGAATTTCAACAGTTTGGGTTGGAACTAACACTGAAAATACTAGTTCAAGTTTCTTATTACCAAGGCACAGACCTTTAAATGACTTGTGTGATGTCAGAGCTACAACATAGATCTCCTGTTTCTCGTGGTCTGTTATTACTACTCCCTCTAATTAGACACCATTCCCCTCTGCTGTGCCAGAATTAGCGCAGTGAGCTGAGCACAAGCCATGCTACTACCAATGTCAAAAGCAGCTGCTCTATGTCTGGACTTACCACATCTTCCAATCATGCTTCTGTCACCAGAGTAGAACTGAGTTACGCAAAAGATTGGTTTGGAGTCGAGGTATTATAGGGTAAGTAGGAGTTGATTCAGAGGAAACAGGAGTGTTTCTGAGAGTAGTGATGACTGGGCTGTAAGAAGATCCTGCATGCTTTTACCTGAGGGGCTGAAATCTTGGTCTCAGAGTTTCTACACTGGGAATTAGTTGGCACGAATCTATTGTTGATGTTTCCATCACTTAACTCTTCATTCTAACCTGCAGAATAGCAGCAATCATTACCGGCCCTAAAAATCAAATCAGTGACTTTGACTGAGTTAATCTAATAATATTTAAAACAATTTCTTGGGGCGCCTGGGTGGCTCAGTGGGTTAAAGCCTCTGCCTTCAGCTCAGGTCATGATCCCAGGGTCCTAGGATCAAGCCCCACGTCAAGCTCTCTGCTTGGCAGGGAGCCTGCTTCCCTTCTTCTCTCTCTGCCTGTGATCTCTGTCTGTCAAATAAATAAATAAAATCTTAAAAAAAAAAACAAAAAAACCACACCAATTTCTCACGTATGGCTAGACATGGTACTAAGGAGGTCAAAATTTGATCTTTGTTTACACCAGTTAACTCCATGCTGTGAGCAACTGGTTCTAGAGCACTGGGCTGTCTTTCCCACAATTTTAAGCCACCATTGCCAAGAGAGATGAGATGAAGGAATATCTGTTGATGGCTTGATACCTCTGATCTTTTTTTTTTTTTTAAAGATTTTATTTTTATTTGACGGACAGAGATCACAAGTAGGCAGAGAGGCAGGCAGAGAAAGGAAGAAGCAGGCTCCCTGCTCACAGAGTCCGATGCGGAGCTCTATCTATCCCAGGACCTTGAGATCATGACCTGAGCCGAAGGCAGAGACTTAACCCACTGAGCCACCCAGGCACACCATACCTCTCATCTTTACTGGGAAAAAAGAAAGGTCACAGTACATGCCCAATTAATTAGTCATCCAAAAATGCTTTTTTGATATTGTAATAGTGACCCAGGAACAGACTTTTGAAAGATGGTGAGGTAGAGAATTTAAGATTCTAGGTTAGTACCAAGGTTCTCATCTCTGATGAAGTTAAGTCTTTTAGTCTCCCTAGACTCAATTTTCTCTTTTTAAAAATGGGATAATAATACTTGTCCTGCCTACTTCAGAGGGCTGAGCAACAAAACTGGAAAACATGAACTCATACTTTTTCTTTACATATTAACTCATACTTCTTTGTTCTTTGTAGCAGGGTAGGGAAGATTAACATTCAAAAATAATTAGCATGGGTCCTTCTTTTCTTTTTTTTTTTTTTTTTTTTTCTTATTTTCTTTCCCTGCTTTCGGAGGTCTTCAGCCCTTCATTGGAGGGAACTGGAGTAAAATTGGAAGGGAACATTTTTCTGAATAGAATAAAAATACCTTTTTGTGTGTGTGCTGGTGATTTGGGTTTGATTTCCCAGAAGGTGATCAGGAATTTTATCAGGGAAATGAAAGAAAATAGAAATTTAGGAGGAGAGAGTAAAAGAGGGTGGGGGTTAGAGTTAATGGCCATGGGAAGCTATAGAAGAATATTTAAAATTTGTGATACTCCCTATTAGGAAAATGTGGACGAGGAAAGTCTCCCAAGTCCAGAAGGTGTCTAAGCCTGGAAGTGACAGGTGGCTGTTGAGATACTGCTCAAGTGCCTGCAAACTATGGGATCAGAGTGTTGACGAACTGACTGCTAAGCTTATAAACTGATAAGCATCAGCTTCTTCTATGTATATACAGTCCAGCAATACCCCAAAGAAATCTGGAAATCTAAAGAATCCCATTTTATTAGCACAATCGTTTATGAACCTCTACCATTTGTTGAAAAGACTATCTTCCAAGAAATAGACTCTTTTTTTTAAAGATTTTTTTCTTTTTTTTTTTGTCAGAAAGAGATCACAAGTAGGTGGGGGCCTCGGGGAAATAGGCTCCCTGCTGAGCAGAGAGCCCGATGGGGGGCTCGATTCCAGGACCCTGAGATCATGACCTGAGCCGAAGGCTTTAATCCACTGAGCCCCCCAGGTGCCCCTAGACTATTATCTAGAGAACAAACTGATGGTTACCAGAGGAGATGTGGATGGGGGATGGGTGAAATAGGTGGTGGGGATTAAGGAGTGCACTTGTGGTGAGCGCTGGGTGATATATGGAGGTATTGAATCGGTATACACCTGAAACTAATACTACACTGCATGCTAAATAACTGGACTTTAAATAAAAACTTAAAAAGATGGAGACACTATAAGGGGCACCTGGATGGCACAGTTGGTTAAGTGTCTTGAGTTTTGATCTCTGTTCAGGTCTTGATCTCAGGGTTGTGAAACTGAACCCTGTGTTGGGCTCCATGCTGGGTATGGAGCCTACTTCAAAAAAGTGGGCGGGGGGGTGCCTGGGTGGCAGGTGCTAGAGCCTCCAATTCTTGATTTCTGCTCAGGTCAGGACCTCAGGGTCCTGGGATCAAGCCTGGATCACATTGTCACAGATGGCAGGAGTTCTTTCTTTTTAGAGTCTGAATAATATTCCATTGTATGCATATAAAATACTTTCTTTACCTGTTCATCCATCAGTGAACATTTAGGTTGTTTCCATATCTTGCCCATTATGAATAATATGGTAATGAACGTGGGAGTCTTCAAAATCCTGATTTCAATTCATTTGGATAAATATCCAGAAGTGGGATTTCTGTATCATATGGTAGCTCAATTGTTTATTTTTAGAGGTATGTCCATATTAGTTTCCTTAGTGGCTATCCCAATTTGCATTCCCACCAACAATGTGCCAGGGGTTCCTTTCCTCCACATTCTCACCAATGCTTGTTATTTTCTGATTTTTTGGTAATGTGCATCCTAACAGGTGTGGGTGATATCTCCTTGTGGTTTTGATTTGCATTTCCCTGATGATCAGTGACAAAACCTTTTCCAGTACTTATTGGCCATTTGCTTTTTATTTGGAAAAAATGGCTATTCAAGTCTTCTGACCATTTTTAAATTGCATTCTTTTTTACTGTTGAATTGTACAAATTCCTTATATATATTGGTTATTAACCCTTTATCTGATATATGGTTTTCAAGTACTTTCTCATATTCTATAGGTTCCTTTTTCATTTTGTTGACTGTTTCTTTTTATTTGTAGAAGTTTTTTAGTTTAATGTACTCTCATTTGTTTATTTTTGCTTTTCCTGCATGGGCTTTTGGGGTCATATCTAAAAAATTCATTGCTAAGACCAATGTTATGATTTTCCCCTTATGTTTTCTTCTAAAATTTTTATGGTTTAGGTCTTCTATCTATTTTGAGTTGTTTTTGTTTGTGGTATAAGATACGAGTCCAGTTTCACTCTTTGGTATGTGGATATCCAGTCTTCCCAGCACCATTTATTTAAAGACCATCCTTTCCTCATTTTGTATTCTTGGTGTCCTTGTCAAAAATTAGTTGACCATATATGAATGGACTCTCTATACTCTTCTGCTGTTCTCTGTATGTTTTTATGCCAGTTATCATACTGTTTTGATTGCCACACCTTTGTAAAATAGTTAGAAATCAGGAAGTATGATCACTCCAGCTTTGTCCTCCAGATTTCTTTGGCTATTTGGGGGGCTTTAGTGCCACTAGAATTCTGACAGGAACTTGTATTGAATATATAGGTCGCTTTGGGTAGTCTGCACATTCAACAATAATTATTAATTCTTTCATTCCATGAACATGGAATATCTTTCCATTTATTTGTATGATCTTCAGTTTCTTTATTTTTTATTTTGTTTATTTGTTTAAATGGAAGTATCATTGGCATACAAAATTACATTAGTTTCAGGTGTATAACAGTGCTTAATATGTATTTACATGATGAAACGATCACTATGATTACTATACTTACCATTTGTCACCATACGAAGTTATAACAGTACTATTGATCATATTTCCTATGCTATGATTTACGATCCTGTGACTTATTTATTTTATGACTGTCAGTTTGTACCTATTAATCCCCCTCACCTATTTCACCCATCCCTCCACCCCTCTCCTATCTAACAGGCAACTACCAGTTTGTTCTTTGTTTTTGGGTCTGTTTCTGTTTTGTTTTATATTTTTTAGATTCCACATATAAATGAAATCATATGATATTTGCCTTTCTCTGTGTTATTTCACTTATCATAATGCACTCTCGGTACATTCATGTTGTTGCAAATGGCAAGATTTCATTACTTTTTATGGATGAGTAATATTCTATTTCCTGTGTGTGTGTGTATTATATATATATATATGTATGTATGTATATAGCACATACATACACTATATGTGTGTATGTATATACACACACACCACATCTTCTTTTTTTTTTTTTAAAGATTTTATTTATTTATCAGAGAGAGAGGGAGAGAGCGAGCACAGGCAGACAGAATGGCAGACAGAGACAGAGGGAGAAGCAGGCTCCCTGCTGAGCAAGGAGCCCAATGTGGGACTCGATCCCAGGATGCTGGGATCATGACCTGAGCCGAAGGCAGCTGCTTAACCAACTGAGCCACCCAGGTGTCCCCACATCTTCTTTTTTGATTCTTCTATTTATGGACACTTATGTCACTTCCCTGTCTTGGTCATTGTAAATAGCAATGAACACAGGGATGCATATATCTTTTAGAATTAGTGTTTTTGTTTTCTTTATATAAATACCCATTGCTGGATCATATGATATTATCTATTTTTGAGTTTTTGAGGAGTCTCTATACTGTGTTCCATAGTGTCTGCACCAATTTACGTTCCCACCAACAGTACTTGAGGATTTCCTTTCTCTACATCCTTACCAACATATGTTATTTTTTGGCTTTTTGATACTAGCCATTCTGACTAGTATCACTAGTCAGAAGTATCACTATTGTGAGGTGATACTTCATTGTGGTTTTGATTTTCATTTTCCTGATGATTCATGATGTTTAGCATCTGTTCATATTGGCCATCTGTATGTCTTCTTCAGCAAAATGTCTTTTCAGGTCATCTGCCCATTTTTTTAAACTGGTTTGTTTGGTTTTTTGGTGTTGAGTTGTTTGAATTCTTCATATATTTTAGATATTAACCTCTTTTTTTTTTTTTTTTTTAAAGATTTTTATTTATTTATTTGACAGAGAGAAATCACAAGTAGACGGAGAGGCAGGTAGAGAGAGAGGAAGGGAAGCAGGCTCCCTGCTGAGCAGAGAGCCCGATGCGGGACTCGATCCCATGACCCTGAGATCATGACCTGAGCCGAAGGCAGCGGCTTAACCCACTGAGCCACCCAGGCGCCCAGATATTAACCTCTTATCAGATATATTATTTGGAAATATCTTCTTGCATTCAGTAGGTTGCCTTTTCATTTGTTAATGGTTTACTTTGCTGTGCAAAGCTGTTTATTTTGATATAGCTCCAATTGTTTATTTTTGCTTTCATGACCTTGCCTAAGGAGACAGATCCAAAAAAATATTGCTAACACTGATGTTCAAGGAAGCCTATGTTTTCTTTTCTTTCTTTCTTTTTTTTTTTTTTAAAGATGTCTTATTTATTCATTTGAGAGAAAGAGAGTGAGCAACAGCATGAGCAAGAGGGAGGGTCAGAGGAACAGGGAGAAGCAGACTCCCTGCTGAATAGGGAGCCCAATGGAAGGCTCCATCCCAGGACCCTGGGATCACTACCTGATTGGAAGTAGATGCTTAATTGACTGAACTACTCAGATGCCCCAGCCTATGTTTTCTTTTAGGGGTTTAGTGGTTTCAGATGTTACATTTAGGTCCTTAATCCATTTTGAGTATGTTTTTATTTATGGTATAAGAATGTGGTCCAGGTTTGTTTTTTACAGGAAGCGGTATGATTTTTTCCAAAACCATTTATTAGAGAGATTCTCTTTTTTCCTGTTGTATATTCTTGTCTCCTTTGTTGTAGATTAATTGACCATATGAGTGTGAGTTCATTTCTGGGCTCTTTATTCTGGTCTATTAATCGATGTGTCTATTTTTGTGTCAGTAGCTTACTGTTTTGATTACTATAGTTTTGTAGTATAGTTTAAAATCTGGGATTGTGATACCTCCAGCTTTGTTTGTTCTCAACTTTGCTTTGGCTATTCAAAGTTTTTTTGTGACTCCATACAAATTTTGGAATTGTTTATCTAGTTCTATGAAAAATGTTATTGGTATTTCAATAGGGATTGCATTAAATCTGTAGATTGTTTTGGATAGTATGGACATTTTAAGAATTTTTTTCCAGTTTATGAGCATAAACATTCCATTTGTGTCATCTTCAATTTCTTTCATCAGTGTTTTATAGTTTTCAGAGTCTTTTACTCTTCAGGTATTTTACCTCTTTGGCTAAGTTTATTCCTAGATATTTTATTCTCTTTTGTGTAATTTAAAATGGGATTGTTTTCTTAATTTCTCTTTCTGCTACTTCATTATTAGTATATAGAAATGCAAAAGGTTTCTGTACATTGATTTTGTATCTTGCAACTTTACTGAATTTGTATAAGTTTGAGTAGTTTTTTGGTGGAGTCTTTAGTGTTTTCTATATATAGTATCTTGTCATCTGCTAATAGTGACAGTTTCACTTCTTCCTTATTAACTTGGATGCCTTTTATTTATTTTTCTTATGTAATTGCTTTGGCTAAGACTTCTACTACCATGTTGAATCAAAATGGTGAGAGTGGACATCTTTGTCTTGTTCCATATTTTTGATATTTGAAGTAATTTTTTCATTTTTTCACCATTTCACTCAGTTTTTCACCATTGAGTATGATGTGGGCTGTGAGTTGTTTTAATACAGTTTTTATTACGTGAAGATATGTTTCCTATAAACCTACTTTATTGAGGGTTTTTATCATCAGTGGATATTGTACTTTGTCAAATGCTTTTTCTGTATCAATTGAAATGATCATATGGTTTTTATTTTCTTTTATTGATGTATCACATTGATTGATTTGTGAGTATTGAACCACCTTGCATCAGGAATAAATGCCACTTGATCGTGGTGAATGACCTTTTAAATATATTTTTGGATCTGGTTTGGTAATATTTGTTGGTGATTTGTGCATCTGCCTTCATCAGAGACCCATAGTTTTCTTTTTTTGTGGTATCTTTATATGGTTTTGGTATCAGGGTAATGCTGGCCTCATAGAATGAATTTGGAACCTTTCCTTCCTCTTCTATTTTTTGGAGTAGTTGGAGAATCATAGGTATTAACTCTTCTTTAAATTTTTGGTAGAATTCACCTGTGAAGCTAACTGGTCCTAGATTTTTGTTTTTGGATTTTTTAAAATTACTGATTCTAATTCATAGCTATTACTTGGTCTGTTCAAATTTTCTATTTTTTCCTGATTTCTATTTCTTCCCAGTGTGGGGAGACTGTATGTTTTTAGGAATTTAACCTTTTTGTCTAGGTTGTCCAATTTGTTGGCATATAATCTTCCCTTTATATTTCTATGATGTTGGCAATTATTTCTCTTCTTTTATTTCTGATTTTATTTAGTTGAGTCCTCTCTTTTCTTTCCTTTCTTTCTTTTGTTTTGTGTTTTTGTTTTTTGTTTGGATGAATCTATTTAAAGGTTTACCAATTTTGTTATCTTTTCAAATAATCAGCTCCTGGTTTCATTGATCTGTTCTATTGTTTTTTTCTAGTTCATTTATTTCTGCTGTAGTCTTTATTTTCTTCCTTCTACTGGTTTTGGGCTTTGTTTGTTTGTTCTTTCAATAGTTCCTTTAGGTATATTTATTGGTTAAGTTACTTATTGGAGATTTTTCTGACTTCTTGATGTTGGCTTGTATAGCTATAATCTTCCCTCTTAGAATGGCTTTGCAGCATCTCAAAGATTTTGGCGAATTGTGTCTTCATTTTTATTTGTCTCCATATATTTCTTTTTTTTTAAGATTTTATTTATTTTATTTGACAGACAGAGATCACAAGCAGGCAGAGGCAGGCAGAGAGAGAGGAAGGGAAAGCAGGGCTCGATCCCAGGACCCTGGGATCTCAACCTGAGCCCAAGGCAGAGGCCTTAACCCACTGAGCCACCCAGGCGCCCCTCCATGTATTTTTTTATTTCTTCATTGATTTCTTGGTTGACCCATTTATTATCTAGTGACATGACATTTTATTTAATCTCCATGTGTCTTTCCAGATTTTTTTCTTGTGGTTGCAAAAGATGCATGATATTATTTCAAACTTTTTGCATTTGTTCAGACTTGAAAAAACTGTGTTGTTTTTTTTTTCTACTGATGTAAGGAAGAGAGAGGGAAGAGTGAAAATGGCAGCTCTATGGTATATTTCAGTTGCTAGAAGACATTCACAAATTGGAGGGTATAAAATATTCAAGGACAATGAAAAGCAGAGACTTCCCCCCACAAAGCAGATAAATAAGAAAAATGTGCTATAAATAATAACTGGTTTTCCTTTGAAACAAGATTTTTCCCTGTAATTGCTCATCTTGTGATCAAAACAATCTTAAAATAAAAATTATTGTTTATCACAAAATAAGGCCAGTTTTATTAGTTTTGGCCTGATTGTATAGGTATAGTTTACATGTTATTTTACCATATAGGCCTTTTAAAATTGCTTAATTGTGCATTTACTTATTTTTATTCAGTATGTGTGTCCAAATCTAAAAACCGTCTATGTGTTGTATTTATATTTAAATTTATATTTATCTCTCCCTGCATATTATTTGTGCTCTATGTGTAATATATTTATATAAAATTGTACCCTTTATCATTGTATAATTTGGTCTTTATCTTGCTAGTGTTTTATATACCCATTATTTTATCCAGTAAGATGCACTATTTCACCCATGGAGGAGTCTCCTTTACCCCAATAAAATGAAGTCCATAGAGTACCTTCATTCTCCCATGTACTATTTTTCCCTCTGCCCACTGCTCTTTCTATTTTTCCTTTTCATTCTATATTTCAAGTCATGTAATCCAATCACTCACTGTTAGGTTGTAGAGTAGTTGTATGTTCAGTTTTTAAAGAAACCTCCAAATTGTTTTCCAGAGTGACTGATTCCATTTTTTATTCCAACCAACCAGTGATGTATGAATAATTGATCAAGTTTTTCTGCATTCTCACCAGCAGTTGGTTTATCACTATTTTTTATTTTAGTCATTCCAAAAGATGTATAGTGATAGCATATTCTGGTTTTAATTTGCATTTTCCTGAGAGCTAATGCAGCTGAACAACTCTTTTGAGTGTTTATTTTTCATATGTATATCCTCTTCAGTGAAATGTTTCTTCACATCTTTGTCTGCTTCCTATTGAGATTTTTTGGTTTTCTACTATTGAGTTTTGAGAACTCTTTGTATATTCTAGGTATGAATGCTGTCTCGGTTTATTCAGACTGCAATAACAAAGTACCACAGACTGGGTATCTTAAATATAAGAGAAATTTAGCTTACCTCTCACAGTCCTGGAAGCTGGAAGTCTGTGATCAGGATGCCAACATATTTGGATGAAGGCCCCCTTTTGTGTTGCAGATTTCTCATTGTATTATCACGTTATGGTGGCGGGGGTGGGGGGGGGACACTCTAGGGGCCTCCATGGAGCCTTTTTATAAGGAACTCATCCCAATCATGATGATGGAAAGTTCATGACTTTATCACCTCCCAATGCTCCCACCTACTAATACCATTTCTGGGGATTAGGGTTTGAACATACGAATTTTGAGAGACCACAAACATTCAGACCATAGCAAGCCCCTTGTCATATGTATGGTATGCAAGATCCCACACTGTAGCTTGTCTTTTCATCCTCTTTACAGAATCTTATGCAGAATAAGTTTTTAAGTTTGATGAGACACATTTATCAATTTTTTCCTTTCATAGGTCATGTTTTCATTGTCAAGTTTAAGAACTCCTTGATTAAACATAGATCTTGAAGACTTTCTCCTTTGTTTCTTTCTAAAAGTTCCATATTTAAGTCTGTTACTCATTTTTGTGTTAGTTTTTATATAATGTATGAGACTTATATTAAGAATCTTTTTTTTTCTTTTGTCTATAGATGTCCAGTTGCTTCAGCACCATTATGGAAAATGGTCTGCTGCACTTCTTCTTCTTTTTTTTTTTTAAGTATTTATTTGAGAGGGATGGAAAGGGAGAGCAGGCAAGTGGGGGGAGGTGCAGAGGGAGAAGAACAAGCAGGTTTCACACTGAAAACGGGGCTCAACATGGGGCTCAATTCCACCACCCTGAGATCATGACCTGAGCCAAAATCAAGAGTCCAAAGTTCAATTGACTGAGCCACCCTGGTGCCCTTGGTTGGCTGAAATTTTTTTTTTAAGATTATATTTTAATTATTTGAGAGAGAGAGAGATTGGGAGAGACCACGAGAAGGGGAGGGCCAAGAAGCAGACTCCCCACTAAGCAGGAAGCCCGATGCAGGGCTTGATTCTGGGACTCCAGGCAGTCGCTTAACTGACTGAGTCACCCGGGTGCTCTGCTGAACTTTTTAATTAAAAAATTATTTATAGGGGCACCTGGGTGGCTCAGTGGGTTAAAGCCTCTGCCTTCAGCTCAGGTCATGATCCCAGGGGTCTGGGATCAAGCCCTGCATTAGGCTCTCGGCTCAGCAGGGAGCCCGCTTCTTCCTCTCTCTCTGCCTGCCTCTCTGCCTACTTGTGATCTCTGTCTGTCAAATAAATAAATAAATCTAAAAAAAATTATTTTTAAGTGTTGCACTTGAATCCCTTTAGGTACTTTTGTTGTTTTTCCATTTTTTTAAAATCAGATTTTTATCTGTCCTTTCCAGCATTTTAGTTTAATCATTATTGAAAACTCCTTGTGCTGCCTGGCCCTTTCTCACCCTGGGAGCTAGAATGACTATCGTTTCTCTTTATTTTATCATTGAGCTTCAGGTCTGCTTATCTAGATATACGAATGAGGAGAAAGGGTCGAGGAGGTGAAAGACAAAGAAGTGTTTAGCCTGTGGTAGTGCCCAGGCAGGCTAGCAGTTCCTTGCTAGGATACCCGAGAGAAGTTTCACTTTTCCCCATATCCCCTGGGTTTTTCTAGCCTCTGAGATGGGGGAATAAAATGTCTACTGAAATAGTAGCTCTTTTTTAGCACACTAATATTGGTATTCACCAGGGAGTTCTGAGCTCTTAACATGAGTCATCACTCCCAATAAAGATGAACAGCTCACCCAGCTGCTTTTGATCCCAGGAACTATTTGGCGTGGGAGAAGAAAATAGGCTGCAGTTGGAAATGCAGGGGAAGGAAGGTCTATTTAGTTCCCAAGAATATGCGCTTCACGAAGTGTCTTTTACCTTATTGTTTTTAACAGCTGCATAGTATTTCTCACGTGGGAAATACTATGTTTCTAGTTTTGTCACTGAAGTGTCTTTGCAGTGGTGTTATCCTGTGTTCCACCCGTGTTTGACTAGAACAGTCTCACATATATCCCTAATACTCAAATTTTAGTCTCTAATACTATTCAGTCCTATAGGGAACCAGTATTCCTTGTAAAGTTTTTTGATTTCTCATCTCCATACAGGGAACTTTTAAATGGGCAAAGAAGATCTTATTACCAGAATCAAAATTCTGGAGTACTAGTGAACAGGCATAAGAACAACTAAGATCTCTCTGGCCCAACCATGATAATTTGAACATTCAAAGAATGATAATTATGCTTTATTGGAATAATTTTAATCTATAAAAAGCTATGAGTACATAAAGTTACTCCAAAGGAAAAGCATTAAGAACAATGTGCCAGACTAAAATGGCAGCATAGCAGATCCTTGCCTCTGTCCCCCTATAATGATCAACAGTTAAATAGTTATCTATGACCAAAAACAGCTCTGGGAGAGATGTGGAGTTCACTTAAAAATTCTAACAACACAGTGGAACAAGAAGCTCAAGAATTACTACACAAAAAGAGAAGGAAAACAGCTTCATTTTCCTGCATCATTCCATTTTCCAAGTGGGCATTACTTAATGCCCACCGGGAACTCCCAAGCTAGAAGTAGTTCCCTTCATTGAGAAAGGGAGAGCAGAGCGAACAGCTTCCCCATCCTTTCAAGGCATGTGCCCCCTACTGCCCACGAAGGACCTGCTTTGGTTTCATCCCATGCAGAGACAGGCAAAGCTGAGATGTATAGAGATTTCTAGGAACAAGGAATAAAAACAGGAACTACCAACATCAGGTTCTCAGTGGGATCAACCTTGGTTCCCAGCAACCAGTACTACAGGGTATTCTAGTAGGCTCACCACAAAAGAAACCAATGACCAGAGCAGCTGCCATAGACCTCCTGCAGATTTTACCAGCTTTCCATCTTGGAGGTATTCCCATTCCCAGATACAAGATACCTGAGTCTCTCCTAGCTCCCTAAACATTCTCCCTACCCCTACACTACCGACTACCCTGTGCCTGCTGTAGTGTAGGCCTCTACAGCTAACAAATGCACAATGTCA
Organism: Mustela lutreola; assembly: GCF_030435805.1. NCBI lineage: Eukaryota > Metazoa > Chordata > Mammalia > Carnivora > Mustelidae > Mustela > Mustela lutreola. The sequence continues at coordinate 33,582,430 of NC_081297.1, read as the reverse complement.
GCCAAGACCCCCACAGCTGTCTCCCACCAATGTGTGCGCCCTTGAGGTTAGTCCTTCCAGGTGTACGCTGCATGCCAGTGGCCGAATGCCTGTCACTGGCCGCCGCTGAGGTGTACGAGCACATGGCAAGATACTGTGGCCAAGGAAGTGCATGCTGGCAGCCAAGACCCTCATAGCAGTTTATGGGTCTTGATTCAGCCCTTTCTCCTATTACTGGCTGGCACACTACTGGGCTCACCTATAGCCAACCCAGCCCTGCTGTGCACCTGAACGTTCCTGCTTTGACACATCACTGGCCTCCATTTCCACACACCTGTGGAGAGACTATGAAGCCATAGGAGTGCATGCCCACAGCCAGGGGCCCCACAGCTTCTTGTGGTTGCAGACTGGCGCTGTCTCCTGCCACTGGCCTGTGCAGTAGCCAGCTCTTCCAGCTGTATACCTGCATGACTCCAACCTGACTCCCAGCACAATCCTCCTTTGCTGTGCGTCTGTGGCAAGGCCCAGCAGCCATGGAAATACACGATGACAGCCAGCACCCCTCTAGCTACCAGTGTCCCCACAGTTGGCTCCAGCCTTTGCTGCTTGCCCTACAACTACATTTGTATCTGCAACTGGCTCTTGCCACTTCACAGACACCTACAGCTACCAATACTCAATCATTAATTAATAGAAAATCAGAATAGACCAATAACAAATAAGGGGATTGACTAGTAACCAACAATCTCCCACAAAAGAAACCCCCAGGACCAGATGGCTTTATGGGTGATTATACCACACACTAAATGAAGAACTAATACCCAAACACTTCCAAAAAAATTGAAGAAACAGGAGCACTTTCAACCTCATTTTATGAGGCCAGCCAGACAAGGACCATGTAAGAAAAAGAAATTACAGGCCAACTTCCCAGATGAATATAGAGGCAAAAAACCTCAAGAAAATACTAGCAAACTGAGCTCAACAGTACATTAAAAGGCTCACACACCATAATCAAATGGATTTACTCCAAGGAGGCAAAGATGGTTCCACATATGGAAATCAATAACAGTGATGCACCACATTAATAGAATGAAAGACAAAAACCCTATGACATCTCAACAGTTGCAGAAAAAGCACTTAACAAAATTCAACATGCATTTATGATAAAAACTCTGAACAAATTGGGAATAAAAGGAATGTGCTACAATTTAATAAGTGCCATATATCACAAAGCCACAGCTATATTGTACTCGCTGGTGAAAGGTCAGAAGTTTTCTCTCTAAGGATCAGAAACAAGACACTCTCAGTCTCATGAGTCCTTTTCAACATGGTACTGGAGGTCCTGACCAGAGCAATTAGGCAGAAGAAGAAAAAAGGCACCCAAATAAGAAAGGAAGCAGTAAAATTGTGTCGCTTAGCTGATGATATGATATATATATATATACATATGTATATATATATGTATACAAAATCCTGAAAGAACTATAGCAAAAACCCATTAGAACTAATAAATGAACTAGTCAAGTTTCAGGATACAAAATCAATATACAGAAATCAATTGCATTTTTTAAAAGATTTATTTATTTGAGAGGGAGAGAGAGAGAGAGCACAAACATGGGGAGAGGCAGAATGAACAGAAAAGGGAGAAAGTCTCCGGCAGACTCCCTGCTGAGTACAGAGCTGGACCAGGCTCAACCCACAACCCTGAGGTCATGACCTGAGCCAAAACCAAGAGTTGGGTGCTCAACTGACTGAGGCACCCAAGCACCCCAGCTGCATTTTTTTACATTAGCAATAAATATCTGAAAAAGAAACAAACAAACAACAACAACAATAACAACAAACCCAACCATCCCTTTTACAATAGCATCAAAAACTACCGAATACTTGGGAATAATAAATCAAGGAAGGAAGGATTTAGACATTTTAAACTATAAGACATTTCTGAAACACACTGAAGGCACATAAATGGAAAAGTGTTCCATGTTCATCGATCAGAAGAGTTAATATTATTAAAATGTCCATACTTTTCAAAGACATCTACAGATTCAAAAATCCCTATCAAAATTCTAATGGCATTTCTTTACAGAAATAGAAAGAGCAATCCTCAAATCTATGTGGAATCACAAAAGACCATGTATAACCAGAGCATTCTTTTTTTTTAATTTTTTATTTTTTTTAATTTTTTAAAGATTTTATTTATTTATTTGACAGACAGAGATCACAAGCAGGCAGACAGTCAGGCAGAGAGAGGGAGAGGAGGAAGCAGGCTACCTGCAGAGCAGAGAGCCTGATGTGGGACTCGATCCCAGGACCCTGAGATCATGACCTGAGCCGAAGGCAGCGGCTTAACCCACTGAGCCACCCAGGCACCCTAACCAGAGCATTCTTGAGAAAGAACAAGGCTAGAGGTATCACACTTCCTGATTCCAAACTATGTTACAAAACTATAGTAATCAACACAGCATAGTACTTGCGTAAAAACAAGCAGAGAGACAATGGAACAGAATCAAGAGCCCAGAAATAAACCGTGCATATATGATCAATTAATATTTGATAAGAGAACCAGGAGTTCATGCATGCAAAAGAATTTAAATGGACCTCTGTCTTATAGCACTCACAAACGTTACCTCAAAAAGGATTAAGTACTTAATTAAAAACTGGAAACCAGGGGGTGCTCCGGTGGCTCAGTGGGTCAAAGTCCCGGGATCAAGCCCCACATCAGGCTCTCTGCTCCATGGGGAGCCTGCTTCCTTCTCTCTCTCTGCCTGCCTCTCTGCCTACTTGTGATCTCTGCCAAATAAATAAAATATTTTAAAAAATAAATAAAACTGGAAACCATAAACTTCTAGAAGAAAATGTAAATGATAAGCTCCTGACATCAGTCTTGGCAATGATTTTTTTGTATATGACACCAAAAGCACAAGGAATAAAAGCAAAAAAAGAACAAAAAAGAATAAGTGGGACTACATCAAACTGAAAATCTTCTGCATGGCAAAAGAGACAATAAACAAAATGAACAAGCAACATATGGATCAGGAGAAAATATCAGCAGATCATGTATATGATAAGGGGTTAATATTCAAATGTATAAAGAACTTCTATAACTCAAAGCAAAAAAATCCAATTACAAAGTGGGCAGAGACCTTGAATAGGAATTTTTTTTTTCCAAAGAAGACATTTAAAATAGCTCATAAATACACGAAAAGGTGTTCAACATGACTAACCATCAGGGAAATACAAATCAAAACCACCATGAAATATCACCTCACACCTGTTAAAATGGTTATTATCAGACAGAGAAGAGAGCAAATGCTGGCAAAAATGTAAAGGAAAGAAACCCCTGTGGGCTGCTGGTGGAAGAGTCACTGCGGAAAATGGCATGGAGGTTCCTCAAAAGGTTAAAAGTAGGTTTTAAAAATTAAAACTACCGGGGTGCCTGGGTGGCTCAGTGGGTTAAAGCCTCTGCTTTCAGCTCAGGTCATGATCCCAGGGTCCTGGGATCAAGCCCCACATTGGGCTCTCTGCTCAGCGAGGAGCCTGCTTCCCCCTCTCTCTCTGCCTACTTGTAATCTCTGTCTGTCAAATAAATAAATAAAATCTTAAAAAAAAATTAAAACTACCATATGACTCAGCAACCCCAGCTCTAATTATGTATCTGGAGGAAATAAAATCACTGTCTTAAAGAGGTATCTGTACCCCCATGTTCATTGCATCATTATACACAATACCCAAGACATGGAAACAACCTAAATGTTCACCAATGGATGAATAGATAAATAAATCTTGATACATACATACAACAGAATATTATTCAGCTATGAGAAAGAAGGAAATCCTCCCACTATAGCAAAATGGATAAATGGACCTTGAGGGCATTATGCTGAGTGAAATAACCTTAAAGACAAATATTGTGTGATTTCAGTTATATGTGAAATCCAAAAATATTAAATCCTAGAAACAGAGTAGAACGGTGGTTGTCAATGGCTGAATATTGGGACAAACCTCTGGTGTTAAGATGAGTAAGTTCTGGGGCTGTATCATACAGCTTGGTAACTATAGTTAACAATACTGTACTGTGTACTTGGAAGCTGCAAGGAGAGTAGAGCTTTAATGTTCTCATTATAACAACAAAAACAAAATGATAATTGATGTAGTTTTTGGAAAGTTTGGTTGGTGGGGTCTGGAGCCGATGGCAAAGAAAGAATTCTTGAGATGTCTTTGGTGCAAAATGGTGGTTTTATTAAATCTGGGAGACAGGACCCGGGGCAGAAGGAACTACTGCCACAGCTGCCTGCTGTCTCCTGCTGCCCCAAGGCTGTGAGAAGCGAGTGATTATATTCCTTGGGACTGGGAGAAGTAAAGATAAGGGCATTTCCAAAAGAACTCTCATTTTTTAAAAATTTTATTTATTTATTTGACAGAGAGACAGCAAGAAAGAGAACACAGGCAAGGAGAGTGGGAGAGGGAGAAGGAGACCCATGTGTGGCTGGTGGGGGACTCTGGGGTCACGATCTGAGCGGAGCAGACACCTGACTGGCCCTGCCAAAGGACTTTCATATGTTAAAGAAGGTTTAGGATCCTGAAGAAATGTCATAATTTGCCTATCTCAAGTATTTATCAAAGGGCTGCAAGTTATAAAGACATTTAATTTTATCTACATTTCCTTCTACCTTTGTTTCCCACATCAGTAATTATGTTAGGTGAATGACGTGTTAACTAACCTTATTGTGGGAAACATTGCACAGCACATACATGTAGCAAGTTACTACACTGTACACCTTAAACTCACACAATGACAAGAAAGCTAGAAAAAGAAAGGAATAAGTAAGTAAATAAAATCCTCTCCAACCCCCACCCCGAAAATCAATGTGCCAAAATGTAGTTGTAAAATTAGAACACAAAGAAAGTGACTCTGTTAGGATATAGTAACATTAAATCTTTTAAAAAATTAATCCTAAAATTTATATGGAACCAGGAAAGCCCCCAAATATCCAGAGGAATTGAAAAGGAAAGCCCAAGTTGGTGGCATCCCAATTCTAGACTTCAAGCTCTATAACAAAGCTGTCATCATCAAGACAGTATGGTACTGGCACTAAATCAGACACATGGATCAATGGAACAGAATAGAGAGCCCAGAAATATACCCTCAACTCCATGGTCAACTAATCTTCAACAAAGCAGGAAAGAATGTCCAATGGGAAAAAAGACACAGTGTCTTCTACAAATGGTGTTGGGAAAATAGGACAGCTACATGCAGAAGAATGAAATTGGACCATTTCCTTACACCACACACAAAAATTGACTCCAAATGAATCAAAGACCTCAATGTGAGACAGGAATCTATCAAAATCCTTGAGGAGAACATGGCAGCAACCTCTTCAACCTAGCCACAGCAAATTCTTCCTAGAAACATTGCCAAAGGCAAGGGAAGCAAGAGCAAAAATGAACTACTGGGACTCATAAAGATCAAAAGCTTTTGCGTAGCAAAGGAAACAGTCAACAATACCAAAAGACAACTGACAGAATGGGAGAAGATATTCACAAATGACCTATCAGATAAAGGGCTAGTATCCAAAATCTATAAAGAACTTATCAAACTCAACATCCAAAAAACAAATAATCCAATCAAGAAATGGGCAGACATGAACAGACATTTCTGTAAAGAAGACATCCAGATGACCAACAGACACATGAAAAAGTGCTCCACATCACTCGGCATCAGGGAAATACAAATCAAAACCACAATGAGATCAATGTCCACAACAGTAACATTAAATCTTGTTATCTACCTTGTTTTTATTGATTAGTATTAGTGTTTGTTTTGCTGCTTTATGCTTATTATAGATGAACAATACTGATTATTATGTTAATTTTTGCTTTAAAAGTCCAAATTTGAAATCAAAGGACAATAGGAGCAGAATTATCAATAAAATAGTGATGAAATGATGGTTGATGAGATCTCTAGGGAACATGTAAAGAAGTCACAATGTGTCTTCAACATAAATCAGGCATGCAGATACACATTGTAATTCAGATAAGAATGCTAATCTGATCCAATTTAATCATGTCATATGAAATTGTATAGCAAACTGAAGTAAGAAAATGAGTAAGGTTGAAACTTTAGATATACCCAGAGGACACACAAAAGTTATACAAAATCCAAACCTACCCTAAAATCCTCACTGGGAGTCAGGGGCTTGGGTGGGATCCTTTGTTACCAAAGCAGGTAGATGATAACAACAAGAAGGGATGGTGTGTTACTGTGAACTAAAGCAGAATCATCCTGGAAGTAGCCTTCTGAACCCATGAATCCAGAGTCTACTGACTATAAACTAACTCTCCACCTGTGGTACAATTCTGAATCACAGACAGGGTGACCTTAGCAAGACTGACAATGCTGCTACTCTTCTAAGCTGAGAAAGTGACTTTGGAAGCCCAGGAAGAGGTAGAAATAAAGATAGAAATGTAGAAAAAGTAAAAGTAAATTAATGCCATGGTGTTAATATTTTATTGCTTGGTTTAAGAATAAGCTTTATTACAATTGTAACTTGTCTGTGTAATTTTTGTACTTTAAAATATTTAAAACTGAGGGAATATAGTTTTAATTTGACATATTGAAGAGAATGTGAGTATGAGGCTCTGATTTAGTTAACTGCTATGTTTAGAATAGGTTTGTAAAAGTATTCATGTCCTAATGAAGATCTGTCATTATTGCTGTAAAGTTGGCATTGCTTTCGTTACTGTGTGAAATGCCTGAACAATTTTGATATATGGAATTTGTGATGGTGGCTTAAAAAGTTAATAAACTATTAAGAGAAATTGTTTATTATAAATAATTATTTTTAAGAGAAATAAATTATTTATTAAGAGAAGTTACTTAATAAAACTTGTATGTGTTTGGGGGCGCCTGGCTGGCTCAGTGGGTTAAGCCGCTGCCTTCGGCTCAGGTCATGATCTCAGGGTCCTGGGATCAAGCCCCACATCGGGCTCTCTCCTCAGCAGGGAGCCTGCTTCCCTTCCTCTCTCTCTGCCTGCCTCTCTGCCTACTTGTGATCTCTGTCTGTCAAATAAATAAATAAAAATAATCTTAAAAAAAAAAAAAACTTGTATGTGTTTGGGAAAGATTTAGAGAACTTTAGTCTGTCAAAATTATCAACTAATTGAGCATTAATAACAAGAAGTGAGGGTGGGTATTTTTTAAATTTTAATACAAAGTATACTTGATTTATAAATGAACTAAAATTTGTAAGTTGAGCATAAAGCCTTCTGACAAAGTCTGCTATTGATTTCAAGGTTAGTAAATGAAATTAGAATATGAAGTTAAACACAAATAGCATATTGTCTTCTCCCTTTGCCTGGTTAATGTCTATTTAGTTTTTTGCTTTCAGGTTATGTATTTTTCCATAAGGAAAGCATCTGTGTTGGTTAGAAATGCATTTGGCTGGGAGTAAAATAAAATCAACAGGAACTTAAGATGTAATTGTTTTATTTGTCTCACAAAATAACAAATACAGGGATGGTATAGTTACTTAAAGATATTTATAAGGACCCTGGGTTCTTCTATCTTTCTGCTCTGCCATCCTTAGGGTGTGCCTTTTGTCCTTAAAATCACTAGTCGAAGCTGCAACGGTGTCTAAAAGCATTGTGCCCCACTTCAGGCAGAAAGAAAATGATAAGAGACAAAGGGCAAAGAACAAAAGCCTCTTGTGAGACATTTGTCTTTTTTATTCAGGAAAGATCATGTTTCCCTTGGGACTTTTGTCTGCCTCCTCATTGGCCAGAAATGTGTCACATGGTCTTCCCAAGCTGCTAGAAGAAGGCAAAGGGGGAAGAGATTTGGAATGGATGCTGACTGACTTTGTATCTCTGATCTCTGAGACTGGCTTAGATGCCTCCTTTTTTATTTTCTTCATAGCACTCAGTAAACAAAGAGACCAATTAGAATACCTTTGAATGCAATAATTAGTGCAGATTTGAAGAGTGGTGGATAAAAAAAATGCAAAGAGTATGTTCTATTATATTTTTATCAACTTAGGTGCTCTTCCTATATATTAATAAGTGACCAGATTGAAAACTCCTCGAGAGCAATATATTGCATATATGATGGTTGCCTAGCCCCCTTTTCTTTTTTGTTGCATTTTTTGAGGTATAACTGACATATAACATTATATCAGTTTCAGAATGATTTGATTTTTTTTTTCTTGTGATGAGAGGATTTCAAAGATTTACTTTCTTCGTGACTTTCCCAGGACCTTTCCTTTTCTTTCCTTTCCTTTCCTATCTTGTTTGTTTGAGAGAGAGGGTACATGCTTGAGCCAGAGGTGCAAAGGGAGAGGGAGAATCTCAACCAGCCTTCTCTGGAACCCGCACTGGGCAGGAGTCCAACACGGGGCTCCATCATCTGACCCTCCAGTCACGACCTGAGCCAAAATCAAGAGTCAGATGCTTAACTGACTGAGCTGCCCAGCACCCTTTCCAGCACCTTTTTTTTTTTTTTTAAGGTTTTATCTATTTATTTGACAGAGAGATAGAACCAGAGAGCACAAAGGAGAAAATGGTAGAGGGAGAAGGAGAAGCAGGCTTCCCGTTGAGCAGGAAGCCGGATATGGGGACCAGTACCACGACCCTGAACTCATGACCTGAGCCCAAAGGCAGATGCCCAAAGTACTGAGCCACCCAAGGGCCCTACACCTTTTTTTTTTTTTTTTTAAATAAAGACTTTATTTATTTATTGGAGAGAGAGAGTGTGAGTGAGCACAAGCAGGGGGAGAGGGTGAGGGAGAAACAGACTCCCCTGCTGAGAAGGGAGCTTGACATGGTGCTCAATCCCAGGACTGTAGTATCATGACCCAAGCCAGAGGCTGCCGTTAACTGACTGAGCTACCCCACCACTCCTCTAGCACCTTTTCTTTTTCTTTTTTTTTTTTTTTAAGATTTTATTTATTTATTTGACAGAGAGAAATTACAAGTAAGCAGAGAGGCAGGCAGAGAGAGAGGAGGAAGCAGGCTCCCCGCTGAGCAGAGAGCCCGATGCGGGACTCGATCCCAGGACCCTGAGATCATGACCTGAGCCGAAGGCAGCGGCTTAACCCACTGAGCCACCCAGGCACCCTCTAGCACCTTTTCTTGAGGAGCTTGCTACTCAAAGTGTGGTCATGGACCAGTAGTGTCAATATCAGGGGCTTGTTAGAAATGAGGGGACTGTTGGAAATGTAGAATATCTGGCCCTTCTCACATCTATAAATCAAAATCTGTATTTTAAAAGATCTCTAGGTCATTTGTTTGGACATTTGCTCCCTGGACTTCCAGTTACATAAGCCAATACATTTCTTTTGTTCTTAAACTTGTTTCTACCATTTGCAGTTGAAAGAATCTTGAGTGATCTAGACAGTTACCATACACCATTAGGTGCTTTATTCTTTACTGTGATTCATACATTATTATTGATTTGGATTTATAATGGAATCAATCATTTGTATGCTCTTGGATCACAAAACAGATACGTAAGGAATAGCAAACACGGGGCGCCTGGGTGGCTCAGTGGTTTAAGCCACTGCCTTCGGCTCAGGTCATGATCTCAGGGTCCTGGGATCGGGTCCCGCATCGGGTCTCTGCTCGGCAGAGAGCCTGCTTCCCTCTCTCTCTCTCTGCCTGCCTCTCCATCTACTTGTGATTTCTCTCTGTCAAATAAATAAATAAAATCTTTAAAAAAAAAAAAAAAAGAATAGCAAACACATTTTAACACTCATGATAACCTTGGTCAATAGTTCATGGCTCCCTGGCCACACTCATTGTGTTTGCATAGGGGACATTGATGCCACCTTTTTTTTTTTTAATGTTTTATTTTTATTTATTTGACAGAGCACAAGCAGGCAGAGCAGCAGGCGGAGGGAGAGGGAGAAGCAGGCTCTCTGCTGAGCAGGGAGCCCGAGGTGGGGCTCAATTCCAGAACCCTAGGATCATGACCTGAGCCGAAGGCAGTTATCTAACTGACTGAGCCACCTAGGTGCCCCGATTCCACCCTTTATCTCAGGGGCAGATTCACATTTCATAGTGTAGTGAGGGGTGGTAGTGATAGGTCAGCTTCAGTGTTGCTCCTCATTCATGGATTCAACAGTTCATATATTCTCGTCCTGGACAGACAGGTAAAGCCTGTGCGTAGAATTGTAAAATGTGAAATCTGGAAGTAAACTTAGGACTCTTCTAGTTTAGTATTCTTCTGCTACCTGGACTTAAGTATTCTACCACTAAAGGTAAAAAATAATTGTCATAATAAAAAGCTTTAAGCTAGTAGTCATCATCTTTCAATTTTATATTTTTCTTCCTCCAAATGTTTACACAATTTGTGCTTCCTATTTTAAAAAATAGAATCTAGATAAGAGAACATCTGAATTAGAATAAAATTACATATTAACTTAAAATTATAAAAGAATTCTTTTATGGTGTATGGTAGGAACATCTTGAATTCCAGGTGCTGTGTCTCTTACATAAGTTTTAGCTCTCAACTCCTTAATTTCATGGGTAGGGAGGCTGAGACTTCCTTGGTTATGGAACTTGTCCAGATGGAAGCCTGTAAACTGTGTTCTGAATATGTTTCCTGCTTTTCCACTACCCAGAGGGCTTCCTCTCCAACCCTCTTTTTCTTTCTTTTTACTGCCAGATACACATCCCCAGATAAAGACATTGTCCTTTACCATTTTCTTTGCTAAGGTCAACTGGTCAGAAAACACAGATGAGAGAAAAACTTAATTGAGAAAAGACTTGGATGAGAACCCAAGATGACATGGAAAGAAAACAAAGTGATATAAAGGAATAACATGAAAGAGCTTGTTGGGGGTGATGAAACTCTTCTGAGTTCCAATTGTGTTGTGGCTACACAGATACTACAGGTGCTAAAATTATTAGAACTATATATCCCTCCCCCAGTTTTACTGTGGTAATTTAAGATAAAAATAAATAAATGAAATCAGAAAACAAAGTGTTGGGGCACCTGGGTTGCTCAGTTGGTTAAGCATCGGTCTCTTGTTTTCATGAGATGGAACCTGCTTAAGATTCTCTCTCTCCCTCTTCTTCTCCCCCTACCCAACTCTCTCTCTAAAAACAAAAAAGAAAAGGAAACAAAGTGTCAAACAGTGCATAGAGGCCGTGCCTTCAGTCTTTCCTATCTTCCTAAATAGTCATAAAGGAAATGTGATGAGGATCTAGGCTACAAGATGAGTAACTAATTATAAATAGTATAGGTTACAAGATCTACTAAGTTTACACACATGCTGATTTCTAAGACTATATATTGTGAATGTTTCACTTTTTTAAAAAAAATTTTATTTATTTATTTGGCAGAGTGACAGAGAGAGAGCATGGGAGAGAAGAAGGTCAGAGGGAGAAGCAGACTTCCTGCTGAGCAGGGAGCCGGAAGTGGGACTGGATCCCAGAACTCCGGGATCATGACCTGAGCCAAAGGCAGTTGCTTCACCAACTGAGCCACCCAGGCGCCCTGTTTCACTTTGTCTTTTTCTTTTTATACTATATCTTTTTGTACCCAAAGCACATCTTTTTGGTAGAGAGAGGTTGGTAACTTTTTTTTAGTTTGGTGTGATATATGAATTGTTTTTACAGTATGTTTTATTAAATAGTAAACTATTTTGCAATTCTTATTATAGTGTTAGTCTTATTTGCTTTCCACAGAGATCTGGCCAAGTAAATCATATGTTAATAAGGGTGTTTTTTTGTTTGTTTGTTTCTTTGCTTACTTGACTCATGTATGCTATTTATTGGAAAAGGCATTGATGCCCAGCTAAGGCTCTTAATCTTGCCGTACCTCAATACTCTATTTTAGAAATCTGGTTGCATAATCTTGCATAGTTCCTTTTTCCGACATTGATGCTGAGCATGCTTAAACATTTAGGACCCACTTGCACAAATTAACACTACTGATAGACCACCTTCCTTTGCCTGAAGGCTGTGTCGTTTAGCCCATCTACGCTTTCTCTAAATTAGCTTGCTTCCAGACTTGCCACATTTGATGTTCTCTGCTTTCTTTGTCCCTTTGTCCTCAAATGGGATGGCCTACATTACTTATTTTTATTACGTTGCAAGTTCTCTCATCTTCATCACACCTTTTTGGGGCGGATCATGATTCATGTTCTACTCTTAGTGACATATGTATTTTTGATATGAGCTAACACTTGAGGAAAATGTCACCTCTCCTTCTTTCACCTATCACATATTATTTATTGTAATCCATTACTCAGATTCACTCTCCGATTCTGAGAAATCACCTTCTTTTTTTTTTTTTAAGATTTTATTTATTTATTTGACAGAGAGATCACAAGTAGGCAGAGAGGCAGGCAGAGAGAGAGAGGAAGAAGCAAGCTCCCTGCTGAGCAGAGAGCCCGATGCTGGACTCGATCCCAGGACCCTGAGATCATGACCTGAGCCGAAGGCAACGGCTTAACCCACTGAGCCACCCAGGCGCCCCGAGAAATCACCTTCTTAAATATACTATCTCAAATCATGAAATTGAGTATTTCTGTAAAATGAGCTCTCTTTTAACACAGCTTTGTTCCTGTTAAATTACTTGTCCTAATGTGACTGCAAAGAAAATATAAAGGATTTACAGGCATTTTCTTTTTAAATTTAAGAGAATGCTTTTTCTTTTGATAGCTTTCAACCACAATTGTCTAAGAGAGACAAAGATATAACCTGTTCATCTGGATCCATCCTCCCATACAGGGATCTTACAGGCTCCTAGATTTTCTGATTAGAAACCCCGTACCTTTTTTTTTTTTTTTTTTAGTGTACAGTTGTGAGAGTTTTTTTTTTTTTTTTCAATTGATAGGCTTTTTATTTATTTTTATTTTTATTTTTTTTAAAGATTTTATTTATTTATTTGACAGATCACAACTAGGCAGAGAGAGAGAGAGAGAGAGGAGGAGGAGGAAGCAGGCTCCCTGCTGAGCAGAGAGCCTGATGCGGGGGCTCCATCCCAGGACCCTGGGATCATGACCTGAGCCGAAGGCAGAGGCTTTAACCCACTGAGCCACCCAGGCACCCCTTGATAGGCTTTTTAGAAAAAGATTTTATTTATTTAACAGAGTGAGAGCGCACAAGCAGGGGGAGAGGCAGAGGGAGAGAAAGAACCAGGCTCCCCGCAAAGCAGGAGAAGCCCGATATGATCCCAGGACTCTGAGATCACAACCGTGAAATGCCAATTGAATATTACCCCCACCTTAAAAGACCACCAGCCAGCCTCCTGCTCCTTCAACCGGAGCCGAAGACAGTGGCTCAACCAACTGAGCCACCTCAGCACCCCATGGGCTTTTTTTCTTTTTTAAGAATAGTTTTAGATTTACAGAGAAACTGAGCAGATAATAGAGAATGCCTATATAACCTCTTCCCCACACCACCCCCCTTCAGTGTTCCCTGTGAACATTTTACATTGGTATGGTATGTTTGTGACAATTAATGGATCTATTCTGATAGACTGTAATTAACTAGAAATCCACATGATTCTGATTTCCTTAGATTTTCCCTAATGTATTCTTCTGTTTGAGGATCCTCTGCACGATACCACATTACCTTCAGTGGTCATGTCAACTCTCGGCTGACAATTTCTCAGCCTTAACTTTTTTTGATAACCTTAACAGTTTTGAGGAGTACTGGTCAGGTATCTTGCAGAGTGCCCCTCTAATGAAATTTCTGATAATTTTTTCATGATTAGACTAGAACTGTGCATTTTGTGAAAGAAAATCACAGAAGTGTAGTGCCATTCTCATTACTTCACTCCAAGGGAACATACTACCCACAATGAGTTATCTTGTTAATGTTGACTTTAATCATGTGGCTATGTGACATTTGTCAGGTTTCTCTACTGTGAAGTCATTCTTTATTTTTTGGAAGGAAGTCACTTTCATGGTACACAGCCAAAAAGTGGGGAGTCATGCTCTCTTTCTTTTAGGTGGAGTATCTGCAAAATTTATTTGGAATTCCTGCATGAAGTAAGATAATTTCTTCTCCCGCATTTATTACTTTATTCCATAATTTTTTATATTAGTATGAATCCATGGATATTTATTTTATACTTTGTGTTATAATCCACTAATACTTTACTTTCTTTCTCAAATCGTTCAGGCTTTGGCCATTGGAAATTCTTTCACTTGGCTCTTGTGCCTTTGACATACTCCAGTCAATGTGGATGTTTTATTTTTGAGTACTTCCTTCCTTTCTGACATGACAAGGTGCTCCAGGCTCATCTTGTGCATTTTCTGCCCCAGTCCTCCAGTCAGATATTTCTCCAAAGAAGAGCTTTGCACTTTGTAAGCACAAAGTAGCTCCTTAATCAGCCACTCCAAACATGAAAACTGTTCTCCAAGATCTCATGTTTTCTTATTTGCTAAAAACAAAAGGTGTAAAAATATTTAATAAATTATATAACCAGGAAATGCATATTCCCAGTAAAGATTTAAGGAGGGATGATTCAGATTGAGTATATAGAATGTAAAAATGAGACAAATTGTTTGAAATAATAAATGTCCAGGAATAATAAGGCCTCTTCGGGTTTTATGTTATAAAGGAAGCTTATAAAGATAGAAGATGATTCTGGTTGGGCTCCTCAAATACTAGGTGCAGAGGGATTAGGAGATGAACTTGGAAAATTTTTTTTTAAAGATTTTATTTATTTATTAGAGAGAGAGGGAGAGCACAAGCAGGTAGAGCAGTAGGCAGAGGGAGAGGGAGACTCAGTCTCTTCACCAAGCAGAGAGCCCAATGTGGATTTGATCCCAGGACCCTGGGATCATGACCTGAGCCTAAGGCAGCAGCTTAACCGACTGGGCCACCCAGATGTCCCAGAACTTGGGAAATTTTGAAAGAAAAAATTATGTGCACTCACAATTGGGAATTGAAATAGACATACTTTTTTTTAAAAAAACCTGATTTATGCAATGACATTTTAAGATATTCTACCTAAAATATTATTCATTGATTTTCCTCTTTAAATACTAATTTATAAATCACTTTATCTAAGAATTATTTAATGTTCTCAGACCAAAATCAGAAAGATTTTGAAGTGAAATAACTGCCTACAAAATAGCACATCTATAATATGATCTGATTTGCATAAACATTTTTAATTATATTCATGGAAAGCATTTTGAAGAGTATTTGTCAGCTTAAATAGGGTACTCTATTTCTGCAGTATTGGTAGGGCTTTTTCCTTTCTCTCTCTCTTTTTAAACATTTTCTAAAAATTTTTTGAAATCAAGAAAAAAATAAATGAAATCAACAAACATTTTACAAAGCCAAAACACATTTTTAGTGGTATATGTAATTTCTGTTAAAAATTAAAACAGAGAAAGGATTCACAGATGAACTAGGGTTTGAGTTAGGTTTGAGAGTAAAGACCAACCATTGGTTGGCCAGAAACAATATCTTTTTTTCTGGAAGGAAGAACTAATCTCAATTTAGTATTAAAAGGCTTAGATACTATAAGTTTTTTTTAAATGTATTTCCCTATTATATAGGTTGGATAGCTCTAAAGGGTTGAGGGGTCTCTGGAATTTAGAAATTGGGGGTGTTAGGGGTGCCTGGGTTACTCATTTGGCTAAGCGTCTGCCTTCAGCTCAGGTCATGATCCAAGAGTACTGGGATCAAGCCCTGCAGGGGAGCCTGTTCTCCCTCTCCTTCTGCGGCTCCCTCTGCTTCTGTTCTCTCTCTCTCTCTCTCTCTCTCTCTCTCTCTCTGTAAAAAAAAAAAAAAAAAGAAATAGGGGGTGTTATAGTGATTCATGTTTGGCACCCTTCATGATAATTCCTATCTCCAGCTAGAGTTTAAAAGGAAAGTGGAAGGACGGGGAAGTTCATGACTTAGGGCATCTGTTCTCAATCTTCTTGGTCTCTGGACCTCTTAACACTCTTCCAAATTATTGAGGGACTCAAAAAGCTTATACTTATGTGGTTTATATCTAGCACTAGTTACCATGTTAGAAGTAAGAAGAAATTTTAAAACCCCAATTATTAACTTAAAAAGTAGTAAATGCAAACAGTTTAACATACATCACATGTTTATATGAAAAATAACCATTTTGGGGCACTGGGTGGCTCAGTCATTAAGCATCTGCCTTCAGTTCAGGTCATGATCCCAGGATCCTGGGATTGAGCCCCACATGGGGCTCCCTGCTCCATGGGAAGCCTGCTTCCCCCTCTCCCACTTCCCTTGCTTGTGTTCCCTCTCTTGCTGTGTATCTCTCTGTCAAATAAATAAATTAAATCTTAAAAAAAAAAAACAGAAAAAGAACTATTTTAAGATATTCTACTTATCTTGACATGGCTTTACATTTTTTGCATATGTCTTTAATATCTGACTTAATAAAAACTTCCCTATGATTCAAGAATATGAAAAAAGTAGGAGACCTTTAATAGTCTTTCCCGTTAAATGTGGATATTCTTCTCTGATGTTACAGAACATTTGTTAAGTGGTAATTTCTTAAAGGTAATTTGCAATGAAGAATCTGAAATCATATAAGGGAATCTTTTGTACTTTGTTTCTATGTGTGTGCAACACGCATACACACATGCATATATTGATCTATCCATTGGTCTACCTGGCACTTTGAATGGATCCTTTATCCATGCATGACTTTTTAATGGCCTGCATTGGTCATTTGGAAAATATTGGTCCACTGTGTCATTGTAGACCTTTCATATGGTGACATCTCATCATACATTATCAAAAAGTCCCATTTATTAATAGAACTAAAGTCTTTAAGCGATTGTTAATCTTACAACTCAAACCGCCAGTTATTTTACCAGCAAAAGATAGGTTTATTTGAGAATATCAGAGAGATGCAGTCATGGGCAAGCAAGCAAACAGGATTTTTAATGGACCTTAAAGGGTTGGTACAAATAGTTTTGAAAAAGAGGGTTGGAAGGGAGAAAGTTTGAATAGCAAGACTCTAAGATCTTGTGGATGTGAAAGCAAATAAGGAATAAATCCAGGCTTTTGTTCTCTGTGGCTCTGTGTATATGAGGAGGAGATAGGTGAACCTACATTTTTTTGAACATTACTTGTTAAAATTAAGGAATTAACACCTTTTAGACTGATGTGGTAGTGGCTTTGGGGAGGTGGGGACTCAGTGGTGAAGACTGTGAAGAGAAGTTCCTTTATTTAAAATATAGTTATGTCTCAGTATTTATCTATAGACAGACCCACTAGAAAAGATGTATATCAGAGGGGAACATAGTTTTGCTAACATATTTTTGACAATTTGTTGGCTAGGAGGTTGTAGATCTCAGAATATTCACATGGATTTCAAACAACTCAAAGGGAACGCGCTTTTGTTGAAAACACCTTTCTGGTATATGGTTACTAGTAGTGCCAAAACTTGGTAGGTATTGAGTCTCTTGGGCTCAGCGAACCGTGATTGTCTCCTTAACCGGGAATACCGCAAGAAGTCACTTTGAATACTGATTTCCGCGGCCCTTCGCAATTGCACTAAATCGGGCCCCAGCGCTTGCCGTAACGCGGACTCTACCATTGCTTTCTGAGGGGGGATTTGGAGGTAGCGGAAGAAGGAGCCCGAAGGGTGTGTTGGGGGGGGAAAGCCGGGTCCAGAGGCCGGTTGTTTTACGGATCCCGTAACCAGCGCGTCCTACTCCCCTTTTCCCTCTCCCCGCCGCCCCTGTCCCGTCCGGGAGCGGCGGCGGCCTTGAGCTTTGCTGTGTTCCCGCTGTGGCAGGTGAGCGCCCGGCGCGCGGGCTCCCCAGGCTTCGCTCCCCACCCCCCGTGTCTCCTGGGCCGGTGGCGGCGGCCGGCCGGGGAGGCGGCCTCGGCGCACAGTAATGGCAGCGCTGTGAGCAGGGGAACGCGAGCTGACAGCCGCCGCCGCCGCCGCCCACCTTCCTCGCCGGGGGCTTCGTCCTTCACTCCTTCGGGCTGCCTCCCCCTCCCCTTATCCCCTGTCCCTTGTCCCGCTTCTGCAGAAGGTAACCCCGCTGAGGGTCGGGGAGCCGGGCTGCAGGCTCCGGGAAACTTCCCTTCCCGGTTAATGGGTGGCGGGGATGGGGCGGAGGAAAGGAGTTGGGGGCGAAGAGGGGGGGAGGGGAGAGGGATGGAAGGGGGGCGGCGGGGGAAGATGGTGTCCCGTAAGTGACCCCGGCTCCCCGGAGCGCTGACCCGTAAGCCCGGCACCCCCTGGACTGGATCCCGGGCCTCCCCTACCCGGCCTTGGCCGCCCCTCCCTCGGCCCCATTTTCTTCCGAAGGAGGGAAGGTGAGAGTGCGTGTACTCTTCTGCTTGTTTACGAGCTCACACGCATACACAACTCTGTGTTTGGGGGTGTGTGTGGGGGCATCAGTCTCTTACATCCTTGCCACGAGTATTTTCACTTTTGTTTCCGCAGACAGCGAAGATTGATAGCTATGGGGAGGAGTAACCTACGTGCACTCCAGACCTGTCTCTACACTTAGGGTCTAGTGAAATAAGATCCTTAGACTTCTCAGAGCACTTACACACTAGGGAGTCTGGACCATTCCCTTCAACCCCACCGATATGTGCATGTAAATAAAACATCCGTGAATTGCACACTGTTATTGTCAAATCATCTCCCTTTCCTTCAGGGATTACTATTGCCAGTAATAAACTTACTGGTGGTACCGTGTAAGTTTACATTTTGAACATAATTAGATTAGTAACTAGAATAGATAAGATTTGAAGATATTAACATTCACTGTAGGAGCTTTGACTTGACAGTATAAAATTCTTTGAACTACATCTTTCCCAAATGTACATTCAGAGTAAAATATGGGAAATAATCACTTTGTTCTCATTGACTACTGACTGCCTAATAGGTATTTAAAACACTCAAAAGGCTATACCCTATCCTTTAGAATCTCAGATTCCTTTCCAAGGCAGACAGATTGATTATACTTTGCCTCTCTTACCCAAATACGGTGTTTGAAAGACCCTTCCGAAAGACTCAGAGGTGAAATTACAGATGTACACAGTGTTTTGAGTTACCCTTTTTTTCTTTTCAGATGCTGTGTATAATTTAGTTTCCCTGTAGCAGTGTCACAGTGTGCATGCACATAGTGTGTGAAAAATACCTTTTCTATGTATTTGAATGTTCAGAAGCATCTGAAATAATCTTATTTCACTCTCCAGCCTCTGTTGATTTTCGGTATTTTATGGAAGTTAAGATGGTTTATCCATGTCTTTTATCCTCACCAGTTTGTTATTAAATTAAATATTGTGGACCTTCTTTAAAGTCAGTTTGCCTTCTCTATCAGTTAAATATTTAAGTACCTGGTTCATATATCAAGTATTATTGTGGGCATTAGGGATACAACAATAAGCCAGACAGGTGAAGTTTCTGTCCTTCTAGAGCTTCAGTTCTGGTGGGGGAGGAGAGACTGATAAGACATAAGGAATAAAAATAATTTCAGAGAATTATTAAGTGCAATAAAGGAAATAAAATGGAAAGTTGTGGTAGTGACTGAGAGAAGACTACTTCAGATGCTGTGGTTGGGAAAAAGACCTCTCTGAGGTGAGCTTTGACCTAATACCTGACAAGTAAGTCAGAAGGGTTTAGCCTTTTGAAGTCTGAGGGGAGAGTATTCCTTTCTGAGAGAACAGCACAGGGAAGTTCTCAGAGGTGTTGTCAAGCTTGGGGTCAGTAAACTGAAGAAGCTCAGTGCATGTGGACCCTAGTGGGGGATAAGAAGTTAGGTTATAGCCAAGGGCCAGATCTGGTGAGGTCTTTTTGTCCAGAGGAGTTTGGATTTTATTCTTAAAGTACATGGAAAAGCTATTGGAATTTTTGTGAAACTGAAATTGCTCTGGTCAGATTGACAATCTGACTGCAGGGAAGACTGGATAAGAGGAGAAAAGAAGCAGAGAGACCAGTTAGAAGGCTATGGTAGCTTAGTGACTAGCATGTTAGATCAGGTTAAAGATTTTTGAGCTTCATTTTGGAGCTAACGGCATTGATTGAACTTGAGGCTTGCATGAAAGTGTAGTTGGTTGGGACAGGGGTGATTCCTGGTGTTTGGACTTCAGCTAGAGGGTGGTGATGCTGGTATGGAGATGAGAAAGTGGTGAGGGAAGCATGTTATATGGGGAAAAGGTTAGATAAGACATGTTAAGTAGGACATGTTAGATGTTCAAGTGGAGTTAAGAAGTAGGCAGTTGGATATACCATCTGGAGTTTACTGAAGTGATTAAGAAGTCATTCATTCAACAAATGTTTTTCAAGCACCAGCAGTGGACCTGGCAGTGGGAATGTAGTAGTGAAAACATAGATAAAATCTCTGTCTTCATGGGACTTAAATTCTGGTGAGGAAAGAAAAAAGAGATCGGGCATCATCAGCACTTATCTGTTGGTTTATTTATGTTTTGAATAAAAACTACATTCACATGATTCAAGACTTAAAATGTTTGATGAGGTACAGAGTGAAAATCTCCCCTATTTCTTGTATCCTGTAACACCCAATTTTTGTGGTGCTAAAAAGGGTTCATGATTTCTTACATACCTTTCCAAAGATATATTTTATGCACATATAAAGAAAATATGTATATATTCTCCCCACTTTGTCAAAATGGTAGCATACTTCACCTGCCTTGACTCCTTGTATTTTTTTTAGAGTATGAAATGGTGTTTAAGTTATGAAACAGGTTGAGACCAACTAAGGAAAGAATATAGAGAGAAGTGGAGAAAGCCCTGGAATACTGCAGCATTTTCTCAGTTGGTCCCTGCTGAGTTTTGGACCTACAGATGTGGTGTTGTTTAAAGAGCTGTTACTTTTTATGAGACTTTTTACAAAAGTTTGCACTGTTTCTTTTGTGTTTCACCTTTCTTAGCGGCCTGTTCTCTTTATATATCGGAAAATGTCTGATTATAATTGAAGGCAGTGTTTTCATGTATCTACTGTCAAGTAAATTCAAGAAAATTGATGACAGGATCAGCCCTGGAATCTTAATATTATAAAGACTTTTAACTGGTTGTTGTTATGTTTAGGAAAAACAGGCAGAAATTTAGAATGTTAGAGATTTATAACAAGTTATTGATACTTGAGATGTGTGACTGAATCCTTGCTCAGTAATCAGCTAATCAGTGTATCTGTTCAGAGTGATCTGGCTCTTTGCCTGGGTTTGAATCTTAACAGTAATGTTTCTATTATATTGCAGATGTTAGCATAATCCTTGTATTATTATCTTTAAGAATATTTAGAGTCATCCTCTGTTACCACTTTGTGTTTGGGAAGGCTTATTGGAGAGACTAGAACAGTGTAGGTCTTTTGATCCTTAGAAGTTTTGAGACTGAGTAGGGTTAAGATCATTAGCATCTGCTATAACTTTTGGGGTGCAGTTGAACCCTGTTGATTGACCTACCCAGAGGAGGAGAGAGGGAATATTTTTTAATGAATATATAATTATAATGCTTTATATGTTCGTTGACATTTTTATTTTCAGTTAGCTGTCTTTATTAGCCAGTCACTTGGTATATAAATATATCTGTTTTTTTCTGAGATTGTTTTTTTTTTAAAGATTTTCTTTATTTACTTGAGAGAGAAAGAGCACAGAGAGGGAGGGAGAAGCAGGCTCCCCTTTGAGCAGGGACCTGTTCATGCAGGGCTTGATCCCAGGACCCTGGGATTATGACCTGAGTCAAAGGCAGGTGCTTAGCTGACTGAGTCACCCAGGCGCCCCTGAGATTGTACTTGATTTAAGAATTGTTTCGTTCAGTTTGATTTTTGAGGTCATTTTTGTTATCCTTACTTCTCTCTCTTTTTTTTTTTCTTTTTTGCTGGAGATTAAAGTAAGCTACTAGCTTTTTAGGTTGAAGAAATAGAATCTTTAATGGAAAATATTTAATAGTACTTTTTGAAGCATTAGACACTAATTACTTATAAGACTACCATTTGAAATATGTGTAGTGAGTGTTAGGCTAACTTAAATTCTGTAAATGTATAGGTGTTAATGTTTTATTTGAAGATTTTAGTTATCTAAATGATTTTCATTTATATACTTTAATATCATAAATGATGTTACTCTTGTTATTTAATCATTGGATTGTAGCCTGATTGTGTGTCAGAATTTTTTTATCAACGAAGTTGACAATTTATTGTTTTTGTTTCTCTTACCAGCTATAAGTTTCTTGAAGATAGCATCTCTAGCACCTATAAATACATAAGTATCTCTTAATGACTAAAGTCTTGTTTCAACATAGGTTGCTTTTCATATATTGAAATGTTGGATTTACTTACTCTATGTAAATACTTATTGAGTTTCTCAACTTTGTTTTAACTCACTTGAGGGAGAAAATGTATAGGATACTTCAACAATTTTTTTTAAAAATTTTGAAATCTGTACCTTCACCCAGGTACTTTTCACCCAGCTTTCCCTAATGTTAATAACTTATGCAACCAGAGTACAGTGATTAAAACTGGAAATTAACATTCAGACAATACTGTTAACTAAACTACAGACCTTATTTGAATTTTACTAGTTTTTCCAATAATGTCCTTTTTCTGTTTCAGGATTCAGTCCAAAATCTTACATTGCATTTAGTTATTGTGTCTCCTTAGTCTTATCTATAATAGTCTTTTTTTCTTCTATGACCTTCACACTTGTGATGAGTGTGTGGTTGTTTATTTTGTAGAATGTCTCTCAGTTTGGTTTTGTCTGATGTTTTCCTGATTTATTGAAGTTTTGCATTTTTGACAAAAATGCTATAGAAGTAATGTGCAGTGTAATGTTGAGTCTTACATTCAACATTATTGATGTTGAGTGCAGGATGTCAGTATATCCTGTTTGAGGTGATGTTAATTCTCATATGGTGGATGCCATGTCTGTCAGATTTCTCTACTTGTAAAGTCACCATTTTTGTCTTTGTAATTACAAGGAATCTTGGGGAGATTCTTTGAAACTGTGCGTTTATCCCTTTTCTCCTCAAACCTTTGCCCATTTGTTTTCAGTATTCTTTGGTAGATCTTGCCTGTAACAATTACTATAATGGTGTTCACCTGATAGTGATCTTGTTTTTCTCATTTCCTTCTACATTTATTAATTGAAATTTTTCTGTAGGGAAGACCTGCCCCTTCTTGTTTATTTAGTAATTTGTTTATGTTAGTATTGAGTCATGGATACTTGTTTTATTCTATGGTTTATAATTTAATGCTGTCATTATTTTGTTGTCAGATGGTTCCAGGTATGGTCTTCAGATTGACTCTTTGTTTTTTCACTGTGCCCCCTTTCTTTAGGAAAGCTTTTTTTTTTTTTTTTTTTTTTTTTTTTTCTGACATGATAACATTTTCTAGGTTTATCTTCCATTTTTCTGCTGAGACCTAGAATCAGTCATTAATCCTAGGAGCTCTGGTTCTTGCTATTGGAGATGATATTTAGAAACCAAGATCTGGATGTGATGTGTGCATATATTGCTACTGAGGTGTCATTGCTCCCTATTAGGCCTTCTTAGCAGACAGAGCTAGAAATATATGTGTATATATACACATTAACTCACACATACACAAACATCCATGTTTATTTGTGTATCTTTTTAATCCATGTGTGCATTTGTTAAAAACTATGAGTTCATACCGATAACTCTGATTCCAAACACTATAGAGTTTATGCTAGCTGTCCCCTTTTGTTTATAATTACTATTTTCTGACATTGAGAAATAGAGCATACTTTGGTATGAAGTTACTAGAATAATGAATTATAGTGATGTTCAGGAAGATCCCCAAATAGTCCTGAACCTTAAAAAACATGCTAAGCTAGCTTTCAGAATACTTCTTTTATTTGGTAAAAGTCTGTATAAACCAAAATTAATCATATTTTATCTTTGTAGTTCTAAGTATTGTTTAATTACATTTAAAAAATTTTTAGAAATCACTTTGCACTGAGATTTAGATATTTCTTTTGCATCAGAACTTTGTTGTCCGTATGATCTGGATTTTAAACACTGAGAAGGACAGTACCTTTTTTTTTTTTTTTTTAAGATTTTATTTCTTTATTTGACAGAGAGAGAGATCCCAAGTAGGCAGAGAGGCAGCCAGAGAGAGTGGGGGAAGCAGGCTCCCCGCTGAGCAGAAAGCCCAAAGGCAGAGGCTTAACCCACTGAGCCACCCAGGGGCCCCAGGACAGTACCTTTTTTTGTATTTATTTATTTTTTTAATTGTGGTAAGATGTACATAAGAAAATTTCCCATTTTAACCATTTTTAAGTGTACAGTTCACTAGCAGTAATTTTACTTACAGTGTCTTCACAATGATCACCACTATCTGTTTCCAAAACTTTTTTATTATCCCAAATAGAAACTGCAACCATTGAGCAATAACTCACCATTGTCTCTCCTGCCAGCACCTAGTAATCTGTTGTCTACTTTTTGTCTTTATGAATTTGTCTCCTTTGTTACCATATAAAAGGAAGATCATATTATATTTGTTCTTTTTTGTTTGGTTTATCTTATTTGACATACTGTTTTTGGGGTTTATCCATGCTGTACCTTGTATCAGAATTTACTCCTTTATTATGAATTATTAGTATTCCTTTTATGTGTATTGCATTTTGCTTATCCATTCGTCTGTTAATGGGCATTTGAGTCCTGTCCACCTTTGACTATTGTGAATAATGCTGCCGCGAATGTTGTAACAGAAGTATCTTTCCCATTCCCTGCTTTTCGTTTCCTTTGGGTAAATACCTGGAAGAGCGATTGGTGCTCTCATATGGTAATTCTGTAGTTGGTTTTTTGAGAGCATACTGAAATGTTTTCTATGGTGGCTGCACCATTTTACATTTCCTACCAGCATTACACGAGGATTCCAATTTCTCCACATCCTCACCAACATTAGTTACTTTCCATTTTTGGCTTGTTTGAGTGCTGTGATAATAGACATCTTACTAGGTGTGAAGTGGCATCTCATTGTATTTTGGATTTACATTTCGCTAATGACTTGTGACGTTAAAGATCTTTTTATGTGCTAGTTGGCTATTTGTGTATCTTTGGGGGGGTGTCTATTCAGGATCTTTGCCCATTTCAAAATTTGTTATTGTTGTTAAGGTATTCTTTATATAGGATATTTATACATATTAAAAAAATGTAAATGTTTTCTCTCATTCTGTGGATTTTCTCACTCTTGATAGTGTCCTCTGATGCATGAAAGTTAAATTTTGATGAAGACCAATTATCTGTGTTTTCTTTTGTTTGTGTTTTTGGTATCATATCCAAGAAATCATTCCCAAATCCGATGCCAAAGCTTTCCTGCTGTGTTTTCTTCTGTGAATTTTCTATTTTTATATGTTTAGATCTTAAGTATAGGCCTTTCTTCCATTTTGAGTTAAGGTTTGCATGTAAGTAAGGACAGAGTATTTTGTGTGGATTATCAATAGATGGCTTTATGTTGGCACTTAGATATGCCCAAACTTTGGCTAGTTTGGAAGTTAAATTTTAGAGGGCTAAAAACTAGTTATAAAGAAGGTAATCAAGGATTAAGGAAATGGTGTGGCATTATGATGAAAGGAATTGCATTTTTCCCTATCTGAAATAGGTAAACATTAAAATGAACTGCTTATAAGAAAAATGGAATGAAAGAAAGCCTGTTTAATTGATATATGGGAATAAAGTATGAGAAAGAGTAAAGGCATAAAGATTTCAGTAATGGTACAGTTTTGGTCTTCATTAGAGTCAAAAACATGGATGGAAAACTTAAATTACAGAAAATGGTAGAGAATAATACTACCTAAACTTAGCATTACCCAGCAAACTTGGAAAGTATTTATAAACATTGCCTTTTTATGTTGTGCAGATGGAGAAAATGAAATAGCAACTAGCCTGGGATCACACTGTCATTGACAGAGCCAGTTTAGCATACTAGTTTCTTGATTCACACTTTTTCATTTTTGAGACCAGTGTTTTCCTTCCTTCTTTCCTCTCTTTCTTTCTCATGGATGGCGTGTTTGTTTTGTTTTGTTTTTTAAGTAAACTCTATTCCCAATGTGGGGCTTAAACTCTCAACCTGAGATCATGAGTTCACTCTGAGATCAAGAGTCACATGCTCTACTGACTGAGCCACCCAGGTGCCCCTCTTTCTTAATGTTTTGACATCTGGCAGAAACTTCCTCCACCATCTTAAGATATTCAGCCTTTTAGGTGGGACTTGTCTGCTTCTAGAAGGCTGAACTGTCATCTCATCCACTTCCTCTGAGCCAACTCTAGTTTTTACAATGGCAAATAATAAATGCAGTAGAGAACAGGGGTAAGAGCTTCATCTTAAAGCCAGATGGATCTGGATTCAGATTCAAGGGTTGCTAGTTAACAGTTATGTATGTATTTTACCCAAATTTTCTAAATCTCTGTCTCTTCATCTTTAAAACATTATTATCTTTAAAATAGTCATTTTAGAGTTATTCTATGGAATTGATGAGATAATGTATAAAATGTGTTTAGCATGGTTTCTGGAATATATGCAAGCCAATAAAAATTTGCTATTATTATTATTAACAACTCTGTAGTTAGATGCTGTTATGATGATTATAAGTCATGGGCAAAGTACATCCTGTTTCAGGTCTCTCCTGTAGGAGAATTGGTATCATTTTTATTTCTTTTTTATAACTTGTGTGTTGGATTGTCTTTATTTTTTTTTAAATATTTATTTATTTGAGAGAGAGAGAGAGTGCGCGTGCAAGCATGAGCAGGGGGAGGGGCAGTGGGAGAGGGATTGCCTTTATTCTTTACCTTAATGGACACTTAAGTGAAAGAATGGGATTGTAAGAGGTTGTGTTGTCCATGCTGTTTTTGAAATTTTAAACAGGAGGTAGTCAGCAAAGTTGTTGTATACCCACTGTAGCCATATCCCCTTTTCTTATTCTCTCATGTCTGTGTCTTCTAGAGCTTTGTCAGGATTTAAGTGGGAATTAATATATAGCAGCTCCCAGGTATATTAATTTGAATGGAAAAAAGGACCAGTTGAGAAATAGTGATAAAGTTGGTAGGAATTGGAAGAGAAGCAAGGAATCTGAATTTTATTACAGCCAATAATAAACCAGTAGAAGCTGATTAGTATGTGATTCCATCATCCATAAAAACTATGTAACCCATAACAAACAACTCAGAAAAGCAAATTACTATTAATCTTAACATCTTAGCCTATATTTGTGAGAAAAGATTTAAATCCAAGATTTTTAAATATATGTGATTTAATTTAGCTCTCAAAGAATAGGATAACAAATACTGCAATTCTTTGGGTAGTGCAAAGACAGAATGATTAGGGTAACCCTTTTTAATGTTTGGGTAGAAGATCAGGCCTAGGAAAAATTGTGCCCTGGATCATGTAATTATTTGTGAAAAGGCTTGTTGGTCACAGCTTTGTCTAGCATGCATGGCAGTGTGTGAGCTTTCCTGCCTTTGAGGGAATTAGACAAACTTAAGTTTTATAACTTATTTGAGATAGGTATATGAGAATGGTTTTCTTTTCTTTTCTTTTTTAAAGGCTGGTTGGTGTCTTAAATTCTTTGCCTAAATATTAAGAAAAAAAGAGAAAGCAAGTAAAAGGGACATTAAACTGCATACTAATGAGAGCAGTGTGAAAACTTGAGAAGTACAGTCTGTAGAGACTTGGGAGAGAATCTCAAGTTTGAAGAGAAAATGGACTTTAATTCTGGTCAGATGGGTTTATTTTGGAAGCATTTGCCTTCTACAACTTACATATTGTAGTATAAATACATTACTTACTCCCCATTATCCTTCTTTTTCTTTGAGACTTAAGGGTTTTCTTCCTGCAATATACTTTTTGCCAACTGAGGTTGATGAAAGTCTACTGTATTTCTCTTTACTCTTTTTCCCCTACTTCTGTCTTGTCTTTTTTTTTTTTAAACAGATGATGGAAATGATATTTGTGGAGTACTAATAGCTCCATGGATCAAATCTTGTTGCAACAAAAAGCATTGTACCCCATGCCTCATCAGATAACAAAGATATCTTTTGACTCTATTGGCTCACTCATTTGAATACAGTAAGATGAAATTGTTTAGATGCAACCTTGGAGCTTTTTTTTTTTTTTTTTAAGATTTTATTTATTTGACAGAGAGAGAGATCACAAGTAGGCAGAGAGGTGAGCAGAGAGAGAGGGAAGAGGAAGCAGGGTCCCTACCTAGCAGAGCGCGCGATGCGAGACTCAATCCCAGGACCCTGAGATCATGACCTGGGCTGAAGGCAGAGGCTAACCCCCTGAGCCACCCAGGCAGCCTCATGGAGCCCCGGAGCTTATTTTAATATGAAACGACAGAAGCATTTTTAGTCAGTGTGTAGTAGAGGTAGCATTTTCTATGCAAATGAAAAATACTGCAAGTTAATAATGTCCTGTATGGGGCCTCAAGTATTTGCTTTCAAATTATATTAATTATAATGATATTAATTAGAATATAACCTGCTCTAAGCCCACTAAATATCATTTGAAAAGCTAATTATGGTATATTGAGTACCTGAAATTAATTGAGGTCCCAGTATTGTAATTTTTGGACTGGCCAAATTTTTGGCAGTAGTAATTAATACTGAAGTAAAAAGTCATTATTTGGTAGTTTTGTTTTTCTCTCTCTATCTCTTTTTTTTTTTTTTTTTTTTTGCTGAAAAGAGAGTTACAGAGTGCCTTCGTGACTTAGTTGGTTAAGCATCAACTGTTGCTTTTCATTCAGGTCATGATCTGAAGATGGTGAGCTGGAGTCCTGCATGGAGCTCTACTCTCAGTGCAGAGTCTGCTTGAGACTCTCTACCTCTCCCTTGCCCCTTTCCCACCATGTATGTGTGCATGCACATGTGGACTCTCTCTCAAATATATCTTTAAAAAAGAATCACAATATTAAGTTTCTAGCCTTTTACATTGTTCGTAAATCATACTTTTGGAAGTCAACTGAACTGTGGCATACTAAAGCATTTATCAGTAATTAAAGTGTAGTCACTTTCATCAACATGTTAAACATGGTTATATGTTTTACTAAAATAGTTTATACTTCAGGTAAAATATTTATCCAATTGTGTATATCAGTTCTCTACCTAAAATGGAAAGTTTTGAGAATCTTTTACTGCTTTATCTGCTGAAATGTAATTATCCAAATCAGTTCTTTATATGAAAAATGTTCATGGGTGCCTGAGTGGCTTGGTTAAGTGTCTGTTTGGCTCAGGTCATGATCCCAGAGTCTTGGCATCAAGCCCCACATCAGGCTTTCTGCTCAGTGGGGAGCTTACTTCTCTCTCTTCCTCTGCCTGACGCTCTGTCTACTTGTGCTCTCTCTCATCAAATAAATAAGTAAAATCTTTAAAAAAAAAAAAAAAAAGAAAGAAAAATATCCAAATGAAGAACAATATTGCTTCAAATTAAGATCCACCCATCTTGGCAAAGTTATGTTTTTTATTTCTGCTATTATTTGTAAATTTGTTTTTAAAACAGTTTCGTCAGGCTGTGTTAACACATCGTACTTCTGGTAGTAACATGTTCTTTTGGAGCTCTCTTTCAGCCTCAGAAACCTAAAACTCACTGGAAAGTTAAGTGACAGGTCAGCTTTTAGTGTTCTGAGGAATGAGGTACGTGTAGTGAGGAGAAAAACTTAAAAGAGATTTTAGAACATTGTTTTTACTTTTAAGATTTTATTTATCTGGGACGCCTGGGTGGCTCAGTGGGTTAAAGCCTCTGCCTTCGGCTCAGGTCGTGATCCCAGGGTCCTGGGATCGAGTCCCGCATCGGGCTCTCTGCTCAGCGGAGAGCCTGCTTCCTCCTCTCTCTCTGCCTGCCTCTCTGCCTACTTGTGATCTCTGTCTGTCAAATAAATAAATAAAAATCTTTAAAAAAAAAAAGATTTTATTTATCTGACAGAGAGATGGAGAGTGAGCACAAGTAGGCACAGAGGCCGGGAGAGGGAGAAGCAGGCTCTCCGCTGAGCAGGGAGCCCGATGCGGGGCTCCATCCCAGGATCCTGGGATCATGACCCAAGCCGAAGGCAGACACTTAACTGACTGAGCCACCCAGGTGCCCCAAGATTTTAGAACATTTCTATTGGAAATCTAAATAGATTAACAGTTTGATTTTCCTGATTACTTTTTTATTCTCATCTTTACCGTAGGCTACTTAGCTTTTCTCTTAAAACTGATAACTTGTTTTAAAATCTTTGTCACCAGAATATTATTAAAATATTTACCAACTTTTATGGGAAAGATGTCAGAGTGATAAATTAGAGAATTTTTTTTTATTAAACAATAAAATATAAGATACCTGCTAAAGATTGTAAGTTAGAGTCTTTGAAGGATTTTAAGCCGAGTGTATGAAATAATCAGATTTGTGTTTTGGAAAGTTTACATTGGTCGTGGTATGTGACATGTATCAAGGGGTCAAAGGAGGATACAGGCAGTCACTTAGGAAGCTATGGCAGTGATCAGGTAAGAGGTGGTGGGTTGGATTAGGGTGATGTCAGTGAATTCAAGAATTGGCTAGAAGATAAAGACAGGACTTATTGATTGGATTGATTTGTAGAGGAGAGTCAGATATCAAGAAAGAATAAAATTTCTGGCTTGAGGAACTCTGGATGTTGATATTTGCTGAGATGTGGGATACTGCGGAAGGATGAACATCTTGAGTTTGAGGGTTTGGGTTTATGGAAGAATAACAGACATGGAAAAATGTTCTTTGAATTTTTTGTGTGTGTTCTTTGAATTTTGACAAATTTTTATGGTCCTGTAAGTACCACCACAATTAATATCACCCCAGAAGTTTTCTGTTGCTCTTCCATAGTCTTTCCTGAGCCTCTGACAATCGGTGATCTGATGTATGTCCATGTGTTTTTGCCTTTCCCAGAATGTAATGTAAATTGAAGCAAATATATTTAGTCAAATGAATCCTCCTTTCACTTAGCTAAAGCTTTTGAGAATCATCTATTGTCCATATAAAAGTAATTTATACCATTTTATTGGTGAATAGTACATCACAGCGTGGAGGTACCATTCACCAGTTGATGGGCAGTTGGGTTGTTTACAGTTTTGCGCAGTTACTAAGGTGCTATAAAAATTTGTGTTTAGTTTTTTTTTTTTTTTTTTTTTGTAAATCTGTATCTTTATTTCTAATGTATAAATACTCAGAAAGGGGATTACTGGTTAAACGAAAGGTGTATATTTAAAAGAAACTGCCTAAGTCATTATTTTATTTTAAATTTCCATTTGCACAAATGAGAGTTTTTGTTGCTCCACGTCCTCATCAGCATTTGATTCTGTCGGATTTTTGATCCATTCCAATAGGTGTGTAGTGGTATCTTGTTGAAGTTTTAATATGCATTTTTCTAATGACTAATGAAGTTTAACATCTTTTTTTTTTTTTTTAAAGATTTTATTTATTTATTTGAGAGAGAGAGATCACAAGTAGTCAGAGAGGGCAGGCAGAGAGAGAGGAAGGGAAGCAGGCTCCCTGCTGAGCAGAGAGCCCGATGTGGGGCTCGATCCCAGGACCCTGAGATCATCACCTGAGCCGAAGGCAGCGGCTTAACCCACCGAGGCACCCAGGCGCCCCAGTTGAACATCTTTTATGTACTCATTTGCTATCAGTATTTCTCAACTCTTTGGGCCTTTCGGCTTTTTATTTGGATTGCGTGTTTTATTATTAGTGAGCTTTGAGCATTCTTGATAGAGTTCTTTGAGAGTTCTGGGTAGTAATCCTCTGTGTGTGTATTGTGTATCTGTCCTATATCAATGTCCTATATCATACACCATAGTGCCAAGTGACTATCACAGTATGTATAGTTAACATCTGTTATGTAATCAGAAAAATTTGTTTTCTTGTGATGAGAACTTTAAGATTTACTCTCTTAGCAACTTTCAAATACATAACATTTAGTATTATTAACTGTGGTCCTCATGCTACACATCACATCCCCAGGACTTATTTATATTGTAACTGGAAGGTTGTACGTTTTGACCCCTGTCACTCATTTGGTCACTCTTTACTCCCCATTTCTAGTAGCCCCCAGTCTTTTTCTGTATCTATGAGTTTGTGTTATTTTGTTCCATACAGATTTTAGCATTGTTTTTCCTATTTCTTTTTTTTTTAAAAGATTTTATTTATTTATTTGACAGAGAGAGATCACAAATAGGCAGAGAGGCAGGCAGAGAGAGAGAGAGGAGGAAGCAGGCTCCCTGCTGAGCAGAGTCCAATGCGGGACTCGATCCCAGGACCCTGAGATCATGACCTGAGCCGAAGGCAGCGGCTTAACCCACTGAGCCACCCAGGCGCCCCTGTTTTTCCTATTTCTGTAGGAAAATAAATGCTGTTGGAATTTTGATAGGGATTACATCAACTCAGTAGAGTGCGTTAGGTAGTATGGACATTTTAATACAATTTTTTATTTTTTTAAGATTTTATTTATTTGACAGAGAGAGACACAGTGTGAGAGGTTAGTAAGGGGAGTGGGAGGGAAGAGCAGGCTTCCCGCTGAGCAGGGGGCATGGTGCGGTGCCATGCGGGGCTATGCGGGGCTGGATCCAGGGACGCTGGGATCATGACCCAGGCCAAAGGCAGATGCTTAATGACTAAGCCACCCAGGTGCCCAACACAGAATATCTTTAGCACGGAATATCTTTTCATTTGTGTTTTCTTCAATCACTGTCTTAAAGTACAGGTTCTCCCAACTTTGTGGTTATTTATTTCTAGGTTTGGATTTTTGTTTTTTTTTTTTTAATTTTTTTTTTTTTTTTTAATTTGACTGAGAGCGATGGAGAGAGAGGGAATACAAGCAGGGGGAAGTGGGAGAGGAAAAAGCAGGCTTCCCACTAAGCAGGGAGCCTGTTGCAGGTCTCCATCCCAGCACCCTGTTGCAGGGCTCCATCCCAGGACCCTGGGATCATGATCCTATCTGAAGGCAGACACTTAAGGACTGAACCACCCAGTCACCCTTATTCCTAGGTGTTCTTTTTAATTCAGTTGTAAATGGGATTGTTTTCTTAATTTCGATTTCTGGTAGTTAGTTATTAGTGTATAGAAATACAACAGATTTTTGTATACTGATTTTGTGTCCTACAACACTACTGAATTAGTTTATTCCTTCAAATAGGTTTTTGGTGGAGCCTTTAGGATTTTCTGCATATAATATTGTTACCTGCAAATACTGACAGTTTTTCTTCTTTTCTAATTTGGTTGCTTTTTACTTATTTTTCTTGCTTAATTGCTGTAGCTCAAATTTTCAATAGTATGTTGAATAAAAGTAATAAGAGTAGATATCCTTGTCTTAAAGCTTTTAGCTTTTCACTATTGGTTACAATGTTAGCCATAGGCTTTTAGTATATGGCTTTTATTGTGCTGAGGTACATTCCCTTTAAGCCACTTTGTTGAGAGTTTTTTTTTATCATAAATGGATGTTAAATTTTGTCATGCTTTTTCTGCATCTATTTTGATGATCATATAATATTTATCTTTGATTTTGTTAATGTGGTTTATCACACTGAGTTGAGGATGTTGAATAAATTTCACTTGATCTTGCTGTATGATCCTTTTGTATTGTTGAATTTGGCTTGCTAATATTCTGTTGAGGATTTTTGCATCTATGTTCATCAGGGATATCAGTTATAATTTTCTCTTCTTGTGGCATCCTTGTCTCATTTTGGTATCAGAATAATAATGGTCATATAAAATGAGTTTGGAAGGTTTCCTTCCTCTTTTGTTTTTTGAAAGAGTTTGAGAACAATTGGTATTCATTATTTGAATGTTTAGTAGAATTCACCAGTGAAGCTGTTTGGTCCTGGACATTTGTTTGCTGGGAGGTTTTTGATTACTCGTGCTACCTCTTAACTAGTAATCAGTCTGGTTAAATTTTCTATTTCCTCATAATGCAGTTTGGGTAAGTTTTATGTTTCTAGGAATTTATCCATTTTTTTATATGTTAAATTTGTTTATATGTTATTTATTCATAATCATTTCTTTAAAATCCTTTGTGTGTCCATGGTATCAGTTGTAATGTCTTCTCTTTCATTTCTGATTTTGAGTTCTTTTTTTCTTCTTGGTGAATCTAGCTAAAGATTTGTCACTTTAGTTTATTTTTTCCAAGAATCAGGTCTTAGTTTCATTGATCTTTTCTATTATCCTTTTAGTCTTTATTTCACTTTTTTCCACTCTGATTTTTGCTGTTCCCTTTCTTCCACTAACTTTGGGCTTCCTTTGCTCTTTTTTTCTTAGTTCCTTGAGGTGTGAAGCTAGTGTTTGAGATTTTTCTTGTCTCTTGGGGTAGGCATTTGTTGCAGACTTCCATCTTAGAATTGCTTTTGCTGTATCCCACAAGTTCTGGTTTGTTGTATGTTCTGTTTTCCATACTTTTCAGTCTCTTTTTATTTCTCTTTTGATTTCTTCTTTGACTCTGGTTGTTCAATAGTATGTTGTTAAATTTGTGAATTTTCCAGTTTTCTTCCTGTTATTGATCTCTAGTTTTATGCCATTGTGGTCAGAAATAATGCTTGATAGGATTTCAGTCTTCTTAAATTTATTAAGATTTATTTTTTGGCCTACTATATGATCTGTCCTGGAGAATGTTCCATGTGCACTTCAGAAGAATGGGTTCTGTTGTGTTTGGGTGGAATGTTACGTATATAACTATTAAGTCCACCTGGCCCAACATGTTTAAGGTTGATATTTGCTTATTGATTTTTTTCTAAATTTAACTATCCTAGCTTTCTTTCTGTTTCCATTTGCAAGGAGTACCTTCCATCCCTTCACCGTCAGTTTGTGTATATCCTTAAATCTGAAGTGAGACTCTTGAAGGTAGCATATAGATGGGTTTTGTTTTTAAATCCATTTTGTCACTCTTTGTCTTTTGGTTGGAGAGTTGTGTCCATTTACGTTGATAGGTATACATTTAACTGCCTTTTTTTTGGTAAATTGTTATTCTGGCTGTTCGCAGCTCCTCTTTGTTCCTTTCTTTCCTTGCTCTCTCCATTTGTGGCTTGAGAATTTATTTACTGGTGCACTTAAATTCCTTTTTCTTTATCTTTGTGTATCTTTACCATTTGTGTATCTTTTTTTTGCTTTGTGGTTACCATGAGGCTTACATATAACAACTGTATTTGTAACTGTTTAAGTTGATAACAGCTTAAGGTTGAGTGCATTCTAAAAAGCTTTATATTTTTACTCTCCCTCACATTTTATATTTTTGAAGTCATGTTTTACATCCTTTTGTGTATTGCTTAACTAATTATTATATTTATAGTTATTTTTACTACTTTTGTTTTCTACCCTTTATAACTAGGTTTATATATATTTATTATATATTTACCATTTTCTTGCCAGCATTATTCCAAGACCAGATGTTAATTTTGAGGAAGTCCAGTTTTTTCTTTTATGATTCAGGCTTTTTGTGTTATAACTAGGAAATATTTTCTTAAACTTTTCTTAGTTTTTAATTTAATCTACCTAAGTTATCCCCTGATTCTCCACCAGAGCTGCTAATTCCTTGCAGTGTCCAAATATGTTATGCAATGAGAGGAGGGGTGAGAAAGGAAGGAGTCCAGGCAAAATATGGCCCAGGGGCCAAATCCTTTCCTCTCCCTGTTTTTGTAAGTAAAGTTTTATTGGAACACAACCATGCTCATTCATTTGCTATTGTCTGTGGCTGCTCTTGTGTTCCAATGGCAGAATTGAGTTAGTTGTAACAGAGGCTGAATGGCTTTCAAAGCCTAAAGTATATATTATCTACTCCTTTACAAGAAAAGTTGATTGCCACCGGAGACAATCTATTAGTTCCTCCTTCCCCTTTTCTTGGGGCAACTCTCCTGCAGCCCTTTATTCTTAAGTGTCTTTCTGGACAAATTGTTTTTAGCTCTGTATAGTAGCTATTCTGAAAAATTCCTATTTCTCCTTTGTTAGATCCTTCTGTTTCTGGGATCCCAAGTCTTTCTTAATTTGTTTCATTCCCTCCTGATAGAATATATCTTCTATTTCCCTGTTTAAAAAGGCTGCATGGGAAGTAAATTGATATCACTCTTAATAGAGAATTCTAGGTGGTTAGTCGGTTTCCTTGAGAATTTTGAAGGCATAGCTTTATATTACCTTCCACCTTCCAGTGTTGCTCTTGATAAATCTAAAGATTTCCAACTTAGGGTTTGCTGTAACCTGTTCTTCTTTTCTTGAAACTTTTGGAATCTTTTCTTTTTCCTCAATGTTTTAATATGGCAAAAAGAGGCGCCTGTTATTTATTTAGTTATTTAATTGATTTTTTAGTACAGGATTTTTATTTATTTATTTGACAGAGAGAGACCACAAGTGGGCAGAGAGGCAGACAGAGAGAGAGACGGTGGAAGCAGGCTCCCTCCCCGCTGAGCAGAGAGCCCGATGTGGGGCTCGATCCCAGGACCCTGGGATCATGACCTGAGCTGAAGGCACTAAGCCACTAAGCCACCCAGGCGCCGCTTGTGCTGATTTTCTTAGGATGCATATTGATTGCATGTTGGATCTCTTAGATTAGTATCTCTCAGAAACTGAGTTTTCTTAATTCTTTTATGTACTCCCCTCAACCCATGTTTATGATGAGGAGGAGAAGGATTTTTATCCCATTCCTTTGGAAAATTGCAAATATATACAGAAAAATGAATAGTATAATAAACTTGCTTGTACTTGTCACTCATCCTAAATATTCATAACCAAGCTGTTAATTTTTTAATTTTTTATTTAAAATTTTTTTTTGTTTGTTTAAAGATTTTATTTCTTGTCAGAAGGTACCTGCATAAGCAGGGCAAGTGGCAGGCAGAGGAAGAAGCAGACTCCCCCTTTGAGCAAGTATCCTGATGTGGAACTCCATCCCAGGACCCTGGGATCATGACATGAGCTGAAGGCAAATGCTCAATCAGGCAAGCCACCCAAGTGTCCCACAAGCTGTTAATTTTGAAGCCTATCTCAGATAGCATTTCATTATATTCATAAATATTTTGGAATATGACCTAATAGACAGGACTCTCAATTTAAAAAACCTCATTTTATAATTATCATTATAAAAAGTTAAAAATTACTTATTTAAGGTTATCAAATACCCCATCATTGTCCCAAGTGTCCAGGGGTGTCATAATTTAATACAAAAGATCGTCTGCATCCAAACAAGTTCATTCATATTGTTAATTGATTAATGTGCTTTTTAGTCTGATTTAAATTCCTCCTCTATATCTCTTTCCCTCTCTTCATTTCTTTTCTTTCTTACATGTGTGCATATTTATTGATGAAATCTGATTATCCAGTAGTTTCCTACAGTCTGGATTTTGCTGACTTGTAGATTGAATAATGCTTGAATATATAATATATACAGCATAGAATGCATTCAGATGACCTCTTTTTTTTTTGAGCAACTTCATTCACTAAGTCTGGTTTTTATGTTCATCCATTTGTAACATCTATTAGTACTTCATTCTCTAACATTGTGGAATAATAATCCATTGTGTGGATATACTTTATTTATCCATTTATCTGTTGATAGACATTTGAGTTAATTTCTTCTTTTTGGCCTTTATGAATAATGTTGCTGTGGACATTTGTGTACAAGTTTTTGTGTGACCATGTTTTCTCTTGGGTATATATGTGGGAGTGGAATTTCTGGGTCAAATGATAACTCTTTTTATGTAAATTACTTTTGTAATTATTTAATTTACTGTTGATAATCATACATATTTACAAATGGTTCTGAGAAAATCTAGTCTAAATTGTTTTCATATATAATGAAAATTTTGTAGGTATTAAAATTAATGTTGACATAATGTTTTTTGGAAATGTAATGACACATGAATATTTTTGCAATGCTTGCTTTTCTTTCTTTCTTTCTTCCTTTTTTTCTTTCTTTCTTTCTTTTTAGTATTTAGAGCCTGTGATTTGTTTTTAGGGTTCATAACACTCATGCGCCTTAGGCATAGTACTTGTGTACTGCCTAAGTGTTAAAAGTCCTAACATTGGGGTGCCTGGGGAGCTTACTCGTTAAGACATCTGCCTTCAACTCAGGTCATGATCTCAGTTCTGGGATCGAGTCCCACATCAGGCTCTTTGCTTAGTGGGGACCTTCTTCTCCCTCTGCCTGCCACTTACCCTGCTTGTGTTCTCTCTCCTTTATCTCTCAAATAGATAAACAAAATCTTTAAAACAAAACAAAACCCCAGATCCCTAATGTTGCCTGGGTGAAACTCAGGAAAAAGCTAAGGTGGTAATATGAGAACTTTGTGGACACTCACAGGGATGTAATCTAAGTGGGAATGGAAATTGTCTTGGCAGAATGTCAGGCATAGGACCATGATGGGGTCTTTAGTAAAGCACAGGGAAGAAGAAGACTCATTTATTTTTACGAATTACCAGACAGCTTGGGAGATGTAGAATAGTGAGGTGATCATGGTCCTATTTCTTTACATGCTCTGTATCATTTTTATATAAATTCCTCATGAATAATTACATGTAAACAATTTTAATAAGACAAAAACTTAGATTTTTAATTATATGGGCTTTCTATTGTGTAAGCAGAGAATTGAGGAGACAGTTTCAACATACTTTTAGCTATTGGTTCATTAAATTCTAGTATGTTTCACTAAGCTAGTGTTTTTCTCACCTTGACTTCCATATTTTCCATCCATCTAAAAATGGATTATCACTGCATATATACCCACTCTACTATAAACCTCTACCAAACCAAAATTTAAATAAAGATAAAAGGTAATCATGTAGCCATTAAAATAATTTACAGGTAGTGGGCATAATACCATTTTTATAAAGGGAAAAAACTATTATAAAGGGGACATTGACAACTTTTTAGTATACAGTAACAAAATAGGCCTTATCTTTAAGAAACACTCCAGTAGGGGTACCTGGGTGGCTCAGTGGGTTAAAGCCTCTGCCTTCGGCTCAGGTCATGATCTCAGTGTCCTGGGATTGAGCCTGCATTGGGCTCTCTGCTCAGCGGGGAGCCTGCTCCCCCCCCCCCCCCGCCTACGTGTTCTCTCTCTCTGTCAATAAATAAAATCTTTAAAAAATAAAAATAAAAAATAAAAACACTTAAACAATTACAGTTCAGGTTGGGTAATGCTCTAGGAGTGTGGTAAATCAGAATTTTCTCAAGTACTACATAAAATAGGGCACCTAACGTGGTTTAACTGGGCCTAGGGGAAGTTTTTATTTATTTATTTATATATTTAAGAGAGTGATAGAGAGTTGAGCACAGAGGGAGAGTGAGAACGAGAAGCAGCCAAGCGGAGTGCTGATATGGGGCTCGATCCCAGGATCCTGAGATCATGACCTGAGCTGAAGGCAGATGCCTAACCTACTGAGCCACCCACTTGCCCCCCCAGGGAAAGTTTTTTAACGGCAGGTATACTACACCAAGGCTGTGATATCAGTAAGTTAGGTGAATGGGTAGAAAGAGGGAGGAAGAAAAAGAAGAATTTTAGGTAAAGAAAACAAAGAGTAAAGGCTGGGTGTGTGAATCAGCCTGCCGAGTTCACTAACCTCAAAGCAGAGAGAAGTTACTGGTTTATGATGTCAAGGAAAGGAGTCCCATGAGAAGAGGAAGCTGAAAAGATGCTTATACTAATAAGGTCAAATCATAGAAGCTTAGTATGCCAGGTTGTCAGTGAGTTTAAACTTTGTGCTATCTATAGTGGAAAATACCAAATGGCTTTTAAGTATGAGTGACCGGTTAACTTTTTGGTTTAGGTAGGTTATTTTTGTCTTTGAGTGTCTGTTCTGAGATTATAACTTTGAAGGTCACGAATTTTATTTATTGACCGCTGTATCCTCAGAGGCTAGAATAGTGCCTTGCAAGTATTTAAGATTCACCAAAGATGCTAGTAAGGCACTATAGTTGCAGATAGCAATTAAGAGGAAGGGATCCAGCACAGGTGTAAATCCTTTTGAGGCCACCATTAAATAGTGCTGTGACCTTAAGCAGGTTCCTTAATCACCCTGTGACTCAGTTTTCTTACCTGGAAAATGGAGAGAATAGTTGGATCTACCTAATCAGATAGTTCTGAGAATTAAATGAGTTTGTATAAAGTACTTAGACTGATGCTTGGCTCATAGCACTACATAAATATTATAGGAATAGATAAATTTAAGAAGTAATTCAGGAACACAGTTGGATAGGATGTAGTAAATAAGGGTGTGAAGTGGTTAACATTGATTCTTTGTAGAGCTAGTGCTTTAGGTCCTCCCTGTTTCTCCCCTACACTACTCACAACATACATGCACTCAAACTCACCCACTCACAGGTAACTGCTCATCCATTCTAGTTAGT
Organism: Mustela lutreola; assembly: GCF_030435805.1. Taxonomy (NCBI): domain Eukaryota; kingdom Metazoa; phylum Chordata; class Mammalia; order Carnivora; family Mustelidae; genus Mustela; species Mustela lutreola. The sequence continues at coordinate 33,542,185 of NC_081297.1, read as the reverse complement.
ACTGGAAGTTTAAATAAATCCTGGTGGTTAGTCTATGGTATGTTGAGGAAAGGGAGGAAAGGATGGCACATCCTCCTGGATTTTGTTTGGTTTCTCTCTGATTCCTTTTCTTTCTCTTTCTTGAAATCTCTTCCTTGGACTCCTTGAGTTCTTTACTTCTCAGAACAAAAATGTAAGCAGGGCTTCGAGCCACTTCCAGTTGGTGGGCTGGTGGTATGTAGCCACTTTCTTCCCCTTGTCTCCTTTTTCTCTTTATGCTTCTTCCCCTTCTGCCCATTGTTTACCTACTCCTTATTTTCCTACACAGTAGGAGACAAGAGAAAGGATTTCCTCCTTACTTGGCTTTGCCTACAAGGCTAGCTTGGTGTTCACAGTTCTGGTAATTATGGAAAGCTTTGGGGAGAATGTTAAAACACATGTCAGAAAAGTACTCCCTTCTTCAATTAAATTTAACTTTAAAAGAGTTCTCTTTTAATCTGTTTTTCTGATGTGATATTGCGAAGCATTTGGAATCTAGACTTAAGCCAAGTTTCTCTACCCTTTTGTTTCAGAAACTGGCTGACTTCTAGAATATAGCTTGTCTGCTAGGCAAAGAAATCTTTTAGCTCACTTCTGGGCTGGTCAAGGTCACCAGAATCAGAGGTTTCATGCTAGAGCCATGCTTTCATTAGGTGTGTGGGACTGGATACTCTGAGAATCTAAGGTGGAGCCTTAGCTCTCTGCTGCAACCCTGATGGTCTTTGAAATCTGTACATTTTTAAAATCTTTTTAGGTTCCTGTGGATTTTGTGTTCTATTCTGTGGTTCATTTGTTTTGATAGAAATGTAAATTTTCTCCCTAATCTTTTACTTAACTAAGGCTCTGGGAAGATAAACCCTTTTACTTTCTTATGTCTTTTCATATTCCCACCTATCTCATTCCCTAGTTTTAAGAGTACATACAAGGATTTGGAGCCAAAACCTTTTTATTGAGTGTCTCTTGCATATTTCTTATGATGGAAGTTGTGTTTTGGCTAATGGGGCCTCAGCTTTTTTCCCTCAACACACTGAGTCTTCTAAATCCTTGGAACAACACTCTTGATTTTAAATAACTTGTAGTAAAAACTTTCCATTTCCTAGAGTTTGTAATGAATGTAAATATTCTGTGTAGTTCCTTGTCTGGATAGTCATGAGAAGATAGTGGCCAGTGTCTATTGTGTTTTTACTGTGCGCCAGGTTCTGTTCTCACCCCTTTTGTCTATTGTGCTGGAGAATTTTGTGATGCTTTAAAAACAAGTAACTTGTTTGTAGAATTCTTGCTAACGTTACTGTTGTTTTAATTAACAGATTTCAACACTAAACTTGCACAATGTCTTTGAAACCAAGAGTAGTAGATTTTGATGAAACATGGAACAAACTTTTAACGACAATCAAAGCTGTTGTCATGTTGGAATATGTGGAAAGAGCAACATGGAACGATCGCTTCTCGTATCCTTTTAGTGGCACTGATAAATGTTCTTGTATTGATAGTGATATTGTATTAGTAACTCTGTCAGTGAACATTGGTAAATGCCCTAAAACTGATAAAAAGTTTTCACTTGTTGAAAAGTGAAAACAGGTTTATGCTTATGTAAATGGAAGAGAATGCCGTGTGACTGCTTTCACATATATTGTTTACATTTCCAAGTTCACCTATATGTGTCAGTCAACAATCTGAGAACCTTTCATTTGACCGTACTAATTGAGCACTTAATGTATATGTCAGGTACTACGTGAGGCTTTGGGAATACAGTGTATACAAAACTACTTTTCTTTCATTCTACTAAGGGAAACAGACAATAAACAGGTATTTTAAAAAAATCTAATGCCAGTGCTTCTACTAGCAGGTAGCGATGGACTCTCCAGGGAAAAATAAAGCAGGTAAGGGCATGGAGAATGGTTAGAGTATGTATGTATGCAACTCTCTTAGGTGGGATGGTCATGGAAGATTTTTCTGAGGAAGGTGGTGATATTTGAACAGAGACTGGACCAAAGCGAGGGAGCAAATCCTACAAATATCTGGGGGAAGAATGTTTCAGGTAGAGAGTGAGTGGCAAGTTTAATGACTTGACAGCTAGAAATGTGTTTTTTAGTTAAGTTTTCTATATTTGTGAATTAGCAGTTTTATATGAAAATACATTTGTGGTTTCTCTAGAACAATCTGAATCATGGTGTTCTGCATTCCCACATGACAGCAACCCTTTTTAAAATATATACATACTGTATATATTAATTACATATAAAAAACACTGTAACCAGGGCATTATGGATATAAACTCTGGCACCAAGAAAAAGCCCCCCAATATTAAAATACTTCTGCTTCTTAGTATTTGGGAAGTTAAAGGGGATTTCTAGGAACCCTCGGCCATAGGTACCTGGGGCAAATTCATGGATGGCAGTCTTACCAATTCTGCCATTGTATTCCAGGGACCAAGGCTGGGTGGGCATGGGGACAGTATAGGTACATTGGCACATGTTCACTGGCAGACTTCTGAACTGTCTCAGTCTGCCACAGGACACACCATACATGTCCTTTCTTAGGGTAAATAAAGGGGATAGGATTGAGGCCTGGTATCTCTGGGTCCAAATGGCAAGGTAGTGCCAGGGCCTTGCAGGAGGCCTTCAGTACTAGCTGGACACTGTAGGAACCAGAAATTCTTTCTCCAGAAAGGGAAGTTAAGATGTGAAGGTATTAACCAAAATGTGTGTGGAGATTCAGTTTTTTCCAACTCTGTGCTGCCCTCTAGCAGTCTTCTGGGATTAAGGGATGGCTACCCTCATCATGTGGGCATAAAAGCTTGGATTTTGGCATTGGTCACTTGTAAGTGACCCAACTTGTTCTTAATGCCTAATTCAGGCTTTTTTTTTTTTTTTAAGATTTTATTTATTTATTTGACAGAGAGATCACAAGTAGGCAAAGAGGCAGGCAGAGAGAGAAGGGGAAGGAGGCTCCCTGCTGAGCAGAGAGCCCCATGCAGGGCTCAATCCCAGGATGCTGGGATCATGACCTGAGCTGAAGGCGGAGGCTTTAACCCGCTGAGCCACCCAGGCACCCTGCCTAATTCAGTTTTTAATATTAAGCTGACTGTTGATGTAAGAATGGTGAGGTTCTTTTAGACCAACAGCAAACCGTCTCATTCATTACATTTGCAGTCATTACTAAGAAACATATTAGGCTACCTATGTTCTAGCCACTAAAGATAAAATGATAGTAACATTTCTGGAAGCCTTCATAGTTTGCAAGGGTGTTTTATATTTTTTTATATTGTTTAGTACCTCAAATAAGCCTATAAGATTGGTGGGGCAGATACAATTGTCTTTATTTAACAAAGGAGGAAATTGATACCCACACCATGCAGGTAGTAATTGAAGTAGCACAGACTTGAATATGAGATTTCTAACATCTAATTCCCAATACTTGCCAGTGTATCTAGAGGATAATTGATATAGATTCTGCCTTTGAAGAACTTATTATTGAGTTAGTCTAATTCTTTTTTATAGAGCATCATTGATTATTTTTGCAAAGGACTCTTTTTCTTTTTTGCATAGTAATCTCGATAAAATGGAAAATGTTAAGTTTACTTGTGTGTTAATGAGGTTTCACTAAACAAGTACATAGGTAGTTTTAAGGCTATTTCAACTGAAATATGAACAGAGAAAGGAGTCGGTCGTAGAAATACCTTCCTTGGAAAGTGTTGCTTCAGTCACTGTTATTTCTAAGATGTTTATTGTTTGATTTGTCTGAGATGGTCCAGTATAATACCTGCTCACGTATTTTTTCTTCCCTTTAAAATAAAGAATATCTGCAAAAACAATAAAATTAAGAATGGAATTTCTTACTTTAAATTCTATTTTGGGTGAAAAATAAAGTACTGGTTACTAATTATTCTGAAGTAAAATTTTTTTCCATGTTAATTTGTCCAAGAATATGAGGTTGACTTCTGAGCCTTAGGTATCGTAGATAGAAATTTTAGAGGCTACAAAACTTTAATCTTTTTTTTTTTTTTTAAAGATTTTATTTGTTTATTTGACAGACAGAGATCACAAATAGGCAGAGAGGCAGGCAGAGAGAGAGGAGGAAGCAGGCCTCCGGCTGAGCAGAGAGCCCGATGCGGGGCTCGATCCCAGGACCTGGGATCATGACCTGAGACGAAGGCAGAGGCTTTAACCCCTGAGCCACTCAGGCGCCCCAAAACTTTAATCTTTTGAAAATGAAAAGAAGCCCCTCCCATTGTGTATCACCGTATGTGAGAGTCATTGATTTTTTTTTTTTTAAAGATTTTATTTATTTATTTGACAGAAATCACAAGTAGGCAGAGAGGCAGGCAGAGAGAGGGGGAAGCAGGCTCCCTGCTGAGCAGAGAGCCCCTTGCCAGGCTGGATCCCAGGATTCTGAGATCATGACCTGGGCTGAAGGCAGAAACTTAAAGCACTGAGCCACCCAGGCACCCCAGTAATTGATCTTTTATAAAGCATTTTTTTTTTTGGGTGTGTGAAATGTAATGAATGTGGTTGACCCTTGAACACAGTTGTGAACTATGTGTATATAAAAAAGGTGTTTTGGGAGTGCCTGGGTGACTCGGGGTTAAGCCTCTGCCTTCGGCTCAGGTCATGATCTCAGGTTCCTGGGTTTTCTGCTTGGCGGGGAGCCTGCCCCCCTCCCCCGCGTGCCTCTCTGCCTACTTGTGAGCTCTCGCTCTGTCAAATAAATAAATAAAATCTTTTTTTTTAAAAAGGTTTTGTTTGGAAAGATTTATTTTATCTATTTTAGACATTTTAGGGAGCGAGAACTGGGGTGGGGAGGGACAGAGGCAGAAGGAGAGTAGAGAATCTCAAGCAGATTGCCCACTGAACATGGATCCTGACATGGGGCGCTATATCAGGACCCATGAGATCATGAACAGAACCAAAATGAAGAGCCAGATGTCTGACCAACTGAGCCACCCAGGCACCCTTTTTTTCATAAATTCAGTACTGAAAATATATTTTCTCTTTCTGATGACTTTAATAAGATTGTCTTTTCTCTAGCTTACTTTATTGTAAGAATACATTATCTAATATAATATACAGAAATGTGTTAACTATTTATGTTTCAGGTAAGGTAAAGTCAACCCTAGGCTATTAGTAGTTCAGTTTTAGAATAGTCAAGTTATACGTGGATTTCCTTCTGCTGGGGGTTTGGCACCCCTCACTCCTTTGTTGTTCAAGGGTTAACTGGTACATATGTGGAAAAGTTGGTGAGGTGTACATATGGGGTTAAACAGATAATTATTTTTTTTTTAATTTTTAAATTTTTTTATAAACACATAATGTATTTTTATCCCCAGGGGTACAGGTCTGTGAATCGCCAGGTTTGTACACTTCACAGCACTCACCATAGCACATACCCTCCCCAATGTCTATAACCCCATCCCCCTCTCCCAACACCCCTCCTCCCAGCAACCCTCAGTTTGTTTTGTGAGATTAAGAGTCACATATGGTTTGTCTCCCTCCCAATCTCATCTTGTTTCATTTATTCTTTTCCTACCCCCCAAAACCCCCCATTGCATCTCCACTTCCTCATATCAGGGAGATCATATGATAATTGTCTTTCTCCAATTGACTTATTTCGCTAAGCATAATACCCTTTAGTTCCATCCATGTCGCAAATGGCAAGATTTCATTTCTTTTGATGGTTGCATAGTATTCCATTGTATATATATACCACATCTTCTTTATCCATTCATCTAAACAGATAATTATAAAGCAGACACCTGTATAATCAGCACAGGTTGAGAACCAGAACACTGCGAGGATCCACCAACTCTCCCCTCACTACATGTCCTTCTCAGTTCACAAGCCCACTCCTTATCTTGGGAAGGAGCTACTATTGTGACTTTTTTTTTTTTTTAAGATTTTATTTATTTATTTGACAGAGATCACAAGTAGGGAGAGAGGCAGGCAGAGAGTGAGAGGGAAGCAGGCTCCCTGCTGCGCAGAGAGCCCGATGCGGAACTTGATCCCAGGACCCTGAGATTATGACCTGAGCCGAAGGCAGCGGCTTAACCCACTGAGCCACCAGGTGCCCCTACTATTGTGACTTTTGCATCTATTATTTCCTTGTATGTTTTTTTTTTCTTTAATAGTATAACTGCTTATGTATACGCAATTACTGGTTCTTTCTGTTTTTGGAACTTTATATCAATTGAATCATGCTGTGTATATATTTCTGTCGTAATTTTTTCTTTCAACATATATATGTGATTATAACTAGTGACTGTAAAATATGTATTACTAGTCCCATTTTATAGCTGAGGATGTCATGGCTTATTGATGGTATAAGATGACTTACCCTAGTAGGACTGAATGCTGAAGTAAAATGCTCAAGTCTGCTTATACTCTTGAAGTGGACATTAAGAAAGCTTGTTCTATCATTTGAAGTGTTTAACGTGTGTAAGTACAGAATTTATGGAACCCTGTCTGCAACATTTTTTACTAAATATAAACTCCGTAAGGGGCAAGACTTCTTACCCATTTTGTTCACTGCTGTATTCTAGCATCTAGCACATGTAGGTATTCAGCAAATACTTGGGGAGTGAATAGCTACTATCAACTAAATGTCATTAAGCATATTGTACAGATGGAATAAATAACATTAATATTTAGCTAGTTCTCTTGTGTTGATAAGCAGGTTTCTTAACACTGATCCTTCATAAATGTACTGCATCCAGGTACAATGCAGGGCATTCTGGTTGATAGGTAATGTAAATAAAAGACATCAGTTTTTTAATACATAAAAAATTACCACAAATTTTTGAGAGATATCCTTTTATTATCTCACAGTTCTATGGATCAGAGTTCCATGATATGACTGCATTCTCTCTTCAGGATCTCATAAAGCTGAAATTAAGGAGTTGGCTGGCTAACTCATCTAGAGCTCAGGGTCCTCTTCAAAGCCCGTTGCTGTTAATTGGGAAAATTTAATTCATTGCAGTTACAGGTCTTAGGTCTCCATTTTCTTGTCTCTCTCTTGGTGACTTGATACACCTCATTTGTTGCATGTGACTCCCTTCCATCTTCAGTGCCAGCTGTGGCATGGCAAATCATCCTGTGTTATCTCAGACCTCCCCCTCTGCGATTAGCCACAGAGGGCTAGGAGCAGATGGGGATCTGCTTTAAGAGGCTCATTCGATTGAATTAGGCCCACCTGGAAAGTCCAGGCTACTTTCCCTCTTGCGGTCAGCTGATGAGTAATCATAATTCTGACTTTTTGCTCTGAGTTCCTTTTGTCACATAAAGTAGCAGTTGCAGGTATTAGGGTGGAAAATCTTAGCAGGCCATTTTTAGAATTCTGCCTAACACAGGTAATAATATTTCTAACAAAAGCTTTACAACAGCTTAGCATGGTTTGGGATTTGCCCTTTACTAAGGATTTCTATCAAGTGCCATGAGGTTTGGTGTAGATTAGATTTACTGTTGTTTTTTTTTTTTCTGGGTTGGAGTTTTTTGGCTGTTTTGGTTTACTTTTATTCATGGTTTTCTGCTTTTTGGTGGCTGTTAGGATAATTCCCAAACCCTGCAGTATAATATAGATGCTCTCCTACTTAAGGGCAAGTTAGATTCTTAATAGTTTTATGCAAGTCCAAAGTGATTAAGTGAGGGGAAATCTAAAATGCCTTCATGAATGTAAAACCAGGTTTTAAAACCAGTTGTACCATTGTCCTCACTTCTAATATATATTCTGTTAGGCATCTTTTCAAACATAGACCAGTTTTGACTACATTGAAAAATATTGAAGTAAGTCATCTCCATCCCTGACGATCCTCACAGATGTTAGTAGAACTTATTAACCTTGGCGCCTGCATTAGTAGCCCATCATTTTTTCTTTGATTGTATAGATTGAGAAAGGCTTTATCTGTAGTTTTCTCTGCTTGAAGCATCAGTAACATTTTCACTCTGCTCCAAATTAAATCAGACAAATATTTGATTATTGTAATTCTGTAGCTATACACTTTAAAGTTTTTCCATTTAACCAATAATTTGTACCCTTGCTTACTAGTTGATGATTTCATAGATTCTGCATCTTTTACATGTTGCATGTTTATTCTTTTTCTTCAGAAATGTCAATAAAGATCTGTATTTTTTTATTGTCGATACTTTTTTGGACATTGTACCATTTTCAATTTTAAGATAAGCTTTCCTTTTCTTTTTTTTTTTTAAACTTACCAGCACTGTTTAAAATTTGTTTCCTCTTAGATGTAATATACATAACTTAAAAGCACATCCATATAAATCTCCTGCAAGCTATACCTTCATAATAAGAACCCATAAACATACAATGTATACTTCTTTTCCCATGGCTTGGTTTTCTGCCCCTGTCCCCCCCCCCCCCACCTTTTTTTTCCTTTTTGCTTGTAAAGATTTTATTTTTAGGAAATTTCTACACCCAACATTGGGCTTGAATGCACAACCCTGAGATCAGGAGTCTCATATTCCACTGACTGAGCCAGCCAGGTCCCCCTCTTTTTCTTGTTTCTAATGAGAGGCATCTGCAGTGACCCTCAGCAGGACCAGTACACACAGGATGAAGGCCTCGGGTAGTGGAGGGGAAGATGAGAGCCCAGACAGAAAAAGACTAGACAGGAAGAGTTGAGGGACAGCAGAGACAGAAGAAAAGAAGGTGGATTTTGCAGCCTGGTGTCAAGACACCCAAAATAATAATACTACGTTACTTCTCATTTCTGAAGGGGGAGATTTCTTAGAAAATGGTTGATGGTGTGTGTCCCGCTGCTGTGAATAATCTTTACATCCCCATTGTAGAACTCATTGTTTTAGAACCACTATACAATAAAATTGATAGTGTTAATATTCAAAATTAAACCCAAGCATAGGTAACACCTTTATTTATTTTTAAAAAAGATTTTGACAGAAGGAGATCACAAGTAGGCAGAGAAGCAGGCAGGGAGTGAGGAGGAAGCAGGCTCCGGGCTGTTGCAGAGAGCCTGATGTGGGGCTCCATCCCAGGACCCTGGGATCATGACCCGAGCCAAAGGCAGAGACCTCAACCCACTGAGCCACCCAGGCACCCCTAGGTAACACCTTTAATAGAGAAAATAAAGTAAATGATTTTTCTTCTGGCCAACACTGTCTTTTGGTTGTAACAAAGTAGAAAACTTTTGCTCTGGAACAGTTTTGTTTTTTGGCTGTGAGAGTTTTTATAAGGGGAAAGTTCATAATAGAGGAATTTTTATATCCTGGCTCCCTAAAGAGTAACATAAGGAAAAGAGGACTTTGGAAAAGAGAGCGTTTAAATCTAAAACTGGCCTTCTCCAGTTATTTCCCATTTTTTGTTTTTTAAAGTGCCTTCTCTAAAACCAAATCATAATTGGATCGTAGAGGGTTGGGTGCTCTTCTCAAGGCTTAAGTATTTCCAAGGTGGTTAGATATTTGAATAGATTAGAGAAAAATAGCACATTTAGGAATATGTTTTAGATAGTTAAATGACATTATACAGTGGTTAACTGAGACCCCAAACTATGGTGAATTAAAAAATTGAAAGATTTATTAAGGCACACTCTATTAAAAAAGACACAAGTACATCCTCATTGAGGATGTCAAACAGTATATAAATCCTGTATATGGATTGAAATGGGGAAGTCTCCTTGTATTCCCTGCCCTGCACAGATCCATTTTCCCTAGGTGGAAGGAAGGTAAGTCCTGTAGCCTGAGTCCTTTTAGCCAATTTTGTTTACATGTGCATGCAGTGGATATTTTGAGATACTAGGTTTGGTGATACAGAACTTTTGGGCACATAATTTAGCATATCATACTGAAATTATGGTACTGAATCATGTTATTTTTCAAAATCAAGTTGTGTATTTTAGAAAAGTGTATTGTGGCTTTAGGGGAAAAAAAAAGGTAGAGCAAATATGATAGATGAAAACTTGAAGTAGGTATTCAGAACTTAAATATCTTTTTTTTTTTTTTTAAAGATTTTATTTATTCATTTGACAGAGAGAGACCACAAGTAGGCAGAGAGGTAGTCAGTGAGAGAGAGGGAAGCAGGATCATGACCTGAGCCAAAGGCAGAGGCTTTAACCCACTGAGCCACCCAGGCGCCCAGAACTTAAATATCTTAAGTGCATCACACCTTTGCCAAAGGAATTGATCTAGATCCTGTCTAAGTTTAGTCTTTATTGAAAAAAAAATACATTTAAGTGTAGTATACACACTGACACAGTAACATATAGGTGGATTTTCATAACATGAACATACCCATGTACCCAATAAATAGCACTCTTAGCATCCCAGAAGTACTCCACATTCCCCCTCAGTCACTAGGGGTAACTACTCTCTTCTAATATGTTTAATTCTGACAGCACTTTTATATCTATTTTCACTAAGGTAAGATTATGATGAGTAATTGACATTGAGTATAAATGTATGATAAAACTCTTATGTGGTGCATTAGGCCTTTTTCCCCCCCTGAGGACTTTATAGCTAAAACCTCCAAGCTGGATCCAGGAGCTCATTTAGCTCATTTATAGCTAAAACCTCCAAGCTGGATCCAGGAGCTCATTTAGCTCATTATTTTGGAGCACCTTTCTTTATTCATACCTTGCTCCTTCTCCTCTCCCCAAACTATTGTCAGTTCTCTACAGAATTTCTGTCCGGATAAATTTCTAAATTTTTTCTTAGATGTATGTTAAAAAATTCTATTTTCTTTGTAATATAGGTTAATGTTTTTATGTTATTATTAGTAAATAGTTCTTATGTACTATTTTACTTAATCTGTTTTATAGAGGTTCATGATATCTTGACTGATTTAAAGTAATCGTAATAGTGTGTTTCTTTACTATATATTTTTTTCTACAAAAATACCTGGCACAGGAGCACGTGGGTGGCTTAGTTGGTTAAGCATCTGCCTTCAGCTCAGGTCATGGTGTCATGGCCCTGGGGTTGAGCCCCAAGTCAGGCTCCCTGTTGAACTGGGAGTCTGTTTCTCCCTCCCTTCTGTCCCCCACTTCATACTCTCTGTCTCTGTCTCTCAAATAAATAAATAAATCTTCAAAAAACAAAAAACCTGGCACAGCAACATTATACTTTATGGATATTTTTGCTTCTTTGTGTTTTTTAACTGTAAAAAGTTTTTTTGTTTATATTTAGCAGTAGTATATTGAAGAATGTATACATATATACATTAAGATTTTATTACTTACTAATTATGTATAATGAAAACAAATAAAAGGATTTAGAAGGAACCTGGAAAAGTCTGGCCAAAATCTACCCATCCATGACCTCATAATGGAGAGGGCTGCTTGTTCTTTCTGGAGTAAATTCTAGGTAAATACTAGGTAAATGGAGCACATGATGTTGATTCCCTACCTCATCACCAAGTGTTTAATAAGTGCCTCTTATGTGTTAGGAATTGTGCCTTGGATCTATGAATCTAAAGATGATTTAAGAACAGGCTAGTGTTCTTATTATTAATACCTTTGTTATTAATAATTTCTATTGTATAAAAGAACTATAGAAAAAGAATATATAAAATGTTATGGAGATACAGAAGAGGAACAGTCTTCATCCTACCTCTATATCTTTTTATAATGAAAGTTTGGTTCTTAAAATTTTTTATTTACTATTTTCTTTTAAGATTTTTACTTACTTACTTGACAGACAGAGATCACAAGTAGGCAGAGAGGCAGGCAGAGGGAGAGGAGGAAGCAGGTTCCCCGCTGAGCAGAGAGACGGACGTGGGGCTCGATCCCAAGACTCTGGGATCATGACCTGAGCTGAAGGCAGAGACTTTAACCCACTGAGCCACTCAGGCACCCCACTATTATTATTTTTAGTAATCTCTACACCCAAGGTGGGGTTTGAACTCACAACTCTGAGATCGAGAGTCATATGCTCTTCCAACTGAGCCAGCCTGGCGCCCCCGCATCTCCATATTTTTAAGCAAAATTTTTATTTTGAAATACATCCCAATTCTTATATTAAGTATGCTGAATATATTTATAATATAAATAAAAATATATTAGGTATATTAAATACTTGACTCCATCCCAAATAATCAACCTTATTTTCAGTTTTTATCTGCATCTCTAATTAAGCTGTTCTCATATTGCTTCATGTATGCTTCATCTTCAACATCTGGTCAGTGATGCACAGTTTATGCACTTTAACATTCATGAACTTAATTTGGGTCTTAAAGGATTCTGTAGAGATATCAAAAGAGGATTTATTATCTTTAACTTAGAGATGAGGAAATGGCAACGCAGAAGGGTTCAGAGGCTTGGTCAAGATCACTGGCTAGTAAAACTCAAGTCTCAATCAGATCCCATTTCCTTTGACGTCTGTTTAAGGACTGTCTGCTACAGCACATCTCCCACTTGTGATACTTAGCAAGGTGGTACTCAAAAACTTAATTGATTAATTGATATTTCTATTCATAGAATAATTCTTCTTACGGAGTAAATACCAAAGGATAGTGTGTGGGTTATAGGATGTTCTGATGAGTGCTGTGGTGTGGGAAACTGTGTCAAATAAGTAATTTCTGTAATTGTTTTGTTTCTCACAATTGCATAGACATACCTGCTTGTGATATCCCAGAGCCCTTTGTTGATATTATGCTTATGTCCATTCTTACATAAGCCTTATTTTGTAGGTTTCTGGGTAATTTGATTTTATAGAATGCTGCCCTGAATTTTAAGCTCTTTGAGAAGAACCATTTTCCTTACAATGCTGCCTAATTCTCAAGTAATATTTGCTGAATGAGTATGTGAATAACACAGGGCTTTTTAAAGTAAGCTTGGCTATATATATTTTACTTTTTCTATATCTGTATAATCTTAAATTGCCTGAAAAACCTTAAATTGCAAACTTGAGTTAAATCTCTTGTTTTAAAGTAGTATCTCCAATATAGAATATGAAAACCTTAACAATTTAACTAGAGATATCTATGCTTTATGTGTGGCCTATCCTGAACCCCTTGGAGAAAGACTTTATACAGAAACTAAGATTTTTTTGGAAAATCACGTACGGCATTTGCACAAGGTAAGAAGTAGTACATACATGACATAAATGTGTTTGTAGCTGGGTAGTTACTATTAGGCTAGTTTACTGTTTTCCAGTGCATAACTTATATCAGGTTAAGGTTATTTGCTTTGTTTCCTAAATAGAATTTTTTTTTATTATATAGATTTAAGGTTTGTGAGTTAAGCATTATATTAGATTCTTCAAGGGAAATCAGTTTAGTTATTCAGGATCATATAACTAGTAACTGAAATAGTGGAGTTTCAAATCAAGGTTTGTTCAACTTTAAAATTTGCTTATATGTCCTCTGGATGGTGTTTATTAGAACCGTTTTCTCTTACTCTTGCTTCCCACCTCTTGGTAAATCTCTGTCTTTATTATTTTCAGCCATTTAGCTGCCTCTATATATCCTACATAAAGTCTTACAAAAACCTAAAATGAAAAAGGGAAATGGTAAATTAAAAAGCATGATAGAGAAGAATGAATGAAACAAGATGGGATTGGGAGTGAGACAAACCATAAGTGACTCTTAATCTCACAAAACAAACTGAGGGTTGCTGGGAGGAGGGGTGTCGGAAGAGGGGGGTGGGGTTATGGACATTGGGGAGGGTATGTGCTGTGGTGAGTGCTGTGAAGTGTGTAAACCTGGCGATTCACAGACCTGTACCCCTGGGGATAAAAATACATTATATGTTTATAAAAAATTTTAAAAAATGAAAAAAAGAAATAAAAAGCATGATAGAAACTGTTCCTGTGACCCCTTATTTTAGTTAGTATGCCATATGTACAAGGGCAACATCATGGGCTTGATCTGTGTATGAACAAAGAATTTGTGGCATTTGGCTATAGACAGTATTTCTTATTTTGGACTACTGGTCTGATCAGGAAGAGATCACTTATTGTCTGGGTTAGAAACGACTCTAACCTTCATTAGCTGTGTGACCATGGGCAACTCAATCTTCCTATGGATTGAAATTTAAGTTTCTTTATCTTTAAAATGGAGACACACTAGAGGATATTATGCTAAGCAAAATAAGTCAGAAAGATAGTTATCATATGGCTTCACTCACATGTGGAATTTATGAAACAAAATAGAGGATCATAGGGGAAGGGAGGGAAAAATAAGATGAAATTAGAGAGGTAGGTAAACAATAAGAGGCTGTTCTAACTCTAGGAAACAGGGTTGTTGGGGGGAAGGGTGGGGGAATGGGGTAACTAGGTGATCATTAAGAAGGGTACTTCATGCACTGGGTATTGTATGCAACTGATAAATCCCTGAACTCTACCTCTAAAACTAATAATGTTAATTAATTGAATTTAAATAAAATAAAATAAAAATTAAATGGAGATACATTAACACTGTATAATATTGTGTCTAACCTTGAATTTGGCTAGGTGCAGATAAATTTTAAAGTAGTGATAACCCCAGAGCACAATTGATCATGTGATGTTTCCCTTTTAAAACTTTAGAAGGAAATGCTCTACTTTTTATTATACATGGCGGATACATTTTAGTGTTCTAATATGTGCTATAATTTATCAGCTCATGAAAGCACTTTTGATAATAGATACTTGAAATTGTTCTTACAATGTTTCATAACTTAAAGTTCTGTTATGATAATCTAGTGAACTTTGGCTATCCCATAATTGTTACCTGTGTAAGGCACTTACAAATTATTCAAGTTTTATATTTTAGCATGGGTTGTGTTTTTTTAAAAAATGTTTTATTTTGAAATACTTTCAGACTTACAGGAAAGTTGTAAAAGTAATACAAATTTCCTATATCCTTTTTACCAGCTTTTTAAGGTTAACATCTCATATAACAGTGGTACAGTTATTAACACTAGGAAATTAACATTGGTGTAATTACATTTTAAAGTAATGTGAAATAGTTTTATGAAAGTTTAGAATACTTACATAATTGTATAACATATGTTTTCTCAGATCCTGTGACAAAAAAGAAGTTGGCTAATAGTTGATGACAAAGTAAACTATTAACATAGCCAACAGATTTGAAGCAGTTTCACCTGTGAGAAGAAAATTTTGTTTGATTGGGGGAGGGAACTTTTTAAATTACTAACGTAATTGCCGTTTTCAGAATTAACTACTGTGAATATTTTTGAATATCTATACTTAAATACATCTGTTTTGGCATATGTTGATAATATATATAATTTGATATTTGTCCTTTGCCTATTTTTGCTTTGTGTAGACTTCCATTGTTATTAGAAAATGGAATCATATTATACACTTTATAATCTTTTTGATTTTAATATTATTATAATACTCTTTGTCATTAAATGGACTTTTATAATTCTGGCAATGATTGTAAAATTTTTCATTGTGTAGAGATAATACAATTTGTTTAAATATTCTCATACTGCTGGGCATGTGGATTATTTGCAATATATATAATTTGTTTTTATAAGCAGTACTTCTGTGAATATCTTGGTAGCTAAATTATTTTTGTGTAGCCGAGTTTTTTATAGGATAAATTCGTGGACATAGAATTATTAAGTCATAGGTCATGAACATTTTTTTATTGTTTTGACAAACAGTAACAAATTGTTCTCATATTTATTCACCCAGCAGCAGCAGTTTCTAAGTGTGCTTTTCCCCCCAGTGTTATTAATAATAGTTGCTATTTTTAATTAATTTATTAAAATGACAGGCAAAAAAATACTATTTATAAGTTATTTTTTTCTCCTGAGCCTTAATTATTAAAATTCCACATTTAAAAGCATTGCATTTCAGCAGAGAATTAATTAGATGGAAATTAAGGTCATGGGTTGCTTAAAGTCCTAGGTACAGTTTATGAAAGAACTGAGATAAAAGAACCTGGTATCTTTTGAATGTCAGTCCAGTGTATTTTTACTGAGACTAGATTTCCTTCAAAAATAACTTTTAAAAAATTAGATCTCAGGTTTAAGTTTGATATTTTTATTTTTCAAAAAGTAATAGATTTCTGTTAAGTAAATATAAAACAACTTATTTGGGGAATATAGAAAAGGTGTAAATTTTCATGAATAGCCTTATTAACATAAGTGAGTAATTCAGAGTGATGATATATTTATATAACTAGCAGGATGACCAAAAGTGAGGGATTTGAGGAAGCACACAGATACATGGCAGTAGAATTATATCCTCTTTTAAATTGATCTTAGTATAATATTGTAGCCTAAAGATACCTCACACTATTACATTTTATCTTTTTAGAGAATGGAACTGTTAACTCTCTAGTATGGATGCTTTATTTTCATATCTAAGACACATTTTTTCCTGGTCATTTAAGTTTTACTAAAAGTAGTTAAATTAGAATGTAACTGTAAATATAATATAGAATACTTTTAAAAATAATTTTTGATAAATTTCATAGCTTACAAATGAAAATGATTAGCGCTTTCCAAGTAAAAATGTATTTCTTCTTTATATAGAGAGTTCTGGAGTCTGAAGAGCAAGTACTTGTTATGTATCATAGGTATTGGGAGGAATATAGCAAAGGTGCAGACTATATGGACTGCTTGTATAGGTAAGTACACCTTTAAACTTTTGACAACCCAAGCAGTGTTGCGGGTATTCAGTAATTGAAGGACTTTTGGGTTTTGGCTTTTTGTTTTTAAATTTTTAAATAAATGAACAAAACTAAAGCATTCTCTGCTCAATGGGCTTTGTCTGCTATGGAGAAAGGTCTGTAGTCTGGGTCATGTGGGTCTTTGGAAGCCAGGCAGGGTATGGAAAGTTACTCTCTGAAAACTAAAACTATATTTAATTTCATAGTTCTATTTTTCTTTTTTTCATATTGTCTGGGACTCTTTTTCTCTCTATATATAGTACATGTTAAATCTTGACAGAGTTCCAAAGTGCAACTTCAGCTTGGATGAAACTTGGTGAAATAAATCCAAGCCCATGTTCCTCTCCAGTATGTTCTTATTTGACTGTAAGATCCAGTATTTTATGTTTCATGGAAAGACTGGTAGTTAAAGCATTCAGCCGTTGTTCTCTTGAAGTTCTACCTTATCCTTTAGGCATTGTATTAAATTACCTACAGTGTCTTAATGCCTTCTCTCACATTTTCCTGTCTCTCCTTGTACTCCTGTATCTGTCTGGATTGCTTGTCTGAATTGCTTGTCTTCCTTTCTCTAAGTGACTAATTCTGATGTGTTTTTCTGCCATTCCTGTCTCTGAACTTCCCTCTTCCTTGTTCTACCCAGTCTTCTACTTAGATCTTTTGTGTTAACTGTTGCTCTGGCATATTTCTGTGGTGCTCTGTGCTAATCCTCTCTAACCCATTCACAGAGACAATGGAAATAATTTCCTGGGTACATAAGGAAGAAACCTGTTTATTGAAGAAAAGTGGATAAATAAGGAATAGTATTGTTAAGTCACCTGGGCTTTTTACCTTTGGAATGAGAGTGACTACTCTTGAAATGGTTGTGGCTTATGATGAAGGCGATAATTTTGGCCTATGCATTGTGGCCTGGGCAGAGATGGACCCCTGCCTCAGTTTCTCACTGGGGAGAAACTCCTCAGTTCTCCCCAGTGAGAAACTCAGGAATGAAGCTGGCTGGCAGAGCATTTTCTGTATAGTTACTCCATGCATTGCTGGAGTACCACACTGAGGCTAGGGCTTGGTTCTCTTGGCGTGAAATGGAAGGAAGAGAGGTAAATGTTTGTCCTTTTTCAGTGGTTCCTGTTCCTGTAGGTTTTTATAACAACACCGAAGTTTACTTAAAGTTGCCTCTGTTGAAAACTGGAGTTTATTTCAACCGCCATTAGCTTTTTTTTTCTTCTTAGAAGAGCCAAATGTAATGAAATCAGAAGCTAGAAGTTTCTGACAAGCACAAGGTTTACTGTGGCTTTGGCTTTTATAAAACAGTGTTTACCATACATTAAACATATTGACATTTCATGGGTTTTTTTTCCCCCCCTTTTCATCCATCAAAGTAAGATAGTCATAAATAGAACTTTTAGGACTACCCTAGATAAATTGTGGAGGAGAATTAGAGGAATCTTAAGGATAAGAGTGAGAACACATGCATGCCTTTGGCATTGCTGAGAAGCTTGGGCCACTGGTATATAGATGTCTAAGAGAGTAGTTAGACTGTATGCCAGTGCAGTATGCTATGTGCAGTGTGTTCCCTCTTGAGCTGAGACATTTTCATAAAGATTTAAATTGTTTTTCTTGTTTCATTTTGTTTCCTAGGTTCTCCTTGCATCTGTCTGTATCTCTTATTTGCCAAAATCAATAACTTGGTACTATTTAAATCAATACTAATATTAATAATAAATTGGTACTGTTACTGAGCTTTTATTAAATACATATGATATATACACGAATGTATGTATGTATATAAACCATATGAGGTAGTTGGTGTCACCAGATTTGCAGCGGAGCAAACTAGGCTCAAAGAGGTTAAATGACTTTGCTTAGCGTTACTCAGCTACCAAAAAAAAAAAAAAAAAAAAAAATCACAATTTAAACCCAGATCAGTCCAATTAAGCCTATTTAACTTCTTCATTTTACTTTAGTCTCATTCTAAATACACTCTTTCAGTCATTTAGGTAGATTCTGTTCTCATAACTTAGCTTAAACTATGCATTCTTTCTAGAATGATTTCAATTTCTCCTGGTTTTAGCTATGACCTATATACTGCTAACCACCAAAATATGGGCTTATCCCAGGTGGCCCAAGTTTCAGAGTATTTTTTACCTAGCCTGCCTGTTCCTTTAGGGTATTCCATGGGTACGTTGTAGAACTGCAGATTTCAAAACTGAGCTTATTATCTTTTACATCCACACTGTTCCCAGTATTATTAATTTTATTATTTATTATTATTACTTTTTAAGTAGGCTCCATGCCCAGCGTGGAGCCCAATACAAGGCTTGAACTCATGACCCTGAGATCAGTACCTGAGCTGAGATCAGGAGTTAAGACATTTAACCAATTGAGCCACTCAGGTGCCCCAGTATTACTAACTTTAATTGGAAATAATACTGTATATTATTATATGTACTGTATATCCAGACGTAGATGCTGGAAGCCTCAGTTATCCTTTCTTCATTTATGATTCATTATGATTATCCTCTCTACCTATTGGTCAGGTCCTCCAAATGTCTCTTAAATTCATTATTTCCTTTGCATTGTAAGCATTTTGTTGTTTCTCTTGTTAATGATAAGTCCCTATAAGCAGTCTTCCAGCCTTTGATTTCAAATTTTTTCTGTTTACTGAACTCATGTTATTTTTTTTAACATGCAGATCGGATCACTCTGAAATCACCTAGTAACCTTCCATTGTCTTTATCAAAGACTTAGAACTAATGGCTCCTGGGGTTCACTTATAGAGAATTTTATTTGACCACTGTGGCTGATCATCATTTATTTAATTATATTGGTAGTATAGATGGTAAGATCCTTTTCATAGAGGATATAGTTGGCAGTAATTAGATGAAAACTGCTTAATGATAGTTTTTAATTGTGGGGTACTGAGGTTATCAAGGCTAGCTATCATTTTTAATCATACTCTGTAAGGAAATAAATAAAAAATAAATCAAGAAATAAAAAGGAAAAATTCATTTTTGTTTCAAAAGTATTTTTAAATTTTTTTATCAAGTAATTTCTAGCCTCTTCGTTATTCTGACTGATTTATAAAATGGATATGCATTAGCATAGGTAGTTTAAGGATTCTGACTTTAAAGAAAATAATGATATTCCTGCCTCAACGTTTCCCAGTACTCCATACCTCTTTAGATCCTGCTGGCTCTTGAAGTGGAGTACATAAGATATTAACTGGAGAACTAACAACTCTTGAAATCCAGTAGGTATTAGCATGAGAACAATTTTGTAATGGAATTTCCTAAGACAGATTGAAATGCTTGGTTTCTCTGAGGCTTCAAAGTTACTTTTGGCTATTCCTTATTATCAAGTACTATTTAATTTTGTCAGTGCTAATGTTCCAGGAAAGCAAAGGATACTTACTAAATACTTTGTTGATGAAATAAATTATAAAAACATTTATAAAAATTATAAAAACTACTGCATTATATGTGAGCAGAACAGCAAGATATTGCCTGTGTGGTAGAGTATAAAATATTTTAAGAAATTATTGGAACCTGATTTCTTTTATGATTTCCTAGAATGTATGTCTTAATTTAAAAACAGATGTGTGATGAGTAAAATTGACTGTAAAATACTCCAATGACAGAAATTAAGAATTGTATCCACACATCAAAATGAAAAAATTGTGCTGTTTACATTTTAAGTTAAATCTTTAAATTATTTTAAAAGCTTATCTATCAAGCTTAAACTTAACATCAAGAGTAGAAATCTGGAATGAGAAAGATAGAGTTAATTGTAAGTTTGTTTTATTCCATGAGGTAAAGAGAATAGTGACTTATCCTGTCAGATATCAGACATAAAGCTCCACTAAAGCAGTATGCTGGCTCAAGAATATGCATACAGATCTTTGAAACGGAATAGTGATTCCTGACCTCTGCAGATCTAGCAGCTGGTCGTTCAGCATTAACAAACCGCTATCCTAAGAAGTTTATACTTACTCTGTAGGTATAAAGGAGCTACTCAGGATTCTGAATAGGTGAGTAATTTTTAGATGAATTGGAGATGGCAGAAACAGGAAGTAGAGACCAGTCATGGGAGTGTTGCACATGATCCAAGCAGAGAGGCATTGGAAGAGAGAAGGAAAGTAATGGGAGAGTGTGAGTAGCAGTTTCAGAGGACATGAAAAGCAGCTGATTAAAGGAGTGAAATGGAAGGAAGAGAGGTAAATGTTTCTAATCTCTTAGTGAGATTACTGGAATGGCATGGTACCACAGACCAAAAAAGAAACTTTTTTGGTGTTGGTTTGGTGCGACAAACTTGGTTTGGTGCGAAGGATGCATAAAGGAAGGTACATATAAATGGTAAAGATATGACAAAGTCCCACTACTCAGGGAACACATGTCACTGTTGAAATATTATATTTGTTTACGTTTGTATATTCTACCAGATGTGTAAACTCTGTGCAGGAAGCCCACATTTTTGTTTTTCATCTTTCTGTCCCTGGGGCCTGGCACACTACCTGATTTAGAATTCATGCTTGGTCATTACTTGTTGAATGAGTGAGGGAGAACTTGTGAAATTTCTGTGCCAGCTCTGCCACTTGCTAGCAGATTTACCATCGGCAAGTTCTTTAAGCTTTCTAAGCTGCAGTTTTCTTACATATAAAAGGAGGATCTTATGATAATACCACACTTTATCTAGCTCATAGTATGCAGCCATATAAAATGCTTATGGGTATGCCTGACATGTGACACGAGCTCAGTAAATGTTAGTGATTACTTTTATTTCCTGGCATTTGTGTTTTTATGATCTGGCTCCAGGCTGCTTTTCTAAGTTTGTATTCTAATATTAGCTTTTATTATCCCTGCTGTCTGGAATTTTGTCCATTTATGTATTCAGTAATTCATCAAGGAAGTATTTTTTGAGGACTTCATATTTACCTGCCACTGGTTCTGGATGCTGTGTAAGCAAGGTCTTTGCTTTGTAGTTCTTATATTCTGGAGAGGCGACAGATGTACAGAGCAAGTAAGCAAATGAAAGAATTGGATTTATTTCACAAAGTAGTAAGTACCGTGAAGAATATAAAACAGTTATATATAGTTATTTAAATCGGAGTAGAAGTTAAAGTTCATTTGGCTTGGTTTCAGGTCAGGCCTGAGAGAAGTGTGTCTGAGCTGAGACCTGAATGACAGAGGTCAGAGGTTAAAATATCTCTTCAATTTATATATTCCTGTTTGAGGCCAGGTAGCCCAGATGTTCTCTCTTTAGCTCTTATTTCTGTCTCATTCCTGTTCCCTTTCTTCAGATGAAAGGCATGGTTGAAAACCCAACATGAAATTAGGAGGATGTACTACTGGAGAGGATGGGAGGAAGGATGAATTGGCATTTTGGAGGAAAAATGTAATAGGACATTGTAACATGGGTAGAAGAGACTAAGATGTCCAAGGGAGTTACCAGGGTTTTAAGCCTTGGAGTTTAGAGGCTTGTAGTCAGTTGGTGTCGGAATGCAACTTGTGTAAGTGGTTGTATCTATACAGCTTTGGCGTTAATTCCAGGAATTGTGTTTTTCATTGTCTCCTAGAGTTGTTTGTGAAGTTATGCAGTTGAAACTTTTGTTGTCTTTGTTTCCAGTTTCATTTGTCTGCAGACATGAAGTAGACTTCTCATTTTGATGCAGTGAAAGCTAGAAAGTGTTTCACTTTAGAGAGTTTGTGGTTATTGCCTATTTGTGTTGTCTATAGCTATTTACACATGGCAGAACCTTTCAAATCAGTATTTTTAGGTGGTGAGCATTATAGGCATTATAGTGAAATCTAAGATTGCGAAAAGTGAGTGCAATAACATTTTGAGCCCTTTCTACACATTTTATTTCCTATAAAGAACTCTATATTCAACTCAATAATTTGTGGAGTTCAATACAGCTATTAGTCTTAGAATGTGTTGAGACATTATAAAGCTGTTTTCCTCTGGGTGGACGAAGTGATTTTACATTTGTCAGTTTTGCCCATACTTCTTACTGTATATAACAGTCTATTTTATTTTCTTACCTACTAATTGTGATCTCTTTTTGTTGTTGTTTAAAAATGAAAAGTTACATCTTTTCCTGGTGATAGATATAAATTGAAGAACGGACTTGAGTTTTACCTTTAACTATTTCTTTGTTTAATTCCTTGCGAAGTGAACTATCCTGACTTACCAAGAAGAATCTGGGAATGTGAAAATTATATGCAGAAGGATTGTAGAAGCACCTTGGGTACTAGCTGTTGGGTTATATGAGTACTGGAAATTTTTAGAGCAAAACCCTTGAGTTTTTAAAAGTGAGACTGAAGTAATAGGCTTTTCCTCTACTACTCTAGAGGTTATTCTTTTGCTCTTAGCCTTTGGCTGATACTTTTGATCCTTTTAAATTGTATTTCTTACTTCTGCATAATTTCTTTGGATATGTTACCACACTCTTCTATAGTTGATTTATATAACCCTAAAATTGCTATTTTCAAGTTGCAAGTTAATTGTTTTCCTCCTGATTTTAATATAATGTCCATGGTACTATATTTGTTTTTCAGGTATCTCAACACACAGTTTATTAAAAAGAATAAATTGACAGAAGCTGACCTTCAGTATGGCTATGGTGGTGTAGATATGAATGAACCACTTATGGAAATAGGAGAGGTAGGAAATTCTTTACCTGAATGGCAGATGTGAGAGTGTTTTAATATATATATTGCGGGAATTTGATTTTCCTTTATTTTAAGGATACAATGTTGACTGTCTTAAAATTGTCAAGATTTAAAACATCATAAATGTTAATAAAATACTGCAACGATTTCCTAAGAATCTTTACATGGATGAGAACGGAAGAGATATAATTAGTATTATTTTAAAAATTAAAAATAGATGAATAAATGACAGTTTAATAGTTTCACTATGTGAAAAATTCATAAAAAGTCTTTAAGAAAATATTTTCCAAGAGTATTTAGAACATACTCTTGAGATTGTTGTAGTTAAAAAGTGTGAAGGTCAAGGCGTCTGGATGGTTTAGTTGGTTGAGCATCTGACTCTTGATTTTAGCTCAGGTCATGATCTCAGGGTTGTGGAGTTGAGCCCTGTGTCAGGCTCCATGCTGGATGTGGAGCCTGCATAGGATTTTCTCTCTCTCTCCCCCTCTTCTTTTGGCCCTCCCCCCATTTCATGTCCTGCATGCTCCCTCTCTTTAAAAAAAAAGTGCAGGGACGCCTGGGTGGCTCAGTTGGTTGGACGACTGCCTTCAGCTCAGGTCATGATCCTGGAGTCCCGGGATCGAGTCCCACATCGGGCTCCCAGCTCCACGGGGAGTCTGCTTCTCTCTCTGACCTTCTCCTCGCTCATGCTCTCTCACTGTCTCTCTCTCTCAAATAAATAAATAAATAAATAAATCTTTTAAATAAATAAATAAATAAATAAATAAATAAATAAAAAGTGCAAAGGTCCTAGGCTTAAAAGAGATCCTAAAAGAGAAGAAATACAGATTTATGGATATAACATATTTATTTTAATTTAAAAAGTAATTAAAGAAGTTCAGAATAAAACAATGAAGCATGGAGGTCAGGTATTTCTTTCAGATTCTTGAGGTAAAATGTAAATTTAAATGTGGAAAGTTACAGAAAACATACATTGGTTGTAAAAGAAATACTCCAGTACAGTATTTGTTTATTCATCAGTCAGTAAATCATCATCAATCAATAAAGATGTATTTATTGAGTAGTCACACACTGATGATGCAGTGGTGAACAGGCAGAAGGTCTCTGTCCTCATGTACTTATCATGCCAGATAAGTACAGAAATTAATGTGAAATTGTGGTGAGTTAATGAAAGAAATAAACAGCTAAGATGTGGCATTAGTACAAATTTTACTTAGAATAATCATGTTGGAAAGAAATTCGTCATTATCTTTTTTTAAAAGATTTTATTTATTTATTTATTTGTTTGTTTGTTTATTTGACAGAGAGAGAGAGAGAGAGAGAGGGAGGGAGACACAGTGAGAGAGGGAACACAAGCAAGGGGAGTGGGAGAAGAAGGAGAAAACTTCTTGCTGAGCAGGGAACCCAATGTGGGGCTCGATCCCAGAACCCTGGGATCATGACCTGAGTTGAAGGCAGACCCTTAACGACTGAGCCACCCATGCACCCCTGTCATTGTCTTTCAGTAGACTTTAAAATGTGCAGTACTGTTAACCAGATAGTCCCATATCTGGTAATCTGTACTGTGAAAATAATAAATAATGGGGGAAAAAGTTTGAATACTTAGGAGTATTCCTTGTGGGGCACCTGGATGGCTCAGTTGGTTAAGCATCTGCCTTCAGGTCAGGTCATGATCCCAAGGTTCTGGGATCGAGCCCTGCATCTGCTCTCAGGGAGCCTGCTTCTCCCTCTCCCTCTACCTGCTGCTCCCCCTGCTTATGCTCACACACTTTCTCTCTCTGTCAAATAAATAAATAAATAAAATCTTTTAAAAAAAAGTATTCCTTGCGATCATTGTTAATAATAAGGGTGACTAATGGATAGGCAGTCTAAATGTCTAATATCCAATAGTAAAAACCATACATAGATGAATACGTACAGTACAATTTTGTTATGAAGGCAAAAAATAGTTCATAGGAACTTAATAAAGGCGAAAATATTTAATGAAAAAATTTGGACACAGTACATTAATAGGAATAAAACTATAAGGGAAAAAGGATGTAGAGTAACAGTTCAGTGGGAAATAATAATTGCTTTAGTTTGTAGGATTATAAGTGAATATTTTAATAATTGTCCCTTATCACCAACACTATCAAGCTCACTCTTCAGAGGAAATCACCATAAACAATGTCTTCCCTGAATTTTGCTTGTGCATTTATATATAAAAACTTATACTATGCATGTAATGGTTTAATTTTGTATTTTAAACATTAATGGTATCATATCCTATGTACCCTAATGATAGCATACCATATATCTTGCAACTTGTATTTCTTGCCTGTTTTGTTTTGTTTTTTGGTTAATGTGTCTAGTTCTTTGCACATAAGTTTATTTTTCTGAGAGTTCAGTATTCTATAGTAGGGATATAGAATAATTTCTTAATCATTTATTAAACTATTTTTCTTAGTGTTCAGTTCTTTGTTGTAATAAACAATACTGCTGTGAATATCATTGTTCATTTATTCATTTATTAAATATATTTTTAATCCCTCTGTGTCCTAGGCACTTTTCTGTATGCTGAGAATACAGTAGTGAACAAAGTAGACACAAATCTTCATGCTTAAGGAGTTAACATTTATATATAAATCTTTGTACATGAGCAGAAATTTTCTTAGAGTGAGTACCCAAAGTGGATTTTCTGGGTCCAAGCACACACTGAATTTTGATAGCCCCTCAGTTTGCTTTCAAAAGGTTTCTTAGTTTGTTCTCCTACTGTAGCTATAACATCTCATTTTCTTTTGTATCACCTTTTTCCCTGTTTGTGCAATTTAAAAAACAAAAAATAAGGGAAAACTTGAAGAATGGACCCTGTGGGATGGCAGATGCTTTTACTTATTTGAAATGGAATTACCAATTGATCAGAATAAGGTTACCCCAGGGAAATAGAATAAAGAGGCTAAAACCAGACTAATAGCTGTATAGATGCAATTATGTTGGAAACAGAGGAGCAATCAATTTTTGATACAGGAATAATTTATACTCTTTATGGGAAAAATATATTGAAGTTCAAATATGAAAGGCAAAACATAAAAACTTTTGGAAGGAAATATAAGAGCACACACATCCCTGACATTAGGGTAAGGAGGTTCTTAAAAGACAAGAAAAATACAGACAATAAAGGAAAAGATTGATAACTTTGAGACATTAAAATATAATTTATTTTTACTCAAAAAAACACTGTAAAGGAACTCAAATCAAGTCACAAACTATGTCTGTAATATATAAAACTGTGAAGGGTTTAATTTCTATAATAGATGAAGAACTCCTAGTTTTTATTAAGAACAAGATAAATACAACTGAATGATGGGCAAAAGAGATGAATTGGCATTTCACAGAAAAAAACTAAGATATACAATAAACGTATGAAAAGATACCCAGCCTCAAACAAGAAGATGCCAGTTAAAAACACAAGGATATACCAAAACAATCTATAAATTCATTGTAATCCCTATCAAAATACAAATAGCATTTTTCACAGACCTTGAATTTGTATGGAACCACTGAAGACCTGAAATAGCCTAATCTGTCCTGAGAAAGAAGAACAAAACTGAAGGTATTACAATTCTGGATGTCAAACTACCTCACAAGCTGTAGTAATCAAAACAGAATGTTACTAACACAGAAATAGACACATAGATCAGTGGAACAAGATAAAGTACCATGCATACAAACCCATGCTTTTATGGTCAGTTAATGTATGAGAAAGGAGGCTAGAATATGCAATGCAGAACACTCTATTCAGCAAATGGGGTTGGGAAAACTGCGCAACTACGTGCAAATGAATGGAACAACTCCTTTCTTATATCATACACAAAAATCAACTTAAAGTGGGTTAAAGATCTAAAAGTGAGACATGAAACCATAAAATGTCTAAAAGAAAATGTAGGTAGTATTCTTTTGGACATCATCCTTAGCAACATATTTATGAATGTATTTCCTCAGACAAGGGAAGCAAAAGCAATATTAAACTATTGGGACTACGCCAACATTAAAAAGCCTTTCCTCAGCAATGGAGACCATCAATAAAACAAGGCAACCCAGTGAATGGGAGAAAATATTTGCAAATGGCATCAAATAAGGGGTTAGTATCCAGAATGTAAAGAATTTATACAATCAACATTAAAAAACCCAAATGATTGGATTAAGAAATGAGCCGAGGACCCGAATAGACATTTTTCTTTTTCCAAAGAAGAGATACAAATGACCAACAGACACATGAAGAGATGCTCAAATCACTAATAATCAGGGAAATGCAAGTCAAAACCACAATGAGATATCACCTCACACTAGTCAGAATGGCTAGTAGCCAAAAGACAAGAAATAGCAAGTTTTGATGAGGATGTGGAAGGGAACCCTCATGGGCTGTTGGTGGGAATGTAAATTGATGGCCACTACTATGGAAAACAGAATGGATATTACTCAAAAAATGAAAAATAGAAATATCCTATAATGCAGTAATTCTACTACTGGGTATTTACTCAAAGAAAATGAAAACATGAATTTGTAAAAACATATGCACCCCTGTGTATATTGTACCAAATTATTTACATAATTTACAATATAAATTATGCAGGTAGCCCAGGTGTCCATTGATAGATGTATGAATAAAGAGGATGTAGTCTATATCTACAAAGGGATATTACTCAGCCATAGAAGAAACGAATCTTGTCATTTGCAACAACATGGATCTAGAGTATATAATGCCATGTTAAGTCAGAGAAAAAAAACAAAAGCAAAAAAAAACCAGATTTAATTATAGGGAATGAACTAATGTTCATTCACTCCCCAGAGGGGAAGTGGGTGAGGGGATGGGTGAAATAGGTTAAGGGTATTAAAAATACATTTATCTTGATGAGCACTGAGTAATATTTAGAATTGTTGAATCACAATGTTGTACACCTGAAATTAGTGCTGTGTGTTAACTATACGGGACTTAAAATTTTAAAAAATTGTGGGGATATGTACACATTTGGTAGAATTATAGGCAAGGGAATGATTTTACATAATATTCTGGGTTGTGGGAACATCTGAGGGGAAGGTAGGAGGACATTCAGAGCACTGGTAATAGGGAAGTTGTGTTTCTTAAACTGGGTTGTGAGTACAGGAATGTATTTTATTATTCTTTTAATTGACTTACCCTTTATGTTTGTATGAGAGGTTTTATAATTTTAAAAATCAGCCAACATGGGACGCCTGGGTGGCTCAGTTGGTTAGGCAGCTGCCTTCGGCTCAGGTCATCATGATCCCAGCGTCCTGGGATCAAGTCCCACGTTGGGCTCCTTGCTCGGCAGGGAGCCTGCTTCTCCCTCTGCCTCTGCCTGCCTCTCTGTCTGCCTGTGCTCGCTCTTGCTCTCTCCCTCTATCCCTGACCAAAAAAAAAAAAAAAAAACATCAGCCAACAGCCAAATTACTTTAACATAATTCCTTCGTTTCTCTTAATCTTAGCATTTTTACAACCTTTCCATAATATCAGGCATTTAACAATCAATAAATTATGATTTATAAAAATCAAATCAAGTATTTCTTTAAGATTTTCAGTTAATTCAGTTAAATTCAATTCAGATTCAGTTAGTTCAAACCTTAATTCTGTTTTTTGTACAAGTTTGATACTCATTTTTAGTTTAAATTAGAAATTTGTTTTTTATGTATATTCAATTTTCATTTGACTTTTGAAATATTAGTTTTAAATACTTGATGTGTCTTTTTGCTTTAAAAAGTCTTGCAACATTTTAGTAAATGTTAAAAACAAATGATAGGTAATTCATCCTTGATTATTTTTCCTGGCAGCTAGCATTGGATATGTGGAGAAAATTGATGGTTGAACCACTTCAGACCATCCTTATCCGAATGTTGCTCCGAGAAATAAAAAAGTGAGTACTGACATTTGTCTTCTTGAGTCAATTCTATTTTCCTTTTTGAAACGGTTTTATATAGTGTACACTTGCATGGCAGTTAACTAGACGCAGGCCTTGGTTTACTTAAAGAAGCCTCATTTTCCATCTTAATGCCAATATTTTAAAATTGTTTTATAATCTTTTTTTTTGACAGGTCTTTGGTCATTAGCCCAAAATGCTTAGTAAATAAGTAAGTCCCTGAAAGAAAGTGACATGTTATTTGTTGTTGAAGAAAGTGACATGTCCTTTGTTGTTGATCTACCTCTTAGATCTTCTAGGGCATAGCTGAATTGTTTTGACATATTCTTTCAGTTTAACTCTTAATAAGGATAACCTATTTGGGAAAACAGATTACCTCTTAGTTCCAGTGTTAAATTAGTAACTTGCCTGTATGTGAGGTTTGTTTGTGGGAAAATGGCTTTGCATTCTATTCATGGCCCAGCATGGTGGACTCTTTACCTAATTTCTGTGTGAATAGAATTTAAGAGAGTAAGTTTTCCTGCAGAGTCCAGAGTAGAACATCCTAAAAAATTCTTACTGGACTTCACTTTTGGGTAATTAGAAGAACTAAAAGTCAGTCATACAGGTGTGTGTAAAATAAATGTCATTTTACTGGAACTGATGTTATAGGAGTTATCTAGACCAGTGAATTGCAGTATGATAATGGCCACTCCATCTGAAAATGCTTTCCTTAATACGAGTTTTTTATGTGAGGGAAAACAAGGAAATCATTGTTTTTTCTATGGGCTCCTCATAGGACATTAAAAAAACCAAACAAACAGAAACAAAAAAACAAGCCACCAAAGAGGATAGGGGAATATTTTAAAATTTAATGTTAATACTAAATAGTAGAAAGTAGATGATAGCAATTAGTAACTTGGTTTTAAAAAACTGTTACTTGTCCTTTTAATGATTCCATTTTATCCAAAGATAGGGAGATGGAGAAAAAAGGATAGTGAAGCAGTAGGGTGGGACATTTTTTATTTTTCTCTTTTCTTTACTAAACCATAATTAACTGAAAGAACACTCCCAGTAATATTTGTAGGTTCTAATGTATTTATTTTGTTGTGAAGTAGTAACTTGTTTCTTGACTTGGAATTCAGCTATTTTACATTAAGTTTATTGAAAATACTGTTAAAATTTTCTAAATGCAGTTTTTTGAAATGTCTCTTTTAATATGTTTGATATGTATGATAATGGCCACTCCATCTGAAAATGCTTTCCTTAATACGAGTTTTTTATGTGAGGGAAAACAAGGAAATCATTGTTTTTTCTATGGGCTCCTCCCATAGAAAACCTAGTAAATTTGCCCAACCTAGTAAATTTTCTGAAGTGTGATTGTTAGTTTGTTAAAAATGAATTTGATGAAAAATGAAAGAAAATCTGTGTATGAAAAATAATAGAAGAGTAATAAAATAATAATAAAATTAAAGTTAAAAAATAATACAACAATACAGGATGTTCTGGAAAAGACAGATTATTTGATTAGAGATATTAGGACAACGTGTCTTAATTTTGTTGTTATAGTCAGCTTCCATGAAAGTATTATTTGAATGCCCTACTAATATTTTATTTATTTTTCTTGTATACTCTATTAAGTAGGTATTACCCCACATTTTACAGCTAAGGAAACTAAGGCATAACAATAACAACAATAATAATAAAATATGGGAGCTATGTGTCAAGAAGTGTTCTAAAAGCTTTACCTGCATTATCCTATTTGATCCTTACAACTCTGGGATGTTGGTGCTACTTCCATGACCATTTTACAAATGAAGATGTCGGTGGTGCCCTAACAAAGCTAATTTGACTCCAGCCCCATCTTCTTACTTCCAGGGATTCAAATATGGCTTCAGCTAATTCTAAAGTGTCTGTTAGTTTTTTCTTTCTTAAATTTTTAAATTATTTTTTATTTATTTATTTTTAAAAAGATTTTATTTATTTGACAGAGAGAGAGAGTACAAGTATGCAGAGCAGCAGGCAGAAGGAGGGGGAGAAGCAGACTCTCCACCGAGCAGGGAGACCAATATGAGGGTCCATCACAGGACCCTGGGATCATGACCTGAGCCAAAGGCAGCCGCTTAACTGACTGAGCCACCCAGGCGCCCCTTTTTTTTTATTTCTTAAAGATTTTATTTATTTATTTGACAGAGAGAGACAGCAAGAGAGGGAACACAAGCAGGGGGACTGGGAGAGGGAGAAGCAGGCTTCTCCTTGAGCAGGGAGCTTGATGTGGGGCTTGATCCTAGGAATCTGGATCCATGACCTGAGTTGAAGGCAGATGCTTAATGACTGAGCCACCACGCACCCCTATGCCTGTCTTTTAAATTCACAGAACATTTCTTCCATTCCTAGTTCTAGTACTTTGGCTTTTATATACATTTTAGTTTTATAATGCTTTGAATATTCTCGTAATTTCACACATAGTTCTTTATTTGATCATAAGAAAGCAGGGCAAGTTTTATTTATAAGTAAATAAATTGAACTTCAATAAGTAGAAATGACTTGCTGAATTTGAAATACCTAAGGAAAAAGATTCCATGTCTACAAACTTCCAATTTGGGTATTTTCACTGCATTGCTTTAGTATCTATTTATCCATTATCGTTAAAGATAATAAGGCTTATAACTTCCATTACACGGACAAGTGGTTCTGGTAGGTATTCCCCATTGGTAAAACTGGCTGACCCTTGTAATGATGGTGAATATTGTCATAGGCTCATTTTACAAATGGGGAAATTGAGGCTTGAAGAAAATAGTTAGCTTACTCAGGTCACATATCTAGTATATGGCTTAATGAGAATCAGAAGACCGGTAATTCTGATCCTTGAGTTGTGGTCTTACCCATATATTACATATTCTTAGCAGTGGTTTGTTGAAGTTGCATCTCATTGCCACTGCTGCTAACAGAGAAGTATTTTACTATGTGTACCTATAACGTCTTTGTGGAAAGAGGTCCACCAAACTTACAGAATAAAATCTGGGATCTAGCAGAGCATATTACAAATTTGATTTCCTGTCAGTTCATTCACAATTTCCTTTCCCTGCTTTCATCCCTAGGTTGCTAGATATTCTCTACAAGTGTCTAAAGGGCATTACTGTGAACTTGTGGTTTCTCAAATCTGGCCACTGAAAATCAAGCTTACACAAAGGATGTTTAAAAGCATTATCTTTCGGGCGCCTGGGTGACTCAGTGGGTTAAGCCGCTGCCTTCAGCTCAGGTCATGATCTCAGGGTCCTGGGATCGAGGCCCACATCGGGCTCTCTGCTCAGCAGGGAGCCTGCTTCCCTCTCTCTCTCTCTCTGCCTGCCTCTCTGTCTACTTGTGATCTCTCTCCGTCAAATAAATAAATAAAATCTTAAAAAAAAAAAAACATTATCTTTCTACAAAAAAAAAAAATTATAAAAGTAAAATGTGTTGATTGTATACAATTAAAAATGTATAGAAGGTTAAAAAGAGGAATTAAAAGACTTTTACTTTTCCCTTGATGCCTTCAGTTCTGTTATTTGAAGCAAATCCCTATTAAGGATTTAAAGTATTTTCTAATAGAAATTATCTGTGCATTTAAGATTGTATATATGCACATATATATGTGTGTACATATATTTATATGGATGTGTGTATGTATATACACATATATTACATATAATATACACATATGTACATGCACTTAGGGAGTTTATGTAAATATTAAGAATACTTAAAAATATGTTTTTCTTAAAAACTAGAACAGATTAGTGGTTGGTGTGAGACTATAATGTGGTAGTATGAGGGAGTTGTGTTATGGTTATAAAGTAGTTGTGTATCTTGAATATAGTGGCAGTATTAGGTATGTGATAAAATTGCATAGAATTACATATATACAAACAAATGACTGTGTATAAAAAAAACAAATGATTGTGTATAAAAACTAAATAAGGTAAAAAATCTGAGTAAGGTCTATAGGTTGTATCCATGTTGATTTCCTGTGATTGATGTATCATAATCATGAAGGATGTTACCACTGGAGAAAACTGGATGAATGTTTTCAGGACCACTCTGTATTATGTTGGCAACTTCCTATGAATCTATAATTATTTCAGAATTTAAAAATATATTTTTAAAGTTTAATTGGCACATAAAATGTGAATATCCGTTTTCTTCCTTTTAGCTGAAACTTTTTTCTCTTCCCAAGTATCTACTGATGATAATTTATTATACCTAAATATTTGTTTACTTAACTATAGTGGTTTTTATTTATTTGTGTGTGCGTGTGTGTGGAATCTTTATGGTCCTTTAGGAAGATAATGCAAACTCTGGAGCCTCCCCACATAAAAATACTTAATATGTATATGCACTCAGAACTTTACATTCTTTTTGTACTTTTATTTGTATTTTTGTAAAGATTTTATTTATTTGACAGAGCAAGAGCACAGGCAGGGGGAACAGTAGAGGGAGAGAGAGAAGCAGACTCCCCGCCAAGCAGGGAGCCCGATGTGGGGCTCAATCCCAGGACCTTGGGATTATGATCTGAGTCGAAGGCAGATGCTCAACCAGCTGAGCCACCCAGGCACCCTTTATATACTTTTTAGAAGGTTTATGGATTCCTAGGATCAGAAGAGCTGCTTTAGCATTTATATGGTAGACTCCTTTATCCCCAAGAAAACCATTTAGCAAATTATAATCTGAAATAAGTTTCTATGCTTAGTATTTGTTGAATCGGAAAAGTTTTTATTTATTCTGAAATTACAACTCAGCAGCAAAGCAGTCATGACTTTTTAGCATCCACTCTCTGTTGTATAATCATAAACAAAGACAAGTGACAAATGGAAAAAAAATTTTTTAACTTCATAGCTCCTGGTTTTTTGTTTTTTAAATTCTTCCTACTTTAACCATTATTCTAACATCATGCCCTATTAGATACCAAAGTTTCCTACAAGTGTGGCTCCCTATCATGGTTCTTCTCTATTCCACTTGTTTGTTTGTCTGTCCTTGGGCCCACACCTCACTGTGTTTATTATTACAGCATAATAAATCTTGATATCTGGTAAGACAAATTTGCCCTCCATAAGCCAGAAGTGTTCTTGCTTTTAGTTGGTCCTTTACTCTTTCATATATAGGTTGTAATCATCTTTTTTTAAAGGTGATTATAAGTTACCTAGAAGAAATTTTCTGTAGGATTGAAATTCAGTTGAAGATATAAGTTAGTTTGGAGAGAATTTACATCTTTTTTTTTTTTTTTTTTAAGATTTTAGTTATTTATTTGACAGGCAGAGAGGAGGAAGCAGGCTCCCCGCTGAGCAGAGAGCTCTATGCGGGGCTTGATCCCAGGACCCTGGGATCATGACCCGAATCAAAGGCAGAGGCTTAACCCACTGAGCCACTGAGGTGCCCCGAGAATTTACATCTTCATTAAATCTTCCTATTAAGTTATCCCTATTAAATCTTCCTATTACCTCCTAAATAGCTTTTTTAAAAAGATTTTATTTATTTATTTGACAGAGATCACAAGTAGGCAGAGAGGCAGACAGAGAGGAGGAAGCAGGCTCCCTACAGAGCAGAGAGCCCAATATGGGGCTTGATCCCAGGACCCTGGGACCTGAGCTGAAGGCAGAGGCTTTACCCCACTGAGCCACCCACCCACTCAGTTTTAGCCACTGAGCTAAAAACTATTTAGCACCCCCTAAATAGTTTTTATATATTTGTAAAGATTCTTCATGCTTTTTGTTTGATTTCAAGATACTTCATATTCTCTGATACTGTTACAAAAAGTTTATCTGTATAATTAGCCATTCTATTTGTTTTCTGCTAGTGTTTTGAAATACAACACTCAATATATAAATCTTATAGTCAGCCACCTTGTTAAATTCCATCGTTTCTAGCTTCATTTCCAAGAAAAAAAAAAGTGTCATTTCTAATAATTTGTGCTTATTTTTGTGCTTTCCATGTAAGCAGTCATAATCTGTTAATGATAGTTATATTTCTTGTGTGTGTGTATGTGCATGTGTGTGTGTGTGCGTGCACATGCTTCCTGTGCACATACACACACCCCCAATGACCAGGACCTCCACAGCAGTGTTGAAGAGGGGTGATGGGTAATGAGCATCTTTGTCTCATTCCTAATTTTAAAGATTACACATGTAACATTTCCTTTTTTAAAATGATGCTTCCTCTGATTTTTTTTATTAGATACTCTTTATCAGAATGATTAAATTAATTTGAATTTGGTATTGAGTTTTATAAAATGATTTCTATTTGTATTGAGCAGTCATGTTTTTTTCTATTAATCTGTTAGAGTGGTGGGTTACATTTATGGATTTTTTAATATTAAACTATCCTCATATAACTAGAATAAAACCCAGGTTGGTGGTTGTTTATAATAACTTTTATAACATTTTTGCATTTGATTTGCTAAATAATATTTTATTTAGAATTTTGAATGTATATCCATGAATGGAATGAGCCTATAACTATTCTTTCTCATATGTCTTTGGGTTTGGTATCAGGCTCATCCTTGTAGGATGGATTGGGGCTGTTTCTCTTTTTCTTTTGAGGAAAAGAGTGTTTTAAGAGTTGTAACTGGGGGGACGCCTGGTGGCTCAGTTGGTTAAGCAGCTGCCTTCCGGCTCAGGTCAGGATTTCAGCGTCCTGGGATCGAGTCCCACATCGGGCTCCTTGCTCAGCAGGGAGCCTGCTTCTCCCTCTGCCTCTGCCTGCAATTCTGTCTGCCTGTGCTCGTGCTCTCTCCCTCTCTCTCTCTGACAAATAAATAAATAAAATCTTAAAAAAAAAAAAAAAAGAGTTGTAACTGGGGTAATCTTTTTTAAAAATTTTCTTTAAATTCGTTAATTAACATACAGTGTATTATTAGTTTCATAGGTAGGGTTCAGTGACTCATCAGTCTTATATATAACACCCAGCGCTCATTACATCACGTGCCCTCTTTAATGACCATGGGGTGATCATTTTTTGGTGTTTAGTAAACTCCCTGCAAAACCATCTGGGTCTAGAGTTTCTTTGTAAGAAGAATTTTTTTTTTTCACATTTACAGATTAACCTTTGTCTTTGTTTTCTCTTACTGAAGTATAGGTGACATACTTTGTTATATTTGTTTCTGGTGTACAACATAGTGATCTGGCAATATTATACATCTGCTCACCACAAGTATAGTCACCATCTGTAACACCATCATATGTTATTAATATTATAGACTATATTTCCTATGCTGTACTTTTCATCTCTGTGACTTATTTATTTTACAACTGGAAGTTTATAGCTCTTAATACCCTTCACCTATGCCCCCCAACCACATCCCTGCCAGTAGCCACCGGTTTGTTCTGTTTTTTTGTTGAGTCTGAGTCTGTTTTTTTTGTTGTTGTTGTTATTTGCTTTGTTTTATAGATTATACGTCTAAGTGAAATCATGTGGCATTTGTCTTTTTCTGTTTGACTTATTTCACTTAGCATAATACCCTCTAGGTCCATCCGTGTTGTTGCAGATGACAAGATTTCATTCTTTTTTATGGCTGAGTAGTATCTATTGTGTATGTTTACTGCATCTTTATCCATTCATTCTATCAGTAGATGCTTTGGTTGGTTCCCTCTTTGGGCTATAGTAAATAATGTTGCAGTAAATACAGGGGTGCATATATCTTTGTGAATTCATCTTTGCATTTTCTCTAGATAAGTATCCAGTAGTGAAATTACTGGATTATAGGATATTTCTCTTTTTCATTTTCTAAGTAACATCCATTCTGTTTTCTGCAGTGGCTGCCATCAATTTGCATTCCCATCAACAGCCCATAGGACTTCCACATCCTGACCAATGGTTACTATTTTCTTGTCTTTTGGATACTAGCCATTCTGACTAGTGTGAGGTGATACCTCATTGTGGTTTTGATTTGCTTCTCCCTGATGATTAGTGATTTGAACATCTCTTTATGTGTCTGTTGGCCATTTGTATCTCTTTGGAAAAATGTCTATTCAGGTCCTCAGTCCATTTCTTAATTAAATTGTTTGGGTATTTTCTTTTATGTTGATTGTATCAATTCTTTTTTTTTTTTTTTTAAGATTTTATTTATTTATTTGACAGAGAGAAATCACAAGTAGGCAGAGAGACAGGCAGAGAGAGAGAGAGAGTGAAGCAGGCTCCCTGCTGAGCAGAGAGCCCGATACGGGACTCGATCCCAGGACCCTGAGATCATGACCTGAGCCGAAGGCAGCGGCTTAACCCACTGAGCCACCCAGGCGCCCTGATTGTATAAATTCTTTATGTATTCTGGATATTAGCCCCTTTATTGGATATATCATTTGCAAATACTCCCATTCACTGGGTTGCCTTTTTTGTTTTATTTATGGTCTCCTTTGCTGTGTAAAAGCTTTTTATTTTGGTACAGTCCCAGTAGTTTATTATTGCTTTTGTTTCCCTTGCCTGAGGACATATCCATAAATCTGTTGCTAAGGCTGATCCTGCCAGTATTTTCTTCTAGGTGTTTTGTGGTTTTGGGTCTCACATTTAGATCTTTAATCCAGTCTGAGTTTATTTTTATATATGGTGTAAGAAACTGATCCAGTTTCATTAATTTGCATATAGCTGTCGAGTTTTCCCAGCACCATTTATTGAAGAGACTGTCTTTTCCCCATTGTGTCTTCTAGCTTCCTTTGACATAGATTAATTGACCATAGAAGTGTGGGCTCTTTATTGTGTTCTGTAGATCTATGTGTTTTGTGCCGGTACCATACTGTTTTGGTTTCTACTGCTTTTTAAAAAAATTTTATTTATTTATTTTAGAGAGAGAGTATGTGCAAGTGGGGGAAAGGGTAGAGGGAAAGGGAAATAACCAGACTCCCTGTTGAGTGGGGGACCTGATGTGGGGTTCAATCCTAGGACCCTGAGATCATGACCTGAGTTGAAATCAAGAGTTGGATGCTTAACTGACTGAGCCACCCAGACACCTTGAATACTGCAACTTTTTCGTTTATCTTGAAATCTGGGACTGTGATACCTTCAGCTTTGTTCTTTCTCAAGATTGCTTTGGCTATTCAAGGTCTTTTGTGGTTCCATACAAATTTTAGGATTATTTGTTCTGTGAAAAATGCTATTGGTATTTTGCCATTAAATTGAATTGGTAGATTCCTTTGGGCAATATGGACATTTTAACGATAGTGATGTTTCTAATCCACAAGCATTTTTTGTGTCATTTTCAGTTCATCAATGTTTTATAGTTTTCAGAGTGTAGAAGGTCTTTCTCCTCCTTGTTTACATTATTCCTAGGCATTTTATTCTTTTTGGTACAGTTGTAAGTGGGATTTTAAAAAAATTTCTCTTTCTGTTCCTTTATTATTAGTATATAGAAACATTACATTTCTGTATATTAACTTTGTATCCAGCAAGCTTACTGAATTCATTTATTCTAATAGTTTGTGGTGGAGTCTTTAGTTTTTTTTCTATATATAGTATCATGTCATATACAATAGTGATAGTTTTACTTCTTACCAATTTGGATGCCTTTTCTTTCTTTATTATGTTTGATTGCTACAGCTAGGACTTCCAGTACTATGCTGAATGAAAGTTGTAAGAGTGGACATTTTTGTCTTGTTCCTGATCTTAGAGGAAACGCTTTCAGTTTTTCATCACTGAATATGGTATTAGCTGTTGGTTTTTCATATATGGCCTTTATTATACTGAGGTATGTTTCTCTAAACCCACTTTGTTGGGAGTTTTTATTATGAATGGATGCTGTATTTTGTTGGATGCTTTTTCTGCATCTATTGAGATGATCAGATGGTTTTTTCTTTTCTCTTGTTATTGCAAGGTATCATTGATTTGTGAATACTGAACCGCTCATGCATCCCTGAAGTAAATCCCACTTGATTGTGGTGATTGTGGTGAATGATCCTTTTAATGCATTGTTGGATGTGGTTTGATAATATTTTTGTTGATGAAATTTGCATCTGTGTTCATCAGGGATATTGGCCTGTGGTTTTGTTTGCGTGCGTGAGTCGTGCTTGTGTGTGTCTTGGTTTGATATCAGGGTAATGCTGGTTTTGTAGAATGAATTTGGAAGTTTCCCTCCTCTTCTAAGTTTCTTGGAATAGTTTGAGAAGGGTCAATATTAAGTCTTCTTTACATGTTTGATAGAATTCACCTATGAAGCCATCTAGTCCTGGGCTTTTTTTTGTTGGGAATTTTTGATTACCTGTTCATTTTCAATACTAGTAAGCAGTGTGTTCAAATACTCTATTTCTTCCTGATTCAATTTTAGAAGATTACATGTTTCTGGAAATTTATCTATTTCTTCTAGGTTGTCCAGTTTGTGAGCATGTAATTATTATTAATAGTTTCTCATCCTTTGTATTTCTGTGAGGTGGGTTGTTATTTCTCCTCCTTCATTTCTGATTTTATTTATTTGAGTTCCTTTTTTTGTTTGTTTCTTGTTTTGGGTAAGTTTGTCTAAATGTTAGTCAGTTTTATCTTTGAAAGAACCAGCTCTTGGTTTCATTGTTTTCTTTCTTTCCTTTTTTAAGTCTTTAGTTCATTTGTTTCTGCTGTAATCATTATTATTTTCTTCTCTTAACATTAGGTTTTGTTTGTTCCTGTTTTTCTAGTTCCTTTTGGTGTAAGGTTTTGTTTTTGTTTTTGGTAAGGTTTAATCATTTCTGATTTTTCTTGTTTTTTTGAGGTAGGTATCAATATCTACTTCTCTCTTCGAACTGCTTTTTTCTGTGTGCCAAAGATTTTGGACTGTTTCATATTTTCATTTTCATTTGTCTCCACTTATTTTTTTTAGTTCTTCTTTGATTTCTTTGTTCACCTATTGGTTGTTTAATAGCTGTTTTTTAGCCTCCATGTGTTTGTGGGGTTTTTTTCTCGTTTTTTTTTTTTCCTTGTAATTGATTTCTAGTTTCTTACTATTGAGATTTAAAAAGATGCTTGGTATGACTTCAATCTTAAATTTATTGAGACTTGCTTTGTAGCCTTACATGTGATCTGTCTGATAAAATGTTCCATAGGCATGTGAAAAGAATGTGTGTTCTATTTGTGGATGGAATGTTCTATATATATCTGTTAGGTCCATCTGGTCTAATGTGTTCTTCAAAGCCATTGTTTCCTTATTGATTTTCTGTTTGGATTATCTGTTTATCCGCTGATATAAGTGGGGTATTAAAATTCCTTATTACTAATGTATTACTGTGAATATCTCACTTTATGTCTGTTAATTTTTGCTTTATATATTTAAGTGCTCCTATGTTGGGTGCATAGATACTTATAATTGTTCTATTCTCCTTTTGGATTGACCCTTTTATTATTTTGTAATGATCTTTGTCTCTTGCTACAGTCTTTTAAAGTCTGTTTTATCTGATGTTTATATTTCTATTCCAGGTTTTATTTTCACTTCCATTTGCGTGGAATATTTTTTTCTGTCCCTTCGCTTATAGTTGGTATGGGTCTTTTGGTCTGAGGCGAGTCACTTGTAAGCAGCATATAGATTGGTCTTCTTTTTTTATCCACATCACCCTATGTCTTTTGCATTTAGTCTTTGAAAATTTAAAGTAATTACTGATAAG
This sequence comes from Mustela lutreola, assembly GCF_030435805.1. Lineage (NCBI taxonomy): Eukaryota > Metazoa > Chordata > Mammalia > Carnivora > Mustelidae > Mustela > Mustela lutreola. Next base: position 33,501,442 of record NC_081297.1, on the reverse strand, counting down.
TATATACTTATTACATATTATTTTGTTCATTGTTTTCTGGTTGCTTTTGTAGCTCTCTGTTCTTTTTTGTTCTCTTTCCTTATGGTTTTATGGCCTTCTTTAGTGTTATGCTTAGATTCTTTTGTCTTTATTTTTTGTGTATCTAGTGTAGGTGTTTGATTTGTGGTTGCCATTGGGCTCATATATAACATCCAACATGTATAGCAGGCTATATTAAATTGATGGTTGCTCAAGTTCAGGTACATTCTGAAAGCATTAAATTTCTACTCCCTCCACATTTTACATATATGATGTCACATTTTACATCTTTTTAATTGTCTATCTCTTGACTGATTTTTATAGATATAACTGATTTTACTACTTTTTTGTGTTTTAACCTCGTTGTGTTTTTTAAGTAATTAATCTATTATGTTTACTATATGTTTGTTTTTATTTATGTAATTAGATACCTTTTATTATTTTCTTCTAGTTATGCCCGTTCTTTCCATTTAACTAATTTCCTTTAACATTTCTTATAAGGCTGGGTTAGTGGTGATAAACTCCTTTAACTTTTGTCTAGGAATCTCTCTCTCCTTCAGTTCCGAATGATAACCTTGTCAGGTAGGATATTGTTGGTTGTAGTTTTTTCCCTGTCAGTACTTTGAACATGCTGTGCCACTTTCTTCTGGCTTGCAAAGTTTCTACTGAAGAATCAGCTCATAGTCTTGAAGTATTTCCCTTGTATATAGGTATTTCCTCTTGCTGCTTTTATTTATTTATTTTTTAAGATGTATTTGAGAGAGAGAATGTGTGAGTTGAGGAGAGGGGGAGAGGGAGAGAATATTCAAGCAGACTCTCCACTGAATACAGAACCTGACCCAGGACTTGATTTCATGACTCATGAGATTGTGACCTGAGCCAAAACCAGTAGTCAGACAGTTAACTGACTGAGCAATCCAGGTGCTGTTACTCTTACTTTTTAAAAAATTCTCTATTATTACTTTTGCCATTTTAGTTATGTATCTTGGTGTGTGGATCTCCTTAGATTCATCTTGTTAAGGGTTGTCTGTGCTTCCTAGACCTATATGTATGCTTGCTTTCTCAGATAAGGGGAATATTCATCTACTGATTTTTCAAATAAATTTTCCAGCCCCTTCTCTTTCCTTTTTCAGGGATCCCTATCATATGAATGTTGTTAACTATTGATGATGTTGCAGAGTTCTTTTAGCCTATTATTTTTTGTTTTTCTTTTTGTTCCTTTTTTTTTTTTTTTTCTGTTCAGCTTGGTTACTTTCCATTACCCTGTCTTCCAGATCACTGATCCATTCTTCTGTGGTTTCTAATCTGCTGTTGATTCATTCTAGTATTTTTTTTCATTTCAGTTATTGTGTTCTTCAACACTTTTAAAATTATTTTGTATCTCTTTTTTGACGTTTTCACTGAATTCATTCACTCTTCTCTCAAGTATCTTTATGGCCATATCATTATGACCGTTACTTAGAACTCTATGAGAAATATTGTTGATCTCCATTTTTACTTGGCTCTTTTTCTTGTCTTGTTCTTTCATTTGGGTTGTATTCCTCTGCTTTCTCATTTTGTTTAACTCTCTTTGTTTCTTTGTCTTAGTTAGGTTAGCTGTATCGTGGTCTTGAAAGTGGTAGCCTTGTGTAGAAGTCATGTGTTACCCTGTAGCACAGTCTCCCCTGGTAACCAGAACCATGTACTTCATTGGTGGTCCCTGTGTGAGCTGCATGTGCCTTCCTGTTGTGGCTCAGCCACAGTTGCTTTGGGCTTGATGGTGGGTGGAGTTGACTTTCAGCCCAGCTGGCTGTTGTTGGGATACTGGGAAGAATATACTCCCTACACTGTTGAGAGGCCCAGCTGCAACTGGTGGTTGTTGGGGCTAGCACTCAGCCTAGTTGCCTACAGTTAGCCTCTGCCACCGCTGCAAGTGCACTGAAGGGCAGGGGCTTGCTATGTGTGCAGCCAGCTAAGAGGCCTGGCTGTAGAAACTGTGGGTGGGTTGATGTATGGTGTTGTCTCCCCAACTTCTCAGGGCAGGAGTTACTTTGGAGTGGTACCAGTTTTGGCAGGGGCAGCCTGATTGGGGAACACTGGGGTGGGTAGCAGTGTAGATGGGAGAATGTTACAGTTCGTATCCAGTTATCTAGACCAGAGAGTGGGAAAGAAATGGCACCTACCAACAGTATAGTTCCTTAAGAAATCTCCTATAGCTCCAGACCCCCTCTAAGATTAGTCAGTAAATCTTCATGTACACCCCAAGTGCTTTTCAAACTGCTGCTTCTCTGCTATGTGTCTACCAAGTTATTTAGTGTGCTGGTTCTTTAAGGGCAGGGACTCAGTTTCTTATTGCCTTCCAGCACTCCAGGGATTAAGCTCTGGTGATTTTTAATGCTCTGGAAGTTAAGTTGGGTAATTTTCAAAGCCATACATTATGGGGACCCATCTTCCAATGTGAGTCCCCAGCGCCGGGAGTTCCTTATAAGGTCTCATCCCCTCACTCCTCTTTGCTTGTTATGTCCCTCCCACATTTTTTGTTGGGGTTTCCTCTACAACTAGGTGTGGAAGATTTATTCTGCCAGTCTTCAGATTATTTTCAGAGTTAGTTGTGTAGATGTAGTTGTTTCCTTGGTGTGTCTGTCCATGGGATGAGGTGAGCTCATGATCCTCCTACTCTGCCATCTTTCCAGTCTCTAACCTTTTGCCATATTTTAGAGCGCTAGATTCCAAAGCAGAATCTTTTGTCTCAGAGGTTTTTTTTTTTTTAAAGATTTTATTTATTTATTTGACAGAGAGAAATCACAAGTAGGCAGAGAGACAGGCAGAGAGAGAGAGAGAGAGAGAGAGAGTGAAGCAGGCTCCCTGCTGAGCAGAGAGCCCGATATGGGACTCGATCCCAGGACCCTGAGATCATGACCTGAGCCGAAGGCAGCGGCTTAACCCACTGAGCCACCCAGGCGCCCTGTCTCAGAGTTTTTTAAATAAGATTTTTACACTGCCAGTAGTTTTTTTGGTAAGATATTTATTTCTTCTAAATCAGTTGTGGATTATTTTTTCAAAATTATTGGAAGTAGCTACTGACAGTATTTTCTTTTAAAAACGTGTTTGAAAGAACTTTAAGTTTACAGAAGAGTTGCAAAACTAGTACAGAAAGTTCCTGTATTATACTCCTGTTTTCCTACTGTTATCATCTGATAACCCATGGTGTATTTATCAACATTAGTACAGAACTGTTAACTAAACTACAGATTGTATTTGCATTTCCCCAGTTTTTTCACTGATGTGTTCATTCTGTCCCAAGATTCAGTCAAAAACCACAGCATTGCACTTAGCTCTCATGTCTCTTTTGGTCTCCTCTACTTGCTGGAGAATTTTTTTCATTGTTTTTGTCTCTCATAAGTTGACACTTTTTAAAAAAATTAGTGATCAAGTATTCTGCAATATGTCAACTTTGATTTCTCTGATACTTTGTCATGATTATACTGAAATTACGGCTTAGGGGAGGGATTCCACATGGTGATATATATGCCCTTGTCATCATATAATATCAAAGAGTAGAGAATATCTATAATACTTTTTAAATTGTGGTAAACTTTAATAATTTGGTTAATGTATTATTTTCTTTTTAATCCCCATCTGGAATAGTTTCTTTCATAATATTACTTATGTGCATCTTTTCTTGATGACTTTTGTGAGAGGTTTGTGTATTTTCTTGCATTTTTTTCAGAGAATCAATTGTATCTTATTGATCTTCCCTGTTGTATCTTTTTTTCTCTTTTACTATTCCGTTCTTATATTTTTTTCTTTTCTCTTCTGGGAGACAAGAGTGTTTTTAGATTGGTCTGAAATGGACGTGACTTCAAAGTCTTTTACCAGAGTATTTTTTTTACCTTGTAATCTGTAGTATTCATTTAGTTGAGATATGAGTATATAGTATGGAGGTTGAAGAGGGGTACTTTTTTTTTTTTTAAGATTTTGTTTATTTATTTGACAGAGAAAGATAACAAGTAGGCAGAGAGAGAGAGAGAGAGAGGGAAGCAGGCTCCCTGCTGAGCGGAGAGCCCAATGCGGGACTCAATCCCAGGACCCTGAGATCATGACCTGAGCCAAAGGCAGCGGCCCAACCCACTGAGCCACCCAGGCGCCCCTATTTCAGCCTTTAAAGAATTAAAGTTACCTGTCAGGCTAATGGAGGATTTTTCCTTTTGAAATCAGTATCTTCCACTATCGCCCTCGACCCGCAAGGATGACAAGAAGCCCCAGTTCGGAAGCATCTTCTCTCTCTTTATTTCCACAAGTCTACACACTTATATACGCTTACATGACCAATCAGCGAGCAGGGTACAGGAGGGAGCGAATCAGGCTCTGCACCTAAACGAACAACTTCGCTAGCAACCAATGCTGTTTACTTCCTTTGGGCGTTCTGCTTAGTCTCATGAGGCAATCTTAACCTGGCAACTAGCCAGGCACCATCTTTTAATGGCGGAGGCCGCCCTGGCCAGGGGCCTGCCTCCAACATCTCCCCCTTTTTTCTTTTATGGCAGGGATCGTGCCTGTCTTAGGTTGTCAGTGGCGGGGAATATCCTTACCCGTCATCAGACGGCAGATATCAATGATCTGCGTCCTGTCTTAGGTTGGTATATTTCCCCCACCAATCTTACCCATCATTGACTACCGATCCAGCATACTTAGCCACACTTGGGGGGATGTTCCAGCCTCAATGGCTAACAAGGCCTGCACCATGGCTTGCTGTTGCCTATGTTGCTGTCGCCTCCAAATTTGCAGTTTCCTTACTAGCAGAATCAAGCCCACTACGAGGATTATCATCAGACCAATTATGCTAGCCCACTGTTTCGTAAAGGTTAACACATCTTGCAATGCTTTGATTATCTCTGGGAGGGTTGCAAGCTCAACTCTGGTGTTATTTATCCTTGTTATGCCTAGTAGCAGGTGCTGAGTACAGCTTTGGAATTCTGCGGACTAATTCCCCCGCAAGTATTGGGAGAGCTGTCGGGAGACATTCTGTAAGTCACTCATATTAGTATAGGCTATGGGAGTTACACAAATTGCCGGGAAGGGTGCTATACATCCCAGTCCCACAGGGCCCCCCATATGTCCACTTGTTCTTGAACCAAATCCACTCTCTGGTTGACTATCAGGATTCCTGCTTGCAGATGTGTATTGATCTGAGTCTGTGTTTGAAGGGCAGCCGCCGTTCCTTCTGCAAGGGTGTTCACAGCTTCCGCAGTGGGTATAGTTGCAGCAAGCGAGACTGCTGCTGCCGTGGCAGCTGCTGCAGATATAGCCAATGCTGTCACAACGGTGGCTGTGATACCAAAATCTCTCTTCTTTCTGGATAGCACCCCCGGTAACTTGTCCTCTGGAATGGAAACTGGGATAGGAACATGGGTAGGGATGCGCATAATCACAGCCAGCTTGAAGGCCGTAACATTCCAGCACTGGGAAAGATAGCAGTTCTTAGTGCAATTCAACGTATCATTCAGCTCCCTAGCATTTGTTACGAGGAAAAGGAACGGTGGCCAGATGCATATGGGAGTGGGCTGATAAGTAATATTATTGGGACAAGACACATTAACTGTTGTCTCAAAGGTACTAGAGTCATTTTGTTTATAAGAACAGTTGAGTAATTTGCCACCATTTAACATGGACACTGCTGAGATAACAGTACATGCTCCTAGCAAGTTACAGACCTGCCATGCATCAAAGGGAGAGGAGGGAATATGAGAGAAGAGTTAGTCACTGGTAAAGGATATGGCCATGCTTTAACCACTGCCCACAGCTCTCTGGCTTGAGTCTGCCGCAGGAGGTGTAGCATCCCCAGAGTTATCATCAGCATCTTCAGCATCATGACTGGTGTTTGGAGGCAAGGCTGCACGCACCAGCCGCTCTGGGATCCAAATTGGAGCCTCCTTTTCCTGCGGAGCTTTACTCCCCGCTTCCCTGCGGATTACCTTGCAAGATTCCTTTATTTAGTTCCCGGGTGCCGGCGCCATTTATCGTTCTCGGCCCTCAAGAACGACATTCCACTAAGTGATAATTCTTGTGGAACATGAATGCTGAAATACTTAGTAAACTACAGTTAGGATTTCATGTCTTTTGGAGAAAAGTTGTAATTGGGTGCAGTGGGATTTCTGCAGGAAAGACAAGAAGAAGTCCTAAAAGAACACAGAAGAAACAGCAATGTAAAATGATGTAAAGGGAGAAAAGGAGGAGGTCATTGTTAGCTTAAAGATCATGGATCATCTGCTTTTAAGCTATAAACTAGGACTGGTCTCTTTTTGCTTAATTATGTTCTTGTAAAAGATGGCTTCTCTTGATAAACACTATAGAAATAATCCCAGTTTCATGCATTTTGGAAAAAAGTGTTTTAGAGAAATAATAGATTTACAAGTAGAATGTATGTTGTAATTTTTTTGTTGTTTTTGTTAAGAGGTTCAGTGTAACAGTGGTTAATTTTTTTCATGGTAACACAAAATCTGTACACACAAAATATAATTGATATTCCTTAAGTAAAAGGCTCTTATATAAGGAAGAAAACACCTGATGTAACCATAGATTGTCTATCTGCGTATTTTTCAATGTTTATTTCACTTGGAGAGATAAAAGTAATTTTGGGGCCTGGGTGGCTCAGTGGGTTAAGCCGCTGCCTTCGGCTCAGGTCATGATCCCAGGGCCCTGGGATCGAGTCCCACATCGGGCTCTCTGCTTGGTGGGAAGCCTGCTTCCTCCTCTCTCTCTCTCTGCCTGCCTCTCTGCCTACTTGTGATCTCGCTCTGTCAAATAAATAAATAAAGTCTTTAAGAAAATAAAATAAAAATTAAAAAAAGAAGATAAAATAATTTTATTCATATGCTAACTTACATTAATATAGTAGAATTGCCAACTGGGACTTTTGGTGCAGTAACAATCTAAAGTTGTTTATAATTTTAATAAATAAAAATTGTAACTTCATGTATCTAAATGTCACAATGTAAGATTTGAGTATTTTCAGTGGTATATAAAAAGGCAAGCATAACCAAATAATTGGAAACATAAATATTGTGGTATAAATTTTGTGCAAGAACTTTAATTTTACTTAAAATTAAAATTGGAGGGGCACCTGGGTGGCTCAGTCCATCCGGTTTCCAACTCTTGATTTCGGCTCAAGTCATGATCTCAGGGTCGTGGGCTCAAGCCCGATGTGGGGCTCTGTGCTCAGCGTGAAGTCTGCTTGAGAGTCCCTTTCCCACTTTCTCTCCCCTCCCGTACCTCACCTGCTCATAGTCCCCCTCCCTTTCTCAAATAAAATAAATCTTTAAAATTAAAACTGGATATATGAAATTATAAAAATGAACAAAATAGATATATTTTTAAATGCTGGTAAAAGGCATTGATTAGATACTTAAGGATACTATTGAAAACACTGCATTTTTAATGTTAAAAGGATTCAAAATTATGCTTTCCAGTAATTCTGTAGTTAACTTTCTAGTTTGAGTACTCTTTGACCAAAAAGAGAAATTAAATTGAAATTATTTCTTCCTCTTTGAATTTGGAACACTCCGTAACATAGGCTGCTGTGGCTGATTTGTGTTTTCTCTGACATATCCATGTGTTTGTTATTCTGTTTCTAAATTGTATAGATGTTGGAGATTTCATGAGATTTCATTTCATTCTACAGTCTTAGATTAAGTCTAGTTTCGTAGTCTTTGCTCTTCTATCTCTCAATTCCTGAGAGAGATGTTTTAAAATTTCCCAGCTTATTTTTAGATTTATTAACTTTTTTCTTTGCAGTTTTTGTTTTTTGTGTCACATCTCTGTTGTTGAATAAATATCAAGATTGGCATTTCCATAGTTATTTTTACTGCATTTTAGTATTTTTGTCCATCTTGTACTTTTTTTTTTTTAATTGTAGCACATACTAATATTGTTATATCAGTTTTCTTTGTACTTTTGGAGATTTTTGTGTATGTGTTTAACTTTTTAGTGTAAAATATAAAATAGAGAAAAACGATACAGCATAGTTGTACAACACAATTGTACGACCCAATGAATTATTATAAGGTAAATATTCTTGATCTTACACCCAAGTCAAGTAATAGAACCATGTCAGCCACCCCTGAAATCTTTGCCTGTGTCCCATCCCTTTCCTTTCTCCAAAAGTTTACCACTATCCTGACTTTTAAGGCCATACCTTTTTTCTTTTTCTTAGGGTTTTATCACGTATGTGTATATTCCCAGATTCTGTACGAGTTTTTAGTCTTGTCTATCCAAAAGAACTTTGTATGTCTTTTAATCAACAGGTTATAAGTCTTTTAATCAACAGGTTGCTTTTCTGTCCTTTTTCCCTCCTTTTACTTTGTTGGTGAACCCTGGCCCTTTGATCTTTTGGACTTTCCCATCCTCTGGATTTTGCTGATTTGCATGAGACAAATTTAAATATGTTCCTTTGTCCTCTCTATTTCCTGCAAATTGGTAGCCCAGAGGCTTACTCAGACTCAGACTCATTGGTTCCCTCTGGCAAAGCTGTAGATATTCTTCCATATTATCTGTTTTTTCACTTTTTTGGATGTAAGCAGTCGCTGATGTTGAATACCAAGATCTTTTTGTTTATTGTGGTTTGTACTATCATTTTAATTTTGCCATTTAATTTTCACTTTTACCTGGAATAATCTTATAAAGACATGCTTCCCTCTCATCTACTATTTGGTGACCCATTGGTTATATAGGAAGGATAAAATAACTACTTGTTTCTTTCCTTTACTTACTTGTTAAGGTAACGAGTTGGTTTGCTGTTATCCTCAGAAAATGACTAACTAGCTTTTTTTCTCCATTACATTCTGATGAACTTAGAGATTTAAATACATTAGATTCATTTCTATTCATTGTTTTATCAAAGTTTAAATCGCCTTTCTTTGTTTAGTTGGCTCATGGTCTTTTTTCATATGACTTTAGTCATACTTGCTATCTTCCTTGCTGTCTAGTGTGTCAGGATGTTCCAGACTTATCTTGTACATTTTCTTCCCCAGACCTTATTATTAGCTACTTAATGAAAAACTTAGTTTTAAATACACAAGTGACACGTAAATGCTTTCTTGAAAAACTTTGAATGAACCAGATTCTTTCCTCAGTCCTTCTCTATCCAGAGGTAATCCCTGTTACTATTTGGTTAGCTGTCTTTACAAACCCTTTCCTATGAATTTTTATGTTTACATACAGATATAAGTACAATACAGATATCATATTCTTTTTTCATGTGACTTTTTTGTAACTTCAGACAATCATAAATGATACTTACACTTACTTCTTTGTTTATTCAATTATGTATCTTGATAATTTTTCTGTTAGTACATAGTACATTCTTTTTAAATTGTTACTTAATATTTGATATGGTTCCACCTCATTTGATTAAGCTCTTCTCAGAGTATATTTGTTTGTTTACAGTTTTACCACTAATATAACTCTTGCTTTTTTTGTGCACAAAATGCAGATGTTTGTTTGGAGTTATAAAGTATGTGCATTTAGAATTTTGCCAATTTGCCCTCTGAAGTGCTCGTTCTTCCACAAACAGAGTCTGAGAACGCCTGTTTCTCTACCACTCAGTAATCTTGCTCTTATGCAGTCTTGCCAGTCTAAAGGGAAACCATTCCCTTGATTTCCCAGTGCCTTCCTGGCATGGGAACAGGAATGAGTAGGAGGTATTCTCCAGTGAGGACTGCTGCAAGTGGTCTGGTAGCAGAGGTCTCCCTTCTCTTGGGCTTCACTATCTCTCAGGCGCGCCACTTACTGCTCCAGTGGGGATGCAGACACAGCTGCTGCTGGGTGCCTCACTTCACAGCCTGGCTGGTGCTCCTGATGACCTAGTGGGTTTGATCATCCGTTGTGTGCCATCCAGCTTGTCAGCTCAGCCACTTCTCTGCCTGTCTGCCTCCACTCTCTTCCCACCCTCTCCTTGTCACATACTCTTGTGTATTTTGGTGTGTCGTTTTATTTTCTTACATTATTCAGTCTTTTTTCTATCTTTTTCAGTTTCTTGAAGTCCAAGGGCTACTGCCAACATTGGGGTGTTAAAAAGTATCCTTCTTGTCATTTCTCAGATTTAGAGTGGGAGCAGGAGACTGCATTTAGTTTGCTGGAACCCTAGTCTCATTTTAAACATAAGGGGAAAGGAAGGTTTCACTAAAAGGTTAAGTTGCCCATTGTCATATACCAGTATCAGGACTTTTCAGAGTTCCAGCCTAACTTTTGATGACTATCACAAATCCAGTCTGCTATTTGAATTAACAGCTCATTTAGTTTTCTTTAAAAGCCTTGATTTTAAAGTCCCAATCAGTGATTGTAATATATTAAAAGTGGTTCCATTTTTCTCCTGTCGGTACTTAAAATAATAGGTGCTGTTTATTGTTTACTCAGGTACCCGGGACTGTGTTACATGCTTTCTTGGATTATGCTTAGTCTTCACTACATCCTTGCAACCATGAGGTTTAGGTACTTTTGTTATCCCCATTTTACAGAAGAGGAAATCTGAGTACCAAGGTGACATATTAATGCAGCCAGAGCTCAGACCCACGCAGTCTGACTCCAAAATCCTGGCCTTAAGGTCTATGCTAAATATTCCTGTTAGTCCCCATCATCCCAGCTGAGTGGTTTCATTATATTGGCAATTTCATTATGATTGCTCTAGGCATTTTCCACACAGTCCTATTAGGATCAAATAATAAACCATATTTCTAAAAATTCTTTATATTCTTTTCTCAAGGTTTATCTCTTGGGACCTCTGTTCTTAGATGATATTAGAGTTTATTCAGATGACCAATTTAGTCAGTGCTTTTGTATATTTCTAACAACATCATTTGACGGTTTATTTTCATTATCAGTCAGTCCAGTAGAAACCCTGTATATTTATAATGCTTTTATGCAGTTATAAAAATATGTAGTGATTGAATAATTATGCCGCAGAACTTCTGCAGTTGTTAACTTTTTAGGGAGGACAGCTTAGTTATTAAACACTGGGAATATCATTGTTTCTTTTAGACAGTATGTTCCCTGATTCCAGCTTATCTGGGCCTTTTGGGATCAGAAGCAAATGGCAGGTGTGTTGAGAATATCAGGAATGGAAGTTATCCTGGTGCTGAGCAAGAAGAATAGGATTTGTTAATGAAACGAATTCTAGGGGTACCTGGGTGGCTCAGTCATTGGGTATCTGCCTTCGGGTCAGTTCATGGTCCTGGGGTCCTGGGGTTGAGCCCTGTGTTGGGCTTCCTCTTTGGTGGGGGGCCTACTCCCCCTCTTTGTGTTCCCTCTTTCGCCATGTCTCTCTCTGTCAAGTAAATAAAATTAAAAAAAAAAAAAAAGAATTCTAGGTAATCTGATTTTCCAAATATTCACTTTTCTCATTCTTGACTGATATTTATTGATCCTGCAAAGTTGAAAGGGGAAAAAAAAACCCAGTGTGTTTCAAATAGATAAGATCGGTTAGATCATTATTTCACCAGATTTAATTTGGGTTTAGGAAGGTACTAACCGAAGATGAGTAGAGGAAATGAGTTTACTCTATGTGGCCTTAGGGAAACTCATTGTTTTTATTAGTAATATAATGTAGACTTTGTATCTGAGATTCTGTGTATAGAATTACTATACCCATATTAATTCATGTACAAAAAACTTTCTCCAGGCTATCCAGATAATTGAGGAATGATCCGGAAGCAAGGAGGGACAATGTTAGAAAGTCTATAGCCTACCTATAAAGAACAAGAAGTTTTTACTATGAAATAGTGATAATATACTTCTTGTTGCTCTCTTTGTAAAATAATCATTAATTCAGAGGAAAAAAACATTTTAAAGTGAGATGAAAGATTGCCAGTAGGAAGGTTAACAACTGCATAGTGGTTTGATTAGAGTATTAGTACTGGAGTCAGAAATTCCCAGCTTGGGGCCAGACAGTAGCTTTAGGCAAACTTTTTCTCTATTTCATTTTCCTCTTTCTGTAATTAGAAAGCCTGATACTCAGATACATTTCTTATAGTGATTAAAACTTGTGTTACTCATAGTGCCTTTGCTAAGTAGGACTTACCAAATGTCACATGAATAACTGAGATGACTTTAGGTTCCTTTGCAATACAGAAACATATCATTAAATTTCTAAAAAGAAAAATACCTTCAGTGTGAGTGGGAAGCAGCTCAGTGGCTCTAGTAGATCTCTTAAAGAACACGGTATTAGTCCCTTCAGTGAGTGGTAATATATAAAGTGTACCTTTGAGGAATATGTACTGTTAGATTATAGTGAACTGGTTCAGACTGAATTCTCAGACCAAATCATCTAATAATAGAGTTTTGGTAAATGAAATTCAGATATTCTTAACTTACTGGACTCGTGTCTACTCTAAAATCAAGTAGGTATCATTCTAGTGTCAATATAACCAAATATATCAGTGTAACAATCAAAGCTATTATTTATTGAAAAGACATATAATGAGTATGTTAACTATCATAAGTATTAATTCAGCTCTGATATGAAAAATTATTTTTAAGCATCAAGCATGCATTGACCTTTAAAATGCTTTGTAATTTGATTAGATTAGTAGAATAAGCAGCCGTATTTTGGCATACTTTGGTATTTTTCCATAGATAGTTTGTATTCTCAATATTTTTTTTGTTATATCTTGTTCTAGTGATCGTGGTGGAGAAGACCCAAACCAGAAAGTAATCCATGGGGTTATTAACTCCTTTGTTCATGTTGAACAGTATAAGAAAAAATTCCCCTTAAAGGTAAAAAGCCTCCTTTAAAAACATAATCAGACCTTTAATTTCTTAAACTACCTGTTCTAATTTTTTAAATGTGATTTTAATTGATTTATTTAGTTTTATCAGGAAATCTTTGAGTCTCCCTTTCTGACTGAAACAGGAGAGTATTACAAACAAGAAGCTTCAAATTTATTACAAGAATCAAACTGTTCACAGTATATGGAAAAGGTAAAGAACACATTATGCTAACTGCATCATCTCATATTTAAGACATGTATTTTATTTAACATTTATTTTCTTAGGTAATACATTTATTTGGTGGAAAAGGTTTCTTTTATTTGATCATTATTCTGAATTATAGTTAATATGCAATACCTATTGATAAGTCATTGTTCTTGCTATGGCATTCTCCATGGGAAAAAGTTCTATCCAATTTTGAAAATGGTTGATGCTTCTTGATAAATCCTGATTACTTGATTAGCTTGTCTTTAAAATTAATACTCACATTCTTGGCAAAAGAATAAATTATATCTGTGTTTAGCATAGAGGCTAGGTGTTTGGGTTTTTACCTTTCCTCCCCCCCCCCCCCCGCCAAGATTTTTATTTATTTATTTATTTGACAGACGGATCACAAGTAGGCAGAGAGGCAGGCAGAGAGAGAGGAGGAAGCAGGCTCCCCACTGAGCAGAGAGCCCAATGCGGGGCTCAATCCCAGGACCCTGAGACCATGACCTGAGCTGAAGGCAGAGGCTTTAACCCACTGAGCCACCCAGGTGCCCCTCTTTCCTTCTTTAAAATGGAAGGAAAAATTTAATAATTCTGAATACTTGGTAGGTTACTGTTTTGGTCTGTTCAGTTTTTGGAAGACTGAGAAAAACTCCACAAGATATTTTAATTACTCCTTAAACCAACACATATTGATTACTATTTAAAAATTCCATGTATACTTTTTTTAGTAAAGAAATAATTGTGTTATAAAGTCAGTCATCGTAAAGATGTATTAAATTTTTAGCCAAGTTTTTTAATTTACAATATTGAATTCCAGGCATTTTATTATACAATGATTTTTGTTACTTTGTTTAGCCAAGAAGATAAATGTGTTTCAAGTGGAATAGCTGTAGAGTGGCCTCCATAGATGACAGGTCAAGAGATAACAGTACGTTGTTACATATTCCACAAAACCCAGATCTAGAAGTCTGAGTTGTTTTAATTCTTTTCTGCTATTGTCACTGATTAGCTCTAGGACCTCAAGTTAAGCCCTCTAGGACATTTTTCTCCATCTACTAAGTACAGGTTACACCAGGTCAGTGACTCTTAGCTTTAAGCCTTTTTGCTTCTTAGACTCTCATTAAAGGTTCTAGATCCAGTCCTGAAAAGTGCACATGGATTATCAGTTATACACACACACACACACACACACACTCCTTGTTATATTTGGCTCTCAAAAAGAGGCCCTTGACAAAAGTATTATATATTCCACTTACATGGAATTTCTCTCTAGAATATGGAATATCTAGAATAGGTAAAGACAAGAAGTTATTGGGAGGAGAGAATGAGGAATTATTGTGTAATGGTTACAGAGTTCTTGTTGGGTGTGGTGAAAAAGTTTTAGAAATAGACAGTTGCACAACATTATGAGTATAATTAATGCAATTGACTCACACACTCAAAAATGGTTAATATGGTATATTTTATGTTACATATATTTTATCGTAATTTTAAAAACACTCATAATGTAATATACCCCAAACCATTGAATTATATTTTTAAGGGGGTAAATTCTACAATAAATAAATTATATCTCAAACTGTTAAAATGAAGGCCACTGGAAATTGTGTTTGGGAAGTAGCATTTGTAAGCGTAGTTCATTTAATTAACAGACTAATGTAGTCTTCCTACTTCTGTTTCTCTATTTTACCTGTAGTTTCGGCCTTTTCTCCCCAGCTGTAAGTGCTTTTATAGCCCTTTGAAGCCCCACATTGAGACACTCCACTCTTGTCTACCTTTCTTTTGATATGCATCCATCCCCTTCCATTATCATTAATTTTTTTCCTTTTCTCATCCTCCATCACCTTCCCACTCTAATTCCTGTTGCATTTAGTTAATCCATAAACATTAAATCTGTAAATGACTAATAGGCATAATCCTTTTAAGGGATGTTTTTCTTTTAAAAGCAAAAGTTTTTGACAAAAATTACTTTCTTAGTTGATTAAATATGCACTGAACATATTTTAGTCCAGATAGCTTTCTTGCCTGCCTTTGGTTTTTGTGACTTTGTCCTAGACTACTGGCTCCACAGGGGAGCGTAGTAGGAAAGATAGGATGGTGAGTCTCTCTTCAGTCTTTGCCTCATTTTCATCAAAAGGTATCTGAGAGGTAACCAGGAATGATGTATTATTTCCCCTTTCAACATCACCTTCCTTTCCAGTATTACCTTCTCAGGCCCTCGCAAACTCAGCAGTATTCTCCAAGGCTTAACTGTGCATAGTTCTCTGGGACCATTTGAGTTCAGAAAGTCTAGTTACATAGCTTCAAGTTGCAGAACGTTTTCCAAGTCTAAACATTTGTATGTGTATGTGCTATACTAGCTGGTTTTTATTGTGAATGTTGTTTTGTTTTGAGGTAGAAATTAGCCAGATTCTCTAGCTCTTATCTTCATTAGCGCGTTCTTGTTAATATTAATCAGTGTATTATTGGTAGCCCAGTGTTTCTTATGTAGGATAAGCTTTACTAAAGCTCTTAGTTGACATATTTAAATATGACTAAATATGACTTTAAAAAATGTTAATGAAATCTTTAATTTGATAATTATCATGTATATACTATTTACATTTACATTTTATGAGACAAGGAACCAACATAAAATAATTAGATCAATCTACTTAATCCAGTTGATGTAAACTGTTTTTTAGTTTGATAGTTAAATATTCATAAAGTGACCACCTGTTCTGGTTTTTTAATAACTTTTACCCACTTTTCCTGTTGCATGTTAGGTTACCTATATAATAGCATGATCAGGGTTATTAAATGAAGACAAAATGCAGGCCACTTAACTTGAGTTCATGTTCATGAGATTTTGGTAAAATGTAGGTGATAACTAATGCCTAAATAAAATTTAAAATGATTTATGGAATGTGAGTTTAAATTGGTTATATAATCCATATTTGTTACCTGGCCATCTTTAATTGAACCATTAAAATTAGGCTATCTTACTGGTATTACAGGTTTTTCCTCATAGTAGTTCATGACTGTAAAAATATATTTCTAAAGGTTCTAGGTAGATTAAAAGATGAAGAAATTCGATGTCGAAAATACTTGCATCCAAGTTCATATACTAAAGTGATTCATGAATGTCAGCAACGAATGGTAGCAGACCACTTACAGTTCTTACATGCAGAATGTCATAATATCATCCGACAAGAGAAAAAAAATGGTAAGTGATATGAAACAGTGAGTATGAATAGAAACTAAATTATAAATCCACTTTCTACACATCTCCAAGCTTTCTTAGATTTCAAAAATAGTCTAGTCTAAAATATTCAATATGCCTTTTATCAATTCTTAATAATCTGTTTTAAAAGACTGTTTTGGAAAGGTATGTTTTCAAAGTGTATTCCAAAGTCAAAAGAAAAACTAGGAAAAAGTGTTTGTACATTTTTACATACACAAGGCCTAATTTCCTTAATATATTAAGAGTTTCTACTAAATAGCAGGAAAACAAAGATGAAAAGGAAATAATACATTTTAACCAGCTGAGCCACCCAGGCACCCTTGAAAAGGAAATAAACATTTTAAATATGTGCAGATACTCAATCTCATTCAGAATAGAAGAAAATACAAGTGAGATACTAGTTATAAGTAGTAAAAGAATGGAGCTTGTTTTTTTAAAGATTTTATTTATTTGTCAGAGAGAGCATAGGTGGTGGTGCAGCAGGCAGAAGGAGAAGCAGTCTCCCTGCTGAGCAAGGAGCCGGATGCGGGGCTCTACCTGGGATCATGGCCTGAGCCTAAGGTAGACACTTAACCTGCTGAGCCACCCAGCTTTCCAAAGTGGATTTTTTTTTTAAGATTTTATTTATTTATTTATTTGACACAGAGAGATCGATCACAAGTAGGCAGAGAGAGATTGGCGGGAGGGGGGGGGGGCAAGGGGGGTAGTAGGCTCCCTGCCGAGCAGAGAGCCCAAGGTGGGACTCAATCCCAGGACCCTGAGACCATGACATGCACCGAAAGCAGAGGTTTAACCCACTGAACCAACCAGGCGCCTGAAATTTTTTTTTTTTTTTTTTTTTTTAAGGAGAAAATAGCACTAAAAGTTTTCAAATAACAGGGAATAAATGTAACAAGATACTTGCAAGACCTACACAGAAAATGAAACATTGTTGAATTGAAGGTAGCATTGATA
The DNA here is from genome assembly GCF_030435805.1 of Mustela lutreola. Lineage (NCBI taxonomy): Eukaryota > Metazoa > Chordata > Mammalia > Carnivora > Mustelidae > Mustela > Mustela lutreola. The sequence goes on along the minus strand of NC_081297.1, from coordinate 33,484,296 downwards.
TATAGATCCAGGAGAATCTACTCAAAACTAAATGATTTTTCATTTGTTTTAATTCTGAAAGTTAAACTCTTAGACTAAGAAAAATCAAGACAGTCTTGAAGACTATCATGGGAAGACCTTGCAGGATGGCATGACTTACGATAAAACCACAGTAATTAGGACAATGAGACATTGGTGCAGGGTAAACAAACAGACCAATGGAATAAAATAGCCTAGAAATAATCCGTGCATAATAGGTACTTGATTTGAGACCAAGGTGACACAGTAGAGCAGTGGGTGAAAGATAAGTCTTTTTAGTATAATGCTGAGTCTATTGGATGTTCTCTGGGTAGAAAATAAAATCTGATCTCTACCTCAGACACCATATACAGAATCAATCAATACATTGTTGGCTTTTTACCTACATGTAAAATAGTAACACTTTGAGAAGATAATATAGGAGAGTAACTTCATGACCTTGAAGTAAGGAAAGATATTTTAAATGAGACACAAAAAGCACTGGCCACAAAGGGAAAGATTGATCAAGTGGACTGCATTAAAAAAAAAAAAAAAAAAAAAAAAAAAACACAACTTTTGGATCATTAAAAGACCATTGAGACCATCAGAAGACAATCATAGGGTAATATATTTGCAATCACTGAAAAAGATTTATGTCCAAAATACAAAATGGTCAAGAAATTTGAATAGGTACTGCAGAGAAGAGGATATCCAAGTGGCCAGTAAACATATACAAAGGCCCTCAATCTTATTAAAATAGGAGAATGTGAATTAAAAGCCGCACTAAGATACCAGTACTCACATTTTGATATAAAATTTAAAAGACCAAAAATAATTAGTGTTGTGAAGTGTGTAGACTAGTAAGAAGTTGTTATATACTGTGGACTCAGAGTATAAATTAATGCAACTACTTTGAAAACTGACATTAACTCTTAAGGTTGAATGTATACATATCTTCTGATCTAGCCATTCCAATCCCGATACATAATGCCCTGCCCAAACTACATGCAAATATATACAAAAAGGTACAAGAGTGTTTATAGCAGTATTATTTGTATTAGTTCCAAACCAGAAAGAACTCAAATATCCAATAACAGTAGAATAAAGTACAGTATACTTCTATAATGGAATACTATTAGAGAACTGAAAATGAACAATTACAGCGACATACAGAATGCAGGTGAGCCTTATAAACATGTTCAACGAAAGAAACCAAACATGAAGGAATTGTACAGTTGATTCCATTTTTATAAGTAGTTCAAAACAGGCAAAACTAATCTGTGGGTTGGTAATCATTATAGTGATTACCTGTGTAGAAGAGCAAGAGGAATAGGGATTGGGAGGAGGTATGAAAGGAGCATTTAGGTGTGGGAATTGTCTCTTTCTTACTCTGTGTGGTGATGACGTGGGTTATGTATGTGTTCACTTGTGATAATTCATTGAGATATATACTTATAGTTTGTACACTTTTTGTGTATGTGTTATATTTCAATAAAAAGTTTAAAAAGCATTGCACTGAGACATCATTTTCATTTCTCAATGGGAAAGAGCAAAATGTTTGATTACATGTTGTTGGCAAGAGAACTTCCTATTATTGGGAGCTGTTTTATAAGGATCTGTCTATAAGATGAAGCTCTTGACACAATACTCCCACTTCCAGGAATTTATACCACAGATATCTTTGTCCATATACAGGATTATTAATTGTAATATTGTATTACCAAGGATTGGAAAAAAGCAAATTTGCATCAATTTTAAAGAAATTTTAATATAGCCATATAATGGGGGTGCTAATGCAGTTGGAAAATTACCTTTATATGATGACATAAAAAGATCTGTAAATGTTCTGTTCTGCAGTTGCAAATAATACATAAAATATGCTACACTATTTGTGTAAAAAGGCAGAGGGAAGACTATTTGTTTGAATGTGTGTGAAACATCTTTGAAATGTTAACTGTAATATTGCTTTCCTATTGATGGTCAGGAGATGGGTGTAGAGCCCTTTCTTTGCATTCTCTTGTAATTCTGCATTTTGAACCAAATATTACCAAATACATTAAAATATTTTTTGAACTCTTTGGAAATTTGATAATCAAACTTCTTTTTCTCTTCAGACATGGCAAATATGTATGTGTTACTTCGTGCTGTGTCCACTGGTTTACCTCATATGATTCAGGAGCTGCAAAATCATATCCATGATGAGGGCCTTAGAGCAACCAGTAATCTTACTCAGGAAAATGTGAGTGATATAAGGAACTGGATATTTTTCTCTTAATCAGATTATAATGGACTTTTTCTTGACTTTACTGTTTTCAACAATGCCAGAGAAAAATCCTACCATGATAGCAAATGAAACATCTTTTTTTGTTTGTTTGTTTGTTTTAAGGTTTTGTTTATTTATTTGACAGACAGAGATCACAAGTAGGCAGAGAGGCAGGCAGAGACAGAGAGAAGGGGAAGCAGGCTCCCAGCTGAGCAGAGAGTTGATGTGGGGCTTGATCCCACAATCCTGGGATCATGACCTGAGCCAAAGGCAGAGGCTTTAACTCACTGAGCCACCCAGGCACCCCAGCAAATGAAGTATCTTTATTAAAATGTTTTAAACCTGTAGTTGAAAAAAAAAATTAAACCTGTAGTTGGCTTCATTCTGGAATTACCACATTATTAGGAAATCATTGAATGAAATAGGTTTTCTCTTAGTCATATTGATGTGTTCATTGGGCAGTTGTTAAGTAACTTCTCACAGAAAAATATGTTTGCTGCTTCTAAGTGATTGTGTTTCTATGTAATTGGCATTAATAATTGTAGTGCTAATGGTATTAATCAGGGGCAATACAGGCAAGTTACAATTTGCTTTCTTTATATATGCTCCAAATTTGGTAGCCCAGGAAACAATTTAGATTAAAACAATCTTCCCTAAATATATGCTTGCTACCCAAAATTTCCAGCAGTGATCCTCATGTCCCTCTTACTCATCTTTCTGAAGAGTGCCCTACCACTTAAATGACTGTTTACAGCAAAGTGTCTTTCCTCTCGAATTGTGTTAACTATTGTCAAGTCTTGCTGTATCACCTTCTTTGTTAATACTTTAGTGATGGCTTAACCAGTAAGATAGACATGATGTGAAATGTTACTTCTCTTCCTGAAGTAGAGCTTTGGCTCTTCATTTCAGTAATTTCTATATGGACATCATTGTTCAGGAGCATTTATTAAATGCTGATCACTTCAGTGATTTTATGTTCTGCCAGTAATGCATAAATAAAACCGTTAGTTTATGTTATTAGTCTTTTAGGTTTAGGGTGCTGAATGATACTGAGCAAAGAGGCATAGGGCGTGGTGTCAAGGACGGGGTGGATGTGTAAGAGAATACATCTGTAATAGATTCAAATAATTTTATGACATAGTTCTCTCCATTAAGTTCAAAAACTCACTTTTGCACTGCTAGATACTTCTTACCTCTGAGGTGTGGGAGAATTGTACTGCTTAGGTCAGGGATCTCTCTCTGTTTTCTCAGACTCCGGCCTTTTAACTCTTCTTTCACTCTCAGCCTTCAGTAGCTTTGAAGGCAGTTTTGGTTTATATAATCCTCTATGAAAGTGGTAGGCCTGGTAGTTCGTTCAGAGGCTGTATCTTGTTACCCTGAAGATACGGTGTTCCAGTAGAGAGGAGTGCTTTTAGTGGGTTCTTCTGGCAGAACTCTAGTCCTACATTTCTCATGTTGAATGACAGGTTAATTTCAATATCAAAGTTTTAGACTTTTCAGGTCATCTTAGCTAAAAACATTTTTGAGGGTTTGTGTGTGTGTGTAACATTAATTTGGGGAAAACTTTACACATAAACAATTTCTTAGTAAGCCTCATTTTATCCTTGAACTTCTTAAAAGGTGATCTTATACTCTGTATTTCATATTTTTAGATGCCAACACTATTTGTGGAGTCAGTTTTGGAAGTACATGGTAAATTTGTTCAACTTATCAACACTGTTTTAAATGGTGATCAGCACTTTATGAGTGCATTGGATAAGGTAATTTTTAATACATAAATACATACAATTTTCTTTAGGCAGTTTCAGAATGAGAGCTCCTAATTGTGTATATGATTTCTAATCTAGACAAAGTCAAAATAGAAATACAACTTTTAGATTAAAAACTGAGTGATTAAATTGAATGCTTGAATTATATGGGAATTGAATTTCCCATGAGTATGCTACGTAGGGGGACATTGCTAATAAATTAGTATCTTCTAAAAAAATGCTTGTATAATTTTAATATTCCTTAGTGCTGGTTTTTCCTTTTTTAAATATAATACTAAGGTATTATACTGAATAATATTTGAAAAAAAATAAGTATGTTTTCTAAATTTTTGGATTTTGGTATACTTTAAAATAAAGTTTTTACATAGTTATTGTAAGATTTTTAAAAATGTAGTCTTATTTTATCTGTGTTCAGATACCAGTAATGAATTATAGAGACTGTCTTTCGGTAGGAAAAATATATACAGTTTTTTATATATAATTATTATGAGGGATACAGTTAGAAATTTAACCTGCATTAAATATGAAAACAGGAGCACACTACCATCAGAATGCTGTGTTTTGTGTAAGACAGTAACTTTTTTAGATATACAGATTATAGCATACTGTATTGAACCAGCTGCACTTTTACCCCATTACTGGGGGCTAATTACTGGTCTGTTTTCTTATTTAGGCCCTCACATCAGTTGTAAATTACAGAGAACCCAAGTCTGTTTGCAAAGCACCTGAACTGGTAAGTTTTGATGGTTGCTTAAAAGTAATTTTATGGAAAATCAGTATTAGAAAAAAAAAACTGAGGAGAGCATCAAATTAATTTGGCTTTGTGTATCTTTCAGAAAAATAGATGAAATTAAATTATTAAAAATAAAAATGATTGTGTACCTTGTGTATAATTTGGCATTTATTTAAGGAATGCAATCGACCGTGTACTAAAGGAATAACTGACAAGGAAAATACTTCATTTCACAGTGTTTGGCATTTAAAATATGTGTGCTTTGGAATAATTTGCATTACTTCTCCTAGGGATTTTACTGATTTTATCTGAAATCTAAAGGAAATTGTGCAGTAAATTTTTGATAGCCTTTACAGGAAACTGACATACCAAGGTTTTTGTAAGATTTTTAAAAAGTACTTATTTAATATAAGAAACTATCAGAGCCTCTCAAAACTCATCTGGGTGTTCTTTTGAAACTTTTATTATATCAGTGCTTTATTGGGCTTTACACGTTGATTAGTTTTTTTTACTTATTTCTAGTTTTTTGTTTTGTTTAGTTTTGTTTTGTTTTTACCTTATAAAATATATTTTAAGTTCTTTGGGGCATGTTCATAATTTTTAAAACAGCTTTAGGATGGCAAAGAACCTATCCATTGATCTTACTCTGTATTGTTGCCACTTTGCCTCCTTTGAGGCATGATATGTACAGAAGGGCCTTTTCTAAAATTTACTGTCAATTTCTACTTGAGCTTGCTAAGTACTGTGACAACTTATTAAAGAAGTCAGCGAAGGGGATGACTGAGAATGAAGTGGAGGACAAACTCACGAGCTTCATTACTGTTTTCAAGTATATTGACGATAAAGATGTTTTTCAAAAGGTAAGTTGTTAATAGAAAGCTTTAATTGTGTTTTAATCAGCTTTGACTTACTTTTGAACTTTAAATCATCAGAAAGAAAGTAATCTTGAACAAAATTTTTTAATGCAGTTCTACGCAAGAATGCTGGCAAAACGTTTAATTCACGGGTTATCTATGTCTATGGATTCTGAAGAAGCCATGATCAATAAATTAAAGGTAATTTAAGCCTTTGATCTGATCATGTCCTAGAAATTATTCCATGAGCACATAAAGATATTTATTGCAGCATTATATGTAGTAAAGAAATATTTCATTACTAGGTGACTGGTTAAAAAATACAGAATGTATATTTGCATGGTGGGATTGCAAATACTGAATTGAAAAGACAAAATCTCTCTATATATATTGATTTAGAATCATCCACAAGATACAAACCTGCTAACTTTATAAGAGACTTGTATTTACTTAATGAATGAATACACCTATATTATTCCGTTCACAAGTTTTAGAGTGCAGTTGAATTTCAGGTCATTTTTACATCATTTTAGTGTACACACTGATGAGAGAAATAGTAATCGATTCATATTTATCCTGAGTTACTTAGTAGTTGATAATTCCTACATAGTAGTCATTGAATATACTATGTGGCCCTTTTTAAATATACCATTCAGTAGTTACCTTTTGATTTTTAAAAAATAATCTAAACACAAAACATTTTCTATCCCAAGATTAAAGATCCAGATTTTCTGACCTGCTGATGATACAGTTTTGAAAAATTTCAAGGAAGTGGATTTCTTCATTATTCAGTAGATGGTATTAAAAATATGCCTAAGTACCCTCCTGAAACTGACTAGTGATTCAAATATGCCTAGTCATCTTTCTAGGTATTTGATACTATAATACTTCATAAGGTATCTTACTTAGAGTAAATGGAGCATTTTGTAGTGTTGAAATAAGAAACATGAATTTATAGAAAAGTTTTTGTTTTAAAGGGAAATTTACTGTTTTATAAATCTGTGTTTTCATTTAGTCTGCATTGAAGAAGAAAAAAATCTTTGTAAGATTTTGTTTTGAATAGCTGCTTTGGATTATGAATAATATAGGCTTTTGGAGTAAGTACATAAGCAGGACCTTTGACCATAGGCCTATCAGTAGAAACACATTCTTAATAATCGATATGATTTTTTATTTTTCTTTTTTAATCATATATTTTTGAAAACTTTTTTCTTTTACAGCAAGCCTGTGGTTATGAGTTTACCAGCAAGCTACATCGGATGTATACAGATATGAGTGTCAGTGCTGATCTCAACAATAAGTTCAACAATTTTATCAAAAATCAAGACACAGTAATAGATTTGGGAATTAGTTTTCAAATATATGTTCTACAGGTATGAGTATGTGTTCCATTCTGGGCATTTATTAACCATTTCAAATACTCTGATGCAGAGAATTAATGAATAGATGACTGATTACATTTCTTTCAATCAGTGGATGGTAGCTTCTAAAGTTAAGTGTTATATTGAATTGGAATGAAATGTGTCATGTTAGAAATATTGATGGGTTTTATCAACATTTCGAGGAAGGTTAAAAAAAAAGGTGCTTTAGTCACTTAAATAATTTTACAAATTTTTACTTTTAATTTAGATATTTATCTGTTGAACTTTTTTCCTTCTAGGCTGGTGCATGGCCTCTTACTCAGGCTCCTTCGTCTACATTTGCAATTCCCCAAGAATTGGAAAAAAGTGTACAGATGGTAAGTTTGCAGGAAATATGTTGGAAGACCAAAGAAACTTTAATAATAGTCTTCATGTTATATTACTTTAAGTATAGTTCCAAAGTCTTAAGGGCTCATATTATATTAAAGTATATGCACAAATGATAGTTTGTCTGCTTGTAGGAAGAATGTATATTGTAGTTATTTAATACTAAAACTACAATGCTAAGGGTGTCATACAGTTCTTTGTCAAAGTGTGTCTCTTATTTTTATTAAATCTGCTCTTAAGCAGTTTTAAACTACAGAAATTATTAGAAGAAAGTTTAGAACTCAGTACTTAAAACAGTCATTTTCTAATTTTTCATTTGAATTTGGAGACATTTTTATGCCTCCACATTTATCCCTTATAATAGTTATTTTTATTTCTGGCCTGTAATTTAGGTAAGTATATATGGAATGTGAAATAATCTAGAAAAAACGCTTTAAAGTGCAACTGAATATAAGCCTTACAATGCCTACTATAAAACTTTTAAAGAGACTGTATCTTTACAGTTTTATTGGGATATGATTAAGGTATCAGATGTCCTAGTCTGTTCGGGTTGCTCTAATAAAATACCACAGACTGGGCAGCTTATAAACAACAGAAATCTATTTCTCACAGTTCTGGAGCTGGAAACCTGAGATCAGGATGCTAGCATGGTGAGGAGAAGGCCCTCTCCACGTCACAGACTTCTTGTGTCCTCACATGGTAGAAGGAGCTGTGGGGTCTCTTTTATAGTAAGCACTAATCTCATTTATGAGGGCTCCACCCTCATAATCTGAGACCTCCCAAAGGCCTCACCTCCTACTACTAACATATTGGGCATTAGGATTTTAGCATATGAATTTGGGAGGGACACAAACGTTCAAACCATAGCATTATATAACTAATTCATTTAAAGTATAGTTTCAGTAGTTTTTTAGTATATTCACAGTTGTACAACCACGAGACACACACGCAATATCAGAACATTCTTATTGCCCCAGAATTGCCCCTCCAAAACCCCTACCCATTAATAGTCATTCTCTGTTTTCCCCCAACACCCTTCCCCACCCCTCTCAGTCCTAGGCAATCTACTTTCTTTCTCTGTAGATTTGCCTATTCTGGACACCTCACATAGAGTCTTAACATTTGTAACTAACTTAATTCACTTAGCATAATGTCAAGGTTCATCCCATGTTGTCGCATGTATCAGTAGTTCCAGTGCATAGATGTACCACATTTTATTTGTCCATTCATTGGTTGATGGACATTTGGGTTGTTTCCACCTTTTTGGTATATGAAAATGCTACTATGAACATTCATGTACAGGTTTTTGAGTGGACATTTTTCATTTCTCTTGAAACTGACCCTTGATTTTCTAACTCACCAAAAGAGGTTTCTTATTTCTTGACTCGATGGAAGTTTGAATAGCAGTTTTTCTAGAGAAATCTTCATTATCGTTTTTGGGCAGTAACTTGAGGTTGTGATCCAGTGAATTATGCATACATTATGAAGTTTAAAATGAAAATGGTATTTCATTATTCTGTTCCCTAGAGATGTTTGCAGTTATTTGAGTCGTTTTTTTAAAGTGTGTTTTTTGTTCCTTTTAAAATAAGGATTATAAAGAAAATAACACAGTGTAGACTCTGAGTCATCATTTCTGGTTTCCTGTGTCTATTCTGCCATTTTCTATGCTCTGTGACTTTGGGCAAATACCTTTCTGATATTTCTGATGATAGGACTACTCAGTGTTGATACAAAAATAAAATGAAATAATGTAAAGCACTTAGCCTGGTATATAGTAAGTACTCAATAAATGGTAGCTGATAGAGAGGAAGTAATAGTTATAGTAGTAGTGGTAATAGGAGAGTAGAGAAGTATAACAACCAGGTAGATTTCAAGATACCAAGCATTAGACTTTCAGACCAGAGAGTCTAACTTAAGGACTTATTGGGTCTTCTTTAGAAAGGCATAATAGCGTGACCATCTTAAAAACTATATGAAGAAAAGCACTCTGTTAAGTGGGCAGGTTATTATGGGTTTTGCAAAAAGAATAGATGCAAGCTAGTGGTAGGAGATGGGGTAGCCAGGTAAGGCATTTTGATGTACTCACCTTTAACAGTACTAAAACTTACTTCTTAAGAAGTAAGAATTGCAATTAAGGCAGAGAATAGTTGCTGTCAGAAATAGTTTCCTTCTGACTTTATGTTGTTGTTCTCTCCCCCCTTGAAATAATCATTTCCAATAACACTTTTATTAACCCCTTCAACTTTTATTAATGTATAAACCTTCATCAGGATTCAGTTTCCTCATTTGCAAACAAATAGTGGGTTCTTTTCTGACTATGAAATTATGATTCTAAGAGTATTATCCTCTCCATCTGGATTTTCTCTAATTACCAGTAGAGGGAGTTTGTCCTTCTATTTTTTCCTACTAAATCCAAGTGTTTAGTTACCTAGGACTCAGAATCCATTGGTGTACTTAACAGAGTACATTTCCACACATAAATTAATTCATCTTGCCTTAATGATCATTTGTATATCTTGTATCTTAAATATAGCTGTGTATTAAAAATTACTTCATTTTACACATATGAATCTTAAAACTGTGGAAATTAAGCTTTAATTAAAAGTAATTTATTTTGCATATTAGACCAATAAATCTTCATTGTTGTACTTCCTTTGTACCTGGTCTACAAATCTGAATAATATCGAAGAAATATAAAGTATTATGTATTAATGCAGCTCTTTATTAGAAGTGAATTGAATTCTTTACTTTTTAAGGCCGTTTGAGTTTTTTTTTTTTTTTTTTTTTTTAGATTTTGTTTGTTTATTTGACAGAGAGAGAGAGACAGCAAGAGAGGGAACACAAGCAGGGGGAGTGGGAGAGGGAGAAGCAGGCTTCCTGCCAAGCAGGGAGCCCAATGTGGGGCTCGATCCCAGTACCCTGGGATCATGATCTGAGCTGAAGGCAGATGCTTAACCACTGAGCCACCCAGGCGCCCCCAAGGCCTTTTGAGTTCTAATTAATACCCTCACATGGTATTTAAAGGATGGTGTCCTAGCCTGACAATTATTTATTTTAAAATGAGAAGTTTAGGCAAGGTATATATTTTACTAATAAACTTTGGTAACATAATTGTTTAATGATAGAATGAAGCAAGGTTTTATAGCGTTTGTCTTTGAATACCAGATGAATTTATGTTTCCATTTGGTGCTCAGTCTTTTGTTCTTGGGTAGTTATAGACATGAAAATCTTTGTAATCAGATTTAAAATTTAATGGTAAAGGAATGTTTTCTGCTGGCTTATCTATGTCATTATCATTAAAACTTTATTGATAGTACTAGTTGCTAGGAGTAGAAAGAAGCAAAACATTGCTTTCAGAGCTTGGAATATACATCGCGCCACAGGGCTTGATCCGTGAAATATACATCCTTGCGCTTAAATAATTTAGAAAATTTGGTTTTCTCAATTTCAAAATGTTTTATTTGCTTTTGTCCATAATTAAATTAGGAGTTGTGGGGCGCCTGGGTGCCTCAGTGGGTTAAAGCCCCTGCCTTCAGCTCAGGTCATGATTCTAGAGTCCTGAGATCGAGTCCCTCATCGGGCTCTCTGCTCAGCAGGTAGCCTGCTTCCTCCTCTCTCTCTGCCTGCCTCTCTGCCTACTTGTGATCTCTATCTGTCAAATAAATAAATAAATAAATAAAATCTTTAAATATATATATGTGTGTGTGTGTATATATATATATGTATATAAATAAATGAATTAAGAGTTGCATAGTAGTAATTGAATTTTATTGACACCTGTGGAGGTTGTTAATTAGAGCCAACTTCTGGGTTACTTTTATGACATAATTTTGACTTTCATTTGTCTAGATTAGAACCATGCATAAAATCCTAAGTATTTCAGGTGTCAGTCATTTCCTGTTTATCATGCAAGGGGGTTGGTGGATTTGCACCACTGGAGGGAAAGCATGCTCAGCAAGTTTCAGCTTATGAGGACTAAGCAAATGTGGAATGGACTGCTGAAAAAATTCACTAATTATTTTGGCTGGCAGGTCAAACATTGCTGATTGAAATTTTGTTATGGGAGTACAGGAGGTTAGGTTTGATATACAATTAAAAGCTTTAGTTGTAAATATTACATGAGGCACATCATTCTGAAAGTATGCCCACAATTTTGAATTGTGACATGATGTGTTTGCTTATTTTTCGGCTTTACAATGATATTGAGTGTTTTGGTTTTTTGTTTGTTGTTGTTGTTATTTTACATTTCAGTATCATTTTCTCACTATATATTTATGTACTGACTCTTTGAAAGATATGTTTTGAATTGATGTCCTACAATTACACATTCAATTCAAGGAAGGAGTTTTTTAATTTCAAAGCAACATTAATAGAATGTTAAATTTTTTTACAGTAATATCAACAAAAGATGATACAAAGATGAGTACTTTGAAGCTTTGTTTGTATTAGTGTTTGGCTGGATGTGGAAATTAAATTGTAGTTATCACCTTATAGGTAATCACAGAAATATTAACCTGTCACTTCAGCAAGGGCATATGTTGGCAAATAGGAAAATAAAAATGAAGGTATGATTTGCATTTTCATATTGAAATTTATATGATGGTGTTTTGGGTCAGTAATTAGTATTTATAAAGTCCAAATTGCTGTCATTTGAAACTGATAATTAAGCATTGACTGTCCTTTCTGAATTTATACATAAAGTCAAATGTGGAGGGTTGTAGTTTAAGGGAGAGTACCCTGGACAAAATTGTAAGTGAAAAGAGCTGCACTAATATTTGTGTGATCTTGGTCAGGGACTTGCATGGATAGTTTTCTCATCTATAAAATGAGTAAGTACACCAGATGGGTTATAATATCTTTTCTAACATCAACTTTTTTGTGTAGTAATAGCTAAATAAGTTATGTTACAGTAGCTGAAAATAATTGATTATTTTTCTTTTTTACAGTTTGAATTATTTTACAGCCAGCATTTCAGTGGAAGGAAACTTACGTGGTTACATTATCTCTGTACAGGTAATACACATTTCATTATATCTAGTGAAATTTACTGATATAAATATCTTAATAATATAGGAAAGGATTTCTTATAGCCTAATGATAGTTTTTTTCCCTAATGATGGCTTTTCATCTCTTTTCCTCTGTCTACCCTGCTGGTTATCATTAAAGCAACTATTAATGAAGTTTAAGTTCAGCACTTTTTTTTTTTTTTTTAAGATTTTTATTTATTTATTTGAGAGAGAGCATAAGCAGAGGGAGGGGCAGAGGGAGAGGGAGAAGCAGACTCCCCACAGAGCAGGATGCCCAAAGCAAGGCTCAATCCCAGGACTCCAGGATCATGACCCAAGTTGAAGGCAGATGCTTAAATGACTGAGTCACCTAGGCACCCCAAGTGAAGCACTTTTTAGTAGTGCCTTATAAATTTATGCTGCTTATATTTTATTACTGCTTATTAAGAAAGTTTCTGAATTTTATAATAGTTTGTTACATTTCTGTAACACACCAGTTTATCTAGACATTAGAAATTTTATCTAGAAACCAAGACTTGACAAGTCAGATACTCCTAAAAAAAACGTTTCCCTAAATATGTCAGAAAACCTCAGAAAAAAAAATTTTTTGTCATCATTAATCACCTTTATTCTTGGCTCAGATTTTTTACCCTCAAAATAGTGTACATTTTTCCACTCACTTTTTTTTTCCTCACCATAGCACATACCCTCCCCAATGTCCATCACCCAGCCACCCCATCCTTCCACCTCCCTCCCTTCCAACAACCCTCGGTTTGTTTCCTGAGATTAAGAGTCTCTTATGGTTTGTCTCCCTCTCTGGTTTTGCCTTGTTTCATTTTGCATTACCTTCCCCTGTGATCCTCTGTCTTGTTTCTCAAATTCCTCATATCAGAGAGATACGATAATTGACTTATTTCACTAAGCATAACACCTTCTAGTTCCATCCATGTCGTTGCAAATGGCAAGATTTTATTTCTTTTGATGGCTGCATAGTATTCCATTATATTATATATATATATATCCCATCTTTTTTATCCATTCAAATGTTGATGGATATCTAGGCTCTTTCCATAGTTTGACTATTGTGGACTTTGCTGTTATAAACATTGGGGTACACGTGCCTCTTCAGATCACTACATTTGTATCTTTAAGGTAAATACCCTGTAATGCAATTGCTGGGTCAATAGGGTAGCTCTATTTTCAACTTTTTGAAGAACCTCCATACTATTTTTCAGTGTGGCAGCACCAGGGAAATTTCTGTAACCATTATAGCATTGTAAGGATATCTAACCATTTGATTTTTATTTGTGGTGCTGTTGTGCACTGCAATAGCAAATGCTTTTTCCAAAATGTCACAATTAATTTCCAGTAGTTTCTAATTTTAGAAAAGTTTAGTTAGAATCCAGTCCTTTGCTTCTTTCTGGAACCGTAATCCAGTCCTTTGCTTCTTTTTGGAACCGTTGTACACTTATGTGATAGTAGGATTACTACCTGAATGATTGTAGACTGTGTGCAGTTGCTCTGAGTTGCCTGAAGATGTTAACCAAAGCAAACCCTCAAATTCTCTTTCCTTTTGTTAAAACTATGCTTTGAAAATGCATTGAATCAACTTACCTTTTGTATAAGGAAAGGAGGGTATGTGTATCTCTTAGAAATGATGTAAGAAAATTTGATCAGTCAAGTGCCATTAACCTTTATTAGGAAATTCTGTACACTTACATAAGAGAAATTTCATTACGAGAAACTTAATTTCTTTTAAGTGCCATTTATTTGACCAATTTATATTTGTAATATAATGTGTCATTATGTTGGTAATACGTATTAGTACATAATTGGTACATGGTAATACATACTTATACAAGTTTATCTGTATTAAGCAAGTTGGGCTTTTACCTTTTTTCAGCAGTTTGTGAAATAGAGAGATATGATATTCTTAATAAGCGGGTCAGTTTGTACTTGACCTTTCATTTTACATCTGTTGTGAATTTTTTCTACTCTCATTTATTAAACATAATTGGTTTTAAGGAAAAAAATTGCTCAACCAGTTTTATTTGTATTTATTTATTTTTAAAGATCTGTTTATTTTAGAGAGAGGGAGAGTGCACAAGTGGGAAGGAGAGAGGAAGAGAGAATCTCAAGCAGATTCCCTGATAAGCAGGAAGCCCAATACAGGGTTCAATCTCACAGCCCTGAGGTCACGATCTGATCTGAAACCAAGAGTTGGACGCTTAACTGACTGCACCACCCAAGCACCTCACTCACCCTGTGTTTTAGATAACTAAAAGAATTTCTCATACATCTTAATGTATTTGTATTTAATTAATGTATTTGTATTTAATTTAGTTTTACTTCCCCTGAATGTCTTGCGGAGTTTAAACTCTCCTTTTTTCTCTAATTATCTCAGCAATAATCAGCCTGTCTCCTAAAGTATTTTGTGAGGGGCTCACTTTTTTGGTGTTCAGCAATTAATTGTATATAGAAATAAAGAAAAGACTATGTATATAGTTTTTGCCATTGGAATTTGACCTGAAGAGTATTACCATTAACACCTAAATAGGAAAGAAATCAACATTCTTTTCCTGTTTTTGAATAGTACTAAATTCCTAAGCTGGTCCATAATAACCAGATTTTTGGAACTTGTCGTTTGTTCCTTTTTTGGGTTTTACTTTACTGTTGTGTATGTGTGTCTTAATTAAAGCCAAAGAGTTTATTCCTTTGCAAGAGAGATGTTAGCCTTGTATATTCATCAGTTATTTAGTGTATCTAGTTTAGTTATTTAGTTTTGTTTCTCACCGTCCATCTAGTTTAGTTATTTAGTTTTGTTTCTCACCGTCCACCTTTAAGCTTCTTGTTCTGGTGTCTTCACATTTATCATAAGGTTCCAGGGCTCCTTTAATCCTTTGGCTCTGTTTCTGGACTGATTACTTAGAATTCTGTTTCTTTGAATGATCAGTTTATTGTTACAATTTTGTTTTAATTGTAGGTGAAGTTAAAATGAACTATTTGGGCAAACCATATGTAGCCATGGTTACTACATACCAAATGGCAGTTCTTCTTGCCTTTAACAACAGTGAAACTGTCAGCTATAAAGAGCTTCAGGACAGCACTCAGATGAATGAAAAAGAACTGACAAAAACAATCAAATCATTACTTGATGTGAAAATGATTAACCATGATTCGGAAAAGGTATGGGGTGGTATTTCAAGGAATTTAAGCATTATTAACATTATATCTTTTTCACGAGATGTTCTGAGTTTTTAAAGTGAGGTTATAATTGGTAATGCCCTTTGTACTTTGGAAAGCGCTTGAGTCAGCTAACAATGCTGCAGGTTCCTTATAGCTATGAGTTTCTGGAATCACAGAGAAGTTGGTGCCTGTGTGCACTTTATAGTTTGATTTCATTTGTCCTATACTGTGACAGTGTACTGAAAATTGTGAAAGAATTGCTATCAGGTGGATTCTGATTAACTGATGTTAAAAACTGTAGTGTTTCACTTTTTCATGTATTTAATTGATATTTAATTACATACTTCTGTAATAGGGAATGACCACTATTGATATTTGTATGCATAGTTAGCTTGTGTGACCATCCTAAATGCTCTCACTCTCCTGTCCCTTCATTCCAGGATTTAACTAATAACCACCATATATTTGTACTGCCTGTCACAAGAATAGCAAGCTAGTAATATACTTCTTTTCTTTTTAGCTTTTTTTCCTGATAACAAGTTTTTGTTATTGTTATAGTATATCTTGGATATTTAAGTGGTTCAGAAGCAACAGATGTGAGTTAAATCTTCTAAACCAAATTATGCCTATAAGAAAAAATTCTTGTAAATGAGGTGTCATTTTTATTTTGGTGAAGTTAATAGCCTACTATTTCTGTCCTCAGTTCATTTAATTGATGATATATTTTTTTAAGATTGATTTATTTGAAGGGGGTGGGAGGGGTAGAGGGAGAAGAGAATCCTAAGCAGACTCCCTGCTGAGTATAAAGCCCAACTTGGGGCTCAGTCTCATGACTCTGAGATCATGACCTGAGTGAAACCAAGAGTCAGACACTTAACTGCTTCATCCAGGTGCTCTTAATTGATGGTATTTTGTAGCCTATAACTGAACAGCTTTAAATGGCGTATATTCTGAAATTCAAATCAAGCTTTTCTTAATACTGAGAAATGATTTTTCTGACTTCAGAATCCTAACAAAATACTAAATTCCTAATATTTTAATTAAGTCAAGTAATTATAAGTTAAGCATGATTTTTTTAAAACCTGAAGTTTGTTAAATTTGTAAGCTAAATTAAGTATCTAAGAAGCTGTATAGTTTTCTAAAATGTATTACTTTAGCTGCCCAGAAATGTACAAAATATAGATTCTTGTTTGCACATTAAATTTTAATTATGAATCTGCCATTCCTTAACAGAACTTGTAGCTTATTATTGAGCGTGAGTTCATTTGCCAGGTGCTTTTTGATCCTGCTGATAAGAAAACTCACTGTATGATCAGAGTGGTGATCAGAGTTGTGATTATAAAAATTAGCTTAACAACTTTAACTTGAGAAAAGGCCACTTGCTTCAGGTAGATTGAATAAAACATGAGTTCAAGGGTAAGCTTTCATCAGAACCACACAGGGTCACGTGTGCCACTGGAAACTACTTTCTTCTGTCATCCGGTTATTTATAATCTGTATTTTGTTATTACAATACTTTAAAAGACATTTGGTTGCTCACTTTTTCAAAATGGGGTGATAGAAAAACTATGAGCCTAGTAGTTCATAAGAATTAAAATGTTAAATTCTGTTTAAACCAATGAGCTATGACTGTTTATCCAATGCTTATTTATAATAGTCGGGCCAAGAAATAGCTTATTTCTAAATCTAAACAGATTAAAATTCAAGTGTAAAATTAGAATTGATTTTAGCCTCTTTTCTTTCCTTGACAGAAGAAAGCTACTATTCTCTTAAATAATTCTTTATAATGTGAAATTAGTCTTTTTTAGTCATTTAAGTTTATGGCACATTATTTACAGCAACTCTAATTATTTTAATTTTTATAAATATAAATTAATTATTTTTAATTGTAGGAAGACATTGATGCAGAATCTTCATTTTCATTAAATATGAACTTTAGCAGTAAAAGAACAAAATTTAAAATTACTACATCAATGCAAAAAGACACACCACAGGTAAGTGATTTTTAATGTCATTTCTTTTGGAAAGATTTGAGCATTGGACTTCACAAGTGGTAACTGAAATAATGCAAAACTTTGCACATCAAAATTAATAATGCAATGCATTTTTCTGGTTTATTCTCTGAATTTACTAATTTTGCAAACAAAACTGCTGCCAGTATCTTAGATTATAAAAACAGTAATATAATGGGTATCTAAGGAAAAAGGTATTACACTATACGCATACTTACTTTCAGACTATATTAAAATGTGGAGTGTTGCTTGGATTCTTCACAAAAATTTTTACCTTGAGTAGTAATATAATGTCGCATATCTTTTATTTGTAAAATAAGGGAAAGCTTTATCACATTTTTTCAAAGAAGTCTTTAGAAGTGTTTCTCAGAATTCATGTGCAAATGAACCACTTGGGATCTTGTTAATGCTCAGAGTGTGATCTAGTAATGTCCAGAGTAGGATTCAAACTACCAGATGAGCTGGTTTGCAAGGTGAACATCTACTGTTGATCTTTTTTTTTTTTTTAAGATTTTATTTATTTATTTGACAGATAGAGATGACAAGTAGGCAGAGAGGCAGGCAGAGCGAGAGGAGGAAGCAGGCACCCCGCTGAGCAGAGAGCCCGATGCGGGGCTCGATCCCAGGACCCTGGGATCATGACCCGAGCCGAAGGCAGAGGCTTTAACCCACTGAGCCACCCAGGCGCCCCTCTTTTTTAACTCAGTAATGATTATTGCTTTGTTATGGGATAGCCTGGTAATGTCACTTAAGTTTCTCGATTCCCTTCTATGTGCCACCCTATCCTTGGTCAGGATGTAAAGTTACATAAGATGTCAGTCACTCTTCAGGAGCTTACTCCCTCACGGGGAGACCAGTGTCAACTAATCGTTAATTAAATTTGAACACAAAAATGTTTGCAATCCCATTATTCTCTACACTAGTGAATACTAATTTGTAATTTGTGGATTGTATTTTATCTTTTATTTTTTAAAAAGATTTTATTTATTTATTTACTTATTTGAGGGGAGAGCAGCAGAGGAAGATTGAGAGAGAATCTCAAGGAGAAATCTTTTTTTTTTTTTTTAAAGATTTTATCTTTTTATTTGACAGACAGAGATCACAAGTAGGCAGAGAGGTAGGCAGAGAGAGACAGAGAAGCAGGCTCCCTGCCGAGCAGAGAGCCTGATGTGGGGCTCGATCTCAGGACCCTGGGATCATGACCTGAGCCGAAGGCAGAGGCTTTAACCCACTGAGCCACCCAGGTGCCCCTCAAGGAGAAATCTTGAAAATTAACTGTTCTATGTCATTTAGGTTCTACTTTATTGCTTGTTTACTTGAAATACATTTTACAAGAGTGTTAATTTTTTTTTATAACCTTCCAACTTTAACCCAAGAAATTATAAATAACTCACTGTAGATACTCATTTGGTAATGGTTATGTGATAATGGGCATATGATAACTGTATTAATTTGATGCTCAGTATTGATGGGAAGTTTATGTAAACTCACTGATAAAATGAATTATGAAAGATTCAGTGACTTAATGTCTCATTTGCTTCCTCCCCCACCCCTGTGAAACAGGAAATGGAGCAGACTAGAAGTGCTGTAGATGAGGACCGGAAAATGTATCTCCAGGCTGCTATAGTTCGTATCATGAAAGCACGAAAAGTACTTCGGCATAATGCCCTTATTCAAGAGGTAAAAGGAGGGGAAGCCCTCAAGGCTTTTTGAGATAACCAGTATTATCAATGAATGGATTAGGAATGCTTCTTTGTCAAATGGTACATAAATAATAGGATTCCAAAAGAGCATAAAGAAATGCCTCATCACTTAATGAAAACAGTACTTACTTATAATTTCAGTATTAAGTTCAAGTTTGCTTTGGCTCAGATATAGAGGCCTGAAGTTCACCAATATTTTGAGCCTTTTGTCCAGTTATTGGAGGAAATTGATGATTTCAAATAATCATTCATTCCATAAATATATGAGTGTCTACATGTGATATAGTGCTGTGCTAGTCATTAGGAATGTGATGCAGAGTAACCCAAGATGTGGTTCCTGCCTTTTTGAAGTTCACCTTCTAATAGGGAAGAACTACATTATTGAAATAGTATGCAAGCAAAATAAAAAATTACATTAACATGCACTGAAAAAGAGCTACAGTAGTATAAGAATGTATACAAAAGTATTGACTCAGGGGATGTTGGGGAAAGCTTTCTTGAGAAAGTGTTTAGTTCAGCTAGGACCTGGAAGGTAAGTGAGGTTAAGTAGGAGCTGGAGCATGTGGGTGTGTATTTAGATAGATGAAGTAATTTATAGTTTAATTTAGTTATGGATGAATATTACTGGATTTTGCTCTGTGTTCTGCTTTGTAATTCCTTCACAACAGAAACATTAGACTTTTTTCTTATTTTGCATTAAATTTTTTTGTCATCAAACCTTGAGCTCATTGTTTCCTCTCTCCTTGTGCACTGCCATCCGAGCTTAAAAAATTCAGGACTGTTCATGGGATTCATTTGCTTGATGTATCACATCCATCCATTTAGGATGATTTTATTCATTTTAATCAGTATGATTTCATAACTACTTTAAGTACATTTTTCCCATATGGGTTAGGTCTGTTTGATGGGACCTCAGTACATCTGAGGCACTTTCACAGCTGATTGGTTAAAAGTAATTATTTATAGCTTACTAATTAGCAGTACTTTGACATCCATGTCTCTCTTACACAGGTGATTAGCCAGTCAAGAGCTAGGTTTAATCCTAGCATCAGCATGATTAAGAAATGTATTGAAGTTCTGATAGACAAACAGTACATCGAGCGCAGTCAAGCATCAGCAGATGAATACAGTTACGTAGCGTGATGTCGCTCTCCTCTAGTGTGAGTGTGAGAAGATCATTGCCATCACCATTTGGTGTGTTCCTGTGGGAAAAAGCAGGCCTGTGCCTCCATAATTTGGTCATTTGGCAGCCCCTGTTTTTCTGCTGTTTACAACATCACCAGTGCCACGTCATGAGCGTCAGAGAAAATGCCTAGAGATATTTCAAGCTCATGTCATTATGACATTTCTTAAAACTTTATTAAAAGAATGAGTGAAGTATTGCTGAAATGTGGGAATTTGGTTGGGTACCATGCTTTTTCTCCCCTTCACGTTTGCAGTTGATGTGTTTTTTTTTTAATGTATCTTAAAGAACATAAAATAAAAAACTTAAATATTGTAATATGACAGATAACATAATAATTGTATCTACATTAAAATGACAAACATGATATTGCTGCTTGTCAAATAAAAAAAATAAAGAAATAGAATGCCTTTTTTATGTGGATGGAGTATCACATATAATAGTATATGTATAAATGTTCTCATGAGTCATCAAAGCAGCTAATACAGCTTTAGTTGCATTTTTATCTGAATGATTTAATTCACTTTTACTCCTACTTGAGTCCTACATGAAAAATGTCTAGATTGTTGTACTTGAATGCATAAAAATGCATTCAACATAAAGAATGTTTTATTTTCATGGATTGGAACTGCGTTGGATATGAGTGTTTTGGATGTTGAAGATTTTATTCTATCGAGAGTTTCTGGTGATGCGCTAACACCACAGAAATAAAGGATGAGGAGAATATGTGGTGGCCTCAGGTCTGGCATAGAAAGAGTTTCTCGCTCAAAATTTGTCTTCTGTTTTCATAATACCTTAATTCTAATATAAGCAAATACCACAGCTCTCTTACCTCCCTATCTTTCTCTGAGTTGTAGGAGATCCTGGGATACCGGTGTATTCTTTCCATTTTCCTATCTATATATTACCCATACAACCCTAACATTTTGACACTAGATTGACTCTCACAAGTCACAGGTGTGCTTAGCAGTGCATAACCTAAGTGCTGTTTGGGGGGGGGTTGTTTTTGTTTTTGTTTTTGTTTTTTGGTCTGTATGGTGCATTACACCAGGTGCCACTTATATAGAGACATGAAATTCCACTATTTTGTTTATTATATATATATTAACAGCAGTATTAGAATACTCTGGTCTATTATATTTATTACCTCTCTACCCCACACCACTACGACACACATAATGTGATTTTTTTAAGCTGAAATATTTTAATGCATTTCCACATGAATCATTTTACTTATAATACTTAAGTTTGTGTCTCTGACCAATAAGATCTTTTTTAAAAACAACAAAAACACAACTATAATGGCGTTTTTATACCTAACAAAAATAATAATTACTTAATATCATCTAATATGTGGTCCATATTCAAATTTGTTGCAAAATGGCTTCTGCAGTTGGTTTGTTGGATTGCACTTTTTCTGACTCGTGTCTCTTTAAGTGTTGAAAAAAACTACCAACTCCCAACGACTTACTTCTATACTGTATTTCTCATTTTATCTTTCTTCCTAGAGAGGAAGTAATGGCAAACCATAGAATATTGTACATGCAATGTCAAAAAACAAACCTTTGTTTTGATAACTTGTTGGTAAAGTTTCCAAATTGATTCTTTTTTTCCTTAAATATTTATAAATGTTAAATTTAAGTCTTATCTTGGTATCTAAATTGTCAAGAAAATATATTATATTGAAAAATTGACAAAATAGTTGTGCTGAGGTCTACAGAAATGACTGACAAGAGCTTTCTTCACATCTTTTGCTCATTTTACTTGAAAGAAACAGTAAAGGTATGCTTGTGCATGAGGCGGAAGAGGCCAGATACATTTGACCAAGTCACCATCTGAAAGGGGCAGTGTTTCAAATCAATTATAGCACACAACTTCCGCTGAGGAGAATGAAGGGAAGGTTGCAGTTTGGTCAAGTTAGGTCAAGTATTTGAAGTCATTACTGCTGAAGACCCTTGCACACAGCCCAGAGCACTAACCTGGCAGACCCTGTGTGTGGTCCCTAGTGCTCTCATAGGCAGAGAGGGTCAGAGCTACAAAAGGGAAAGAGGAGGAAAGAGAGGAAAAGCTTCTCTGTGCTTGATCTTGGAAAACAAAAATAATGTGAGCAAAACTTTCAGGAGCTTTTAAAAAATTAGTATTAACACTGAGATAGTTAACACAGATGAGTCCGTGATAACCTTTTCAGCCAGAGAGCATGCAGCTTTTGTGCGCACTCATCCTCCTTGAAGCCAGATTATTTTACTTCCTGCTGTAGGTTTATTCTAGGGTTTGGGCCAAGATTTTATGACAGTTTGCTTTAATATAAACAAGAGATACTCTAGGATTTGTGTTTTATTTATAAATTAACTACCTTTATAGAATTTTATAACCCGTATATGCTACAATGCTATAAAGTTTCTGTTAATTTTTTTAACCTTTACCAAATACAGACTGTGACTGGTGCTTCCTTATATGTTACTTTGTTTGAAATTCAGATAGTCCTGTTAACCAGGCAATGCTCCTCTCTCCTAGATGAGGAAACTAAATGAGTTTTCTAGAGGTCATTGCCAGAAACTGCAGAACCTGAATTTAAATCCCAGTCAAAATTGTGGGCCTAATAAATACAGTGTCTCTCTCTCTTTATCTCTCTCTCTCTCTCTCTCTCTCTATATATATATATATATATATAATAGCCTGTAAGATAGAAGTAACTTCAGTTTTTACATAAAGAATAGTTTCTCCTGGCTTTAAAGAATAAAAATTTGTTTCTAGGTGATTGTGAGAATCAGTGCTTCATGTTTTAGTTTCTTAAGATACTTATTTAAGAAGTATATATACATTGTTAAAAACTCGGCTTATAGCTGATCCATGGCAAAGGATACTTGTAAATTCAATATTTTACATTCAAATTTACAGCTATAGAATATTTACTTAAAGTATATATACTTAATACAAACCTGTGTTCAGTTAAAATTTCTCCAACTATATAGTAGCAACAGATAATTTATTGAGCTCTTAATTTTGGTTCCCAGTACACCTTCTTGGTTGAGCGAGGTCAAAGTAAAGATGTGAACTTTTAAAGCGCTAGTCCTAAGGGCAGTTGTGCATAGACTATAGCTAAATGAATAGAGATAATACGGAGAGGCCCACTGGTTGAAGTTCATGAAGCATGTCTAAAGCTGATGCAATCAAATTAGGCAATTCTTATGATACATATACTACCCCGTGGGCTAGAATTCATTAAAAGTAGGATTCACTGATGGGGAGAAGCCCCTTTCACATGAAATGACTCTACCACACAGGAAATTCTAAGGATTTTTCCTTTCCCTGTTCTCCGCCCATAGTTCAACCAATTCACCTTTCATCGTCTAACAAACATTTACTGGTGCCAGTGTATTACGTGGGTACAATCGTTGCAATGACAAAAAAGATTCAGTCTGTGCCAACACAGAGCTTTAGACTTGTAACAATCAGTCATAAATATGCCATTTCTAGTGTAAGTGCTTGTGAAGGAAAACCCTGGGTACCCTGGGGAGAGTTGTGTTAGAGAAGTTAGGAGGGCAGAAAATGAAAGCAGTAGAGCATATTTAAGTAGTAACATCGAAGATCTTCAGGTAAGAAGTGGCAGCCATAACCTAAGAACCAAAATACCTCTGTGGATGAATTACTTGGATTTTATGCAGGGGAGTTACATTTGCTCCCCCCACCCTCAAAATGTAGGTGCATGAGTAAAATGGAAATACTCATTTTATTATGCTTTATAGTGTATGCATTTATTTTTTTTCTTGGGTGTTTGCGAACTATTTCAAAGTACTGTTTGCAAATTTGAGTGGAAAGTGAATAACCTGCATTAATGTGAAGAATAGACTCTAGAGGACTGTTGATGGTTAGTGTGGATACTTAGGAGACTATGGTGAGGTTAGCAGTTGTTTTGGTGGCAGTGGCCATCTCCAGAGTAATGAAGTAGATAAAACTGATATGACTTGATAATGGGTTGGGCTAGGATGAATGAGGAAAGGGTTGAGTCAAAGATCGCTTGTAGATTTTTGGCTTTCACAACTAACACCATTTAGTGAGTTAGAGGAAGCCTGGAACAGGATGAGGATGGAGGAGGAACATGATGAACTTGGTTATAACACCTTGCATTCGATGTGCTTTTGAGATAACCAAATGGAACAGGTAGTTGGTTCTACTGTCTGAAACCGCTTTGTAGAGGCTCCTGCCCTGAATCTTAGAAACTATTCCCTAGAGGTTTTTTGATGCATTCTCATTTCATTGACTCTTTTGCCATGAATTAACAGTGTCCAGGTTAAATGTGATTAGAGGTAAACATTTATTACCACACGAATGTATACATACATTTTGAGTCATAAAAACAAGAATGAAAAGAGTTGAGAATATTTAGTAGTTTATACCCATTCTAGGGTTTGTCTTTCTATACTTTGGTGGGTGATCTTTGTTACCCACTTTGAGGCAAGGGCATATTTATGGAAGTGGGGTAACGGAGCCAGAAGTGAATCTGTATGATTATTTCTTATATTCACAAATCTTTGTCAGCTACTAGTTACACACTTCCCTTTAGGAAGAAATATATCAGTGTTTTGCATTCTCCTGACAAGCTTAATGATACAATTTTTCAGCAAGAATTAGGAACCTATGGGAACGAATTTGTAGAAAAGAACTTGAGCATGAAAGGAAGGGTTTTTCCATTTTTATTTATTTTCTTTTTCTCCATTGTTAGTGACTTACTATTTATAGTTACAATAGTTGAGGAATTAGAGGTTGTGTTGAAGTTAGCAGTCCTGGGAGCAGGTAAAGTTAGCAGGTTAACCAGATTGATATTTTCCTTGGAAGAATTTTGGTGTTATAGGGAAGAGATGAATAATGTCTGGTTTTATCAACTAGCTCATGAGACTCTCCCTAGCACTGCACTCAGCCATCTGTTGAGAACCTCAACTTCTTCAAGTAGGCAGGTTTTACCTATTCGTTTGTCTCTTAGGGAGGAAAGGACAGACATGATAAGCAAAGATCTTCTTTCAGTAGAAATAAACTGGGTTAGCATAAATTGTACCTAATATTTGGCCCAAGGAGGCAACTGATGCAGCAGAAGTATTCTGACATTAAAGGAAAAGTTGATGCTGAAAAGAAAAAAAAAAAAGCTGTTTTAGTATTTTAGTTTATATAGTGCTGAAGTGACAGAATTCAAATCTATGCTATGAGGTAAATATCTGGGATTCCTTGTTTGGATTGTGTATTTCAAAATAACCATGTCTACATGTTGACAGCCAAGATGAAGATCTCCAGCCACTTGGTAAACTGGAAATACAGGGTATAAGAAGACATCAGAAAGGAGCATGCTCTCCCACTTGTAAACTATGTGCTTGATCCTGGTTGGGGGCACCCTGCCCACTGCTCCACATAACAGGGAAGAGTGGCACTCAGAGTAAGGAAGAGGTATCCATGACCTAACACCTAACTTTTTGTGCTTTCACTTGCATTGACCCATGTTTGAATGGAGGGAGCCAGTTTGCATTCCATAGGAGATTGTCCCTTTAGGAGGCCAAGCATAGCTCTGAAGAAGTTAGGCTCACTGCTATCCAAGCTGATTAGATCCAAAAGTTCAGAGACCAGGGGAAGAGCTTGAGGCAACTAATCTGGGATTCTGTGTGAAGCAGAGATAAAGGAAGAAACAGAAAGCTACCTGATTCATTTTTGGCCCTAGTAGACTATCAAACCTATCAGGGATGACTTACAAAAGGGCAAGCAAGTGGCCAACTAAGGAATCTATGAAACACAGTGGAGCACAGTAGAAGAGTGCTATAGTTTCTGAAAATACACTAGAGAAATACAGTGAAGTGTGATATGAACTGGGAATTAGGGTAAATCCTCTTGTGTGTTTACTTTGTTAACTGTTCTGCTGTGGGCATATGTGCTCATCTTTATGAGAATGATATATTGTATTTTGGCTACATATTGAGTAAATTCAATTCACTCTTACTCTACTGGGTTGGATAGTGTCCGCCCCCGCCCCCCCGCCAATTCCTATCTCCCCAGAATCCAGAATCTGTGAATGTGACTCTTTTTGGCAGTAGGGCTTTGCAGTTGTAATCAAGTTAAGATGAGGCCATCCTGGGTTAGTGTGGGCCCTAATATTTTGACTGGTGTCCTTCTAAGTAAATGGAAATCTGGACACAGACACACAGGAAATAAGACCACATGAAGACAGAGGCAGAGATTGGAAGGTAAAGCAACAAGCCAAGAGCCAAGAACATCAGGGATTGCTGGGGACCACCAGAAACTGAAAAGACAAGGAAGAGCGCACCAACACCTTGGTTTGGACTTCCTGCCTCTAGAATTGTGAGTGAATAAATTTTGTTGTTTTAAGCCACCAAGTTTATGGTGCTCTGATTCCCTTTTATACATTTTTTCAAATGGGTTTGTTTAAGATTGTTTTCTGGGCTTTTAATATTTTAAATAGTTTACATTTTAGCTAGGAGATGATACTTATAAAAGCTAACTAAACACAATTTTTTTCAATTTTTCCTTAAAAAGAGAGAAAATAGTTCCCAAAGAATCACCATTTACCAGGTGATGAATCTATATACACAAAAAGCCAAATGCTCAACTGCAGATATGATTGATTAGCATATTTGGGTAGAAAGTTGTTCTTAAACCTTTTATTCCATCGGATGGGACCCTATAAAACTGCACTGCTCTCTAGACAGAGCTTCACTTCTTCTGCTGCTGCATGTTCATGGAAATCACAGTACTGATCCCACACATACCAGGAGAAAATAAAGAGGACTTGGAGCAAATCCAAGTCCATGGTAAGAACTATATAAAAAAGGCCTCCACCAGTGGTATGTAGCATCCTATTTGTGTGTAAAGTGAGGCACATTCTGTGAAGAAACAGAGGAAGAACTCTGGTTAGATCCCAGCATGCATCTATGGTCATGTTTATTAATTATTTGCTGGAAAAGAGCAACCAGTTTTCCAGAAAGCAGTCTTTTTTGATTCTTCCTCTTCTCAATTTCTAATGTAGGAGTGTCTTTTGGTTCAGTTCTTGGACTTTCTATCTACATCAACCTTTTTAGGTGATCTCACCCAGTGCAATGGCTTAAATGCTGGCTACATACTAGTGACATCCAAAATAATAACCTCCAGTCCAGGCCTCTCTCCCACATTCCAGAAATGTATGTCCAGTGACCAACTCAGTCTCTGTAGCTGGATAGCCAATGAACATCTCTGTGTCAGCATATCCAAAACTGAACTTCTGGTCTTCCTCCTGCAACGCCATGCATGTTCTACTTACAGCCCTTCCCGTCTCCACTGATGGCAACTCCCTCCTTCTAGTTTCTCAGGCCAAACCTTAGAGTTTTCTTTACTCTTTCTCTCATGTCCCACTTGTTTGTCTCTACGTTCAGAGCATACTCCGAATCTGGCAGATGGGTTGCACTAGAGACTAACAGTATGCCAGCAGAGCAGCAGGTATATGTATCAAGGAGTAGGCTGCGTATCAGCATGGCTGGAGGCAAGGGACACTCAGCAGTATGGAAAGCAGAACCTGCATCAGCAAAGGAGTCAGCAGATATCAGGGCCCAGCTATGGAGACTGGAATGTGCAAGCCAAGTCCTAGCTTTTTTTTTTTTTTTTTTTAAGGTTTTATTTATTTATTTGACAGAGATCACAAGTAGGCAGAGAGACAGGCAGAGAGGGAGGAGGAAGCAGGCTCCCTGCTGAACAGAGAGCACAATGTGGGGCTCAATCCCAGGACCCTGAGGTCATGACCTGAGCCGAAGGCAGAGGCTTAACCCACTAAGCCACCCAGGCACCCCAAGTCCTAGCATTTTTATAACAGAGATTGTGTACAGGAAGCAAGAGAAAACCTCAGTTAACCCAAATGGAGCCAGCCTAAAAGTCTCAGAAATAGGAAGAAATTCACTCATCAGATATGGGCACCAGCCTGAACTAGCAGTGCTGGACTATAGATCTTTTCTACCACAGGGATTTGGTTTGGAGGCTGGAATGGGGCTACATCTGCAAAGAAAGTCAAGAGGCCCCAGTTTGGAGAGACAGATAGTGGGGTGATAGTAAAGCTGGTCTAACACATTCTAACAAGATCACCAAGGAAATTTGTGTCTGATATGCTCTGATTCCAAACAAGGAGGACAGATATTTGAGTGTATGTACTGAGGACCTCGAGATAGTAGTTCCCAGGCTTATATCGTGTGAGCCTTAGTAGGCTTAATGCACAGTTAGATTGGCCTTAACAGTAAAATAGTTAAAACTCATACTGAAAAATCCCCTTCCATACGTTTTTGGCTTAAATGAAATA
The DNA here is from genome assembly GCF_030435805.1 of Mustela lutreola. NCBI lineage: Eukaryota > Metazoa > Chordata > Mammalia > Carnivora > Mustelidae > Mustela > Mustela lutreola. The sequence goes on along the minus strand of NC_081297.1, from coordinate 33,455,525 downwards.
GCTTTGTCTCTTATGTGCAGAAGAAATACCCAAGGAGACACCTCCAGTTCTCCAGGTTAGACTGTAAACATTCTAGATGTTCCTTTTGTAAGCCAAATGAAAGGAACCTCCAGAATCTCTAGAAGAATTGGTAACATGAGAGACAACAAGGTCTGCCTAGTTTGGTTTCTTTTTCCTAGAAGGAAAAAGATGGAGAGCATCTTTTTCTTGACACCAGGCTGAAATTTGGTTGCTTGGACAACCAAAAATCTGTTTTTCTAGAACTAAAGAAGTGTTACAGTTTCTATGCCACTGAATTGAGGGGTCTGGAAAAATCTCTGGCCAAAAACACTTCAAAACATCACCCTCACTTCAGTGTCTAAAATTTCTCTATTCAAGTCTCCTTTGAATTTGAGTAAAAATTCCTGGTTATTGTACAAACTGGTTTTCAGGGAGGGCTCATGTATTTCAGAATGCCTCTGCTTTTCCACCAGATGAACACAGCAAGCTATATTTCTGTCTGCATAAAGGAGTCCGGTCACAAATCTTGAGCTCTGGTGGAAGTAGACCATCTGAAGCATTCTAGAGGTGGGGGGAGACTGTCAAGAGACTGTCAGAAAAAGGCAGGGACACTGGGAGAAAGCAGGAATTGGGGAAACAAATGTTTCCCAGAAATGCTGTTTGGGAGCAAAATGAATTATGGGCATCTGTGGCAGGAGGGAACTAGGGTCGCAGTGAAGGGCAAGAAACAGACTGTCACACTGGGGAGCCACATGGGGAAGATGAATCCCCATAACATTTAGCTTTGATAGTGAGAAGGGCTGAATTTTGTGAGTTCTTACAACGAGCAGGACTTAAAGCCTGGAATTTTAAAAAATGTGTGTACTCAATCTAGGAGAGTCTGGAGGGCATTAAGAAGTGGAGTCCTGCCCTTAAAAAAGACAGCATGATACAGAGTCAGCAGAGATAAAGAGATGCAGTGTAGAAGCAGCAATTTGAAAAACGCCTGGGTCACACAGGAGAGAGAGTGATTTTCTTATCTCAGGGGATGTCCCAGAGAGACAGGACCATGAGACTGCCTCTCCAGGAACAAAGGATCTGACAGGTATCATTCCCCACCCCCTACGGCATAAACATATGGCCACCTGCAAGAATCACTGCAGTGCCCACACTGCTACCTAACTTGCTTACACCAAGTCCCATGCCCCTATGCTTCACTGAGTTCTCCCTTCCCAGTCATGCTCACCTCTGCTGTGGTACCCTGGGGCCCTTCTCATAGAAGACTGATGCAAACCTCACCAGCAATAAGTGTCCTGATCCATAACTTTTGTGGGACCTCAGTTCCAGCAGTGGTGGCATCAGGTCTTACTTAGCAAACAGACCAGTTAAAATTTGTTAAAATTTCTCCCACTCAGCTGGGTACCAAACACTGCCCAAAATAGGCAGAAAGAGCTTCTGCAGATGAATGGACTGAAGGAAAAATCAGCCAGAACTCAACAGCAAGGCACATACAACACACATAGGAGACACTTCCTGAAGTGCCAGGTCCTAGGGAATGGGACACTGCACTGCAGAGTACTACAGGACATCTTCATAAGGACATTCAAGAGCTGGAGGCTTAGCTGACATTTCTAACACACAGAAATGAACACAGAGTGTTGGACAAAATGAGGAGACAGAGGAATATGTTCCAAATGAAAGAACAGGACCACACCATAACAAAAGACCTAAGTGAAATGAATATAAGTAATACACATGATAGAAATTCAAAGTAATGATCATAAAGATACCAGACTTGAGAAGAGTAGAGGACATCAGTGATACCCTCAGCAAAGAGATAAAAAGAAACCAATCAGAAATTAAGAACACAATAAATGAAATTAAAAATACACTTGATGGAATAAATAACAACTTAGAGAAATAATGAATTAATGACCTGGAAGAATGAGTAATGGAAATTAATCAAGCAGAACAAATGGGAGAAAGAATTACAGAAAATGAGAATAGACTCAGGGAACTCAGTGACTTCATCAAGCATAAGAACATTTGCATGATAAGGGGCAAAGAAGAAGAAGGAGAGAAAAGGGAGGGGGAAAATTATTTGATGAGTTAATAGTTGAAAAATGTCCTAATCTGAAAAAGGGAACAGATATCCAGACCCAGGAGGCACAGAGATCCCCCAAAAAATCAACCCAAGGAGGTCCACACCAAAACACACATTAACTAAAATGGCAAAAAGAAGTGATAAAGAAAAAATAAAAATAAAAGCAACAAGAGAAAAGAAGTCAGTTACATAAAAGGGAAACTCCATAAGGCTATCAGCAATTTTTCAATAGAAACTTTGCAGGTCAGAAGGGAGGGGCATGATCTAGTCAAAGTGCTGAAAGGGAAAAGTCTGCAGCCCAAAAAACTATCCAGCATGGATATCATTCAGAATAGAAGGAAAGAGAAAGAGTTTCCCAAACAAAAGTTTAAGTTCATGACCACTAAACTAGTCCTACAAGAAATATTAAAAGTAACTCTTTGAGTGGAAAGGAAAGACTATAAATGAGAGTATGAAAAGTAAAAACCACAAAAGCAGTAATAGTATTTCTGTTAAAAAAAAAAAGTCAAGGGATTCTTAAAATAAAAGACATAATATAGAACACCATATACCTAAAACATTAGAGTGGGGAGTAAAGAATGGGTTCAAATTTAAGTGACCATTAACTTAATATAGACTGCTGTATGCAGAAGATATTATATACAAACTGAAAAGTAACTACAAATCAAAAGCCAGTAATAGATATGCAAAGAATAAAGTGAAAGGAATCCAACTATACCACTTAAAAAAAGCCAGCAAACCATGAAAGAGAGTGAGAAAAAAAGATCAGAGAAAAACTACAAAAACAACTGCAAAACAAGTAACAAAATGGCAATAAGTACATACCAGTAATTACTGTGAATGTGAATGGACTAAATGCTTCAATCAAAAGGCATAAAGGAGATGCTTGGGTTGCTCAGTCAGTTAAATGTCTGCCTTTGGTGCAGTCATGATCCCAGGGGCATGGGATCAAGTCCCTCACCGGGCCCCTTGCTCAGCTCTGTCTGCTCCTCCCCCTACTTGTGTGCTCACTCTCTCTCTCTCTGTCAAATAAATAAAATCTTAAAAAAAAAAAAAAAGACTTAAGGTGACAGATACAAAAACAAGAACCATCAATCTGCAGGTGTCTGCAGACATTGTTCTAAGGGGGAATTTTATAGCAACACAGACCCACCTCAAGAAGCGAGAAAAATCTCCAATAAACAACTGAAGGTTACACCTAAGGGAGAAAGAAGGAAATAATAAAGATTGGAACAGAAATAAATAATATAGAAACTAAAAAACAAGGAATGAAAAATTGATGAAACCAGGAGCTGTTTCTTTCAAAAGATCAACTTCTAGCCAGACTCATAAAAAGAAAGGGAGAGAGAGGATCCAAATAAACAAAATCACTAATGAAAGAGGAGAAATAACAACCAACACCACAGAAATACAAATAATTGTAAGAAACTATAAATGAAAAATTATATGCCAGCAAGTTGGACAACCTAGAAGAAATGGATAAATTCCTAGAAACATATAAACTACCAAAACTGAAGCAGGAAGAAATAGGAAATTTGAACAGACCAATAACCAGCAAAGAAATTAAATCAGTAATAAAAAAAAACAAAAGTCCAAGACAGGATGGCTTCTCAGGTGAATTCTACCAAACATTTAAAGAATAATTAATGCCCATTCTTTTCAAAGTTGTCAAAAAAATAGAAAGAAAAATTCCAAATTCATTCTATGAACTTGGTATCCTGATACCAAACCAGGAAAGACACACACAAAAGGAAAACTACAGGACGGTATCTCTGCTGAACACAGATGCAAAAATCCTCAACAACATACCAGCAAACCGAACCCAAAAACACATTGAAAAATCATCCACCACAATTAACTAGGACTTATTCCTGGGATGTAAGGGTGTTCATCATTCACAAATCAATCAACACAATACATACCATTAATAAGAGAAAAGATTAAAAACATATTATCATTTCAATGGAAGCAGAAAAAGCATTTGACAAAATACAATGTCTATTCATGATTAAAAACCTGCAACAAAGTAGTGCTAGAGGGAAAGTACCTCAACACAATAAAGGCCTCATGTGAAAAACCCACAGTGAACCTCATGCTCATTGGAGAAAATAACCATTGAGAGAGCTGAGAGCTTTTCCCCTGAGGTCAGGAACAAGACAAGGATGTCCACTCCCACCACTTTTATCCAACATAATATTGGAAATCCCAGCCATAGCAATTAGACAACAAAAAGAAATAAAAGGTATCCACATTGGTAAGGAAGAAGTAAAATTTTCACTGTGTGCAAATAACATGATACTTTATATAGAGAACCCTAACCTCTCCACCAAAAACTACTAGAACTAATAAATCAATTCAGTAAAGTCACAGGATACAAATTCAATGCACAGAAATCTGTTGCATTCCTATACACTAAAAATGAAGAAGCAGAAAGCAAAGTTAAGAAAACAATCCCACTTATAATTGTACCAAAAAAGATACCTAGGAATAAACTTAACCAAAGAGGTGAAAGACCTGTTTTACTCTGAAAACTAGAAAACACTGATGAAAGAAATTGAAGATGATACCAAGAAATAGACATTCCATGCTCATGGATTGGAAGAATAAATATTTTTTAAAAGTCTATGAAACTCAGTATCTTACCAATTTAATGCAATCCCTATCCCTATCAAAAGACCCCAAATACCCAAAGCAATTTTGAAAAATAAAAACAAAATTGGAGCTATCATAATTTCAGGCTTCAAGTTATATAACAAAGCTGTAGTAATCAAAACAGTATGGTCCTCATATCAGGGAGATCATATGATAGTTGTCTTTCTCTGCTTGACATGTTTTGCTCCCTGATATGAGGTGATGCAACATGGGGGCTTAAGTGGGTAGAAGAAGAATCAATGAAACAAGATGGAATTGGGAGGGAGACAAACCATAAGTGACTCTTAATCTCACAAAACAAACTGAGGGTTGCTGGGGGGAGGGGGTTTGGGAGAAGGGGGCGTGATTATGGACATTGGGGAGGGTATGTGCTTTGGTGAGTGCTGTGAAGTGTGTAAACCTGGCGATTCACAGACCTGTACCCCTGGGGATAAAAATATATGTTTATAAAAAATAAAAAATTAAACAAAACAAAACAAAACAAAAAACAGTATGGTCCTGGCATTAAAGACAGACACCTAGATCAATTGAACAGAGTAGAAAATCCAGAATAGAATATAAACTCACAGTTGTATGGTCAATTAATCTTTGACAAAAGAATAAAGAACATACAATGAGAAAAATTCTTTTCAACAACTGGTGCTGGGAAAACTGGACGGCTACATGTAAAAGAATGAAATTGAACCACTTTCTTCCACTGTACCCAAAAATAAACTAAAAAGTGGATTGAAGACCTAAATGTAAGACCTGAAAATCATAAAAATCCTTGAAGATAGCACAGGCAGTAATGTCTCTGACATTGGTCGTAGCAACCTTTTTTCTAGATGTGTCTCCTGAGGCAAGGCAAATAAAAGCAAAAGTAAACTATTGGGACGACATCAAAATAAAAAGTTTCTGCACAGTGAAGGAAACCATCAACAGAACTAAAAGGCAACCTATGGAATGGGAGATGATAATTACAAAGGACATATACAGTAAAGGGCTAGTGTCCAAAATATAGAAAGAACTTACACAATACTCAAAAAACTAATAATACAACTAAATATGAGTAGAAGACATGAACAGACATCTCTCCAAAGAAGACATTCAGATGGCCAACAGACACATGAAAAGATGTTCCACATCATTCAACATCACAGAATGCAAATTAAAGTATAAGGAGATACCATCTCACACCTGCCAGAATGGCTAAAATAAATTTATAAGTAAAATAAAATTTAAAAAAACACAGCAAGTGTTGGCAAGGATATGGAGGGAAAAAAAGGAACCTTCATGTGTGGTTGGTGGGTGCAGCCTCTGTGGAAAACAGCATGGAGTTTCCTTAAAAAGTTAAAAATAGAACTACCATATGATCCAGTAATTGCACCACTGGGTATTTACCCCAAAATACAAAAACACTAATTCAGATGGGTATATGCACCCCTATGCTTATTGTAGCACTATTTACAATAGCCAAATTATGGAAGCAGCCCAAGTGTCCATCGATAGATGAATAGATAAAGAAGTGGTATATATAAAAAAAAGAAGTGATAAATATATACAAAATATTATTCAGTCATAAAAAAGAATAAAATCTTGCTATTGGCAACAACATGAATGGAGCTAAAGAGTATAATGGTAAGCAAAATAAGTCAGTCAGAGAAAGACAACTACTGTATGATTTCACTCATATGTGGAATTTAAGAAACAAAACAAATGAGCAAAGGAAAATAAAATAGAGAACAAATGGATGGTTACCGAGGAGAGGTGAAGATGGGGGTGAAGTGGGTGAAGTGGGTGAAGGAGACTGAGAGTACACTTAGCATGATGAGTGCTGAGTAATGTATAGAATTGTTGAATCACTACATTGTACACTTGAAATTAATATAACACTATATGTTAACAATACGGGGATTAAAATTTTAAAACTTAGTTAAAAAGTGTAGGGTTTTATCACAGAATGAGAAAAAATACTTGTGGACTCATACATCAGATAAGAGTCTACTATAAAAAAAAATATATATATATATTATATGTAAAGAACTCTTACAACTCAATAATTAAAAGTCTACTAGCCCAATTTAAAAAGGGCACAATATTTGAACAGACATTTCTCCAAAGAAAATATACAAATGGCCAATAAGTACATGAGAAGATGCTCAATATCATTAGTTAGTAGGTAAATGCAAATCAGTGAGATGGGAGACATCCTCTACTCACTAGGATGGCTATGATAACCAATGTTAGTGAAGATGTGGAGAAACAGGAACCCTTCACATGATGAAATGTAAACTGGTGTGGCTGTTCTGGAATATTTATCAGGTCCACAATAGTGTAAAGACGGAATCCCCATGTGATCCAGCAATTCCCTTCTAGGCATATACTCAAGAGAACTGAAAGCTTATATTCATACAATAACTTGTACACAAATGTGCATAGCAGCAGTATTGTGAATTAACACTTCATAAAAGAACAACCCAAACATCCACTAACTGAAAAACAGATAAATAAAATGTAATATATCTATACAATAGAGTGTTATTCAGTCACACAAAGGAATGAAATTCTAGCACAAGGTACCATGTGGATAAAACTTGAAAACATTATGCTAAGTGAAAACAGTCACAAAAAAACACATTAAGTGAAATGTCCATAATAAACACATCCATTGTGACAGAAAGTAGATTAGTAGTTATCATGGGCTAGACGAAGGGGGAATGTGGGGCAATTGCTAATGGGTTTGGAGGTATTTTTTTTGAGAGGTAAAGACTTCACTTCATAGGTAAGGGTGATAGTTGCACAACATTATGAATATATTAAAAACCATTTAATTATATACTTTATGGTATAGGAAACATATCTCAATAAAAAGTTAAATATGTATATATGAGAAAGAACAATAATAGAGAAAGGCTTAACTAAAAATATCACCGTTTATAGCATTGTATGGTGACAGATAACAGCTACACCCATGGTGAGCACAGCGTAGCACAGAACCTGTTGAATTGTGATGTTGTACATCTGAAACTAAGGTAACAGTGTATGTGAACTATATTCAAATAAAAGAATTTTTTTTTAAAGATTTTATTTATTTTCTTGACAGAGATCACAAGTAGGCAGAGAAGCAGGCAGAGAGAGAGGGAGGAAGCAGGCTTCCTGCTGAGCAGAGAGCCTGATGTGGGGCTTCGATCCCAGGATCCTGGGATCATGACCTGAGCCGAAGGCAGAGGCTTAACCCACTGAGCCACCCAGGTGCCCCATAAAAGAATTTTTTCATAGAAAGTTTCCTGGCTATGTTATCTAACCATAACAATTCAATTTAGATAATAATAAAAATAGATAATACAAAGATGTCTAAAGGCACCTTAAAAACTTGGAAACTAAGAAACACTTTCCACCATAGTGATCAAACAGTACTAAATGCTGGCGAACATGCAGAGCTGCTGGAACTCTCCTACATTGCTGGTGGGAACATCAGCCGGCACAGACATTATGGAAAAATTTTTGGCAGTTTCTTATAAAGTTGAACAAATACTGGCCACATGAGCTACTTCTGGATATTTACCTAAGTGAAATGAAAACCTATGTTCACAGAGACCGCTATGGGAATATTTCTGACTGCTTTATTAATAATTGCCAAAACCTGGAAAAAAATTAATTGCCAAAACCTGGAAACAACCCAAATGTCCACCAACTGCTGAGTGAATAAACAAACTGTGGTACATCCATGCAACAGAATACTATTCAGCAACAAAAATAAATGAACTATTGATACAAGCAAGCGGCAATGTGGATGAATCTGGAATGTATTATGTAAAGTGAAAGAAGCCAAACTCAAAGGCCACATACTGTATGATTCCATTTAAATGACATTCTGGAAAAGGCAAAACTACAGGGATGGAGAACAGATCAGTGATTGCAAGGGTTTAAGACTTGGGGGGCGGGGTTTGACTACAAAGTGGTAACACAAGGGAATTACCTGGGGAGACCGGGTAGTGCGATGAGCTGTTCTGTATCTGCATTATGGTGATTATTAGTGGCACTTGTCAAAATGCATAGAAAAAGAGTGTATATGAAAAAGAGTGAATTTTACTAGGTAAATTAAAAAATGAAGAGAAACATCCTCCAAAATAACCCTTGGATCAAAAAGAAATAAAAATCAAAATTAAAGATTCTAGAACACTTTGTGCCAAAATACATAGGACAGAGTTAAAACTTTTCTTTGTATCCCAAAGAAAGATTATAACCTTAAATGCCTTCATTATTGAAGAATAAAAAACAAAGAAATAACTTAACACTCATTCTTATAAGTTAAATGAGAACAATAAAATTAAAAGAAAGTACAAGGAAGGAATTAAAAGCATTAAAGCTTAAATCAATAAAATAGAAAACCAAATTTTTTTTTACAAAGACAACTAAATCCTAGGGCTATTTGAATAGCTCAATATGGAGAAATCCTTCACAAGCCTGACTACAAGCTGAGAAAGGAAAAAGACATAACCACATATACACAGATATTAAAATAATTTGAAGAAACTGTTGCTTGCAATTCTTTGACAAAAATTGAAAACTTAGAGGTAATGGCTGTTTTCTTAGGAAAAATACAATTGTCAAAATTGACACACGAATAATGGAACAATTACTATAGAAAAAATCAGAGAGGCAATTGACAATCTGCCAGTCACACAACATGATTTCAGAGTTGAGTTCTATCTAATCTTTAAAGAAGAGTCCATTCCAATGTTATTTAAATTATTCCAGGCCATAAAAGCTAGTTCATCCACTTATTTATGAATCTTGCATAATTCATATCAAAGCCTGATAGACAAATCAAAGAATGAAATTACAGATCAGTCTCCTTTAGCAATACAGATGCAAAAATTACTGAGTAAAATATTAGCAAATTCATTCAAAAAGCATATCAAGGGACACCTGGGTGGCTCAGTCGGTTAAGTGTCTGCCTTCAACTCAGGTCATGATCCCAGGGTCCTGGGATTGAGTCCCACATCTGGCTCCCAGCTCAGTGGAGTCTGTTTCTTCCTTTCTCTCTCCCTCTAATACATAAATAAGAAAAAAAAAAAAGCATATCAAAAATAATAAATTCTGCCTAGTAATGCAAGTTTGATTCAATATCAGAATCTCTATTGATAAAATCCAATCACAAGTAAAGAATAAAAAATCTCTATAATCATGTCAGTAGTTGTTGACAGTCATTTGATAATAATCAGTATTTATTGTTTTAAAAACTCTAAATAAAATACGAATAGAATGAAAGAAACTACTTGAATGTAATGATACCAAATTTATCTGAGCTAAAAACAAAAATCAAAACAAAACCTAACAAAAAGTCTATTTCTATTATTGATACCTTATACTTTTGTGGTCCTACATTCTTTTCAAATCTCTTTCCAAAACATCTCGCTTTGTTCTCATATCTCCGTGAAGCCAGTTGAAGCACAAACTTCAACTATGCTGCTCCTTAGTGTTCATGTTTGTGAAAAGAATGTGGTCTCTGAGATCCCCGCAGACCCACACAGTGATTAAGGTCCCACTTCTGGCTGAATTACCAAGCTGGCAAGCAGCAGGGCAACACGGAAACTTGGTCAAAGATTCCAGCTCTTTTCTCTTCCTTGAATCCGGCAGAGAAACCATCACCCTGAATCCTCCTCATTCCAGGGAAGAAAAGACTCTGGGGCTCTAACTGCTGAGTTATATTTTTGTTGTGATCTAACTCCCTTTGAAGGAAGAAAATTGGAAAAAAAAAAAAAAAAAAAAAAGATCATTTGTTCAAGTTTATCCTTTTTCAGTGAATTTTCATCTTCTCGTAATTTCAAACATACAAAAATGTTGTGAGCGTAGCATAGGGAACATCGTGATGCCCCTCTCTCAGATACGCCAATTATTTACATTTTGCCCAATTTCCTTTATTATTTTCCCTATGTAAACATTTTCCTCCTAAACAGATTGAGAATAAGTTGCTGACGTTATCCCCCCTCCCTAAATACTTCAGTGTGTTCTCTCTCAAGGAACAATAATCAGAAGCCAGAAATGTAACATTTATATACTACTATCTAATCAAAAAAACCCATATTCGAATTTCATACTTTTCTTACCCAGAATCAAAGCCCAGGTCATGTATTATCTTTTCTGTTGAGTCTATTTTAATCTGGACACCTGTCTCAATCTTCCTTTGTCTTTCTTGACAGTTTGGAGGGGGTCTCTGAGAAGGAGAAACGGAGCCCGTGCTAGCCAGGGGCCGGCTGGTGACTCTCTGTGAGACCCGGGTGCTGTTCGGAGCCAGCAGCACGCTCACAGGAAGGTCTTGGTGTTCTCCTGTCGAACACCAGCAACCTCCCAAAACACCCGCAGCCCCGAGGCCACTCTGTGACCGTGCTGGATTACGACAAAAACAAAACCAGCCTATAATCATGTCCAAACACAGACAAAACATGACCATTGCCAAAACCACAAAGCACCAAGCACTTCATTCTCCGGCCAGCATGAAGGACTGCTGCCTGGCCCATTACAGCGTTAGCCTGCCCTCCTTCGAGAGAAGATTGTTGAGATGCCCAGTTATAACTCACCCCTGCTTCTTGACAGTGCGCAATCCAAAGCAAGGCCTTGCTTCCTTGAGCCCTCCTCCAAGCTTCCCTAGGAGGTTCAAATCCCAGAAGCCCTCTCTGACACCCCCTGACTGAGATCCCTGCATCCCAGGGTGTGTGTTCTCTGTCGACCGGACTATGAGGAAAGCCAGCTCATTCCATCACAGACGTGCTCCTGTCAATCTCTGATGCAGGGCATTGACCGCCCCCCCTCAACTGCTCGACTGGGGCTTGGTTGATGTTCCCTCATGATTGGATTCAGGTTCAAGTGGGGTCTGCCAGGCTTCTCTACTCTAGTTATTATTTTTCCCTTTGTAATGAATTAAGAAGCAGTTTGTGGGGATCTACTCTGAGAACATGTCAAATACCCTGTTACTCATTAAACTGTCGTCCACGGGTAGGCTTGATTCCTCGCAGTCGAGACCCTGGGTGCAGGCTCCGCCGAACGCATAGCGTTATCTGCTGAGTTTCTCTGTTGCAGCAATATTGCTGTCCCCGGTGCGGTGATTGATTCAAATTTTGGATTCTTATAAAGGTGTAAGGTCTGACTTCTGAAAGGAACTGTGTGGTCTTAGGCCCAGGAGCCCCAGACTTGTGTGTGCAGTTTCCAGTCAGGATGAAACTCATCTTAAAGAGAGTATTTGGTGTAGATTGTGTTTTCAGGGACTCGAGAGTCTGAAAGAAACCTCTTCTCGAATCTTCTTCCCTTTAGCAGGAGAAGAAAACGGTGTGCACTGCCCGGCAAAGGTTCCTAGACAGCCGGGCACGGAGATCCACCCAGTGCCCCACCCTGAGTAAGGGGAAGTTTCAAGAAATGAGTTTTACCAGGATGGGTATATCACTTGGGGTGGGCCCAAAGCAGAGGGTCTCCCCAGGCCCAGCATCAGGTTTCCCGGCTGGTCGGTCTGTTGCTTCACTCAGCCCTCCAAGCCCTTGTTTGCAAAGGCAGCTGATGAGAAGGGGGAGGTGGTGCAGATCTCAACTGGCGATTCTTTTGTCCCCCCTCTTTCCAGCTAGGCAGGAACTGCTAGACTCCCACAGCTGACAGCTGGGAACTGCTGGAAAGTGCAGGGAAGAGCCATTCCAGGGGACAGCTGGGCCTGGGCAGAGCCAGCAGCCCCCACCCATGCAGGCTTAGGAACCCTCCCCCAGCCCCAGCTGCCCCAGTCCAAGCCCAGCGACCCTTGACCCCGCCACTGGAAGAACTTGTCGCTCTTTGCTGTAAGTCCCATCAATTCCCAGGTGGGGTCCCAGGAATTAGGAACATTTCTTCCTCCATTCTCATCTGTCAGTCATCTGGAGCTGTTAGCCCTCTGCTTTTACTCCTGTGGTGACTGCTAGAAGATGAACAGAATAAGGAGGGGACTGACCCTCAGTGGTCCCTTTAGTTAATGTCACACCTTGGCTTAAAATGTGAGTCAAAACACGGTGATAACAAATTATATGCTAGGCGTGCTGTGTGGACATGTTTTCCTTTTTGTTCCTCGTTCCCTTCACGGGGGCAGAGCATTGTCATCCGTCTGGCTTTCTTTCTTCCTTCCTTTCTTTTTTTCTTTTTCATTTATTTGAAACAATCTCAAATTTACGGGAAAGCTGAAAACAGTACAGAAACCTCTTTTTTTTTCCTCAATAATTTGTGTTGCTGACCTGATACTCCATTATCTCTAAACACGTTAACATGTGTTCTTACGAAGGGAGATATTTCCCTACATAACCTCAATAATCCCCTGGAAAATAGGAAATTGACATTACATATTCCTACCATCTAATCCTCAGCCTCCATGTAAGCATGACCTGTTGTTCCAGTACGTCCTTCACAGCGGAAAGATCTACCTGGGATCACCTGGGGCATGTAGTTGCCACGTCTTTATAGCGCTCTTTCAGTATGAAATAGCTTCTCAGTCTTTCCTTGCCTTTTAAAACCTTGACGCTTTTGAAGATTAATAGACCAGCTATTCAGTTCCTGAATGCTCTTCAGACTGGGTGTGTCTGATGTCTCCTCATTTGTTGTATCTTTGGTTACTATGTATCTTTGGCAGGAACGTTGCACAAGTGACGCCATGTTTTCTTCATGGCAACCCATCAGGTGGACCATGATTCTGGTTTTTAGCAGGGGATGTGGCCTTTGGTCACTATGTTAGCATGGTGTTATGGATTGAATACCCTGCCTGGCTCCCCAGGATTATGTTGAACCCTACTTCCAATGTGATAGTATTAGGAGTTGGGGCCTTTGGGAGTTTATTAGGATTAAATGAGGTCATGAAGGTGGAGCCCTCATGAATGGGACTGGTGCCTTCATAAGAGTCTCAAGAGACTTTACTTCATCTCTTTGCTCTCCTCTAAGTAAGGAAACAATGAGAAATTGGCAGCCTGCAACCCAGAAGAGGTTTCTCATCAGAACCTGACTGTACTAGCACCTTGATCTTAGACCCCCAGCCTCCAGAACCGTGACAAATGAGTTTCTGTTGTTTATAAGGCACCTTGTTTATGGTGTTTTGTCCTGGCAGCCTGAGCTGAGAGTGGCCATTTACTTCTTTCCCTTTGGAATTAAAAAGCATGTTATGGGAAAGTATTTTGAAACTATGTGAATATCCTGTTTCTCACTAAACTTCTATTTATTCCCTTACTTATATCAGCATGGACTTGTGGTTTCCTATTCCATTCAAAGAATTATAATTCACTCTTAGCGTTTATTTGGATGCTCAAATTGTCCCAGATTTGGCCAGAGTGAATTCCTCCAAACTGGTCTCTGTGTCTTTTTGACGTGTTCCCATCATTTTTAGAGCACTTCTTTATTTTCTGGGACAAGAAGACATTTCAATCTCAGCTGTACTTTTTCCTAATCATTACACTGGGCCTTAAACTCTCATGCTGGCTTTGAGGTTTCCAGTTCTATTTGAAGAGAACAAAGAGAAAGCCGAGGGTAAAGCCTAGTCTGATACGCCCAAGTGGAGGTAGTGTTAAGACACAGCTGTAGAGAAAGAGCTGAGTCAACAGATCCATAAACGACTCAGAATCATCCTGTAGGCACCTTCCTAATGTGTGGAATACACAAGCTGGCCGATCTAGGAGGCTTTGATTTAATTTTAGAAGATAATTTGGCTTGGGGTGACTTTTCAACAACCAGTGGAATACGCCAATACGTCCAAGAGCTCTCCTGGGCCTGAACCTTGGACTAGAGGGACCCTAGAGTCAGTTTGGTCATTCTTGGACCAGACCATCCTTCTACTGAGAAAACTGGTGTAATCTGGCCCCAAGGAGACAGGCTCCTGGGCAGGGGAAAATAGCAGACACCACCCTGGAGCGCTCTCAGGCATCGGCTGCAGCATCCTGGAAGCCACAGGAACAAGACCTGCTTTGCAGAAGTTGTTGCCTCTAAGACTGTCTCCTCGGTCACAAGTCAGTGTCCTGTGGGAGCAGAGCCTCTGCCTGAAGATCCACCCCCTTCCAGGAAGCCTGGCCCGGGAAGCTATACTCAAATGTTCCATCTCAAACAGATTTTTATATTTTAATATGTCTATGAAATGTTCTATTTCAGGGACCTGTTTTAGAAATTGGGGCTAGGGATTTCGTTTTGACAAGGAAGCTCTTCCTCCTGAGAGTCTAGAATGTTTTCCCAGGCCTGCACTAGGAATGCCAGTTCCTTGTTCATGATGACTCCCACGTGTTTCCTTCTCTCTGGAATGCCTGTTCTTACCCTTTGCCTATTGGGTTGGGTTTTCTTTACTTGTTGGTTTTTAGGAGATCTTTATGTATATTTGGTAGTAATCTTTTGTCAGTGATGTGTACTGCAAATACGTTCTTCCAGTTTGTAATTTGTCATGTTTTTATTTTCTTAAGGAAATTTTTCACTTTCTTAAGGAGATCTTTTTTGTTTTTTAATTGTGTGATTTTATTTTTTTATTATGAAAAATTTAAACACATGAAAGTCTAAAGTATAATATAATGACTCCCCAGATACCCAATGTTTAATAATACTCCACTTGTTAACAGTCATCAATGAGTGATTTGAAGTATTTTGGATAAAAAAAGAAAGGCATTATGTTTATTGACATCAAGTTGGCCAATATTTTGTTTTATCGTTAGAGATTTTGGGGTCTTCTTTATTTTTAAAATAGAATTTTTCTTTTTTGATAATTTTAGATTTATAGAAAAGTTTCAGGGATAATGAGTAGTGATTTCCCGTATACCCCTCACCAATGTCCATTTTCCCTACCATGATCATACATTACGATATTACCATGTTTAACTCGGAGAAACCAACACAGGAATGTCACTATTAACTAAGCTCCAGACTTTATATAGATTTTGCCAGTTTTCCCATTAATGCCCTTTTCCTATTCCAGGATCTTAGACAGGAAACCACAATGCATTTAGTTGTCATGTCTCCCTAGTCTGTGGTATAGGACAGTGTTTTAAGTCTGTCTTTGCTCTTCACACCCTGACAGTTGTGAGGAATACTGGTCAAGTATTTCATAGAGTAGGGCTTACTTTAAAATCATCCTTTACTCTGAGGTTCAGAAAAGTCACCTATGGTTTCTTCTAAATGTCACATTTTTTTTTTTTCTATTGACATTCACGTTCTTAATCTGGTCAGGATTGATTTTTACGGTAGGGATCCGTGTTTCTTTTTTTTTTTCCAGATGGATAACCTGTTTTCTGTCACTGAGTCGTCTTCCTTTCCCCTGAGGATTTTCCATGACCTCCTGGTCATATGTTAATATCCCTCATATGTACAGATCTGGTTTTGAGCGCTATTCCATTCTCTTGGTTGTTTTGTCTCTGTGCCAATGACATCCTGGTCTTGATTACTGCAGCTTTTTCGTAAGTCTTTATATTGGCAGAGCTAAGCTCTTCTCTTTCCTCTTCTTTTCAGAGGTGTCATGGATATTCTTCCCTATACATTGTAGAATATACATTTGCGCTTCCTCACATAGTTGTCATGTTTTATAAAAGCAAACACGTAAACTCTGTTTTGGATTTTGATTGGAGTTGAGTTAAATCCATGGATCAGTGTGTGAAGTATGACTTTTTCAGGTTAAACTTTCCTGCCCGTAAAGATGCTACCATTCTCCTTATTTGGGTCTTTTTTAAAGATTTCAATAAAGTTGTACAATTTACTCTGGATAGGGTTCGCATATCTTTCATTAGACTTATTTCTAGGTTTTTGTTACTATGAAACGGCGGCTTCTTAAAAGTGCAATTTCCTAATTGGTTGTTGCCAGTGAATAAAATGGGACGACAGTGTATGCGCAGTTATCGGTCAGCTTGCCAAACCTTCTCCTGTTTATTCTAGTAATTTGTTAATTGCTTTCAGTTTTCTATAAAGACAATGATATCACCATAAAATATTCTAATTTTCTTTCCTCCCTTTCAGTGCTTATGACTTGAATTTCTTTATTGTGCTGGCTGGGACATGTTGAATAGACCTGGTGATCATGGGCATCTTTGTCTCCTTTCTGACCTTAAAGGATACTATTCCTACTATTTTTTTTTTTAATTCAAAGCTCTGCTTGTCTTATGAAGTGAGTTGGAGAGTAAGCTTTCTTCTTTGTTCTCTAAAAAAGTCTTTATAAATTAGAATGATCTATTCTTCAAATACGCAGACTTGCCTATAGAACAAACTGAGCTTGAAATTTTCTTTGTGGGGAAAGAACCCACTTCTGACATCCATCTTACTATTTATTTTGTTTTATTATTATTATTATTTGTTAAAGTAAGCTCTATGCCAACATGAGGCTTGAATTCATGATCCAAAATCAAGAGTCACATGGTCTACTGACTGAGCCAGCCACACACTCCCATCATCTTTTTACAATTTTACAAATGAATACCTATTTATGACATTCATTTTTGTAGTAAAAAAAGACTCTCTTATTGATCAAGATATATACACACAGACACACACACAGAAAAAACTACAGAGAGAATGCATATATGTGTGGTGAAGGTTTTGTAGTAGTTGACTGTGTTGTGTGGCTCTGAGGTTAAATGTTAATTGACCACTTTTTGTTTTTTTTTTTTTTAAAGATTTTTATTTATTTATCAGAGAGAGAGGGAGAAAGCGAGAATGGGAATGGCAGGCAGAGGCAGAGGGAGAAGCGGGCTCCCTGCTGAGCAAGGAGCCCGATGTGGGACTCAGGACGCTGGGATCATGACCGGAGCCCAAGGCAGCTGCTTAACCAACTGAGCCACCCAGGCGTCCCAATTGACCACTTTTGAAGAGCAAGTTTCCTGATTAAAGAAACTGACTTCTGTTTACGTGTGTCTTAAACCCCACCCACGACTCACACACATTTACATATTGTCCTTGCCAAAATACCTTAAAGAAGATTATGACATTTTAAAGAAAATTCATTCTCTGTGTGTGAATTTTTTAAAAAATCCACTTCGGGATCCCAGGCTGCTTTCTTTTTGACGCCAAGTTAATGTCTAATCATTTGCTTTCTGACTTGCTCAAACATGAATACCTGGAAAGAAAAGCTCTCGGTGGAGCAGAGATTAGCTCTATGAGAAAAAGGAAGAAAGACAGGAGTCTACAGCAAGCCTGAGCAAGTTTCTTAGCTCTTCTTTAATATTCAGTTGTTGGAGAACAGATTGAACTCTTGCTCCCAAAGATAAGATCAGTACTTTGGAGGAAATGTCAAAAACTTAAGAAATCAGAACAAAGCCATTATTAATCATTCTTTCACTCCCGTAACAGTTGCTGAGCGCCTCCCATGCGCAAGGCATCATGACAGACACCAAGGATATGAAGAATAAATATGAAACTGTTCTTGCCTTCAAATAACTTGTAGCCTGATAGGATTAAATGGGTAATTAAGAATGCACAGGTTGTTATGGAAGGTGAAGGGGGGGGGATTTCCTCTGGGGAAATGATGATTTGAGTGTGAACTAAGCCTGAAGATGGAACTAAAAAAAGGAACTAAAAAAATAGTGGAAAGTTACAAAGATAAGATCCAAGATGAGATAGGAATCCAGAGAATTAAGTCTAGCATTTGGGACTGTTTTTGCTGAGGAGACATTTGCTGGGCCAGAAGAGGTGGCTGGGTATCTGAACAGCATTGCAACAGCCTTCCAGGGCTGGAAGAACAAACACCAGACTTAAGTGATGATCAACAGTGAGGACTTCATGTAACTCCCTGTACTTAGCACTGGGCTTTTAAAAGCTGCATCTTTAGAGTAAAGGAAAATCGAAACTAACCCTGATATTACCTGCAGTCTGCTCTTACGTCCTTTGGATTGTCTAGAAAATGTCAGTTGTTATTATATTCAGGTAATTTTGTCAGTATGTTTAAGACCCTGGCAGAAACTTAAATAAAACATGCCTGAAGGAAAGTAACATCTTTGCTTTGTCACAACTTATTCCTATAAATAGTTGTAAAATTGTAATCATCAACACAAAATCAAATATAATGAGGGGATGAGGCAAATAAACAAAAATCAGCACAAAAAACAGACACTAGGAAGAGACTCACAGATGCTCCAGAGGCGGTTACTAGATGCAAACTATGAAATAACCGTGCCTGTTATGTTCATGGAGATAAAAGCCAAACTTAACATTTTCAGCAAGGGGGGGGGGAATTTCAGCAAGAAACTATAATTATAAGAAGTGACATTGCCTGATTGAAATGAGTTGTATCTGTCAGGCTCCAAATAGGAGAAAGAAACCACACAGTAATTTCTTTCTTTCTTTCTTTTTTTTTTTTTTTAATTTTCTTCATTTATTTGACAGACAGAGATCACAAGTAGGCAGAGAGGCAGGCAGAGAGAGAAGGACAAGCAGGCTCCCTGCTGAGCAGAGAGCCCAATGCGGGGCTCAATCCCAGGACCCTGAGACCATGAGACCATGACCTGAGCTGAAGGCAGAGGCTTAACCCACTGAGCCACTCAGGTGCCCCACCACACAGTAATTTAAACAATGAAGAATCCAATATAAAGAATTATGTACTATAACAAAGGATCAGAGTAATGAGAGATTGGCTTATAAGAAATAATAAGAACTCTAATAATATTGAAATAGCAGATTAAGGAGAAATCACTAACCCTAGGGCTGAGATAGAACACCCAAAGAAGGGTCTTCTCCTGCTCCAAGACTAAGATTCTGAACTTTTTGAGAGGCATTGGCGAAATGTGGCTCAATGGATAACAGAAATCCCTGTGGTGTTGCATTGGTGGGACTTGTTGGAATTATGCCCTCTGAAACTTGCCAGAAATCTGTTCTTTAGGGTGTTGGGGAAAGCCGTCCTCAGGAAAGGGTCCCACTAGAGATGCTCTATTACAAAACTGCCAGGATGGGGAGGACTGGACACACTGCAGGAGCCAAGTGCTAGGGAAGCTACAGTCATGGTAGAATCCTAGAACTGGAAAAGCTGTGTGCTCTACCAGAGCTTGCTTATTAGCCTAGTACACTGGAGGCAGGAAGAAAAATCCTTTCCCTGCAGTGTCTCTCTAGCACCCTCCACTAAGAAAAGCTCAGCGCCAACTGACATGAAAAAAAAAAAAAAGTTAAAGGGACAAGATCTATTTTCACAGAGCAGCCCAAAAGAATAAATCTGGAGTTGAGTGGTAATGAAATAATCAATAACCAGAGTAAGAAACAAGAAGAAATTTTATAACTGGAAAAGAAAATATCCAAAGCTAAGAAAATAGATGTGTGTAATAGTGCATTAAGTACAACTGAAGAAAGAATTAGGGAACTGGAGGACAGATCAGAAACATGTAATATACAGACAGTAAGAGACATTTATGATAGAGTTGAAGGGTTCTAAATACATGCCGTCCAATATGATGGCCAATAGCCAAACATGGATGTTTAAATTGAAATGGATTACAAGTAAACAAAAATCTAAAATTCATTTCCTCTATCACAATAGCCACACTTCAAATGCCCACGAGCTCCAGCACAGATATAGAAAAGTACCATTATTGCAGCAGGTTTTATTAGTGCTGGATTAAATATTGTCTTAATTAAAACCTCATATAGGAGAATAATGGAGCAGAAACTATATTTGAGGAGGGTTGGCTGAATAATTTCCAAAACGAAAAATAGACATCAAGCCACAGGTTTTAGAAGGCCAACAAATCATAATCAGGGTAAGTAAAAAAGAAACCCCTTACTCAGACCAAGAAAATCTTTAAGAAAACCAAAGCCTTAATGGTAAAGACTTGAAAGCTTTCCCTTTGATGTAAGGAACAAGGCAGGAATGACTGTTCCCACTACTTCTAGGTGACATTTCTTGGCCAGTGCTGTAAATCAAGAAAAGGAAATCAGAAATATAAGAACTAGAAGGAAGGCCAAGGGGTCACTTTTGGAGGCCACATTATTACGTACTTAGAAAATCAAAGAGAATTTATAAACTACTAGAATTGGTAAATTCGTGAATGTAAAGTCAGCATTCAAAGATTGAAAATTAAATTTTAATTTAATTTAAATATTACAGAAGATATGTAAGATCTCTAAATAGAAACTATAAAATTGTATTACAAGTAACTAAAAAGAGCTAAATAAATGGAGAGATGTGCCATATTAAATGAATTAGAAAACCCAGCTATCATAAAGCTATCACATCTCCCTAAACTGATATGTAGATTCAGTTTGATTCCCTCTCAAGAGATATTTTTGACAATCTGGTCTTAAAATTGATATGGAAATACAAAGGACCCACAATAATCAACACTCTGCCCTGAAGAATAACTTGTGGGGAAGGTTTGCTCTTCCAACTATTAAGACTTATTATAAAATTATACATTAAGTCAATGTTGTATAGATATTTAGTAGTAGAATAGACTAGAGATCCCAGAAACAGATCCTGGAATACACACAAACACAGGTTTTGACCAAATGTCAATACAAAACAGTGGGAAAAGATTCACTTACAGATAAATGATCCCAGGACAACTGGTCACCCGTAAGGAAAAAATGGAACTCAACTCTTACCCCAAACTGTACATGAAAGTCCATCCCATTGAGGTTGTCAGCTAAATGTGAAAAGCAAAGCAATGAAACTTTTAGAATAAAACATAGTAGAATATCTTCATGACCTTGCCTTAACACTAAAATTCTTTTAAAATATTGATACATCTGTGTACCTTAAAATTCAGAACTTCTGGGGCGCCTGGGTGGCTCAGTGGATTAAGCCGCTGCCTTCGGCTCAGGCCATGATCTCGGTGTCCTGGGATCGAGCCCCACATCAGGCCCTCTGCTCAGCAGGGAGCCTGCTTCCCCCTCTGTCTCTGCCTGCCTCTCTGCCTACTTGTGATCTCTCTCTCTGTCAAATAAAATAAATAAAATCTTTAAAAAAAAAAAAATTCAGAACTTCTGTTCATGAAAATATACTATAAGAAAAGTACAAAAGGCTAGCCACAGACCAGGAGGACTACACTTGCATCTGACAAAGGGGCTTAAATCTAGAATATTGAAAGAAGTACTGAGTCAATAAGAAAAGGACAGATACGGGCACCTGGGTGGCTCAGTGGGTTAAGCCTCTGCCTTTGGCTGGGATATTGATCTCAGGGTCCTGGGATCGAGCCCCGCATTGGGTTCTCTGCTCAGTGGGGAGCCTGCCTCCCCCCATCTCTCTGCCTGCCTCTCTGCCTACTTGTGATCTTTGTCTGTCAAATAAATACATAAAATCTTAAAAAAAAAAAAAAGGAAGAAAGAAAGAAAAGAAAAGGACAGATAACCCAGCAGAAAAATTGGCAAGAGATTGAACTTTACAAAAGCAGAAATCCAGATGGTCAATAAACATTTGAGATGATGTCCAACCTCATTAGTAATTAGGAAAATGAAAACTTAAATGACAACGATATACCACTACTCACTCACCAGAATGGCTAACATTTTAGAAACCGACTAGTCCAGGATGACAATGTTATGCATTATTGGTGGGAATAAATTGCAACAATCACTTTGGGAAACTGTGGCATAGTCTCCTAAAATTGAAAATCCTCATATTCTGTGACTCAGCAATTCTACTTCAAGATATATACCCTGCCCTGAAAAATGCTCATACAGATGAAAAAGATGTATATGAACATACATAGCATTATTTGAAATCACCCAAGACTAGAAGGAACCCACATGTCCATGGACACAGAATGGGTGAGTGGTATATTCGTGGAAGGAATGCGGTGGGAGTTGTATTCACGGAAAGCAATCAGTGATCCCACGATGGTCACTGTATGCAGCAACGTGGATGAATGGGCTCCAGTAGCAACCAAGTGACGAAGAGGAACTTCGCCTGAGCTGGAGAAAGGTGACCACTGGGAGCAGAGAAGCCAGCCGATGGGGGCGCCCTCAGTCCCTGGGGCCCCAACCCGCACCTCAGTGCTGCCACATCGGCTACTGCTTCTCTATCTTGCAGTGAAGACCATGTTCCTTTTCACATCTGTCCTACGCTCTGGATCCCCTCTCATTTCTGAATCTTCAACTCACTTTCTGGATGGGAGCCCGCTTCTCTCCCAGTGTTCCTTAGCACCGCAGTTATTTGTTTGCAATTAAGTCTCCTTGCCAAAGTGTGAGATCCTTCGAGGCAGAAAGCCCATCTGTCGGGACCATCCTGCATGGCCAGAGCTTCAGAGGGCTCAGCACTTGGAAACGGTTCAATGACCACAGCCATTTGCTTGATGCAAAGGCCCACTCTGCCTCGAGGCAATGCGGCACTTAGTAAGGATCTTACTCTTTCCCGGGTTCCCATCTCTTCACCGGTGAAGGAGCTCTCCCTTCCAGGATTCCAGGATTCTCTGGTCTCTGGGACTGGCCCCGGTGCATACTACCCAGAATGCTAAGTACCTCCTTTCTTCAGGAGGTACTGAGAATATCTGAAGCAGAGAAGGAAGAGGGAGCAAGCTCAATTTAACTGAGTATCTACTATGCACCAGGATCTGTGATAGGCTACCTGTGTTTTTTCTCCTGAATTAAAAAAATAATAATGTAAATCTCAAAACAACCTTTTTTTTTTTTAAATGATTTTATTTATTTATTTGACAAAGAGAGATCACAAGTAGGCAGAGAGGCAGGCAGAGAGAGAGAGAGGAGGAAGCGGGCTCCTTTTCAAGCAGAGAGCCCGATGTGGGGCTCGATCCCAGGACTCTGAGATCATGACCTGAGCAGAAGTCAGAGGCTTTAACCCACTGAGCCACACAGGTGTCCTCAAAACAACCTTTTGAGGTGGATGTCATTATCCCTTTTCTGCAAGTGCTTGAACTGAGGTTTAGGACTGGTGAGTAATTTGCATAAGGTGACCAGCACGTTGGCAGACCCTAGAATTGAGCGAGGGCAGAGTTGCTGTCCTTCCGCTCCCCCTGTTTGCCTCTCCTAGTCTGATCAGAAGATGAAGGATATGTGGAAAGACTATCAACTAGGTCATCAGAGTCTAGCTTGAGTTCGAAACTGACTTCTACTTCCTACAAGCTGTGCGGCCTTGAGCAGCTAAACTAAAATCTCTGGGCCAACCTGGCTGGGTATTCACACGGCGTTGGGGAGGTGGGGCTGTGGACTAAGTCTGGGGGCAGGTTTCCCAGGGCTGGGGGTTCAGGTGTGTTTCAGCTCTGCCCTCTGCCCTGTCCTGTCTCCCAGTCTGAGAGGGAACAGAACGAGGGAGGATCTTGCCTGCACAGAAAACCCCAGGAGCAGAGAATAGAGTCCGCAGGTTTCTGGTTGTTTCCCAACCCCCGAACCGCCCCCACTGGACAGGTGCGATATGCTGCTTACAAGACACCCCTGCAGTGTATCAGACACCACAAAATCCCTGTCCTCTGACTCTTGGGGTCCACTGCCACTGTCTCCTCAAGTTCTACGACAGGCAGCACCCATCTCTTGAGTCTTGCTTGGATGTCTTGGTTTAGAAAAGGCTGAAGTTTTCCCAAAACAAACTCTGTGTCCCCTCCTTTCTACTCTTCCTGCTTTAATACTGTAACCTCTTTTGTAGATGGTTGCTATGGCTTCCTTCCGATCTCTTCATATTGGCCTCCCAGACTCTTCAGATCAAAAGTTTGCTCCGTCTTCAAAGCTCAGCCATGACGTGGTCTTCTCTGATCTCTTCTACCCGAGTTAAAAAGCTCTTGACGGGAAATCCTGACGTGGACTTTCCCACCTTTGGGACGGGGTTTATCTTATAGCTCCAGGGGTTTCTCCTTTCCCACAGAGCTGACAGGAAGCTCCAGTGTTGTGTGCATGCCCTCCGATGCCTGTCCCTCACTTAGTGCTTGAGTAGGTGAATAAATGAGAGACTAAGGAACTGGTCATTCTCTCAGTGGTCTTGCTTCCTCTTCTCCACTCCTGAGCAACTCCAAACTGCACTGAAGACCCTTCCTGCGCTTTGCTTCTTTCTCTCAAGTTTTCTATTAACCACTCCCCTCCTTTCCTCTCCTGTTCTTCTCACAGCCCAGCACAGCACACATAGAGTGAGGGGTTCCAGCCAGGGAGCCTCTGGATGGAAGGTTCCAAAATTCTCTAGCTGGTCTATGGTTCCTTAGACCTCCAGAGGTGGAGTTCCTGGAACCAATGAGACTTCTTATCTAGAATGCACTTAGTCTTAAGAATGGGGCTCCCGAACCTGCCTTCTCCTCTTGGATTTTAGAGATAATCTTATGGAACTTCTTTTTTCTCCTGTTTGATCCTTTATTGTTTCAGTCAGAAGCTGCAGTCTGGGGAGAACTTACATACACATTGGTCTCTGAGGACTCACACATAAGGCGGCATTCAAAGCCGTCTTATGCATTCAAAGCATCTTGCTCAAGCCAGGAATGTCCTCAGGACACTTCCTCTCCCCCAACCTCCACCCTGATTTTTAAAAAGAAATGATGAACTGGAAGAGTTGCTTTGAGGCTGAGTTATGGGAGAACCTGGCCGCGGCAGTCTGGTCTACGGTCTCTGCAGGCTCCCCTAAGTCATAGAAGTTGACAGTAAGGTCTCAAGGGAAGTAAAAGAAAAAAACATGTTCTTATTCTGAGAAGGGGATGGCAGGGTATGGAATGACAGAAGAACGTTTCATGAAACCACAGGGCTGGGGTCTGACTCCAACCCCCTCCCAAAGACCTTGTCCCCTAGTCCTATTCAGAGTCTACTAACATTTGTGAGTTTCTGCTTCTTGATGGAATGAGGAAAACTGAAACCAGGCCATCAACGTCTGTCCAGGGCCTGAGGTCAAGGCCTTCACATTAACTATGCTCTTGCCTCTTCTGCCTGTGTCTGGGCCTTCTTATACATTTGACTCTATTTACCCAAATGGATCCCCTGTGCCTGAATGATTCTCCTTTATTTTGCAAGTCTTCACTCTGAACTTTCCCAGTGAGTGTTCACTTCAGTTGAACAGACATTCCTTGAGCTTCCAAGAGGGTTGTGGTCCCTGCCTTCAAGATGCTTTTAACTTTGGGAGCACCTGGGTGGCTCAATCCATTAAGTATCTGCCTTCAACTCAGGTCATGATCCCAGGGGCCTGGGATGGAGCCATCATTCTGCTACGGCTCAGGTACAAGTTGAGAGAATGACAGAGAAAGAATTAGAAAAGAAGGTTGAAATGATGTCACTGAGGGTCTGCATGCCAAGCTCAGAAGCCTAAATATTTTTTGTATAAAAGTGTTGAGCCAGAGCAAAATTTTGAGTTAAGAAATGTCCAAGTCTTGGGGCACCTGGGTGGCTTAGTCGGTTAAGCATCTGCCTTCGGCTCAGGTCATGATCCTGGGGTCCTGGGATTGAGCCCGCCACTGGGCTCCTTACTCAGCAAGGAGTCTGCTTCTCCCTCTCCCTTCCCCTGCTGGTGTTCCTCCTCTTTCTCTCTCTCTCAAGTAAATAATTAAAATATTTTTTTAAAAAAAGAAAGAAAGGGAGAGAGAGAAAAAGAAAGAGAGAAAGGAATGCCCAAATCTCAGTCTGTGGGCCATTTAATCCCCAGTCAGTCACCGAATCTACATCCGTAGCCTCTGGCATCAAGTCTCTCCATCCTTAGGGTCACCACAGTCCTTGTTCATGCCACCACCTTCTCTTACCTGGGTGTGTGCCGTGGTGCCCTAACTGGTTTTCCATTCTCCAGACTCCCCACTGTTGTGGCTGCTCCTGAGTGACTCCCCACCAGCAGCCAGACTTGGCCTCTGTCAGAGCACAAATCCAATTTTGTCAGTTTCCTGTTTTGAGACTTTCGAGAGCTTCATGTTACCCTCAAGATGAAGCCAAAATTCCTTTCATATTCCACACCTGTCCCTTCCTGTCTCTTGCCATTCCTGTCGCAATCTCTAATTCTGCAATCCCTTTCTCCGTGAGAATGCCCCTTTTGCTCTTCACCTGGCCTGATCCTACAGGTGGTGGGTCAAGGTTTGGCTCAGGTGTTACCTCCTGGGGAGCCGGCTCTGACACCCATCCTATCCTCTGGCTTCTTTAGCTCCCCAGGCTTCCTGTTGTTTTAACTCTTACCACACAGTGTTGAAATAGTCTGTTGATTTATTTCCCCCCAACTCTCTGTTTTATTATAGGATCTGTGTTCCCACACAGTAGGTACTTGGAACTCAAAACGGAAAAAGTTTCCTCAAAGGGAAGAGTAAGTGTTCACTTCCTCTCTGGACTGACGTCTCCTGGCCCCCAGAGCCCCCACACACTCTGGAAGAGTTATGTGCTCCTGTTTCTTCTTCCCATTGTCTTCCTGACCCTAAATCTGTCCAAAGAGGTGACTGCCATGGTCCAACAGCTATGGGAAAGCCTGGACTAAGGTACCAGACCACTAGCAGCAGTGGCCTCTGGGAAGTAGGACAAGAGTCGGTATCGTATTCTTTCCATTTAGCTTCAGTTTATTAAATGTAGTGTATTTTATAAGGGGATTTTTTTTTTTTTTAGCAAGAAATATCAGTAGATGGGGACTGAAAGAGCTTGATTTCAGTCAGAAAAACAGAATAATGTATACAGTAAACTATCATCTGTCTAAAAAAGAAAAGCAAAAGACATATTTATAAAAGCCTCTAGGAGGCCATATAAGAAACGGACAGTACCAGCCACCTCCTTGGAGGGGAGCTGGAAGCCTGGGACCTGGGAAGATAGAATTTTCACTCCATCCCCAAGCATATTTTGGATTTTGAACCACATGAATGTATTATCTATACCAAAAAGAAGAAGAAGAAGAAGAAGAAGAAGAAGAAGAAGAAGAAGAAGAAGAAGAAGAAGTGTTGGGGCACCTGGGTGGCTCAGTTGGTTAAGCCTCTGCCTTCGGCTCAGGTCATGATCTCAGGGTCCTGGGATTGAGCCCCACATTGGGCTCTCTGCTCAGCGGGGAGCCTGCTTCCTCCCCTCTCTCTCTGCCTGGTTGTGATCTCTCTCTCTGTGTCAAATAAATAAATTTAATTTAATTTAATTTAATTTTAAAAAAAGAAGTGTAAATTGAAAACAGCTGAGCTTAACGTCTACCCCACCAGATAACTTCGGAAACCTCCTTTTCCCTACCTGGAAAATGGAGAAAATACGTGGACGTCACGGGGTTGTTGCAAGGAGTGGCAGGCGAGGGAGTGTGGCCAGGGCCGGGAAGCTTCGAGGCACCCCACCCAGACCAGACCAGGCCGCGCCTTCTCATTCCATGCCTCCTTCCGACGGTTCACCCCTTCTCGTCCTCCAAATGAAGCTGTCAAGGCCAAGCCCTGTGTCTGCCAACATCCCCACCACCCCCACTGCCCCGCCAATAGAAGTGCCTAACTTGGCCCTCGGCCCATTGGAACCCAGCTAATAACATGAAGGCAAAGCCACACTCTGAGGATCGGGGCATTTCAAAGCAGCGAACAGTGCTTTTTGTTCTCTTAGGCTCTCAGCCTGCCAGCGAGTTCCACACATTAGAAATATTTTGGGTCAGCACTGCAGTTTTTCAACCATAGATTCATTTAGTTTCATGACTACTTCCTTATAATAGCTCTGGGAAAAACTGCACTGGGCTGGGACCCAAACCACGTTCCTGGCTTCGCAAGCTACGTTCAAGATGGTGTCTTCGGTTAGTAGTCATAAAAGACATTGAAATCTCCTGCAACTGACTAGGAATTGGTCTGGAAAGAAAGGACTGTTTGGGTTGAGTTTCTAAAGGGCAGTCAGCACCGTGACCTTCAAGCTGCTGGAGGCAGGAAGAGGAACATAACTTACCATGTTTCTGCCTGTTGAAAGAGCCCTGCTTTTCTCAGCAGCCCCGTGGATTTTTTTTTTCTTCTGGATGTGGATATTTATTGAGTATCGATGAGACTTGTGATGCCACAGGGAGTACTTTCTTTGTTGCCTGGGATAGGGTTACCAGATTTGGCAAAATAGAAATACAAGATACCAGTTAAGTCAAAATTCCAGATAAATAATGAACATATCTTCAGCCTAAGTAGGTCCCATGCTATATCTGCATACTTACACTGAAAATCATTCCATGTGGATTTAAAGTTCAGCTTTAACTGAGTGTTTATCTGGCGTCCTTGCCTGTGAAGGACACAGGGAGAATTCTCGTTAGCTCTGCAGAGGAGACAAGAGGCCCATTTCTCTTGCCGTCTGGCCTGGTCCTCTTTCTTGAAACCAGTCCTCCACCCCTGGGCCACAAGATCAGAACCCAAAAGGGCCAAGACCCCAGCATGCTTGCTTTGCTACACCTTCTCTCTTGAGCACCCTGTCCTGTGTCCTGCTTTCAGAGTAATATCTGCTCCCTTGGTTCCTGCCTTTGCCCATTTTCTCCTATAGGCTCTTGCTTTGCCTAGACCTTGTCACAGTCCCATACAGCTCCCCTGGGTGGCCTTACTCCCTCTTCAGCAAAAGACTCACATGTCTGCACAAATATATTCTGTGTCGACACTGAGGAATGGTTCGGCCTGATTCACAGCAGCTCTGAGAACCCGCTCTGGCTCCAGGTCCTTTGACTTGGACTCTCACCAGATTTGTCCCGCCCTTTTAAGAGGAGTCTCCCTGGATCCAGCTCAGGGAGGAATTTGCTTTGACATGGTCCTGTGCTCCCTTTCTTTCTCTTTTTTAGAGATTTTATTTATTTGACAGAGAGAGACACAGCAAGAGAGGGAACACAAGCAGGGGGAGCGGGAGAGGGAGAAGCAGGCTTCCTGCAGAGCAGGAGGTGGATTCGGGGCTCAATCCCAGGACCCTGGGATCATGACCCAAGTCAAAGGACTGAGCCACCCAGGCGCCCCTTGTGCTCCTTTTCAATGAGCGGCCACGTGATTAGGGCCATCTTACCAGCTGGTGGTCACCAACATGCTGTGCAAAGATGCCCCCTGGGTCTTAGTGATGTCTATCGAACATTGCGCTTCAGAGGACATGAAATATCAGAATCTATGTTGGATTGCTAGGACTGCTGTAATGAGGTACCACAAATTTACTGACTCACAGTTCTAGAAGATGGAAGCCAGAAAACTTCTGAAACTGTAGGGAGGGATCCTTCCGTGCCTTTCTCTGACTTCTGGCAGACTGTTGGCCATCTTCCTTGGTTTCCAGACGTATCACTCCAATCTTCCATCTGTGCGTCGCCTTCCCCCTGTGTCCTGTCAGCCAAAGGCTGTCTGTGGACACGGATTTTAACATAAATTCGTTGGTTGCTAATAAATAAAAATTGGAAAAGCCGACACAAAAATCTGGACTTCTGTAGGCCTTTGTAATTAAGACCACACCATAGGCTTTGTTGGAGAGCAGGTGACAGACTTGTCATACACGAGTGCAAATGGGTTTTCCATGTCCTTTCCCAAGAAGAAGCACAGAAAAAGGCCGGAAGAAACAGGCTCTGGGAGGACATATGGGGAGGCTGAGGAAGGGCTGAGCGGCAGGCACTGAAGCCGGTTTGGGGCCGGGCGTTTTCACATGCGGAGCTGCACCTCAGACTCTTTTCCTCTGTGGCACTGGGCAGCGGTCCCGACCCTCGAGTCAGCTGTCCTCACTCCTTCCGGACCTCTGCACCACTAGGGGTCCAGCTCCTGAAGGATTTCCTATTTCTCCGGCAATTTCCTCAGACATGAGAAAAGGATCTTTGAAGGATATTTTTGGACACTTTGATAATCTATACAAGTTTTGGCTAAGGAAGTGTTTGTTGCGATTCCTGGCTATGCATATTTCCATCTGGTTCCACATGGTTTCTGTGTCTCTCCTCACCCTGCAAGTTAATTAGAGTCCTAATTTTCAGTAATATTTCTCACATGTGCAAGTTTTGTACTACTTAGAGCCTTTGCTGAGAAGAGTTCCACAAACCGCCATCCGTGTTTATTTTTCTGTTGACAGAGCGGAGTGTGCTCATCCTTGCACCAAAGGCAACATGGTAGCTAAAACTCTACTCCTTCGTTTACTCACAATTTTTCTTTTCCTGGTTAAGAACCATCACCTTCTTAAAATTTTTTTTTGAACTTCCACTACTGACACACAACATTTGGCTTTTTTAGGGCTATTTTCTATAAAGCTACTCATCTTTTTCAAATAAATTTAAGTATATTACCTCCACAAAGTTATAATCCCTTCATGAGAGAGTTGGAATGAGAAGACACGCTGAGTTCCGGCTGCTGGCTGGCCAGCAGGGCAGAGTTTCTGGGAGTCCCCAAGTTCTGGGTTTATGATGTGGCCAGATGCACTCAGGTGACACCACGAGGTAGACATCACAATCATCCACGTGCTGGAGGTGGGAAGGCCAGAGCTCTGAGCCCAAGGAGCTTGCCCAAGGTCACTTAGCTACAGGATAGCAAAGCCAGACTTTGAACTCAGTTCTTTTTCACATCAAAGCTTAATACTTCCACAGGCGTGCTCCCCCACCTTCTGGCCAGATGACCACCTACCATGCATCTAACCACCCGGGAAGATCTCGGAGAGAGCACACTCTTTTGTGGGGAAGGTTGGTGGTGGCAGTGGTGAGTTAAGAAGACACATTTTTTACTTTATTTGCTCATGTTTTTATTTGACTTTGATCCAGTACCAGTTTATTACCTTGGTAATTTTTAAGAAGCGATAAGATATAAAAGTCAATCAATCAATAAAAATAGAGATTTGAAGCCTAAAAGAAAATTAAAGAAATGGAGGCTCAGCAAAACCACATTCCTCTATGTCATCGGCCTTTAGAATTCTTCTACAAATTTTTGAGAATAGTTGCAAGTGCTCTTGTAAATCAGTGGACATTAAGAGTCTGGTATTAACTTAGTTAGATTTTGTCTCATGTATATGATTGCTCAGCTCATGACTTTTTGGGGTGAATTTTATAAATATGAATACAAAAAGGATGGCAAGCCCCTTTGGAATGCTGAAACTCTGTTCTGATTGCAGCTTTTGCCAACTGTTCTTTGTGATATCTTGTGCAAACTGCATAAACATCCTCGTCCTGGGTAGGCATTTTTGGATCTGTTGGGACACTGGGAATCAGAACAGTAGATCTCTCTCTCTCTTTTTTCCTTCCTTTTTTTCTTAGACAACTAAGCAACAGAAAAACAATTAGGTAATAAAAGTTATACGAGAAAGGAAACATACAGTGCACTGCTTAACTCAACGGTAAACATTTACATAGTTAGTATAAAATAGACTGTTAATGAGAATGAAATATATGAGTCTATAAAATAGACTGTTAATGAGAATGAAAGGGGAAAAAGGAATAGGTGGTTGTGTTAAATGCACAAAATCCTGTCAAAACATTGGATCCGAAGTTAACATATATCAGAAGTATCAGCTAACATGGGGACGGGCTGCTGGTTTTCGCTGGAAGCCGGTAATCCATTACTGTCAGGGTCCTTGGTCGAGACAGCGGAACCCACTGGAGCATTTTTTCTCAAGAAGAGAGCAAGCAGCTCCAAGTAGCTCCAAGAACCATGGGAAGACTGAAGACAGAGACTCTAGGCTGTGTTTCTGCTGTGGCTGGCAGAGCCGAACTGCTGAAGCAGCCCCAAAGGGAGCCACGGCCTCTACCACGCACAGGGGCCGCCACCCTGATGCCCACGGCCCCAGCTGTGAGCAGCAGGTCGAGCCTCCTCGCCACAGCCTCACTGGCAAAATGCATCCCCGCGCCCTCCCGCTTTCCCCACTCGCTCATTTCCAAATCAAAGGTATGGAAGGGCCCAGGTGACAGGCAGAAGCCACCTCACGCACCCTCAAGGTGTAAACAGCCTGGGAAGGCAGGTTTACACGACATGGAACTGTTCAAAAAATGTTATGTTTTGAAGCCAAGTATACATATTGCTCTGATGAAAATAAAAAGAATTAAAAAAAAAAAAAAAGCCTTTGTGATCCTTAAATAGAGGACTTCTAGCATTGTCAAGTCCTTTTGTTTTAAAGGATGAGCTGGCGTTTTCATGGGAGGCAGGTGGAAAATTACCTGAAGGTTTGGTTTTCATCTTGCTCCTTTATTTGAAGGGATTCGGGGCAGCCATCTTGCTGGCTCAAGGGAAGTCAAGGGCGGGAAATGACTATGTCTTTACTCAGGAAAAGCAGGGAGTCTTCTCTGGAGACTCCCTGCTTCTCCAGACCCCTTAACAGGCAGGTCTATGTCGACATTTGAAGCTTGCTAGTCCTAGCAGCAGTCATTAGGAATTGCACTGTCTCAGACAGATAGCGGAGAGCCCTGCCAGGGACAGCTGCCCGTGGAAGAAGGAACAAGTTGCACATGCTAAGGGGCGTATTTATAGCAGCTGGAGCTAAACCAGACTACAACCAGCCCAGTCCTAAAGCTCAGCCAAACACAACGGTGTAGGAACCTCTGATGAGTGAAGCCTTAACACAAAGGAATGGAAGTGGGGTGGGAAGAGAGGCGCCTTGGTCATAGAAATCGCAGAGACAGAGTCACCCTGATGCTCTGTGTGGCCTGCAGAGATGGACACACAGGGGACAACTGGCCACGGGCAGCTACCACAGGTGTCCTCACATGGCTGGCTCCCATACCAGCTCCCATACCGCAGAGACTGTGGAACAGAGAGGAGAAGTCAGAAGGAGCTCCAGAAATGCTTTTCCTGAAATCTGCAGGAGAATGGAGGACCTTATTAAGCAACTTCATGTTTAGTTAAGGTGTTTTTCCCCCGGTTTTAATGAGCTATGATTGATGTATAACATTGCATTCATTTTGGGTGTGCAACACCATGATTTGATATTTGTACATATTGTGAAACGATCTCCACAATAAGTTTCGCTATTATCCACCACCTCACACAGTTACTCTTGTATTCAAATTGAATTGTTGGCAAGTTTGCCTTTCATGTGCACCCCGTTTTACCTGTTGAAGGGCACTTCTGGACACAGATGAACATTGGGGAAACCTGCTCCCATAGAGGAAACATTGTTGCAAATGATGAAAAGCACTTTGTGGAGAAAGAAATAAGCAGGGAGGAGAGACAGTCCGGGAGCGTCTCTGCCCCACTGCCTTGGACCCAGCACAGAGTGGGTACCGGGCTGTGGCCAGAAGCCCAGACACCGGATTTAGGAAGCTCTTTCAGCCAGACCTGGACTCCATGAATGCACACAGCCAGAGAGGCTCTGGAGAGACATGGGCTCCTTGCCTCCCACTATCACCCACCATGGAGGGACCGAGACTGGGGAGCCCGAGTCATGTCCCTTACCGAACTGCCCACCAAGAGGGAAAACCTGCAGCAAGGAAGACCCACCAAGTGGTGCCCAGTGTGACCCCTATTTGAAATCAATAAAGAGTTGGTTTTTTTTTTTTTTTTCCTGAGACAGTTTAAAAGAAGTATGCTGAGACTTGAGTATAACCAGATTATGTTCCTTGTTCCTGGATCCTGCACATTTTGTTGGTTGATTACTCACCATGGCTGTGTTGGGGAATTTAGGCTTTTTTCCCTGTGGAGTTGGGCAATCACAGTCTGAGGGTTAAAATAAATAAAGAAGCACGGCGCCCATGGGTACCTCTGGGTGGCTCAAAGGGAAAGGAGAAGAAAGCAGGGTCCTCCTTGTCAAGCTGACAATGGACTAGGAAAAAACCTTGCCTACAGAGACCCTGACTGAAGGGGGGATTACACGTATCAAACCTCCAGTGTCCTTTCCTTTATTTCTCTCCACCCCTACCTTGCTCAGGTGCCCAAAGCAAAAACAACACCGGAGTGACAACGTGGTTATCTTACAGAGGGAGTGATGAACACAAATTCAAACAAGATTTTCAAGTCCACCTGGACCCAGCCCTAGTTAAGCTACTTTCCAAGTGGTTAAATCCATGATTCCTAGCCCTGGTTGGAGGACACCTCCAGGTGTCTATTTCAAGGGCGATTGTGAAATACTAAAAATAAAGTGATTCGAAGTCCCTGCAGTTAAAAACAAGCTCACACCCTTGCGTTCTCTAAACGCACCCACTTTGGGAAGGGAAAGAGATTGAGAAATCTGGTAGACAAAACTCTTCTGTCCAACTCCAATCAGCTGCTCCAGCAATCAAAATACCACTTTGTATTTGGGTAACGCTTTGTGGCATTGAGGGCACTTTTCGATTACTGGGTTAGTGGCTAAATGTGTAAATTAATACAAAAGATGACTGTTCCAGCCTCAACACTGCTCTGAGGTAGAACTAGAGATGTGGCCTTCCTCCAGCTCAGAGCCATTGCTATGTACTATCTCACCTGTGACATTTCAGTCTGACAGCAGCTGGCCAAGGTGAGACTAGGAAAGAGGCCTGGACAGCGAACAGTCGAGCAGTTGGGGTGGCGACCCCCTGCCAAGGACAGTGCAGCAGGCAGCCCTTGTCAGCCAGAAGAAGGGGAGATAGCTCCGGGCTGGCTTTCCCGCTGGGTAGAGCTCCTCCATAGCTTAAAATCCCAGGGTAGCAGCACGAGCAGTTGGCCAGGTCCTGAGAAAAGAGCCCTCTTCCAGTACTTTCCTTGGCCAACAATGCAAATTTGGATGATTACCATTTTTGTTTCACAATGGGAAAGGGAAGTCATTAAGTCCCATATAATTATGCCTTTTCAAGGACTGTGCCTGCAAATACATTCAACTTTATGGTTGTTTGTCTGGATGTGTCTCCCCTGTACAGTGTTCCCAGGGTGGGGGGTGTGGTTTCTTGGGCAGCCTGGGCGTGAGCAGTCCTCTCTGTAGCCCCCAAGGAGATGGCGGGTGGACTCGAATCTGCACGGGACCAGAAGCCAGTGCAGCGAAGTCAGCTCTTCTGAGTAGCTGCTCTGGGGGTTCGCCTCAAGGCATGCCAAGCGCTCCACATTCCTCCCACTCAACTGCGGGGCCTTCTGTCATTTTTTAAATTTGAGATGAAGACACCGAGCCTCAGAGCATCAGGTAAGAAGGCAAAGGACCCCACATCCTAGGCCACTGTCTCCAGAGCTGCTCCCCTCGCTGCTGACCACCCCGGTTAACAACCTGTACTGGGGAGAGGGAGTCATTTTCTGGGAGTGACGTGGCACTTGGGGATTGAGAGAGAATTTACCTGTGCTAGACTCTTCCACGGCACGTACGCCCCAGCAGGCCCACTAAGTAGCTGATATAAAGTTGCTGTAGGACTTCACAGGTTACAAAATGCTTCGCGGTGATTATCAGTCCTCCAAGTGGCCCCGTGAGGCAACAACGTGCTACTCAGGGTACTTACCCTGTGGTGGCAACTACTGAAGTACCTCAGTTACTCCTCACAGCAGTGGGGCGGGTACTCATTTGCCTATATCGCAGCTAAGGAAATGTGAGGTCAAGTGAGGACTGAAGCTCATGAACAGCAAGGCCCAGGCTGAAATCTTCTGTTTGTTCCAAAGTCCACCCTCCTACCAGCCTGGAGCACTGGCCCCCTGGAAAGTCCCTAGAACGGAGCGGAGCGGTGCTCACAGAAACACGGACTCCTGTGGAGACATCCGTACCCATGATGCGTTGGTATTTATTTTAAGACAATAACATAGAAATGGGAGAATGGAAAGCAAACTTGGTGTTTTTTGTTTTTTTGTTTTTAAAGATTTTACTTATTTATTTGAGAGAGGAGAGAGAGTGTGAGAGAGAGCAAGCATGGGCCCGGCGGCGGGGCAGGGAGGAGGGACAGAGGCAGAGGGAGAAGCAGACTCCCCACTGAGCAGGGGACTCGATCCAGGACCCCTGGGATCATGACCTAAGCCAAAGGCAGACCCTTAACTGACTGAGTCATCCAGGGGCCCCCCAAACTTAGTTTTAAAGGCCATAAATACAACACAGAAACAGTGTTTGTAATGGAGACCCAACTTGGCAAGGTTCAGGGAGGCCTTCAACTTCATCGGGCAGAGCTTCATTCCCCGTTCCTGCCCCTGGCTTCACCCTGCTCAGCTCTGGGTCCACCTTGTTCCCTCCTCGCAGAAGGCCGGGGCGGGTGTTCTGCTTGTGGCTGTGATGCACCAGGCCGGATGGTTCGGGGTCCTCACGGGAATGTCACAGAGCACGTGGCCAAGGGCAGAGGGATGGCTGCAGGGGCTGATGGGGCCAGCCAGAAAAGAGAGTGTAAGACATCATTAATGAGAATTTGGCTATTTGTCTCCAGAAGTCTAGCCCAAAGGGTATACAGAGTTTTTAAAGAATGAGTTAGAATTGAAAACACCAAAACGTGTTTTACAACAGTCTGTGTAACTACAGGTCTGACATTCACACGCACTAGGTACCATTGTACTGAATACAGTTGCACAATCCATAGGTGATATTAGGCAAAGTAATTATTTTGACCATCAGATCAGCTGTATTCAAACAACAGATAAAGCCACAGATGTTCCTAGAGTTTGGCATAGTTTATTTGTATTTGGGGGTTACGGCTAAAGCCACAGAAACACATCAGGATTCGCTTTACCAACTCAGGGACCGAGTGCTGAATTCTTTTATATTTTACTCCAAAAAACTAAAATTAAAAAAATTTAAAATAGAAAAGCACATTTTAGAGTAATCCTTATATCTGTTATTTCCTCTTTAAATTGACCATATCTGGCTATATACTTTTTTTTTTTTTTTTTTAAGATTTTACCCATTTATTTGACACAGAGAGAGAGATACACAGCAAGAGAGGGAACACAAGCAGGGGAAGTAGGAGAGGGAGAAGCAGGCTTCCTGTCAAACAGGGAGCCTGCTGCAGGGCTCGATCCCAGGACTCTGAGATCATGACCTGAGCCGAAGGCAGATACTCAAAGACTGAACCACCCAGGTACCCCTGGCTGTATACGCTTACCTTATTTCAGTGTTTTCCGTATGTGGTTGGATCTGGGGGGAAAAAAAATTCCTCAGGGCACACTATACATTATAGAAAATTACTGTCATTCTGTATTCACACTGACTGAGAATTACAAAAAGGAAAACCTGGGATCTAGAGTCAACTTCATTTTCCACATTGGTCATAAAAGGCAAATGT
The DNA here is from genome assembly GCF_030435805.1 of Mustela lutreola. Classification (NCBI taxonomy): domain Eukaryota; kingdom Metazoa; phylum Chordata; class Mammalia; order Carnivora; family Mustelidae; genus Mustela; species Mustela lutreola. The sequence continues at coordinate 33,417,954 of NC_081297.1, read as the reverse complement.
CTATTTCCATTTTGGAAAAGGGTTACTTTTTATTTTTGTTTTTTTGGGAGGGAAATGGGTTACATTTTAAAAATTGGATTAAAAGATGCAAATAGTTTTCCCTGTTTATATGTAACTTCACATACTGAAGAGTGTTCTTAATGTTATTTTTTATCTCCTACTCATTTATTAGCTTCTGTTACCAGCTTTAGGTGGAAAGAAAATTTCTGGAAATGACTTCATCAAAAATCATGTACCACTTCCTCTTAAGTATAAACTTTCAATAGTCAGGAAAGGTCTTTAGATGTCAATTTTCTACCTAGGTTCTGGCAATTTGGTACGAGTATGTGGTGTTGGTTCAAACTATATATACTGTTTTATGATGACTCAGGCAAATTCAGGTTACCAGCATCTTTAGGAGACTTGCAACCTTTGTCACTAAAGAAATAGACAAGGCTGCGCAGATCATTTCTGACACCACAGTTAACCGAAATGAATGGCAGCAATATACTGCCCCTAGTATCAGATTAAAAACTTTGCAAGCATTCTTGACTCCTGTCTTTGTCTCACCTTCTACGTCCAAATCCACCAGGAAGTGGTTTTGACTCACCCAGCGGATATATCCAGAATCTTACTTCTGCTCGCCTTTCCCCCGCCATCTGGATTCAGGCATTGCGCCTCTCTGGTCCACCTGCCCCTGTGCTGGTCCTCTTTCAGCCCATTTTTCACATGGCGGCCAGAGTGTTCCTTTCCGAACATGAGTCAGGTAGTGCTGCTATCTTGCTCCAAGCCCTCCCACGGCCGCACTTCTCCCAGGATAAAAGCTAAGGTTCTGCAATGGCCCTGGGGTCCACACAAGGCAACCCGTTGCCTCTTGTCCTGCAATTTCTGCCACACTCCCCTCTGTCCCTCTGCTCCAGCTGCAGGGACCTCCTTTGTCCTCACATCTGGGCACACTCCTGCCTCGGGCCTTTGCTCTAGCCCTTCCAGGATATTCATTTGGCTAGTTCCTTCAACCCTTTCAAATGTTTGCCTAAATCTACCTTCTCTGTGAAACCTGTCCCGAATATTCGCATTTAAGATGGCAAACCTCTGTCCACAAACCCTCTCCCTGAAACAGTGTCACATCTCCCCTATCCCACTCTCCTTCTCTTTCCAAGATCCTATCACCTTTGGGCACACTACACAATTTGCCTTTATACTTGTTTTCTCCCTTTGCTGTAGTCTACATTCCTTGAAGGCAGAGGTCTTTGTTCTGTTCACTGATGCATCTGAAAACTCTAGTATAGTTCCTCGTCCATAGCTGACACTTGGCAAATATATGTTGGTGGGATCAATGTGATGCCTCCATCTGCCTAATGGAGCAACCTCATATGGCTGGGAGGGTGACGGCCCCAGCGCACCCCCAGCGCTGGCCATGGCTCAGTCACACTGACGCCCCGTGTTCCAAGCTCCTCTTGGTGGAGTCTGTTATCTTTTGGATGCATTTATGGAGTGCCTGTTAGCCTTTTGTTTTTCTTTTCCTTTTTAGCACCTTTAATTCTCACCATCTCTACCTTTAAAATCCTTAAAAACAATTTCAGTGTGATGATAAATTAAAACATCTGTTCTAACATGGGTAATTTATTCTGATGTATGTGCTTTTCTAGGTTTGCAAGTGGGCCCAGCCTCATGGGTAGGCCACACATGAAGTCTTACGCAGTTTGAAGGGACTGCGGAGGGCCCCAGGTATCTTCCTTCCGGTGGTATGGTCCACCATGAAGTTCAATGGGGGTGGAGAGATTGTTATTGAGGTTCGTGATGGCTTCCAACAGGGACAGGAACATCCTGACCATTCACTTATTTAGATACAACCTAAATGGTAAGACACTGGAAACACATTAAAGAACGACAAAGTCGAGAACCTAAAAATGCACATTATAGCAATAGTTCATTGCCAACAGGTGTGACAGTCATACATACTATGTACAATTGTGCTGAGTACCATGTTCCTCTAGATGTCCTCTAGAATGGAACATCAGTGTCTAGTCAGGGGAGGAAAGGGGAAGAGTATATATGCCAAAGACCAAAGTGCTGGAGGCTGCTGGTGTGGGCTCCCCCTGCCAACCTTCCCGTGTTCCTGGAGGAAGGCCGACTCTGGCTCCTTCCCTGACTAGAGGTAAGGCTCAGTTTAAGAGAATGAATTTAAGAACGGCAATCAGTTACTAGAGAAATAGAAAAAGCTCTGTTCACATTTTTAAGATTTTATTTATTTATTTAATTGACAGAGATCACAAGTAGGCAGAGAGGCAAGCGGGGGTGGGGGGATGGGAAGCAGGCTCCCTGCAGGGAGCCTGATGTGGGTCTTGATCCCAAGACCCTAGGATCATGACCTGAGCCAAGGCAGAGGCTTTAACCCACTGAGCCACCCAGACACCCCTCACATTCTTAAAAATCACTTCATAACAAAGGTGAGTACAAGAAGGTTTTTGTTTTTGGTGTTTTGTATATATATATTTTGTTAAGATTTTATTTATATATTTGAGACAGAGAGAAAAAGAGAGAGCATGAGCAGGGGGAGGGGCAGAGAGAGAAGCAGACTCCCCACTAAGCAGGACCCTGAGAGCATAACCTGAGCCAAAGGCAGATCCTCAACAGACTGGGCCGCCCAGGCACCCTAAGAGTTTTTGTTTTCCCCCATCTGTCTGAACTGGGAAGTTAATGTGAAGGGATTTTCTGACCAGCAGTCTGGGATCAGTGTGGTCCTTCAGCCTTTAGCCTTCCTTCCAGCACCGCTGGGGCTGGCAGCTTTCTAAAAAATTAACATATAATGTATGATTTGCTTCAGGGATGCAGGTCTGTGATTCAGTCTTACACAACTCACAGCCCTCACCATAGCACAGACCCTCCCCAGTTTCCATCCCCCAGCCGCTCCATCTGTCCCACTCCCCGCCCCTCCAGCAACCCTCAGTTTGTTTCCTGAAATTCAGAGTCTCTTGTGGTTTGTCTCCCTCTCTGGTTTTGTCTTGTTTCATTTTTCCCTCCCTTCCCCTAAGATCCTCTGTCTTTATTTTCAAATTCCTCATATCAGTGAGGTCATATGATAATTGCCCTTCCCTTACTGACTTATTTCACTTAGCATAACACCCTCTAGTTCCACCCCAGTCATTGCAAATGGCAAGAGTTCATTTTTTTGTTGGCTGCATAATATTCCATTGTATATATAGACCTCATCTTCTTTATCCATGCATCTGTTGATGGACATCTGGACTGTTTCCATAGTTTGGCTGTTGTGGACATTGCTGCTATGAACATTGGGGTGTGCATGCCCGTTCGGATCACTACATTTGTATCTTTGGGGTAAATACTAGTAGTGCAATTGCTGGGTCATAGAGTGGTTCTACTTTTAACTGTTGGATGACTCTCCACACTGTTTTCCAGAGTGGCTGCACCAGCTTGCATTCCCACCAACAGCGTAGGAGGGTTGCCTTTTCTTCACATCCTTGCTAACACCTGTCATTTCCTGAGTTGTTAATTTTAGCCATTCTGACTGGTATGAGGGGGTATCTCATTGAGGTTTCCATCTGTATTTCCCTGATGCGCCTGGTGGCTTTCTTAAAAGGCACAGGCAAGGGCGCCTGGGTGGCTCAGTGGGTTAAGCCGCTGCCTTCGGCTCAGGTCATGATCTCAGGGTCCTGGGATCGAGTCCCGCATCGGGCTCTCTGCTCAGCAGGGAGCCTGCTTCCCTCTCTCTCTCTCTGCCTGCCTCTCCATCTACTTGTGATTTCTCTCTGTCAAATAAATAAATAAAATCTTTAAAAAAAAAAAAAAAAAAAAAGGCACAGGCAATAGACTCCTGTACAAAGGAGGAAAGGAACGGCTTTGGGCCTAGATGCTGCCCTAACTCAGACACACAGATTAGGACGCAGTAGGTGAGGGAAAGATTTCCCTGCACACATGTGGTCCTAGCACTCAGAGCATAACCTCCTTCTCTCCCCTCTGAATCAGGAACTGCAGAGACCAAAGTGCACACAAGGAAGGGGCAAACTCTGTATCTCTGTACATCCGGGGTCCTAAGGGGCAGGCTCCTCAAGTATAACCTCCGTGATACAAAAGGAAAAGTCTTCTTGTTGTCTCTCCCCGCTCACATTTAGGGTTCCTGGGAGGTGCGTCCACCGGGTCTTCACCGCCGTCTCAGCACGGCTCAGGGGGCACACTTTGCTTAGAAGTCACCAAGGCATGGGGTGCCTGGGTGGCCCAGTGGGTTAAAGCCTCTGCCTTCAGCTCAGGTCATGATCTCAGGATCCTGAGATCGAGCCCCACATGGGGCTTTCTGCTCAGCTGGGAGCCTGCTTCCCCCTCTCTCTCTGCCTGCCTCTCTGCCTACTTGTGCGCTCTCTCTCTCTCTGTGTCAAATAAATAAATAACATCTTAAAAAAAAAAAAAAAGTCACCAAGGAGCAAGGCAGGCGGTGGCTCTTCCCAGGCCTGCACCACTCAGTTTCTTGAGGCTGTTACCTCCTTTTCCTGCTTCCTGGTGCGCACTGAGCCCAAGGCTGGACAACGTTAGGGTGCCCGGGGTTGAATCTGCCAGGGTAGGTGAGGGGGGCTGGGGTCCTCATTTGTCATCCTTATCCGATCTGGCGTCCGTTGCTGCCTTCGGCGGGGCTTCCCTGGACGCCTAAAGGTTTGGAAATGTGGGACCCCGTGTCTTCAAAAGCTTTACAAACAACGTCGTGCTCGTGGGTAAGCCCGATTCCTTCCATCTTCGCTGAACTCTGGAGAGCGAGCCGCAACTTGCTGTCTGTGGAGGAACCTCTGTCGTGGCAGCCCCAAGAGTCCGCTGACTGGACTCAGGAGTTCTCTCCAAGGGCGCTGTCAGGATTCGCACCCGGACACAGCGCGAGGGTCCCAAGGCTCCCAGAGCCAGCCCGCCTAGACTCCGTGGGGAGGGGTCTGGGGAGGGGCGGAGCTTGGACTCCCGGGCGAGCGGGGTCAACGAGGCTGGGGCGGGGCAAACGAGGCCGGGGCGGGGCCAATGAGGCCGGGGCGGGGCGGGGCGAGGCGGGACGATTGACCCCAGCTAGGATCTGGTCTGATTGCAGGAAAGATGGCGCGCAGCATCCTGTGTTTAATCCCATCCCTCCCCCGACACACAGATAAGCTAATTGGTTCAAACCAAGTGGTTCCAGGCTTCCTTCCCCGTTCCCGACCAAGAGAGCCCGTGAGACAGACCCAGGCCTGATAGGAATAAGCTGTTGTACAGGTAAAATGAACTTTACCCTCCACTTTTCACTGTTTTTTGTGGTTGAAAAAAATCACAGCAGTAATAGAAGATTATTGCTTTTTTTTTTTTTTTTAAAGATTTTATTTATTTATTTGACAGACAGAGATCACAAGTAGGCAGAGAGGCAGGCAGAGAGAGAGGGAGAAGCAGGCTCCCTGCTGAGCAGAGAGCCCAGTGCAGGGCTCAATCCCAGGACCCCGGGACCATGACCTGAGCCGAAGGCAGAGGCTTAACCCTTTGAGCCACCCAGGAGCCCAAGATTATTGCTTTTAATAAAAACTGCAATAGGGCTCCTGGGTAGATCAGTTGTTAAGCATCTGCCTTCGACTTGGGTCATGATCCCAGCGTCTTGGGATCAAGCACCACATCGGATTCCCTGCTTCATGAGAAGCCTGCTTCTCCCTCTCCTACTCCCCTTGTTTGCATTCCTCTCTTGCTGTGTCTTTCTCTGTCAAATAAGTAAATAAAATCTTTTAAAATATTAAAAATAAATAAAAAATAAAAATAAATAAAAATCACAATAATGCTGAGGTATATGGGATAACAAAGACAACTAACTCTTTGCTCTTCACTTCCACTTTCCACAGCCAAGCACTATTGAAAGTTTGGGATCTCTTTCCAGAGGTTTTCCTGTCTGTTAAGTGTGAGTGCCCACACAGTATACATTAAACATATACATGCTATCTTTATCTTACACAAATAAGACTATATTTTACATACTCAAAACAAAAACAAAAGCACAGGCATCAGGAGAGTTTTCCTGGCAGTAGATTTGATCCATGTCATTCTTTTTAACATGGCATACCATTCCATAGTAGGGAGGCAACCATGAACTGCTGTAACAAATTATCACAAACTTGGTGGCTTAAAACAACAGAAACCTATTCTCTCGCAGTTCTGGGGGCTAGAAGTCCAATATCAAGTCATTGGTAGGCCGTAACATCTCTGAAGGCTCTAGGGGAGGGTCTTTCTTTTCATCTTCCAGCTCTGGTGGCTCCAAGAAATCTTTGGTGCTCCTTGGCTTGTATATGCATCACTCCAATTTCTGCCTCCATGGTCTTAGGTGGTCTTCTCTCTCGGTCTTCTTGTCTTCTTATATAGACATCAGTCTCTGGGGGCTCCTGGGTGGCTTAGTCATTGACTGTCTGCCTTTGGCTCAGGTTATAATCTCAGGGTTCTGGGATCCAGCCCTGCATAGGGCTCCCAGCTCAGCAGGAAGCCTGCTTCTCCCTCTCCCACTCCCCATGCTTGTGTTCTGTCTCTCACTGTCTCTCTCTGTCAGATAAATAAATAAAATCTTAAAAAAAAAAAAAAAGACATCAGTCATTAGATTTAGGGCCAATCTTCTTAACTAATTGCATCTGGAAAGACCCTATTTCTACATAAAGGCACATTCTGAGGTTCTGGGGGACAGGAATTTGGGGGGACCACTGTTCAACTCACTACAGTAATCATAGGTTTTGATTATTTCATTTTACTGCACATTATCCGTGTCCTAGACCCCACCCAGATGGAAGAGTCATAACAGCACATTCCTGAAGAACTTTCCACATTCTATCAACAAATATGTACTGAGCCACCTACTATGTGCTAGGCATCTAGATCGTAATAAACTGGGGACGAGATTGCCGTGTCTCCTGCCTCACACAGTACAGTTGCTCTGTGAGACAAAGGCTATGCTCATCACCAGAAAATTGCTAGTGCCTAGCACGGTGTCTGGCCCTTCATAAGAATGTGTTCAGGAAATGACTGAGTGAACAGATAAATGAGAGATACAGACAAGCAGGTATTAACTATATGTAGGTGATAGGATGCTGTGATAGGGGGAGGTTACAGGGAAGACAGTGTTTTGGGAACAAACAAAAGAGCAGCCATAATGTAGACATTTAGGGGGGAGGAATGCTTTCTTGGAGGACATAACTCCTCAGTTGAGATCTTGCTGGAGTTGGTTGGGCAAAGAGTGTGGGTGGGAAAGGATGGAATGGATCTAGACAGAGGAAATGTTGGCTTGGCAACTGGAGATGAAGCAGATTATGAAGAATCATAAGCCTGTAGGAAGGTCAGAACAGCCCCTGAGCCATATCCATGGGAGATCAACAAAGACAAAACTGTTGGGCCATCTAGAACGGTGTTGTCTGCTAAAGCCTTCTGCACTGATGGACATATTCTAGATGTGATCCGTCTGAGGAGGGAGCCATGAACCACATGTGGCTAGTGAGCACTTAAAATGAAGCTAACGTAACTGAGGACCTGATCATTTAATTGCATTTAATTTTATTAAATATTTAATCATTTAAGTTTAAGTAGCCACATGTGTTTTAGTAGTTTTATAGTGAACAATGCAGCTTTCGATCCTGATATCCTAACTTAATTTAAAATCACAGTTTTGTCCATTTATTCAGCTTCTTCGTCAGCCAAATCGTTTGTCAGATCTACTTCAGGAAGCCAAATGGGCCTAAGCTCTGCCTGCTGTCCGGGTTAACAGAGGTTCTCACAGATGGTTGCAGAGGCCAAGAGCTGGCTGACAGAGGCAGGGTAAGGGCTTAGATAGGAAATGGATTAACATTTAGTAAATGTCTGCGGTAATCTAGACACACATTATCTTTTTTCTTATTTTGAAATATACACTGTTACTTTTAATTTTAAAAAGCAAAATGTAAATAAGCACCAGCAGTGGAAGAGACCCATTGCCTCTGGGAAGAGTCAACAGAGGGTCAGAGGTCAGGAGGTCAGATGGGAGGAGAACTGCTTTTCACAAAATGCCCTTTTCTACTGTTTCATGTAATATGAGCACACACCATCATTAAAAATGAACCCAAAACCAAGACCAAGAACGATGGCTGTTAGTGGTAAACAGTGGCCGCCACAGACCAAAGGAAATTAGATTGCCCATTGGCCGCGGGAGCCCGCCAAGCAAAGTCCAAGGTCGTTGAGATTTACTTGGATGCATTTGCTGCAAATGAGATTTAAAAAGCTCACCATTTCCCAGAGAAAATGCTTCCCAGCTGTTGTCTGGGGATGTGCAAGGAGGCTCCCGAGATCCTATTAAGAACTGGGCAGCTAAGATGTCCCCAATGCCAAGCAAATAAGCCATGAGTTGTAACTTGTTTAAAATGTAACAGAACTCAGGAAGCTGAATCACAGCTGTAAAAACGTGGTCCCAAGGGAGAAGCAGTTGGGTGTAAGGGTTGGCAGGGTGACTGCCCTGACACGTCAGGGCGGTGGGTCCACAGGCTGGCCCGTGTCCTCCAGAGAGGCCACCTCAGAGCCCTACACACAGCATGCTGGTTCCCCGCTGCCCACCTGATAAGGCTCACCTTTTAAGGCTAAAGGCTATCGAATTCCTTTTGTTCTTTTATTGAGTAAGTAGCTTTTTCATCTTAATTTGCATTTCCAGTGAGGGTTCCCACTGGGAAACTTGTTTTAAAACAAGCAGAGTCCTGAAGCATGGCCCCCATAGAAAGGAAGGCGTTAATGCTCACCCATGCCCACATTCAGTCTGGAGTGAACCTGGATTTAGGGAGCCAGCGCCAAGTATGGAACCAACACAGGCTCGGAAGGAGAGAACCCAGCCCCCACTCTCAGCTTCCCTACTCATTAAGGTGGGATCTTGACCTTGTTACTTAACCTCTGAGCTTCAGCTCCCTCCTGTGTGAAATGGAAATGATGAAACTTGGCAGGGCTTGGGTGAGAACTGAGAAAATATAGGCAAAGCACTTGAGATAATGTAATGTGACACACATTTGATAAATGGTTCTCTCAATATATATTGTATGTATTGTATCTCTCTCTATTTATATAAACCATGAAAAACAATATGTATGGTGAGCTGACTATGCAAGCGACCTGGCTCTGGGGGGACCCCCCCCACCCCGGCATATGCATCAACCTCTAAGCCCCTCAAGAATCCACCTGCCCACTCCCCATCAAGTTTATTTAGGTTTAAGACATCAGATAAAGCCCTGAAGACAGGAGCCTGGATCTAGGCCTGGTTCTACCACAAGCTGGCCCAGTGACAGAGCAAGTGATAGAAGCTGCTGGGCCTCAGGCTCCTCAAGTGTTAGATGGGAGGGAACTGATCCAGATTAAACTTACACTGAGACAACTAGCTGGGCCAGATGCTCTCTAAACCTTTTATGCTCTCTGATTAAAAGTATGTTCTTTGCTGTCCATGGAAGAGGTTTAAAAAGGTATATGCTTCATGCTCCCAGAGAGCGCATCCTTCTCTGATTTGGGAAGGGGACGATGTATGACTCGGTAGGAAGAACCAGGTCCACACATGTCTTCCTTTTCATCTGCTGGACTTCCTGGCGCTCCTCCCACCTGCACCTGGAGACAGGCCAGGTGGAAGGCCAGCCTTTCTCCCACGTTTCCTTGGGCATATCCTAGGTGACTGGTCCTCAGTCTTCTGTGTGTATCTGAATCACCAGGGAGCTTTCTAGAATTGAGATTCTGATCCTTTTCCCTTTCCATTCTGCTTCTGTGAGCCCAGGGTGGGGTCCCAGGTTGGAATCAGGATTCACCCTAGGCACTTCTAAGGTGGACGGTCTATGGACCACCTTGGCCTACTCGCGGTTCCTCATGCTGCTCCCACTCTGATTCGGGTATGAGACAGGAGGGAACAGGGGGCCCTTGCCGACTTATGATGAATGAAATCTTGTTCGCTGGAGAGAACCGTGTCTGAATCAATGCCAGTAGCATTTCATGATTTGTCAGCTGGGACACCTGAGAGAGAGCGAACAGCCCTGTAAACCACAAAGAACAAAAGGTGGGAGTCATGGTGGAGCAAAAGGAATCAAGTCAAAGACAGTCAAATGACAGGTTCCATTTCCAGCGTGCCCCATCTTCTCCTGGGATTCTGCTTGTTTGAATCATGCTAACTGATGACACCTGCAGCCGTGGTGGCATCAGAGCAAGGGCCCTCAGTGTGGGAAAGGAGAGGGCCTCCTTGGAGACGTGCGGTCAACCTGTGTTCAGGGCCCAGTTTGCGCCCCGACTCTGAAGTCTGTCAGATAGCAAGTGCCTTTCAAGTTGTCTGCTGTCATGTTTGAAGATGTCTTTCCCTGACTGGCCCTTAAAGAAAAGGTCTTCTGGCATTTACTGAAATTTTTGCAGCTGGTTATTTTGTGTCAGAAGCAAGTGTGACACATTCAAACAGCCCAGCAAGGAGAGCACAGCAGGAAAAGTTCGCACGGATGTGATTTAGGCCTCTTTCCCCCAAAAGGGTAAGCGATGAGCACACTCTGGAATGGACAGCAGGCATAGGGCACATAAGGGGGGTGCAGAGCTGCTGCGAGGAGAAAACAGGATGCTCTGATATGGGAGGGGGGCCTGAAAGGGTGGGGGGAGGGGGCGGCGAGCTGCCGACAGCATTTGTACAGAGAAAGGTCGGAAAAATAAAGGCCATTGCTTTTCCCTGAATCAGTAAAGATTAAGACCGTGAGATTCCGAAACTACTTCCTCAGGCTGAGCCCCAGCTTCTACACCAATCTAGACTGTTACCGAAACTTGGTTCTCCTGCAGGTGCCCCTGTCATGCAGGATAGCAGTGTTCGCGTTTTCTTAGGGTTGTTCTGAGCATTAAATCAGTCAGCAGACGCAGAGGCTGGCAGATGGCACTCCCGGAGGGTTAGCTGGCTGTCAGTCAGCAGTGGCAGGACACGTGGGAAAAGTTATAAGCAGGATGGGCGTTCCAGCCGCAAAGCCGGGCTTTTGAGCAAGCCCAGGTATTGTGGTTGAAAGAGAACGACTTCTGTCTTTAAATGGAGAAGGGAAAGCTTAATCAGTAACCAGCCAGTGAGAGAATGAAAAATGTAAGTTTTCATCACCTTTTCTCCATCTCTCCAACATATAAATGCAATGTAAAATGTCCCCCAACAAGAGGATCCCTCTTTGGCCCTCAAGTCCCTTGGGTTAGCTCACTTTGTCTCTCTTCCATTTCCAGCACAGCTTCCCAGAACGGCTGCCAAATACACCATATCTGGTGTGCTTCCTACCACGCTCTTACGAGCCTGCTCCAGCCAGGCTTTGTCTGTGAACACTGCCATTGTCAAGGTCTCTGATGACCATCCAACACTCAGGTCTTAGTCTTCTCTTGACTAATCTGTAGCTCTTGGCATAGTCAATCACTTCCTCTTCATTACACAATTTTCAGTTGGCTTTGGGGACATTACACCCCCTGATTTTCCTCCTATGTCCCTGGATTCTCCTTTTGAGTCTCCTATACTGTTCCTCCTCACCCCCAAACTCTGTAGATGGGGTGCTCAGGCCTAGTCTTTGGTCCTCCATCACTTCCAGAAGCTGATGTCTCCTAATTTTATGTCTCTACCGGAGACCTGTCCCCTGAATTCCAAACTTTATGACCAACTGCTCAGGTGGACAGGCATCCCAAGCCTGACATCTTTGAAACTTAACTCTTGCTCTTTCCCCCCAAACTCAGTATGTAGCCCAACTTCTCATTTTGGTAAATGATAGCTCCATCCTTTCAGTTGCTGCTATGGACTTAATTGCATTCCCCTCCACCCAAAATCCACATGTTGAGGCCCTAAGCCCCTATGTGACTATATTGGAGACAGGGCTTTAAGGTCATTAAGTTTAAATGGATTCATAAGGCTGGAGCCCTGAGCCAATAAAATTGGTGTCCTTATAAAAGAAGAGACACCAGAGCTTTTCCCATGGTTGAGGCCACAGAGAGAAGGGAGTGCTCTATGAGCCAGATGGAGAGCTCTTACCAGAAACCCACCACGCTGGCACCTTGATCTTGGACTTCCCGGCCTTCAGAACTGTGAGCAATAAATTTCTGTTGTTTAAACCACCCAGTCTGTAGTATTTGGTTACGACAGACCAAGCAGAGGAATACAATTGCTCAGATCCAAGCACTTAGCATCATCCTTGACTCCTTTCTTTCTTCCACATCCTGCATTCAATCTGTCAGCAAATCTTATCAAGTCTATCTTCACAATGCAGCCAGGCTTTACCTACTACTTATCACCAGCATGACTGAGGCCGCTGGATTATTGCCGTATCCTTAGCTGACCTCCCTGCCCACCTCGCCCCCATCTACTCTCAGAACGGCAGCGAGAGCAATGCTTTTAATGCTAGAACAGTGTGTATTTTCTGTGCGGGAACACCTTTGGTGACTGGCTTCTCCACTTGCTCACGCAAAAGCTGTCATCCTTTAAGACAGTCCACAGGGGGGCGCCTGGGTGGTGCAGTCGGTTAAGTGTCTGACTCTGGGTCTCAGTGCAGGATGTGATCTAGAGTTGTGAGGCCCAGCCCCATGTTGGGCTCCATGCTTGGGCAGTGGAGTCTGCTTGAGAGTCCCTCTCCCTCTCTCTGCCCCTCACATTCATGCTCTCTTTCTCTCTCTAAAGTGAATAAATAAATCTAAAAAAAAACCACAAAACATAATTTAATAAAATGGCCCACAAGCCCCGCACAACATCTATGTTCCCCTCCTGGCCATATCCCAAGCTCCCACATCCCTTTCTGACTTCATCTGCCCTCACCCTAGTACATGGATTTGCACAGGCCTGTGTTCTACTCAAGGCTCCGCACGACTTTCAGGTCTTGCTGGAACGTCGGCCTCTCTGCGAGGCTTCCCCTGGCCCTCCATTTGGAGCAGCAGCCTCCCCAGCCCCCAACACATACCCTATCCTTTTCCCCGCCTTATTTTCTTCACGGCACTGTCACCATCTAACACCATATATGGTTGGCTTGTTTGCTTGTTTCTTGTCTGTCTTCTGCCACGAGAAGATGAGAACACAAGTTTCAGGAGGGTAGGAACGGTTTTCTGAGTTGTTCATTAATGTGCCACCCTGAGACTAGGCCTGCCGTGGAGTGCCGCCCCATAAAATATTCATTGAATAAATGCATAAAGGAATGAGTCTTCACATTTTCTTTCAGAAAACTCAACCTTTTGAAATAAAGCAGTTTTTATTTATATAACTGCCTCTAAGCAAAGATTTTTACTTTAAAAATTAGCCCCATACATAATTAGACCCACAACTGGCTGAATCCAGGCAGTCCGAGCCCCAGGGTCACCCAGGAGCACAGAATCTTCCTGGCAGGCCAAGTCCTACAAGGAAGAAAACAGCCTTGAATGCTGTATTTATAAATCTTAAGGGAAAATAACATTGGAATGGTATTTTTTAAGAGCATAGGTTGGGAGCATTAAAGGATACTTTAAAAAATATATATTTTATTTGTTTGTTTGTTTGTTTATCAGAGACAGAGATTGAGAACAAGCAGGCAGAGCAGCACAAAGAGAGAGAGAGAGAGGGAGAAAAGCAGGCTCCCGGCTGAGCAGGAACCCAATATGGGATACCAGGACCCTGGGACTATGACCTGAGACCGAGACTCCATCCCAAGACCTGGAGGGAAAGGCAGACTCTCAACCAACTGAGCCACGCAGGTGCTCCGAAAGGATACTTTGAAAGACAAATTTGTTGGGCATCTTTAGTTCACTTGGAAAAAAACTCAGGCTTTTTACCTTCCACCTGGTACCAGGGAAGTGTTCTTTGGAACGTGGGAAATTTCCATTCTTCCGGTGTTGGAATACCTCTTGGAAACACCATAGGTGGGGATCCAACAGTCTCCTTGGTCTCCTTGGGTCTCACCTGTAAGGAAAAAGGAAAACGACCCAGCGAGTGACTGTTTCTCTGTCCTTTGAGGCCCCGCCGCGGGCCTGCTGAGCACCCTTTCCCCGGACGCCCTTCCGGGACGCCCTTCCCGTCGCAGGCCCTAGGGCGTCCCCGCTACTTCATCGTCCCCGCCGTGCCCCCTGCAGCCCCCCCAGCCCCAAGACGCCTGACAGCTCAGGGCTGGGGCCAGGAGCTCTTACGGGAACACAACGTTCCCGTGTTTCTTGCAGAGACCACGCACACTTTCTGCTTCAGAATCCTCCCTCCCAGGAAAAGCTTCTACAAAGCAGACTGAAATTTGTGTAAGGTCACAAAACATACTCTTTCTGACAAGAAATGGCAAGAGCCTGACCTCTGCTGAGCCGCCTGACCTTCAGCAGGGAGGGTCCGCCGCCCCGCGCCCCCCTTGTCTAGCAGGGCGGGGGGAGGGGGAAGGGGGTGCTGCGCCTCCTTCCTTCAGCTCAGGAATAAACCCCGACGGCGTCTTCGTCTCAGGCGGGAGGGCCCAGTGCGCCCAGTGCCCTAAGCCATGCTGCCTCCCGCGTTCCCGATTGGAACTGGTTATGGAGAGGCCCGACCCGAGCCTGCTTTCTGCCAGACTCCAGGGCTCGTTGACACCAGTTCTCCCCTTCAAACATGGTGCTCTGGACGAATGCCTGGACGCACTTTTTAAAAAAAGATGTATTTGAGAGAGTGAGAGACTGCACAGGCACATTCAAGAGGCACCGGTGGGGGCAGAGGCAGAGAGAGAAGCAGACTCCCAGTGAGCAGGAAGCCCAACAGGGACTCCATCCCAAGACCTGGAGATCCTGACCTGAGCTGAAGGCAGAGGCCTCACTGACTGAGCCACCCAGGCGCCCCGCCTCTACCCATTTTTAAAATAGGTTGTTAAGTAATTGGTGATCTCAAAACTTCAGTGAAAGGGAATAAGAGAAAAGCATAATGGATGCTTACATTGTCTCTGTCTGTGAGAAACAGAAAGCACTTCACATTTAGACTTTTTGAATACCCCCACCAGACTCTGCTTTCTGTCCCTTCACATGCGACACTGGGTGGATATAAATGATTTGTTTCACGTCTTTGCTATATTACTTAAATTTGTCACATGCATTTTTAAAAAGATTTTATTTATTTATTTGACAGAGAGAGACAGAGAGAACACAACCCCGGGGAGTGGGAGAGGGAGAAGCCGGCTTCCTGCTGAGCAGGGAGCCCGATGCAGGGCTGGATGGCAGGACCCTGGGATCGTGACCTGAGCCGAATTCGGGAAGACGCTTAAACCAGCTGAGCCACCCAGGTGTCCCTGTCACATGCATTTGGTTTAAAAATCCCAACAGCACGGAGGGGCTTCATGAAAAGGCGCAGGGCTTTCTTCCACCTCTCTCGACCCTACCCTCCACTGCCTCTCCCCTCTAGGCTTTTGTTTTCATTTTATGTAGTCATGCTTCACATCCATGTTCCATTCTAGAAACACAATGAAATCTGCCGTGCTCCATCTGCAGATGGATTACAAACATTTAAAACAAATAAACATTGTCCGACGGGTTCTTATTCCAGCCTTTGAAGATCCTTCGGTTCTCACTCTCTGAGGGCTCCGTCCATGTGTGACTGGCAAACACAGCTCCGGGGCCGTGGATCCAGTTATCTGCAATCATCCCCTTTGGGGTGGCGGGACTCATGCAGGCCGTGGCAGATCCCATCATGCAAAGACTCTTCCTTCTGCACGTATCTACATGGCTCGAGACCAGGTCTGCAAGGCACACACACATTGTGCAATTATCTGTGGAGTAATTAAAAATTACACCTTGCTTGCTGCTTTGCCATCAACATCAGCGAGAGGGACTTCAGGGCTCAGCCTTGTTCAGCCCACCAGAAAGCTCACTGTAGACTTCTGAGCGGGACTTTTAGGACAGGAGAGCTGCAAAGATGGAAATGCAGGCTTCTGTGGAAATCCCCCAAAGCCTTTGATAGAAAAGATACTTTTTTGAACAGAGGCAGAAATCCTTCTCATCAAACAACATGGCGGGAAAGCCAGCGGGTTTTCAGTTTCAGGGGTTGTGGACTCAGACAGACCCAGGTTTGACTCTTGACTTTGTCCCTACTGAGCAGTCAGCTTCCATCAACTTAATCTCTGTAAGTCTGTCACCTAAGACTTAAAGGGTGCCTGTTTTACGTTTCTTGGGGGGTAGTGAAACAAACACACCCAGTATGCTGTGCTTTATGGACGGATTCAATATCTAGCCCCTTCTCCTTGTCTACTCTCCCTTCTGTTCTATGTAGATATTCATGTTTTTGACTCCAGTCAATGCTATTTCAGGCAGGGCTGGGCCAACAGCTGCAGACTGACCTTGCCTTCAAGCGCATTTTTTTCAACTAAAGTTTCTGGAAAGAATACCAGCTGTCTCTCCACTCTGCTTTTACTGACTGGAATTTTTAAGTATCAAGATACTGTACCTTTCCCAGGTGAGTTAAACATAAACTCAAACTTTTTAATTTCATGGCATGCAATACTGTAAGCATTGATTTAATCTCAGCCAGTGCAAGCTTGGTGAGCTGGAAGGAGATTGAGTTGATAAAGTATTTTATGATTACCTAATAAGATGGAGATCCCAGAATGTATGTATGTATGGGTTCTACATGAGGAAGCATAATATCTGCACGGGCCTCATTTTTGTGTGAGGGTTAATTTCTCAGCCAAATATATATACATATGTATATACATATATATATTTTTTTAAACAATTGATTTATTTGAGAGAGAGAAACAGAGAGAGAGAGAGAGAGAGAGAGCATGAGTAGGGGAGAAGGAGAAGAGGCAGAGGGAGAACCAGGCTCCCCTCTGAGCAGGAAGCCTGATGTGGGACTCAATCCCAGGACCCTGGGATCATGACCTGAGCTGAAGGCAGACGCTTAAGTGACTAAGCCATCCAGGTGCCCCTCTTAGCCAAGTTTTTAAAAGATGTCCATAAATAAGAAAATCTTCATATGCCCCTTCCAGTTTCTACTAAGCATGGATACACAGAAGTGATACCAGAGATGATGTAGATCTATGCCATCCATTACACTAAATGTGTGTGCACATGAGTATACACATTTCCATTTAAAACCTAGTGACAGGGGCACCTGGCTGGCTCAGTGGGTTAAGCTGCTGCCTTCGGCTCAGGTCATAATCTCGGGGTCCTGGGATCAAGTCCCGCAACCGGCTCTCTGCTCAGCGGGGAGCCTGCTTCCCTCTCTCTCTGCCTGCCTCTCTGCCTACTTGTGATCTCTCTCCATCAAATAAATAAATAAAATCTTTTTTAAAAAAATAAATAAATAAAAATAAAATTTAAAAAATAAATAAAAAATAAGATCAAAAAAATAAATAAATAAAAATAAAATTTAAAAAATAAATAAATAAAACCTAGTGACAGGGATGCCTGGGAGGCTCAGTTGGTTAAATGTCTGCCTTCAGCTCAGGTCATGATCCCAGGGTTGTGGGATGGAGTCCCGAATCAGGCTCCCTGCTCAGTGGGAAGCCTGCTTCTCCTCTCTCACTCCCCCTTGCTTGTGTTCCCTCTCTCACTGTGTCTCTCTCTGTCAAGTAAGTAAATAAATAAAATCTTAAAAATAAATAAATAAAAACAATAATAAATAAAGCCTAGTGACAGTAATCGAAATAAAGGAACATCATTGATAGGTACTGATACAGATAAAGAGTACACTGGAATGTGCCAGCATCACTAAGTCAATGGTGCATCCAGAATTAGTGAGCAATGAAACTACACTTTTGCTTTTTAACTCTCTTGATGTTTTCAAGGCATCTTCAAGCTTGCCGTTGACATAACAATTCAATGAAAATAATAGCCAGTTGCTCAGAGTTTGAACATCCTGGCACTGGCTTATTCTGGCCTCTTTAGTAAAGCTTCCTTTTATGACAATAGCTTTAAATCTCTCTCTTTTTTCTTCTCAATAAACCTTTTATTGAGAAAGTTTTCAATTTATAGAACTGTTGCGAGGATAGCACCTAGGGTTCTGGGCACTGTATGCCTAGTTTCCTCTATAATTAACATCTTACATTAATATGCTGTTTTTTTCACAAATGACATATTGATATTGATATGTAATTCTTAACTAAAGTCCACACATCATTTTAAAACAATGTCTTTTTTTCTGTTCCAGGACCCAATCCAGATACCCTATGATATTTACTGTCATGTCTTCTTAGGTTTCTTTGGCTGAGCCAGTTTCTCTGAGCTTCTTGCTTTTCATGGTCTTGACAAGTTTTAAGGAGTATTGGCCTGGCATTTTGTAGAATGCCCTTCTATTGGGATTTGTCTAATAGTTTTCTTGTGATTAACCTGGGGTTACAGGCTTTGGGAGGAAGGTCAAGGGCCATTCTCATCACATCACATCAAGGGTACATACCACCGACATGAATTATGGCTGTTGGTGTGGACCTTTGATCATATGGCAGAGGGTGGTTTGTGAGTAGCAGGTTACTCCACTGTAAAATTACTCCTCCTCCTCTTTCTAGCCTCCTTTCAGAAGAAAAACATCTCTCTTCTCACTAAACTCATCCACACCCAGTTTTCTGGTGGACAACGGATATTTATTCTGCTGAGGTTCTCTTACGGAGTTAAGAGCATTGTCTCAAGTGTCTTTTAGCTTCTTCTGCCTAAGGTTTGCTGGGTAGTGATGGTCATATGTTGGGAGGAACATAGCGAGAAAAGATTTTTCAACATAAATATTCAGCAAGTATAGAAAGTATTCCTGTGGCTCTTAAGATTATCATTATCATATTTTTTTCTTCCTCTGCTACAAATAAATTTTCCCATTAAAAAACAAATAAACAGGGAGGAGTCAAGATGGCGGAGAAGTAGCAAGCTGAGACTGCTTCAGCTAGCCGGAGATCAGCTAGATAGCTTATCTAAAGATTGCAAACACCTGAAAATCCATCGGCAGATCGAAGAGAAGAAGAACAGCAATTCTGGAAACAGAAAAACAACCACTTTCTGAAAGGTAGGACCGGCGGAGAAGTGAATCCAAAGCGACGGGAAGATAGACCCCGGGGGGAGGGGCCGGCTCCCGGCAAGCAGCGGAGCAACCGTGCACAAAATCAGGACTTTTAAAAGTCTGTTCCGCTGAGGGACATGGCTCCAGAGGCTAAACCGGGGCGAAACCCACGCGGGGTCAGCGTGGCCTCAGGTCCCGCAGGGTCACAGAAGGATCGGGGGTGTCTGAGTGTCGCAGAGCTTGCGGGTATTGGAACGGGAAAGCCGGCTACAGAGACAGAGGCGACAGTAAGCTCGCAGCTCGGTGTTACCTTGAACCGGTTGCAGGCTCGGTGAGCTCGGAGCGCGGCCGGAGGTCAGGCAGACGGGAGTAACTGGGCGCTGTTCTCTGAGGGCGCACTGAGGAGTGGGGCCCTGGGCTCTCGGCTCCTCCGGGCCGGAGACCAGGAGGCCGCCATTTGTATTCCCGTCCTCCGGAACTCTACGGAAAGCGCTCAGGTAACAAAAGCTCCTGAAAGCAAACCCGAGCGGATTACTCACCCCGGCCCCGGGTAAGGGCGGTGTAATTCCGCCTGGGGCAAAGACACTTGAGAATCACTACACCAGGCCCCTCCCCCAGAAGATCAACAAGAAATCCAGCCGAGACCAAGTTCACCTACCAAGGAGTGCGGTTTCAATACCAAGGAGAGCAGCAGAATTCCAGAGGAGGAGAAAGCCAAACACGGAACTCATGGCTTTTTTCCTGGGATTTTTTTTAGTCTTGCAGTTAATTTGATTTTTTCTTTTTCATTTTTTTTTTTTCTTGCCTTCGGGTAAAATTTTTTTTTTAACCGTTACCTTTTTCTTTTTTAACGATTTTTTACTAGTTTATCTAATATATATATTTTTCTTTTTTACATTTTTCTTAGGTGTTTTCTTTTTTTAAAAATTCTTTTCTTTTCTTTTCTTTTTTTTTCTTTCTTTTCTTTTTGTTTTTTTTTTTTCTTTCTTTCTTTTTGAACCTCTTTTTATCCCCTTTCTCCCCACTCACGATTTTGGATCTCTTCTAATTTGGTTAAAGCATATTTTCCTGGGGTTGTTGCCACCCTTTTAGTATTTTACTTGCCCCTTCATTTACTCTTATCTGGACAAAATGACAAGACATAAAAATTCAACACAAAAAAAAGAACAAGAGGCAGTACCGAAGGCTAGGGACCTAATCAATACAGACATCGGTAATATGTCAGATCTAGAGTTCAGAATGACAATTCTCAAGGTTCTAGCCGGGCTCGAAAAAGGCATGGAAGATATTAGAGAAACCCTCTCGAGAGATATAAAAGCCCTTTCTGGAGAAATAAAAGAACTAAAATCTAACCAAGGTGAAATCAAAAAAGCTATTAATGAGGTGCAATCAAAAATGGAGGCTCTAACTGCTAGGATAAATGAGGCAGAAGAAAGAATTAGTGATATAGAAGACCAAATGACAGAGAATAAAGAAGCTGAGCAAAAGAGGGACAAACAGCTACTGGACCACGAGGGGAGAATTCGAGAGATAAGTGACACCATAAGACGAAACAACATTAGAATAATTGGGATTCCAGAAGAAGAAGAAAGTGAGAGGGGAGCAGAAGGTATACTGGAGAGAATTATTGGGGAGAATTTCCCCAATATGGCAAAGGGAACGAGCATCAAAATTCAGGAGGTTCAGAGAACGCCCCTCAAAATCAATAAGAATAGGCCCACACCCCGTCACCTAATAGTAAAATTTACAAGTCTCAATGACAAAGAGAAAATCCTGAAAGCAGCCCGGGAAAAGAAGTCTGTAACATACAATGGAAAAAATATTAGATTGGCAGCTGACTTATCCACAGAGACCTGGCAGGCCAGAAAGAGCTGGCATGATATTTTCAGAGCACTAAACGAGAAAAACATGCAGCCAAGAATACTATATCCAGCTAGGCTATCATTGAAAATAGAAGGAGAGATTAAAAGCTTTCAGGACAAACAACAACTGAAAGAATTTGCAAACACCAAACCAGCTCTACAGGAAATCTTGAAAGGGGTCCTCTAAGCAAAGAGAGAGCCTACAAGTGGTAGATCAGAAAGGAACAGAGACCATATACAGTAACAGTCACCTTACAGGCAATACAATGGCACTAAATTCATATCTCTCAATAGTTACCCTGAATGTGAATGGGCTAAATGCCCCTGTCAAAAGACACAGGGTATCAGAATGGATAAAAAAACAAAGCCCATCTATATGTTGCCTCCAAGAAACACATTTTAAGCCCGAAGACACCTCCAGATTTAAAGTGAGGGGGTGGAAAAGAATTTACCATGCTAATGGACATCAGAAGAAAGCAGGAGTGGCAATCCTTATATCAGATCAATTAGATTTTAAGCCAAAGACTATAATAAGAGATGAGGAAGGACACTATATCATACTCAAAGGGTCTGTCCAACAAGAAGATTTAACAATTTTAAATATCTATGCCCCCAATGTGGGAGCAGCCAACTATATAAACCAATTAATAACAAAATCAAAGAAACACATCAACAATAATACAATAATAGTAGGGGACTTTAACACTCCCCTCACTGAAATGGACAGGTCATCCAAGCAAAAGATCAGCAAGGAAATAAAGGCCTTAAACGACACACTGGACCAGATGGACATCACAGATATATTCAGAACATTTCATCCCAAAGCAACAGAATACACATTCTTCTCTAGTGCACATGGAACATTCTCCAGAATAGATCACATCCTCGGTCCTAAATCAGGACTCAACCGGTATCAAAAGATTGGGATCATTCCCTGCATATTTTCAGACCACAATGCTCTAAAGCTAGAACTCAACCACAAAAGGAAGTTTGAAAAGAACCCAAATACATGGAGACTAAACAGTATCCTTCTAAAGAATGAATGGGTCAACCGGGAAATTAAAGAAGAATTGAAAAAAATCATGGAAACAAATGATAATGAAAATACAACGGTTCAAAATCTGTGGGACACAACAAAGGCAGTCCTGAGAGGAAAATATATAGCGGTACAAGCCTTTCTCAAGAAACAAGAAAGGTCTCAGGTACACAACCTAACCCTACACCTAAAGGAGCTGGAGAAAGAACAAGAAAGAAACCCTAAGCCCAGCAGGAGAAGAGAAATCATAAAGATCAGAGCAGAAATCAATGAAATAGAAACCAAAAAAACAATAGAACAAATCAACGAAACTAGGAGCTGGTTCTTTGAAAGAATTAATAAAATTGATAAACCCCTGGCCCGACTTATCAAAAAGAAAAGAGAAAGGACCCAAATAAATAAAATCATGAATGAAAGAGGAGAGATCACAACTAACACCAAAGAAATACAAACTATTATAAGAACATACTATGAGCAACTCTACGGCAATAAATTTGACAATCTGGAAGAAATGGATGCATTCCTAGAAACATATAAACTACCACAACTGAGCCAGGAAGAAATAGAAAGCCTGAACAGACCCATAACCAGTAAAGAGATTGAAACAGTCATTAAAAATCTCCAAACAAACAAAAGCCCAGGGCCAGACGGCTTCCCGGGGGAATTCTACCAAACATTTAAAGAAGAACTAATTCCTATTCTCCTGAAACTGTTCCAAAAAATAGAAATGGAAGGAAAACTTCCAAACTCATTTTATGAGGCCAGCATCACCTTGATCCCAAAACCAGACAAGGATCCCACCAAAAAAGAGAGCTATAGACCGATATCCTTGATGAACACAGATGCGAAAATACTCAACAAAATACTAGCCAATAGGATTCAACAGTACATTAAAAGGATTATTCACCACGACCAAGTGGGATTTATTCCAGGGCTGCAAGGTTGGTTCAACATCCGCAAATCAGTCAATGTGATACAACACATCAATAAAAGAAAGAACAAGAACCATATGATACTCTCAATAGATGCTGAAAAAGCATTTGACAAAGTACAACATCCCTTCCTGATCAAAACT
The DNA here is from genome assembly GCF_030435805.1 of Mustela lutreola. Lineage (NCBI taxonomy): Eukaryota > Metazoa > Chordata > Mammalia > Carnivora > Mustelidae > Mustela > Mustela lutreola. Next base: position 33,395,101 of record NC_081297.1, on the reverse strand, counting down.
CTTCAAAGTGTAGGGATAGAGGGCGCATACCTCAATATCATCAAAGCCATCTATGAAAAACCCACCGCAAATATCATTCTCAATGGAGAAAAACTGAAAGCTTTTCCACTAAGGTCAGGAACACGGCAGGGATGTCCATTATCACCACTGCTATTCAACATCGTACTAGAGGTCCTAGCCTCAGCAATCAGACAACAAAAGGAAATTAAAGGCATCCAAATCGGCAAAGAAGAAGTCAAATTATCACTCTTCACAGATGATATGATACTATATGTGGAAAACCCAAAAGACTCCACTCTAAAACTGCTAGAACTTATACAGGAATTCAGTAAAGTGTCAGGATATAAAATCAATGCACAGAAATCAGTTGCATTTCTCTACACCAACAGCAAGACAGAAGAAAGAGATATTAAGGAGTCAATCCCATTTACAATTGCATCCAAAACCATAAGATACCTAGGAATAAACCTAACCAAAGAGACACAGAATCTATACTCAGAAAACTATAAAGTACTCATGAAAGAAATTGAGGAAGACACAAAGAAATGGAAAAATGTGCCATGCTCCTGGATTGGAAGAATAAATATTGTGAAAATGTCTATGCTACCTAAAGCAATTTACACATTTAATGCAATTCCTATCAAAGTACCATCCATCTTTTTCAAAGAAATGGAACAAATAATGCTAAAATTTATATGGAACCAGAAAAGACCTCGAATAGCCAAAGGGATATTGAAAAAGAAAGCCAACGTTGGTGGCATCACAATTCCGGACTTCAGGCTCTATTACAAAGCTGTCATCATCAAGACAGCATGGTACTGGCACAAAAACAGACACATAGATCAATGGAACAGAATAGAGAGCCCAGAAATAGACCCTCAAATCTATGGTCAACTAATCTTCGACAAAGCAGGAAAGAATGTCCAATGGAAAAAAGACAGCCTTTTCAATAAATGGTGCTGGGAAAATTGGACAGCCACATGCAGAAAAATGAAATTGGACCATTTCCTTACACCACACACAAAAATAGACTCAAAATGGATGAAGGACCTCAATGTACGAAAGGAATCCATCAAAATCCTTGAGGAGAACACGGGCAGCAACCTCTTCGACCTCTGCCGCAGCAACATCTTCCTAGGAACAACGCAAAAGGCAAGGGAAGCAAGGGAAAAAATGAACTACTGGGATTTCATCAAGATCAAAAGCTTTTGCACAGCAAAGGAAACAGTTCACAAAATCAAAAGACAACTGACAGAATGGGAGAAGATATTTGCAAACGACATATCAGAGAAAGGACTAGTGTCCAGAATCTATAAAGAACTTAGCAAACTCAACACCCAAAGAACAAATAATCCAATCAAGAAATGGGCAGAGGACATGAACAGACATTTCTGCAAAGAAGACATCCAGATGGCGAACAGACACATGAAAAAGTGCTCCATATCACTCGGCATCAGGGAAATACAAATCAAAACCACAATGAGATATCACCTCACACCAGTCAGAATGGCTAAAATCAACAAGTCAGGAAATGACAGATGCTGGCGAGGATGCGGAGAAAGGGGAACCCTCCTACACTGTTGGTGGGAATGCAAGCTGGTGCAGCCACTCTGGAAAACAGCATGGAGGTTCCTCAAAATGTTGAAAATAGAACTGCCCTATGACCCAGCAATTGCACTATTGGGTATTTACCCTAAAGATACAAATGTAGTGATCCAAAGGAGCACATGCACCCGAATGTTTATAGCAGCAATGTCCACAATAGCCAAACTATGGAAAGAACCTAGATGTCCATCAACAGATGAATGGATCAAGAAGATGTGGTATATATACACAATGGAATACTATGCAGCCATCAAAAGAAATGAAATCTTGCCATTTGCAACAACATGGATGGAACTAGAGCGTATCATGCTTAGCGAAATAAGTCAAGCAGAGAAAGACAACTATCATATGATCTCCCTGATATGAGGAAGTGGTGATGCAACATGGAGGCTTAAGTGGGTAGAAGAAGAATAAATGAAACAAGATGGGATTGGGAGGGAGACAAACCATAAGTGACTCTTAATCTCACAAAACAAACTGAGGGTTGCCGAGGGGAGGGGGTTTGGGAGAAGGGGTTGGGATTATGGACATTGGGGAGGGCATGTGATTTGGTGAGTGCTGTGAAGTGTGTAAACCTGGTGATTCACAGACCTGTACCCCTGGGGATAAAAATATATGTTTATAAAAAATAAAAAAAGTATAAAAAAAAAAACAAATAAACAATGATTTCTCTACAGTGATCAAAATAAGTTATCTAAATAGCCTTCTGTGTTCTATCCTCTGGCTACTGGCTGCCAAAGACTTACCATATTTCCTTCCCCACCTATGATAACGAGGCTGCCCGATGTGGCCCAGCACTTTCACTTTTTATAATCTAATAATTTCGGAGTGGAGCCAGATCAGAGGGAAGAACCAACAGGAAGATGATTGAGAGGTATCCCATGCCTGTACCTTGCTTCCATCATGTGCAGTTGGGGGTGAAGCAGAAGGGATTTATTATAGAATATCATAGAAGCAGACTCTATTTATTATAGAATATTATAGAAGCAGACTCTAAACTGAGCTTTTAGTTCCAAGGCTGGCTCAGCTAACCCCAGCCAGGGGCCATTGTCACTCCCCACCAGGAAGCCATCTGCTCTGGGGGACTTGCCCCCTCCTCCACCCCCAGGTAACTCCATTCTTAATTCAAGTCTTGCTAGAGTGCATCTAATCAGCAGAACGTAAATCCCATCTAAAACCCTAGCTCCTAGGAAGCATGGGAAATGTCCTTTCTTGTTCTGGCTTCCGGTAAAGGAGGCGCAGTAGAATGAAGCTGGAATGCCTGGAGAGTGAGCAAATTCCCAGCGTCGGCCACACCACACAGCCCTGGTCACGTTGCCCCTCTGAGGAGAAGGGCAACACCAGCACAGGATTTCTCAGGGACAGTGCGGGGAAGAGGCTGGTGTGCTCCGGAAGTCAAGCCCAGAAAATTCCTCTTGAGAAATGGAAGGGGTGGAGCTACTAAGTGAAGTAAATTACACAGTTGAGGCCTTAGGTCTGGTTGCAAGGGTAAAGCACTAAGTGGAGGACTGAGTGTCTGAAGTACCATGTGCTGGGAATTTTATTTTATTTTTTTAAAATTTTATTTATTTGATAGAGAGAGATCATAAGTAGGCAGAGAAGCAGGCAGAGAGAGAGAAGGAAGCTGGCTCCCTGCTGAGCAGAGAGCCCGATGCAGGGCTCGATCCCAGGACCCTAAGACCATGACCTGAGCTGAAGGCAGAGGCTTTAACCCACTGAGCCACCCAGGCGCCCCCCATGTGCTGGGAATTTTAATCAAGTGAAGAGCAGATATTAAGTTTTCCTTTCTGTATCTCCTGGTATTAATTGGCGATGGCCTCTTGAAGCACTACATTAAGAATTTCTAGGTTCGGGGAAGAAGAAAGTTGTGACTTATTGGTACTATCTGCTATAGGCTATACTGACAGATGGGGTGACATGAGTGTAAAGTATTTATCATCTTTTTCTTCATGGCCCGGGGACATCAGCAATAGACTTGAGCTTGTCATCATCAAGCTCCTTGCTGGTGTCTGAGAAGAAAGAGAATGGAGATCGAATGAACTGAGAGCTGGAAGTAGTTGGAGATGACTCCCTCAGAGTGACAGAGCAAGAGGCAAGGGACGGGCAGTATTGCCGGCCGTCTGTGCATCCTAACTTTAAGGAACACTGTATGTGTATCATAAACAATATGCAACCATTCATCTGAAAGTCAACAATTCCAAGTATTTTGGGTTTGCCAGTGGGACAACTAAACTATTTATGTAAAAGCACACAGGAAAGGGGAACAGTAGTAATTAACCTAAATAATGGAAATATCCATCCTGACCTGATGCATCCTCTCCAGTGACATCAGCAAACAATGAAACTGTGTTGGCTTCATTCTCAAACTTCCAATGGCAGCTCTAGTCTCGCGTCTTCCTAAACAATTTTATAGTGCAAGGAGTTCAGAATTTTGCATGCGCAAATCTCACTTTTCAGTTGAATGAAGTGAAGGAACAATGTGACTTAAAATTTTTTAGACCTTCTATTAGCGCCAAATGACTAAAACGAAAGTAGCCTAGAAATGGCTCTATAGAAATTAGCTCTAAATAATTGCTGAGGACAACCTGTAACTGAATAAATATCCACATTGTTTAGGATGCTCAGAAAGGTGTTCTCTCAAGTTGCTCAAACAACCTACTCTTAACCTTTTTACTTTATATTTTCTCTTTTTTGCCTTAGTTCTCTTCACGTGTTCTGTCTTACACTCCTATAATATATGACCACCATTTATGAGAGAAATATCATATCTGTCTCAAAACACCATTTTTATTTCAAAATTTACAAGTACAATGCCATTTTTAAATACCTGCTTGGGGCAAAAAAATTAAACTTTGAAAGTATATCTAAAGGAATATATGAAGAAGCATATAGCAGTAACCATAGTTAATAAAAGTATATATGTATTTTTAAATCTTATCTACAGTGAATTAAGCTTTATATTCCTTCAGATGGATATAGCCTTTACAATATTTTTCTCAAAGACAAATTTCCTCAATCTGTTTGTTACAGTAACCAAGAACAACCCAGCAAGTAAAAGACTTTTTAGGGGTGCCTGGGTGGCTCAGTCATTAAGCATCTGCCTTCGGCTCAGGTCATGATCCAGGGTCCTGGGATTGAGTCTCGCATCAGGATCCCCATTCTGCAAGTAGCCTAGTTCTCCCTCTGCCTCTGCCTATCTCTCATGAATTAAAAAACAAAACAAAAAAAACTTAAAAAAAAACACAGAAAAAAGGAGACTTTTTTAAAAAAAATTAAATTTGCTTACTTTTTTTTTTTTTTTAAGATTTTATTTATTTATTTGAGAGAGAGAGAGCGAGCGCATGAGAGGAGAGAGGTCAGCAGGAAAAGCAGACTGCGTGCCAAGCAGGGAGCCCGATGCGGGACTCTATCCCGGGACTCCAGGATCATGACCCGAGCGAAGGCAGTCGCTCAACCAACTGAACCACCCAGGCGCCCCTAAATTTACTTTCATCTACTTACCTACCTGCTGGCATACACACACACACACACACACACACACACACACAACACACACTGGAAAGTATAATACCACATTTAAAATTCACTAATTTAAACCCTTTTTGTGAAGAGAGAAGAAATGATTAAATCATGGCATGTTTATACCAGTCTCCTTCACGCACAGAATCGCCATCGCTCATGTCCCTAACGGAGCATGTGTCTGCTCAAGCTGCTGAAGGAGGCTTTTCCTATTGCTCGATGACGTTGTTATTGCTACCTACTCTCAGACCTATCTCTCGATCAAGTGTTCATTACTTAATCAAGTAATGACTTAAATTAGGTGAAAAATTATCTCTTGGATTACACTTTAAAGAAGACTCCAGTGTGTGAATGATGGTGTCGTAAGTCCTGTTTCACGCATTATCCTGGACAAGCCCCAAGCCTCCGGGGGGCCGTTAGGAAGGAAAGCCCTGTGTGGCATCACTCATAGCCTAGAGGCTTGTCTGTCTTTTATAAAATTCCAAGCACGTTTCCAAAGCCCTAAAAATGAAAAACAGCATACAGCTCAATCTTTGAAAATCTTCTCCAGATCGCAAATTGAATTAGAGTCTTGGGATGGTGTGCCAGTCCCGAGCGGGGACCTCTGGAGGCTGCTGCCGCCCCAGGCCCTGACCTCCCTGCATTTGCTCACCTCCTCCAGCAGACTCGAGTTAGGCTGGAGGAAGCCCGTGCTTCAATAGCAGAGTGGTTTTGAAAGATTGAAAGATTTCAACGGAAATTGGTCTGTTCAGCCTAGTATTTTATTAAAACATTTGTTCCTACCTACGTGTTTTTTTTTTTTATAATTTTTTTTTTAAAGATTTTATTTATTCATTTGACAGAGAGAAATCACAAGTAGATGGAGAGGCAGGCAGAGAGAGAGAGAGAGAGGGAAGCAGGCTCCCTGCCGAGCAGAGAGCCCAATGCGGGACTCGATCCCAGGACTCCGAGATCACGACCTGAGCCGAAGGCAGCGGCCCAACCCACTGAGCCACCCAGGCGCCCCTACCTACGTGTTTTAAGAGAAGTCTCCTCTCCCCTCCAAAATGTTTGATTTGTGGCTAATGCGCATAGCTGAAGTGAGAGGTCAGTTTTGGCCTTTGTCTCTGTCTGCCTCTGCGCATGCCCAGGGGAGCCTGGAGGGCACTCCGCTCCTTGTCTTGGAAGCTGTCTACACCCAGCGGGCGGGCTCTGAGGAGGCGGTGGTGAGCCTCAGTCAGAATATCATCTCGGCTTGCTCTGGGCCCACGTTCAGTGCTGGTGTTAGAGAAAGGGCAGAATAAGAAATGGATCTATGGCGCAAGGGAAAGATCTGGATGTTTCGCTTAAAGCAAAAGAAGTTTGGATAGAAATGAATTCAGATTTTCTTCTGAAGGTTTCAAGAACATAGTTTAGAATCTCTTAGAACAGGTCTTCCAACAGTTTCTTGTAAGCTCTCATTTTCTACCTTTGACCACGTATTAGCCTCTAAAAAGTCAGGATTCTTGGGGATATCCTTTTTCTAAGAGACTCCATTGATTTTTTTCTTTCAACAAAGTAAAGGGTCGCCAGTCTCCTTTGCTGTTAGTAGATACCACAATGTATTATAGTTCAAAACTGTCTGTAGGACTCAGAATTTCTGTGAAAGTACCTTGCCATTCTTGCCAACTGAGGAATTCGGCCACATGAGTGTGCTTTCCTCTGAGCGCTGGAGCCAAGCTGAGAGCTGAGCTGGGCACGGTCAGCAGGAAGGGGAGTCTGGAGTCTCCATGGGTGCTCACCTTACCCAGGCACTGATCATGGCGGGGACTAGAGAAAAGTGAAACGTTGAAAATGGAGCTGACAGCGTCTAGCAGCTGACAGGGCAGAGGGGGTGGAACATAAAAGTCAGATGTGCGGCCACGGCCTTGGTGACCAGAGCACCTGCCACAGCACCAAACCCCAGGACCATGATGGTGCTTTAATCAGATTCCGTCCTGCTGGCAAGATGTCACGCCCTACGGTACAGACAAGGCTGGGATTAGACCAGGCTTCTCCAGACAAGCCAAGCCCGCATCCCAGTCTTAAGCGCATCCTTGAGAAGTCCCTCAACATGGCAAGCGCGCAGTCTTATCTCCCACCCTTTAGAGACTCTCCCTCCAGCTCCCTCCTTCACCCCTTTACAAACAAATGTTTCTGGAGGCGGCTGTCCCCCTTTCCTCATAGTCTAGAGCTTCCCACACCGGCCCCATGACAGGGACGCCTGAATACACTCACCAGAGACCACCACATGGCTCAACGCAATGGACACTTTTCCAGGTTCCTCTTGAGTGACTGTGTCACTCGGTGGGGGTGTCCCCTCCTTGCTGGATTTCCGCTCCCTCCCCCTCCCTCCTTCTGTGTCTGAGGCAGTGGCCTTCTGTGGCTCTGCCCACTCCCACCCCGCTGATTCTCGGCAGCCGCTTCCCACAACCGGGCCCCAGGCCTTTGCGCGTGCCCTTGCACTCTCATCCCCCAGTGAACGGATCTGCTCCTTTGGCTTCGGACACCATCCGTGTACTGTCAAGACACAAATGGGTGTCCCCCAGATCTCTTCTTTAAGGCCCAGGGTCACACAACCAGCTGCCCCCTCCACTCTCTACTTGCACATCTCGTAGACGTTTCCAACTTGGCATGTTCCACATTTTGCTCCTTGTCTCTCCCTCACCCGGCAGGCTGCTCCCCATTTCTCATGACATCGGCGAAGGAGCTGTTCTTAACATTTTCCTTTCCCTCTTATCCAGTTCATTCACAAGTCCTGCAGATTCCACCTCCAAAATCCATGTTACACCCATTTCCACTGCCACCATGGACTCCAAGAAACCATGTTTGGCCTGGACTACAGCATTAGCATCCTAACTCAGTCCCCTCCTGGTCTCTCTTCCCAACTTCATTCGCCATCTACTCTCATTCACAAAGTAACCAGAGAAATGACTTGGGAAGCACATCTAATCATGCCACACCCCTTAAGACCTTAAGAGATCCCCATTGCGTTAGAAATGAAACACCAGGGGCACCTGGGTGGCTCAGTGGGTTAAAGCCTCTGCCTTCGGCTCAGGTCATGATCCCAGTGTCCTGGGATGGAGCCCCGCATGGGGCTCCCTGCTCAGCGGGGACCCTGCTTCCTCCTCTCTCTCTCTGCCTGCCTCTGTACCTACTTGTGATCTCTGTCTGTCAAATAAAAAGATAAAATCTTAAAAAAAAAAAAAAAAGAAATGAAACACCAAATTCTTCATTAGTATCTCATGAACTGAATGTCTTCTCTTCCTGTGTATGCAGCCTCTCTCTTAGCCACTTTCTCATGCTCAAGGCATACCTGGTTCCTCAACACACTCAACACACCCTAAGGACTTTGCATAGGCCTGGGGCTCTCATCTCTACATTCTGTGCCTGGCCAGTGGCTGCTCATCCTTCAGGTTTCAACTTAAATGTCCGGAACTGTTCCTAACTCCTCTGCTAAGCCCCACACCCAAAACCCATCTAATCTCTAGCATATCTTTTGCTTTTTTTTTTTTTTTTTGATAGCCCTTATCATATTTTGCAATTCTAATTTATGTAACTTTTGTTTAATATCTGTTCCTCTGATTACTCTGTGTACTTTGTTCGTGTCCTGGGTCACTTGCATATTCTGGAACATTACAGGGACTAAAAATGGTTTAATAAATAAAAGAATAAACGCTTACAAGTGTAACTTCTGCTTCATCCCAAGGCTCTAGAAATAAGCTCATTTGTCTGAATAGGGGGCAAAGCGCTCTAAAGTCAGTTTTGTTGGAAGAACTAAACCTAATTGACCGACATGTGGTGCTCTGCAATTTCAGAGATGTGTTCCTCCCAAATTGCAGATTCACATTTATGTCCAACTGGTTGTTCTCTTGTCCCAATCACTCTTCTTAATCTGGACACCTAGGGGATGAAAGTAGACTCAAAGTGTCACTATGATTACATTGCAGCAAGATTACCTACCTGTGAGACCCTTCTTGTTGTTTCTAGTTTTCCCTTTAGAGCCAAACTAATTCTTGTAGTTCTCTAGTTCTCAGCTGAAAAAATAAAAATAAATAAAAATTTCACAAGAAGGGTTAAAAAAAACAAACCTCCCCACAACAATAGAATGCTTACTTGGATCATGATAACTGACTTGAGTCCCTCTTGGCGACATATCTTTTAAGGACACACTCACCCTTTACTCCCTGCAGGGGTGCTGAGTGCCTCTGTGTACAGGGACTGATGGGCAGGGACAGATGGACAGCCTGCCTTTATAAAGCCTTACACCAGTCATCTAAACTAACACCTTCAGTTTAAAATTGGACTGAAACTAGAGGGATGAGAAGGCCCCAGCTAAATGGGGATCTCAGCATAGAGGGGGGAAAGCTTATTTCATTACCAGGGAGGACACTCACATTCATGGAAGTCATGGGCCCATTATAGGGAAGGTTACACTTCTCTGCAAAGTATGGCTCTCTTGAGAGCTTATCCTCACCTCCATTTTTAAGGCAGTTGAACAAAAGAAGGACATCAGGACCTCAGATCAGGAAGCTCCTAACTTTATCCACCTCTGCAGCCACTGTTTCCTCCCCAACAACTTATCAGGGTCCTAGGCTTTGCCCTGGGCTGGGTCCTAGGAGCTTATCCTGGCCTGACCCTGCAGTGCAGGAAATGAAGAAAAAAGGCAGCACCTAAGAACAAGAATAATAAAGCAGCTAAAGGAGCCTTCAAAAATTGACAAATAAGGCTTGCGTGTTCAAGAGGTTTGTGGGGGCAGAGCTGGAGGAGACGCTGAGGCGTTGGGGCAGAAGTAGAGCCTGTGTCTCTAGGACACCTATGGCCAGAAGTCACCCGTCCCTCAAAGGAATTTTTGCTATTTGTCATCATTGTCACCCCCACCAGTGCCCTCTCTGCCTACCGCAGTTTCCCCAGCTGTAAAAGGAGGGCAGTAGATCTACTTTGTTCTTTGGGCGGCTATCCCTATGCTGGGTTTCCAGGCATTCTGAAAGGTCTGTATAAGTTCTAGACTGTGTCCCTGGTGCTAGAAGTGCAGCCCAAGGAAGGAGGAGCTCAGTCTTGGTGTCGTCTGCAAGCATCACCGGACGTTAGGATATACCTTTCGACTCTGGTGCTGCGGGCTGCTCCGAGCTCCCACAATCACCCCACAGGCCGCATCTGTTGGGGCCAAGGAAGGAAAAATGGCCTCATCTGCCCTTGCCTGCCTTATCTGTACGGAACTGAAAACAGCTGCAGTGAGTTAAGGTGTGACCGGCTTTGTGCCATGCCCACGCGGACAATCCATATCATTAGGACTGGTCCACAGGACAGCCTAGAGACCAAGAACTATGAAAAGCGCAGTTACCACAAATGTGTGCCTCCAGTGCATGCATTGAAAAGGGGAAGGTTGCAAACCTATTGAACTTGGAAACTGCTCAGGGGAAAGGCCAGTCCTCCCAGATACAGCTGTCTCGCTGTCTACTTCCCGGGGATGGCTGATGGAATTTTTAGAAAGGGGCAGCTTCATCACCATCAGGTCTGCTCTGAGGAGCTAGCGGAATAGCAAATGTCTTTTCTGGCTGGTTCGACTGTTTCAAATGAATCCTAGCAGAAAACTGAAAAGCAAGTGCCCTCTGTCCCTTTTCCAGGCCTCTCCACCGTCTGTCAAGCCTTCCCGCCTCAATGCTCTTCAGCACCGCAGGACAAGGCCGCTCTCCAGATTTCAGCGGCTTCCAAGCCTACCTGTCCCTTATCCCCTAGCCATACTCCCATCAAGTGTGGAGACTTCCATTGAAAGTCTTTCTCTGAGGTGATGTGAAACAGGCAGCTTTTGTTAGTCCTAGATTCAGAGATGACATTCTCCAGCTGTCACCCGGAGAAGCGGGGAAGGGAGCAGGAAATGCCCACTGGCTGGTGGGGGTTGGGGAAAGCCGTCTGTCTCCACATGAAGTGCAGTAATAGGGAGACAAGTTAATTGTTGGGTGGGGCAAGACACCCTGGAAGACCTCACTGGGGCGGGGGGTCTTCCTAAGGATAATTTCCTTGCTTGATTTTGCCTAGCGTCTCTGCAACGTCAAACACAGGACTGGAAAATTCCTAGAAAGGCTGCTGTTCCTGTGATGTAACTCACTGTTTGAAAGAGTCTGTCGGTTCTAGTTCAGTCTGAGCAGAATCCAGCCGCTCGTCTGTTTGCTCTTAAAAGTGTCATCTCCATCTTGATCTTCTTCAGCTTGAAGGAAATAAATTCTGGGTACTGAAGACAGAAAAGCAGGGGTGGTTCAGTACAATTGCCTTGGCTCACGTTCTAGGATATTATGATTCTGCCTAATAAAACCTGCGGGCTGTTTTCAGCTACTATAATAAGATATTGGTTTTCCACTTAATCTCCTATAAAGAAATTTAGACATACGACCCCTATTTCCTTCAGAATTTATATATAAAGTCTAATTGCATGGTGCCTGCCATATTTTAAAAAACTATCCACTCTCATTGTGTCTAGCTGTTGGATTCTCCCAAGCGTAGAAATAAATAGGGTCAGTATTATTTGCCTTAACCTGATGGCTCTTTGGCCAGTGGCGGTTTCTTGAGTGACAATAATGACCCTGCTCTGCTGATCTGAAACACACAACAGGAAAATAAACAGGGAAGAATCTTGGCTTTGACACATGGCACCTAGAGGATGATGATTAATTTTTTTTAACTCCTGTATCCCTTTTTAAGTTTTTTATTTTTATTTTTTAAAGATTTTATTTATTTGACAGAGAGACACAGAGAGGGTACACAAGCAGGGGGCGTGGGAGAGGGAGAAGCAGGCTTTCCACTGAGCAGGGAACACAACGTGGGGCTCAATCCCAGGATCCTGGGATCATGACCTGAGCTGAAGGCAGGTGCTTAACGATTGAGCCCCCCAGACACCCCTTTATCCTTTCTTTTCTTTTCTTTTTTAAGATTCTATTTATTTGTGTATCAAAGAGGCATACCCAGAGAGAGAGGACAAGCAGGAAGAATGGCAGGCAGAGGAAGAGGAAGAAGCAGGCTCCTAGTGGAGCCAGGATCCTGATGCAAGACTCCATCCCAGGACCCTGGGATCATGATCTGAGCCAAAGGCAGATGCTTAACTGACCGAGCCACCCAGGAGTCCCATTCTCTACCCTTTCTTTAAAACACTTTTTAAAAGCTTTACAGGATCCTGGGTGGCTCAGTCGTCAAGCATCTGCCTTTGGCTCAGGTCATGATCCCAGGGTCCTGGGATTCAGCCCTGCATTGGGCTCCCTGCTCAGCAGGAAACCTGCTTCTCCCTCTCCCATTACCCCTGCTTGTGTTTCCTCTCTTGCTGTCTCCCTCTCTCTGTCAATTAAATAAATAGAATCTTTAAAAACAAAAACAAAAAAGACAGTTTTGCAAAGCAAGTTGTCTCTGCAATGAGGCTTTTCCTGCAGAGGACAGTGCTTCTCAGCTGGTGAACTCAGTGCCTTTCTCCAGTGGCTCCCACCAAGACTTCAGGGGGCTGGTTGGGTCATCCTAGGAGCTCCCAGCAGGCCGGTTCTGATTCCCATGAGTGTGTGTCACGTTCAGTACAATCAGCATCATGTGTAGTGTTCAGACATGTAAGGATACAGGCAGCAGAGTGTATGCTCAGTGGGCAGTGAGTTCATGAACCTGAAGTTTCATTTGTTCATAGGACATTTACTCCTGAGTGTCCACTTATAGAGTGCCAGGACTTTCTAGGTACGAGGAATAAGGCTGTGAACTAAAGAGAATGTTCTCACCCTTTCGAAGCTTACCTACAGTTTAGGGGAAAGAAGACCTATTTCTGAGTTCGATCAATCTAGATATCTCATAAAAGTGGAATCACACAGTATTTGTCTTTTTTGTGATGACTTATCTCAATTAGCAAAATGTCCTCAAAATTCCTCCATGAGGTAGCATGCGACAGGGTTTCCTTCCTTTTTAAGGCTGAATAATATTCCGTTGTACGTATAGGCTACATTTTTCTATCCATTCATCTACAGATGGACATTTGGGTTGCTTCCACCTTTCAGCTATTGTGAATAATATTGTTATTAGCATGGATGTAAAATACCTTTTCCAGATCCTGCTTTCAATTCTCTTGGATACTCAGAGGTGGAATTGCTGGATCTTATATTTTTATTTTTATTTTCTGGAGCTGTCATACACTTTTCCGCAGCACCCACACCATTTCACATCCTCACCCACAGTGCACAAAGGTTTCAATTTCCACATCCTCTCCCATACTTAGTATTTTCTAATTTTTGGATAGCAGACATGTTAATAGGCACAAGGTGAAATCTCTTTGTGTTTTTTGACCTGTATTTCCCTAATCATTAGTGATGTTGAGCATCTTTTTATGTGTTTGCTGGTCATTTGTTTATTTTCTTTGGAGAAATGGCTACTTAAATCCTTTGTATTTGGGGAGCCTGGGTAGCTCAGTGGGTTAAAGCATCTGCCTTCAGCTTAGGTCATGATCTCAGGGTCCTGGGATCGAGCCCCACATCAGGCTCTCTGCTCAGCAGGGAGCCTGCTTCCCCCTCCCTCTCTGCCTGCTTCTCTGCCTACTTGTGATCTCTGTCTGTCAAATAAATAAATAAAATCTTTTAAAAAATTCATTTGTATTTTTGAATTGGGTTATTTGGTTTTGTTGTTGTTGTTGTTGTTGTTGAGCTATATGGTTCTTTACATATTCTAGATATCAATCTCACGTCAGATATATGTTTGCACATGTTTTCCCCCATTTCACAGGCTGGCTTCGCACTCTTGAGTGTGTCCCTTGAGGCACAGGAGTTTTAAATTTTGCTGTAGTACAATTTATCTATTTTTGCTTTTGTAACCTGTGGGGTTACATCCAAGAAATCATTGCCACAGTCATTGCTATCAAATGCTTCCCCATAAGTGTTTTTTCTAATAGTTTTCTAGTTTTAGTCTTAGATCCATTTTCTTAATGGATCTAATTTTTGCATATGGTGCAAAATTTTTGCATATGGTGTAAGGTAAGTGTCCAACCTCATTCTTTTGCAGGTGGAGACCCACTTTTCCCAATATCACTTCTTGAAAAAATCATTCTTTTCCCACGGAATGACACTCTTACCAAAAGTCACTGGATATGTTTGCAAGGGTTTATTTCTGGGCTATTTTATTCCGTTGGCCTATATGCCTATCTTTATGCTAGTACTATACTGTTTTAATTACTGTAACTTTGTAGTAAGTTTTGAAATCAGGAAGTATGAGACCTCCAACTTGGTTCTTCTTTTTCAAGATTGTTTTGGCTATTCAGGAACCCCTGAGTTTGAATTTTAGGATAAATGTTGCTATTAAAAAATGTCATTGGGATTTTGATATCGAATCTATAGATTGCTTCCGGTAATATTAACATTTTAGCAATATTGAAATTTCCAATCATGAACAAAGGATGTCTTTTCACCCATTTGTGTCATTTTTAAATTTCTTTCAGCAAAATTTTGTAGTTTTCAGCATCTAAGCCTCTTTGGGTAAATTTATTCCTAAGTATTTTATTCTTAAGATAGATTGAGAATGGAATTGTTTTCTTAATTTTCTTTTTGAATTATTCATGTTCCTGTACAGAAACACCACTGATTTTGGGGTTTTGGTTTTGTATCCTGCAACTTTTTTGAATTCATTTACTAGTTCTAACAGGGTGTGTGTGTGTGTGTGTGTGTGTGTGTACACATACATACATTTGGAATCTTTAGGGTTTTCTATATATAAAATCATGTCATCTGTGGACAGATGATAATCCAATTTGGATGCTTTTGTTTTCTTGCCTAATTGCACTGGTTATGACTTCTAGCACTGTGTTGAATATAAGTGCTGAGAATGGTCATCTATGTTCCTGATCTTACAGGAAATGCTTTTGGTCTTCCACTATGGAATTTACTTGCTGTAAGCTTTTCATAAATTGCCTTCATTATGTTGAGATAATTTTGTTTTGTTTTATTGAGTATCTTTGTCATGAAAGAGTGTTGAGTTTTGTCAAAGGCTTGTTTTGCATCAATATAGATAATCACATTTTTTCCTCCTTCATTCTGTTAGGGTGATGTATCATGTTAAGTGATTTTCATATGGAGAGAGATTCTTGTATTGGGGACAAATTCCATCTGGTCATAATCCTTTTAATGTGGATATTTAATTCTATTTGCTGCATTTTGTTGATGATTTCTACATCTGGATTCATCAGGAATATTGGTCTATAGTTTTCTTTCTTTTTTTTTTTTAAAGATTTTATTTATTTACTTGACAGAATGTGCCCGCACAAGCAGGTGGAGGGAGAAAGAGAAGTAGGCTCCCTGAGCAAGGAGCCTAATGTGGGACTCGATCCCAGGGCTGGGATCATGACCTGAGTTGAAGGCAGATGCTCTAGCCACTGAGTCACCCAGGCGTCCATAGTTTTCTTGTTTTCTAGTATGTTTGCTTTCATTGTCAGGGCAATGCTGGCTTTATAGAATAAATTTCTTCTCCTTCCATTTTTTTTTTTTTACTTAATTCAAGTTTATATAAATTAACTTGAAATAAAGTCTGTGTATAAGCAATCAGTTTGCAAAATTCCTGAAAACTTAGCGATAGCCTCTCCTGAGCAAGGATGAGTGCATCTTGTGCATCTCTGAACATAGTTATGCCTGAGGTGCCCTAAAGTAGTTGTTTTTGTGTTAAATAGGATCCGGTACAGAAAAAGAAGAAGAGACTGATTTTAAATGAGAGAAAGAGGAGAGGCTAATCTCTTACTTGCTGAAAAAAAATTTTTCCTACTGAGTTTGTATGCATAACAAGAGACAAATACAGGAATGTTCATTGCAACTATATTTATATTTATAATGGTTAAAAATGAAAAAACTCAAGTCTCCATATGGAGTAGAATAGATAAGTAAATTGTGGTACACATACACAATGGAATACTAACCCAACAGTGGAAATAAATGAACTTTAGCTACATGCAAATGGACCTCATATGCATTATCTTGAGTGAAAAGAGCAATACATATAAAAAATTCACATTCCATTTGTATGAAGTTCAAAAACAGACAAAAAAAACTAATCCATGATGTTAGAACAGGATAGTGGTAATCTCTGGGGAGTTGTTGATTGGGACAGTGCATGATGGGATTTCTGGTTTACCAGTAATGTTCTGCATCTTGATCTGGGTGGTGGTTACATGACTGTGTACATTTGGAAAAATTCATTGTGCTGTATACTTAAGATTTGTGTGCTTCACTGAAACCATGTTATACTTCAGTAAAAAGCTAACATGTCTTTTCTCTTGATTTTTCAATTGTACTTTTCAGTTCCCCAAAAGACAACCTTGTCCCAAGAGGCTAAAAACCAGAGGTGTTCAAAGAGAAACAATGATCCTTGATCTTCTTTCCAGTGTTTACAATTTATTGTCTTCCTTCCACTCACTCTTGATGCTCATGAAGACTGGTACAAACATGGTTCTGTGCAATTCAATCCTCAGAAAAAGACTCTGAATCCAGCTTCTTCTCCACTGGTGTGACCATGGTCTGAGCATGGTCATCTTTTGTTGGCATTACTTTAGTCACTTCCTTTGTACCTTCTCAAAACGCGAATGTGGAAACCCTAAACCCCAAGGTGACTGTCCTTGGAGAAAGGGCATTTAAAGAAAAGGTTGAATTAAGATTAAATGAGGTCATATGTATGAGGTCCTAATACAATATGACTGCTGTCCTTATAAGAGGAGGAAGAGACACCAGAGATGGGAGCACAGAAGACTGGCCATGTGAGGACACAGTGAGAAGGTGCGCATCTGCAAGCCAGTGAGAGGCGTGAGGAGAAACCAGGTCTGCGGACACCTCGATCTAGTACTTCTAGCCTACAGAACTGTAAGAAAATAAATTGCTGTTGTTTAAGCCATCAGGACTGTGGTATTGTGATGGCAGCCCTAGCAAACCACCTGATTGGTCTCCCAGCTTCTGCCCTCACCTTTGCAACATTGCAACAGCACATAAGACGTGACCATGGCATTCCTCTCCTTTCCTTAGGACCCTGCTGGTCTCTTGTGAGGCTCAGGCCATAGCATAGCCCAATAGATTTCAGCCCATGTTGGCTGAAATCTATTATTTGGTCCCTGTTCGCTCTTCGACCTCATCTCCTCAGTCTCCCTCCCCGTTTTCACATACCTCTGACCACCACGGCCTCTTTGCTCTTGCCCAGACATGCCAAGCATGTTTCTGTCTTGGGACCCTTGTGATGGTCCTTCTGTCCTGAAGCTCTTCCTCCAGGTATCAGTGTGAGTCACTGGGCATCTCTCCCTGTCCTGCAAAGAGTGCTTCTCAAGGCCAGCCTTTTGATCAGGTCTTCTGACCAAGTAACAGAAAAGAGCAAATTCTACCCTCAGTCCAACGTTCTCTATCCCTTATCCAAAGTTATGTCTTTTCATGATTTTTGCTACCTTTGGACATTCTAGGCATTACTTTCTTTATTGTTTGTTGTCTGAATCTGTTTATTGAATGAGCAAAAGAATGAAGTTTGGTGATATTCCTTCTACGTGTCAGTTTCCTGCAGTGATCTGACTTTATCCCCAAGGACTACTGATGCAAATCTAAGGTGCTGGTTTATGCAAAACATTAAGAACAACCTCAGGAGATCAGGCTCTGTGAGGTTCAATAGGCTTTGAGGAAAGCTTGGGGTCTCAGGACCCGGAGAGTAGCAAGAGATAACAGATCATGAAGACTGGGGCCCTTGTTACTACCTTCCTTGTGTTCAGGTCAGCCCTACACAAGCCAATTGATCTACCATGCTCCCGTCTTTGAAGAAGGAAGAAATATATGTGAATTGCATCACATTAACAAAAAGTTGGTGCTGTGAATAGGGGTACCAGCTGCCACTGGCCATAATTAAAATGGAGTGTTATGGCATTATAATTCTGTTAAATGCAAAACCTTCTTGCAGCGCGTGGGAACACATGAAGAATGAATCTCATTAGATGCAAGCACTTCCGACCGACCGCTCCATCAAACTCCCTCAAATGCCACTTACTGTGCGCCTGGGAGAAGCGGTGGAATTGCGCCGTCTTTGATGTGTTTGCAGAGAGGCAGCTGCGCTGAGCAGAGCAAAGCACCCCCCCACCCTCTACCCCACTCCTTCATATTCAGTGCTGATGGCACATGAGGGAGGACACACGGAAGACAGAGCCCTGTTTCTGAGCAGTCGGCATTTAGTAACATCTAAGAGGACTTTCTTGCCTCTAAAATTCATTTGGATCCTGGTAAGACTGATGATGCAATGATTAGTGGGTGGATCTGACTTCTCAGCAGAATGGAATGAGAAGAAAGAGTAAAGGGGGGTGCTCCTTCCTGGAGCAGCTGTGAAGTCCTGTCAGGAGGCAATAAACCCCAGAGGACAGCTGATTACACAAGAGGGGAGCAGCTGACAGGGAGCCTCCGGGGGTCACCGTCCCGGATAGCCTCCCCACTGGCAGGTCCAGAAAGGCAGGGCTCCCCGGCGGAGCTGCCAGGTGACAGCAGCAGCTGCAGCCCAGCGCACCCACACAGGGTCCCTTCCCGGGGCCAGAAGCTGGAAAAGGGGGGACGGCCGTCCTGAGTCAGCTGTTTGGGTAATTCCGAGCATTTGGCATCACATCTGGTGTCAGCGATTTGGTTACTGTTTTACATATTTCATTTCAGGACGAGTATTAAGGGATGAAACCTGTCGCCCACAGAGGCCAGGAGTGTGGAGAAAGAACCCACTTCTGAGCGAGTCCGTGGGTCACAAGGTTAATACGCTTCTGTGGCTCCTGTAAAAACTCTGCTAATTGAAGCCTGGCTCAAGGCCAGGGAGGTGGGAAGCGTCCTTCTTCTGATCATCCTGGTATGGTGTGGACATTTCATTTCACTCTTCCTGGCGGTGACTCCCTCACCCTGACCGCCTTGCCACCCAGGCTACCAAGGACCAGGAGGGCTTTTTCTCGGCAGTGCTCGTCTGTTGGAACATGAAGTTCTTCATGTCGCACGCCTGTAATTTGGTATTGGCTCATTGGAAAGAGAACATCTCAAATGTGTAAGTCACATCTAAGTCATAGACGTGGCGCCATATCATAAAAGTACACACTCGATGTGCTTGGGGTGCTGTCATCACTATGAGTGGGTTCCACGCGGGCCAGGGCAATCGGCAGTCTCCTTCAGCAGGACCTCCATGTGAAGAACTTGGGATTTGGACGTGGGTTTGTGTCCAGATTCTGCCTCTTCCCATCCATGGAATTGTGGATGAGTCTTACAGCTCAGCGTCCTCACCTGTAACGGGGACAGCGATGTGCCCACGATGGTGGGTGTGGGGTCCGATAATTAGCACGGGCTCCGCAGACGTGCTCTGATGTTCGTCCGTCAGTGCAAATGGCAGGTGGCCTTCTCGGCTGGGAGGACTTGGAGGCTCTCTGCCACATGGGTGCGTGTCCCTGTTCTCCCTCAGACAGCGCTCCTCCCCCACGTGACCCTTCCTTCCCATCTCCACATCCGTCCTCACGTTGTCCTTGTGCCCATCTCCCTACCGGCTTCCAGATCCTACTCTTCCTGTTCCAGCTACAATCTGTTACTCCAGGAGAGATCTCCCTGATGTCCTCTGAATTTATTGTCTCGGCGGGCCACTTGACACTCAGGAGTGACAGCGCCCCCTTCTCTAACTGCCCCTGCGGGTCAGCCCAAGGCTCACAGAGTAGACTCTTGAGCCCAGAATGGCAGAAACTATGCTTGATACGCTCATCTTGCTGCAGTAGCCAGTAGGGAGACTCGGCTGATACCAAAGCACCTACTTCTCCAACCACACGATTGAAATGCTGTTGTTGACGTGATGTAATAGTTTGCCAGGGTTTCCTCTTATTTGGGTAAGAATACCCAAGCTAGAAGTAAAGTGGCTTCCTTTGTGAAGGAGGTAGGACTATGATTCCCTGGAGAAAAGGGCAGGAGAACCCCGGGCTGGCCAGTGCAGGGAGCCTGGCACGAGACAGTGGTGTCCATGTGTGTCTCGGCATTGCAGAGCCCCGTCCGAGCTGGGCAGTGTGGACAGTAAGAGCCAGAGAGTGCTTTTGTTTCCAGAAACAAGGGACTTATTATGACTTTTCTTCTAATTCTAAAATATCTATTAAGCTTTCACTATGAGCCAAATACTATTTATAGGATATCTAATAAGATGGTTCTTGCTCTCAGAGTTAGTTTTGAAAGCACAGTAATCATAGCTTCTAGATAGTTGAGGAGATTTGTTTTCCTGAGTTCCAGAAGGCTGAGCCCCACCCCTGCCGCAGTGTTCAGCTGGGTGGGCTGGCAGGGGCTGCTTGGCCAAGCAGGGGAAGTGAAGAGTGTGGGTGTCTCCCCTACAAAACCACCCTCCCCCCAACCCTGGACCCCCTGGTCTAGCTGTCGGGTGTCCTCCTCTAGGAGTTAGAGGCCTGAGACTTCATGGGTCATAGTCTAAATGATGAAGCTTTTCCCTACTAGGATAAACCAGACAAAATGTAGGGCAAAAATGGTCCAGCATCAGCAAGCTCATATAGTTGACCTAACAGACGTCATTTTGAGTGAAACAGATAAACTTATGCTAGTTAATAGCTTACGGGAATTTAGAAGTAATTAGGAATTGTGGCTCAGCTGGATAGGCCTGAGATCCAACCCTGTGCTGCAGCTCCAGGGCTGTGCAACAGGGACTCATTGTCTCCCCTCAGTTAGCAAATGGAGATAAGAAAATTTGCAACCTTGAACAATGCTCTTAGCTGATAAGCATGACCACTGGTAGGTCTCCCAAAGTTGGTAATGGAACCAATGCTGCCACAGTGTCTTCCTCTGTCTGGGAGGCATGCTGAATGCTGAATGTATGCTCTGTGCCCAGCACTCTTCTGCGTAGGTGATGTGTACTAATGTGCGTAACTTTCATAACAAGCTCCAAGGTACATACTCCTACTACTGGTTCCATTTTACAGATAAGGAAATGGAGGCACAGATAGGCAAGGTAATTTGCCCAAAGTACATAGCTGGACAGGGGCAGATCTGGGACTCAGATCCAGGCAGTCTGCCTCCAGAGTCTCCCCACGTAAGTACTTACTAAAGAAGCACTTTGCTTCTCTCTGGCACCTATAATCTATTAGGATAAGAACTGAATTTCAAAAGACTGAATTTCAAAGAACTGAACTGAACTGAATTTCAAAAGTCTTATTAAAAGGTCACCTGGGTGACTCAGTGGCTTAAGCCTCTGCCTTCTACTCTGGTAGTGATCTCGGGCGGGGGTCGTGGGATTGAGTCCCGCATCAGGCTCTCTGCTCAGCAGGGAACCTGCTTTCCTGTGTGTGTGTGTGTGTGTGTGTGTGTGTGTGTGTGCGCGCGCGCGCGCGCGCGCGCGTGCGCGCCCGAGCCTTCTTGTGATCTCTCTCTGTCAAATAAATAAATAAAATTTAAGAAAAAAGTCTTATTAAAAAATGGGCAAAAGGCTGACAGATACCTCACTTAAAAAGATCTATAGAGGGCAAATACGTCTACGAGAAGATGCCAAACAGCTTACGTTATTAAGGGAATGGAAATTAAAACGGGATACCACTACATCTCTATTAGAATGGCTAAAATTCAAAACACTGACAGCACCAAGTGCTGACAAGGATGTGGAATAGCAGGAGCTCTCTTTCACTGCTGGCGGGACTACAAAATGGATCGGCCACTGGATCGGCCAACCAAGCATACTGTTACCATACAATCCAGCAATCGTACTCCTTAATATTGATGTAAATAAATTGAAAACTTACATCCACACAAAAACCTGTACAGATGTTCATAGCAGCTTTATTCATAATTGCCCACACGTGGAAGCAATCAACTTGCCCTTCGGTAGGTGGATGGATAAATAAATGGTGGTCCATCCAGACAATGGAATATTATTCAGAGCTAAAAAGAAAGGAGCTGTGAAGCCATGAAAAGACATGGAGGAAAGTTAAGTGCAGATCACTAAGGCGATCTTCAGAAGCCGCACACTGTGTGATTCCGATTATGTGGCATTTTAGAAAAGGCAAATCTATGAAAACAGGGCACAGATCAGTGGTTGCCAGGGGTTAAGGGCAGAGAGGGAAGAACAGGCAGCTCACAGAGGGTTGTTAGGGCAGTGAAACTACTCGATATGATCCTGCCATGGTCTGGATCTGTCCCCATGCAGCTGTCGAAACCAAGATATAGCGCAGAATGTCAGGAGTGAGAGTAAATATAAACCCTGGACTTCAGGTGATAGTGAGGTGTCAGGGTAGGTCCATCAACTGTAACACACATAACATCTGGTGGGGGTGTTGACACTGGGGAGGCCGTGCTTATGGGAGGACAGGGGTGAATGGGCAATTTCTGTACTTTCTGACCAGTTTGGCTATGAACCTAAAACTGCTCTAAAAAAATAAAATCCATTGGAACAAAAAAGGCTATCTTCAGGGGAGAAGAAGACTTTGGGATAATCCTCCCTAGGACCTGTCTCCAGCTCTCGGGGGGAAAAAAAAAAAAAATCCCTAACATTAACTCAGAGTTCACCACACAAACATGACAACTTGCCGAAACTTCTCGCATGTTTGTAAGGGAGGATTCCAGCTGGTATTAAAACATAGAGCTGAGAGATGGGGAAGTTTCTAAGTATCAGAGTGGCCAGAATGGCTTCCTGGTAATCCAGGCCCAGGCTTTTCAGGACAAGGCGCTTGGTGTTTTCGGTCTTTGACATACTTGTGAGCAAATGGTGTGTGGGCACATGTCAGGCAACCATATGGCAGTGAGTCAGAAGCACTATTAAAAAATCCAAGCTGTTAGTGAAATCAAGAAATTAAACACACCCAGAAACAGCCACCCTGTGCCACTCAGAGGCAATCTTTAGGCACATCTGAAGTGGAACGAATAAATGCAGAGTCTGAGCCTGAGATATTCATCCTGTCCTTCTTTTCTCTCTTGCATGAGGGTATCAAAACTCAGAGCATGTTAAGTCTGCTCCACAAACTGATTTTGACTAACAATTTCAGGGCCGGAACAGAACTGGACCAAGCTTAAAAGAGCTCCGATGTGGATAAAAATGGAAAATGCCCCTTGGTTTTAGGTAGGCCGGCAGGTAGTTTCCACGGATCCCCTCCCTTTGCTATCAAACGCTGCTTCTGCTCTACCTGTGTTGCAGAAGGGGAGAAGTGGCTGCAGGTGTATGAACTAGAGTCTTCAGGTTCTGTCTTTAAGAATCTGGGAGTACCTTCCATCGTGATCTGTGTGGGAATCCTGGTATTCAATTAGAGTAGAGAATAACTTGTCTTATTATCTTCTGGATTTCTATTTTCTTTAAAGGTTACTCCTTCCAGGGGTGCCTGGGTGGTTCACTCCTTAAGCATCTGCCTTTGGCTCAGGTCATGATCTCAGGGTCCTGGGACAGGAGGCTGCTCAGCAGGAAGCCTGCTTCTCCCTCTCCTGCTACCTCTGCTTGTGTTCCCTATCTCACTGTCTCTGTCAAATAAATAAATAAAATCTTAAAAAGAAAAAAAGGATAATCCTTCCAGATCCCTCTCCCCTTGTGAGGTGGTCAAACCTTTGCTTTTGGTGTAGAACTAATAAAAGGGGAATCCCTTCCAAATTCTGAGGGTTTTTTTTTTTTCCTGATTTTACAATTGCTTTAGATGTGAATTACTTGGGAACAACTTTTGCTTCCATTATTCTCCACACTTCACTACACAGTTGTTCCTGCTGATATGTTTGTTTTTCCCGAGAACAAGTTATATCCTGTATCCATAAATAACTAGTTTTTGGAATGGAAGAGAATGTGTGGAAATAACTCATTATCTTTTAACTTCTTCAAGAAGTACTTATGGTCTGTGAGATCTGCCTTCTTCTGGATACAGAGAGTCGTTTGCTTCTTCAAGTGTTCATGGCAGGAAGGGCAAGAACACCCCATTTGCACATGAAGGAGACTTTCCCTGCATATTCTATGACAGGAAAAGTAAAACAAGTCTTCAGTTTGGCATAAAGAGACAAGGAGACATCATCAAGGTGACTTTCTGATTTTTGTGCTATTTCTCTACATATTACATTACTTTCTCTATGCCTCTGCTTAAGAGATGCTCAAGGAAACATGATCTACTCAAAATGATAAACAACATTGATTTTTTTTTTTTAGGAGGCCAGGTAATATTTTCCATACACATTTCTTTATATGCAGACGGAGGCTAATGCGAAAATATATTGTGACAGAACTACAAAATGATCATTTTTTCAGCAACAGGGGCAATAAATTGTGCCTTTCACCCTTCCAAATGATCCCAGAGGCCGAACCCTCTCACAGGAGGCCAGGTGGTCCGCCATCAGTTAGTCAAAACCATGGTCCACCATCTTGCACTAACAAGAAGCTAAAGGTCCAGGTTTCTGGTGGTGGTTAGCAACGACAATGCCTGAACACTGTCCCAATGAGTCCAGTCGGAGGACTTACTGAAATGTTAGCCAAACCATCTCTGTTAGTCGTTGGAATGAAGTTTTTAAAGTTGACACCTCAAGACCATCTTGTCAACTGTCACTTTTCCTAGATGCTCGGGGGCAATGCCTCTTTGCCGGGCTTCATGCCTAGATAATCATGTGGGTCCTACTATGTGGCAGGGGGCAGAGCCTCCCACATCCGCTCTAGCCAGGGAAGGCCTGGAATTGGGGCTGGGGCTCCACTGGTGAGAGGAGGAGGGGTGCTCCCTGCCCTGCCCAGTACAGAAGGAGCCCTCTGGAACCCCACCCTACTCATTCCAGGATGGGGCTGCCCCTGACACACTGTGCTCACTCACCCTTCTTCTCCTCTGAACAGAATGCCTTTCCCAGAACGTCTTCTTCACATTGTGCTCTTCTGGGTTATTTTTAAATTAGGCTGTTGGCCCTAAGTCAGCAGATCCTGTTTGGGTGTTGCAGTGATGCTGTAGACCTTTCTTTGTGCTCACTCATCTTCTATCTCCAGAGATGTATTTCGAGAGCAAGTGTTGGGCACTCGGCAGATGCTTAGTAAACACAGATTGACCAGTTGATGGATTCCCTGGCTAACTGGTTGACGGACTGGAGGTCCCTGCTCTTTGCTTAGGTATCACCAGGATGCCTCCCTGTAAGGAGGAGATGAGGTGTGGTGAGAAACTGAGGAATGGGCTATGCTAAACCTGGCTTAGTTTAGATTCTTCTTCATCCGAAAGTTCCATCTCAGACAGACTCACATTTGCATGAGTGAACACAGAGCGACAGTCAAACCCTCAGAATCAGGATTAGGAAGACAGGAGGAGCATTTACATGGGGCAGGCCCAGGGCCCTCTGCAATCTTCTTCCATGGCTTGGGGCCATGCACAGCCCAACCACAACAAGGGTTATAGGCCTTCTGGTTTCTGGTACTAGCTAGTCAGAAGCAGGGTCATCTTTTTTTTTCCTATGGGCTTCATGGTCTCCCACTACAAAGGAGCTAGCAAATATTTGAACAATGCCAAGAAAGTATAACTTCATTGAAATTCTTGAATTTACAATGTTTACCTTTGTCTTCAGGTTTAATGTTGAACATTGAGGGTCTGAATTTCATCACGTGTCGAGATGTTTTTAGCTGCCATCCCTAGGTTTGGAGCTGACTCAGCAAATGTATGGTTTTTGATTTTTGTATTTCCCGCATTTTGCAAAAATAATTATATGAGGAATGTTCTTTAAGATAAGCTTTTCTTAAACAATAAAAGATAATATGGTCAGACTAATTGCTAACTTAAGCTTGCCCCTAATAAGCTCAGCTGATTAATTTTAAAGGTTATTGACAATTGATATTTTTAGGAGAGTTTCATCAGACTAATAAGGACTCTCAAAATAGAAATCTTATGATAACCACATTCTAAGCCTGATAAGTAAAAATATGCAATGTAAAGCTCTACCCATTATTCACAGAAGGAAAAATTACAGCCTATGTATATAGGCTGAAATCTTTTTAGCAAAATGCTATAATTTATTGTATATGATTATAGAATAAGAACAAATAAGGAAATGGTTTAAGTTCTGATGAAGCTTTAGCAATAAAAAATGTTAGGAATGGTCTGTAACATATTTAAAGAAAGATTAAAAGAAAATCCCCCTACCCTAATGGGTAATCGACGCAGATACACACACACTCTATTTTGCTCTGTTTTTAAATGAATAAAATTCAGATGTGCAGAACTTTGCCTCTAATAGCCAAGGTCTTCTTTAGCTATAAAAATATAGTCCTTTTGCCAAGAGATTTCAAAATCCATGTCACATACCCTTGAACAACATGAACACTCAACTGGCTGAGTTTCTTTATGTGATGATAAAATGATCTGTTCTCTAACCTCTCATTTTTATCGTTGGCAGGAATAGGACTGTAGTCTAACCAAAGAGACATCTGTTAGCAATTTGCAGTCACCGAGTGGCCCTGTGTTTTTATAGGAGCTTGATCTGAAACTCTGATTCATTTGTTAAAAAGTGAGCTAATGAAGTGGGGGTAGGGGCAGTTGTCTCCCCACTGTGGGTCTGGGAAGGAGAGCTTTTTTCAGAGCCTGGTCAGAGCTCTGGACTCTGCCAGGCAGCATCTGCTCGAGATGCTCAAGTCCCTGGGCTCCCAGGAGCAGGCGGTGGGAGGTGGTGACCTGCCCATGTTGGGCCTGAGATTTGAAGCGAAGAATTTGGTCCCTTGCCTTGTCCTCCTACTTTTCTTTAATCTTGCCTCCTCTCACAGAGGGTATATTCTGACTTGACACAAGACTGTGTCTCAAGTCATCAGATCAGAAAATACACACAGGCACGTGCGCACTGGAGCTAAATGCAGAAGCCCAACCGTTGGAGGCACACAGTCGTGGCCTCAGATCTAGATTCAGTGGCTCATAGCTCTGTGACCTTAGGGAAGTTCATGAACTTTATTTATAAGATGAACATAATAATGCCCACCCCAGTGGAGAGGATATGATATATGGAACAGAAAAGCATTCTTTTATAAGGTCAGGCTACCCCGCCCCCCACTGCCCTGCCCACCCCCAACACACACATACTCATTGTGCTGCCATTTATGAGAAGATCTATTTCAAGCACTGGTGTTTGTACAAACCCATACCCTAGATTCAGAAAGTAGAGTTGAGCGTTCTGGTTAGTTCTTCCCGATGCTAGAAGCAAAACAGACAGTAAGCCTGGTTTGAGTGTTGTTAATGGCCCAGTTTCCTCTCCACCACCTCGGTGGGTTGGAGAGAATCGCTGGGCTCCTGGGATCTTCAGTTTGTTCACACGCAAACTGCAGAGATGAACATCTAATTTGCAGGATCACTTCCCTATGATGAATATTACACAGAACAGGAATGGTTGCTGCTATTTTTACTCTCATGTTGCTTCGTACTTCCAAGGACAGTCAGCAATGCCTCAGAGGAGGCTGTCTCCGAAGGGAGGACAGCCTAATTATGTGAACCAGGGACAACCTCAACAAGGAAGAGAAATACATGGTAGTTTTCCAGGAACAAATATTTTCCAATCCTGGCCTGGCTTGATACACTTTTTTTTTTTTAATCTACTCTATGAGGAACAGGAAATTTAACTTCTGAGCCAATCACCTGCTTCCTGAGGAAATTCAAATATTTTATTAAGCAGATCGTTACAGCAATAAAGATACCTCCCAAGGCCAGTCCATGTTGTCTTAGGGTTATATGATTTTGTTGACTGTAGTTTTACCTTCTCTCTGATAGGATGGGTTTTATAACGTAAGGTTCTTTCTTAGGAGTCAGTGGGGCTCAGGAGAAAGTTGGGGAGAAGTGATTTTCAGCACAGTCAGTCTTGTCCAGGCACGGTGGCCCCTGGCAGCCCCTGTCCACTCAGAACCAGACTGCCCTCCCCGCATGGGTCTGCTGAGACCTGTGTGTGCCCACTGGTGACACCCTATTCCACCTCAAGCCCGGGGGTACCCAGGCCTCCCACGACCAGAGACTGTGACAGCCAAGTCTGCACCTAAAGTTACAAGTGACTCCCAGCTCATTCTCTCCCCATTCAGCCATTTGCCTGACTTGGCGTGTGACCCTCCTAGAGAAGATCCCAAGTTAAGCTCCTATAGAGGGAGATCTGCACATTCTCAGTATCACTGTAAGGGAAATACGTTCTTACATCTGTTGTCCTTTTAGAGGAAAGCCATAAGATATTCAATGTCGATGAACATTATTTTTCATTTTTATCTCGACTTGGTCCTCAACGCTTTCTCCCTCTCTGCCCCGCCCCACCCCACCCGATCCTCACTTCTGTTTGATTTCCCCTTCTCATTCTGCTCTCTTCTATTCTGAAATATTGAAATGCTGTGGGGGAGCCAGCTGCCCACCGGCTGCGGTCGCCGCGCCCCGTGTGTGCCCAGCATACCTAAGCCGGGCACAGCCGCTCACCCGGTGACAGTAGCACTGTCGGCCAGCCTACTCCCCAGACTGAATGCTTCAGGAGTTTCTTCTAGCCCTTCCTTCTGGTATTTACCTTTGTATTTCTCCACAGTGCCCTCACTGCAGTAGGTTTTGGTTCACCAAGTTTGGACATTTTCTGTGGACTCCTGATTCCAGTAGCTGAGTATTTAACCGAGGATCACAGCCCTTGCTTTCCCACTCTCCCATGCGTCCGTATCTTAGAGAAGGCTGCATGAATAGCGTTGGCGTGGTTAGGACCCTTTAGTAACTGTTCACTGCTGAGCCATAGAGCGTTCTGTAACTGGGCTTTTTTCCTTCATGACTTTGCCATTTTTCCAAAAAATATAATCACTTTTTGCCTTTTTTTGTTTTGCCTTTGTTTGTTTGTTTGTTTTTATAAACTTCACCTTAATTTGACCCACAAGCTTCGTCTTAAGATACTATAAACATCTTGGTATTATTTTCCAAGTAGTTCAAAGAAACCAGTTAATCTTTCGATGCCATTCCTCCCACCTTTCCCACCGTAAGCCAGGAGAAGATCTTTCTCCCAGAGCCCTACATTCTCCTGTTGCAGAGGGTACTGGCCCAGGCAAAGCTGTCTTCATAAAGTTACCTTTGCTGCTTAAAGCTGTTGTATGTGGAATCCCCTTTCCTGGGTTGCATGCTGTTCTTCATCTATGATCTTGACTTGGAAAAGAAAATACTTCATTCTTGAGAAGAACATAAGGGAGGTAAGTTTGAGTCCTTGCAACACTTGTGTCAAAGCTTCTCCGGGAATGCTATGGCACTGCTTGCCCGTCCATTCATATCTGAGAGTAAGACACGAAAACATTCTTTAGAAACTCTCTGCTGGTGGGGTGCCTGGGTGGCTCAGTGGGTTAAGCCTGTGCCTTCAGCTCAGGTCATGGTCTCAGGGTCCTGGGATCAAGCCCCGCATCAGGCTCTCTGCTCAGTGGGGAGCCTGCTTCCCCCTTTCTCTCTCTGCTGGCAATGTCCACAATAGCCAAACTATGGAAAGAACCTAGATGCCCATCAACAGAGGAATGGAGAAAGAAGATGTGAGAAAGAGAGAGAGAGAGATAATGGAATACTATGCAGCCTTCAAAAAGCCCACAAAATCTTGCCATTTGCAATGATGTATGCTGAGGATAGTATGCTGACAATCAAAGAAAGACAATTATATGATCTCTCTGATATGAGGAATTTGAGACACAGGACAGGGGATCATGGGGGGCAGGGAGGGAAAAAATGAAACAAGATCAGACCAGGGAGGGAGACAAACCATAAGAGACGTTTAATCTTGGGAAACAAATTGAGGCTTCTTGGGGGTACTATGGTGAGTGCTGTGAAGTGTGTAAGCCTGATGATTCATAGACCTGTACCCCTGGGGCAAGTAATACATTATACGTTAATTTAAAAAAGAAACAAAGAAACTCTCTGCTGGACAGGCTTGTCAACTGAAGAGATTTTTGTTGAGTGAATAGGTGGCCTTTCTTTGGAGAGGCCCCCAAATGTCGGCAGGTTCAGTGCATTAGAAGAATCCTGCAATATCTCTCCCTGCTTCCTTTCCAGGGGGCCAGAGGTCATACTGTTGGTATTCTGGAAGCAGATTAGGAAAGAAGGAAGTCTACTGAAGAATCTCACTCAATAGTCCCTATGTTCAAACCCAAGGCTCGCCTCTGTTCTCTTTCTAATTATCTCCTCCAAAGAATAAATTTCTGCTCTCTCGACATTTGGGGAGGTGACAGTCGTGCCTTGGTGGAGGATGGGGCAGACATCGGATTCCTCGGTTCCTCGGGGCGGAGAAGTGAACTCCACCTCCTGCCTCCTTGTCTTCAGGTTTGGAGGCTTTCTGGGGTCTAGTGGAAAGAACTGGGGCTCTCTTTGGTATCTCCTCTGCAAACAATCCAGTTTCTCTTCCTCCATTCTGCTAAACTGGCTGCAGCCCCTCCATTAGCTTTCAAACACGTGTTCAAATCTATTTTTCCTGGTGTCTCCTTTACCGAAATCTTTGTCCTTTTGTGTTTTTTATTCCAAAGGGAAAATAAATAAACGTATGGGGCCAATTCATCACCTTTAACCAGAAGTCAGTGTTGCTGAAGACATTCTATTGACACTGGTAACGGGAGGGAAGAGGCAGAGGTCCCCCTCTCTGGCATGGCGAACCGTGTGTACCCAGCAACCTGGTGAGCTGGAGGGGCTATTCTCCCAATTGAAGTAGGACAAAGTTTTGTTTTGGGAACTTCTTTTTATTTTTTTTAAACCCCCCCCCCCCCCAGTTTGGTCAGTTACAGTCATGGCTTTGAGCAAGATTATTCAGCAGGGAGGTAGAGAAAAGTCTTTTTTTTTTTTAAGATTTTATTTATTTATTTATTTGTCAGAGAGAGAGAGAGAGAGAGCGAGTGAACACAAGCAGGCAAAGAGGCAAGCAGAGACGGAGAGCGAAGCAGGCAGCCTGCAGAGCAGAAAGCCCAGTGTGGGACTCGATCCCAGGACCCTGGGATCATGACCTGAGCCAAAGGCAGCGGCTTACTTGACTGGGCCACCCAGGCGTCCCCAAAAGTCTTTAGGCTCATATTTTTTTCATCTGGGGTCCTTGGACCAGTTAGAAGGGTTTGTGGAAAGAATTAAAATTAGTTGGGAAAAACATCAGATCTGTATCTTCAATAGCTTCTAACTGAAATTTAGCATTTCCTTCAATTGCAACAAACCCCAGAAGTAATGATAATATCTCTGACTTGATTACCATTAGAGATCACAGATGTTTTTACCTCGCAAGACAGTAGTTGCAGACATCTCTAATAATCATTTATACTCATTAGAAGTTATGGTAGTCATTAGACTTTTTTGCCAGATCAGATTACTTAATGGGTTAAAAAAGAAGCATTTTGTAACAATTTAAAAATATTTTGATAAATATATTTCTATTTATTTATCTTATTTTGTAATCCTATGCATTTTGTTTTTGTATGTAAAGACATTTTCTGAGAAAAGGTCCATGGGCTTCACCAGACCCTCAACTCTGCTTCAGAGTTTCAAACTTAGCATTTAGGGTGGGCTCAAAGCCCACAGAATGTACAATGATATCTGATGGGGGACTCCAATCAGAAATTATGTGTCTATCGTCAAATAATTAATTATAAAAATATAAAAAGTGTTAACATTTCTTATATACCTGAGTTAGCAAATTCTATTCATGTCTGATACATGTGATTAGTGACCTTGTTTCAAACTACACAGGTTTGAATCCTGTCCAAAATGCAGACAGGAAGGCTTGTGAGAGTGTCTTTTTGCAAACAACTCAGTTTTACTTTTTTGTTTTTCTTTCCAGTGAACAAAATGCCAAGATCCAAGTTGGCAGGCAGAAGACCTGGGTTCTGAGGTAGGTGACCCAACGGGATCATCTCACCTCAAATGGGAAGTTGGACTGGGGGCTAACTTCTAAAGTCCCTTTCATTTCTTTGGGTCTGTGAGACTCTAAAATAGTTTCCCTGTCTGGGTTTTATAATCTTCTGAGAAATAGAAAAATAATGCTTAAAAAACCTGTGAGGATACCGTGGACCTCAAAGTTGATTCTTAAAAAGAAATGTGTTGGAGTTTCTTGATGGTTTTTCAGAGAGAATAGTTCTTGATCTCCTTTGATATTGCTCCCCTAGCTGAGTGCAGACAATTTGGCCAATGATTAGGTATCGATACACTGAGAAGGAAAAATTTCTGGGAAGATGTTAATTTCGTTTATATTAGTTTGCTCTAGTGTCTACAGGAGATGTACTTCGGAGGTAGGTGTGTGGATGTAGTGAGGTGGGGAGCAGGTTTCCATTTCCCGCATTACTGGACTGAAATTTTTGCCTTACATGGTCTGGACCATTACCTACAGGTCCAGCAAGCATTTCTGCTTAGGTACCCATCCTTCCATTTTTTCCTTCATTCTTTCCTTCCCTGCTTGATTTTCCCTCCCTTTCTTTCTTATCAGTTTAGAATGTTTTTGGATACAAGTCACAGAAAACCCCAAATTCACTATCTAAAATAATCAGAGAATATATTATGCAACAAAGCAAGAGGTCTAGAGGAGGGTGACTCTGGGGTTGCTTAATGCAGCTGCTCAACGCCGTCATCAGGGGGCCCCATTCTTTCCATCTCTCTCCTCTTCCAGTTTCAGTGTGAATTCTGGCCACTTCCCTTCATGCTCAAAAGATAATGGCCCAGCCTCACGTCCAGATATGGCAACTTGGGTGGAAGAAAAATGATTGTTCCCTTGCTCATGACTCTTTTTATAAACAAAATATTTCCTTCGAAGTCTCTCCTCTTCCCCAGACCTCCCTTTAATGCACATGTGGCCAGAAATGGGCACAGGGACATTTCTAGATAAATCACTGCTGAGGGGAATAGAACCATTAGGGTTGGTCTAAAACAATGACGTTTATCTACAAGTCACTGAGGAGATGTGCAGACATCGTGACAAAATTAGGATTCTCCTGCCAAATAAGAAACAGGGAGTAGCAGGCGTTAGCCAAGCAGGGGTGTATGCTACCCTGGGTGCCGTTTCTCCAATTTGCTTTGGAAGCCTTTCTGTTCTTAAGATGGTTTCAGTGGACTTGAACTGTTCCACTCCCACAGGAGTGTGGGTGTCTCTACCCCCGTTATTTCACACATCCCACAAGGAACTTGCTGAATTGCCCGTGTCAATCCCGGGGACAAGAGGTGTGCCTTTGAGGGCTCCCTCGGGCCCACTGGCCATACTGTGTTGTTTCTCTGATGTCAGCTTCCTCTTTGTGGACCTGCTGTGTGCACTTGACACGATTGTGGTTGCAGTATAGAACTTCTGCTTCCACTCGAGCGTGACAGGTCAGCTCCAAAGACCATTAGAGTGTGGAGTCCACCACCAGCTAAGGATGCCAAAACCCTTCATAAACGTGCCTCCTGGGGACAAGGCTTATTGTAAACAAGGTGTCCTCTATGTTTATGAATTGAACTTGGGGCATTCCAGTGGAATGAAATCAATTTTAGTCATATTTGTTCTTATGGCTGAAATTCAGATGAACATTTCTTTATCTCAAGTTTGTTGGCGAGCTGAAAATAGTAGGGCTCATGGTACATATCCACCAATCCTAAAGTGTCTTTGGCTTTTTTAAGAGGGGGGAGGGGCAGAGGGAGAGGGAGAGAGAATCTAAAGCAGGCTCCACACCCAGCATGGAGTCTGATGTGGGGCTCCGTCTCACAACCCTGAGATCAGGACCTGAGTCCTGATCAAGAGTCAAACGTTTAACTGACCGAGCAAGCCAGGTGCCCCTGGATTTTGTTGTTAAGGTGGTGAAGCAACTCTTCTGCTGTTTTTTTTTTTTTTTTTTAAGATTTTATTTATTTATTTGACAGACAGAGATCACAAGTAGGCAGAGAGGCAGGCAGGGGGCGGGGGGCAGGAAACAGGCTCCCTGCTGAGCAGAAGGACTGATGCGGGGCTCGATCCCAGGACCCTGAGGTCATGACCTGAGCCGAAGGCAGAGGCTTCACCCACGGAGCCAGCCAGGCGCCCCACTCTCCTGCTGTTTTAAAAATGGAATTGGCTTCCTTTCACAGGCATCGATGTTCTGATGGGACAAGATCTCCAGTTCATGCTTGCCCAAATTTTGAATATTGATCTTCTAGAACGAGCTCCTGTTTTTCTAATTTGCATGTCTTCTTTCTTCTACTCAGAGTGGCAGATGCTGTGGTAGTCTGCCAGCCCCATCTGAGGGAAGGCCTGGGCGAGTCTGAGCTTGCCCTCTGCAAGCTGGCTTTCATTCTGGGTCCTGGCTGGCGTGATTGAGGTGTGCCTTCTCCCCTCTAATCCTGGTATAGATGCCATCTAAGAGAGGCTGAGGTCCTTATAATGTTCATTATAATGAAAATCTCCTAATTCTTTGCTTTCTGCCTTACTTCTGTCTATAAACCTGAATTTTTCCCCCTGAAAACTTCTCTGAAACCAAATTCTACCCTCCCCCCTTTTTAACACAAGTAACTCTTTGCCTGTGTACTGTCCTGGTGAGAGGAAAGATGAGCAGAATAATGTAAACACAAACCAACCAACAAATCTAAACATCGTTTGGTGGTGAGCGTTTGAGCATTCATCCTTGTCCACACCCAGGCCTGGTAGAGGGTGACGCTCTGGGACGACCGCACTTCCTCAAAGCTGGATCTGAGCCAGATCAAGTCCTTCTGAACAGGAGAACTGCTTGAGGAGAGTGACCGCTAGTTCTGTCTCCCGATTCCCTTTTAAGCCCACGGGACATACTCTGTTCAGGTACAGGCAGGGAGAGGGCTGTGGGTTACCCAGTAATTCTTGGCACCAAGACCTATGCTCACAAGCATGTATTCAACCAGGTACAGCTGAAAAGGGGAGAAATCCTTGAAATACTGGATAGTCAAGTATGTACCGAGAACCTGGCAGTCGCGATTTAGATGAGAGGCTCCTAGGAATATGCTGGTTTTACAACTCTCCCAACAAGCTGTAGTAGATATTAGGGACGACGTGATCCCTGGCCCCATTCCCCAGCCCCAGGGCTGACACCACAGGCTGCCTCCTAAAGCTGTAGAAAATCACTCATGCTATGTAATAAGAGGGACAGCAGATGCTGTACTAGTCCCCCAAGTGTCCTTCTTAACAGGTCCCAGTACCTCAAATGCCAGAATCATTTCCTGCTTGAAATATGCCCAGAGCATTTTGTTCTCCTTAATAAGACCTTCCTTAGATGGAAACTATTTTTACTAGAGCCTAATCAACCTGGAAGATGGAAAATATCCAAGTCCAGCCTTCGAAGTAGAGAGCTGATACTCCTCACAAAAATTAAATAAAAAATGTATCATGGGGCGCCTGCATGACTCAGTCGGTTATGCGTCTGACTCTTGATCTCAGCTGGGGTCTTGATCTCAGGGTTGTGAGTTCAAGCTCTGTGTTAGGCTCCACGCCCAGTGTGGAGCGTACTTTTTTAAAAAATGGATCATACACTCAATTTACAGCACAAAACTCTAAAATTCCTAGAAGATAATGGGAGACAATCTTAGATGACCTTGGGTTTGGTCACGAGTGTTCAAGATTTAACACCAAAAGCACAACATCTGGAGGAAAAAAATCATTAAGTTGGCCCTCATCAAAATTAAAAAAACTTCTGTTTTGTAAAAGACACTATTAGGAGAATGAAAAGACCAGCCACATTCTGGGAGAAAATATTTACAAAACACAAGGGAGCCGTATCCAAAACACACAAACACTGAAAACTGAACAAGAGGGGCAACTGGGTGGTTCAGTCAGTTAAGTGTCTGACTCTTGATTTCAGCTCAGGTCATGATCTCGGGGTTGTGAGAATGAATCCCACACTGGGCCCTGCACTGGGTTTCGCGCTGGGTATGGAGCTTCTCCCTTTGCCCCTCCCTGACCTCTCTCTCTCAAAACAAAACAAAATAGCAATAAGAAAGCACATAACCTAATTTAAAAGATTCAGAAGATTTGAACAGACACCTCACCAAAGAAGATATAAGGAAAGGATGGTAAACACGCATATGAAAAGATGCTGAACATGATATGTCTTTAGGGAATTGTAAATTAAAACAACAATGATATATCACTACACGCCCACTAGAATGGCCAAAACCCAAAACACTGACAACACCAAATGCTGGCAAGCATGTGAAACAACAGGAGCTCTCATTCGTTGCTGATAGGAATGCAAAATGGTATAGCCACTTGGAAGATAGTCTGGAAGTTTCTAAAAACAACCATACACTCTTATCATACAATCCTGCAGTCATGCTTGTTGGTATTTACCCAAAAGGGCTGAAAACTTATGTTCACACCCAAACCTGCACATGGATGCTTATATATAGCAGCTTCATTCATAATTGCAAAAATGTGGAAGCAATCAAGATGTCACTGAAGTAGGTAAATGGATAAACCGTGGTATATCCCGGCAAGGGAATACTCAGGGCTAAAAGGAAATGAGCTATGGACCCATGAAAAGACATAGAGGAAAGTTAAATGCATATTACTAAGTGATAGAAGCCAATCTGAAAAGGCTATATATTGCGTGATTCCAACTAGATGACATTCTGGGAAGGGCAAAACTATGGCGACAGGAAAAATATTGGTGGTTGCCAGAGGGAAGGGAGGGAGGAAGAAATAGGTCAGCACTGGGGATTTGGGGAGCAGTGAAGTTTTTCTGTATATTATGAAATGTGTATATATCATACATTTGTCAAAACCCATAGAATGTAGAACATAAAAAGTGAAACTTAAAGTATGGACTTCAGTTAATAATCATGTGTAAGGGTGCCTGGGTGGCTCATCTGGTTAAGCATCTGACTCTGAATTTTAGCTTAGGTCATGACCACAGGGTCATGAGATCCAGCCCTGTGTCAGGCTCTGAGCTCAGTGGGGAGTCTGCTTGAGGTTCTCTCTCTCCCTCTTCCTCTGCCCCTCCCCCATGCACACCCTCTCTCTCTCTCTCAAATAAATAAATCTTTAAACAATAATAAAATAGTGTATCAATACACTATTTTAGCAAATGTAGCACTATGTAGCAAATATACCACACTATTACAAGATTCAAATAATAGGGAAAACTATGTGTTGGGGGGAGAAAGAGTTTGTGGCAATTCTCTGTACTTTACAATAAACTTTTTGTAAGCATAAAGATGGTTTAAAAAATAAAGTATACTACTCTCTTGGTGTCAAATAAAATACAATAAAATCTTTTAAAAAATAAAGTATACTAATTAAAAAAAATAAATTGACCATATATGTGCAGGTTCATTTATCTACAAGTCTATCCTTATTGAAATACCACACTTTCTTGATTCCTTAGCTGTACACTGAGTCTTGAAATCAGATAGTGTTGTTAAGTCAGAAACCGTAAATCTGAGATGTCACCTTACATCCAAAGCTTTATATTGATAGGTATAGTGTAGATAGATAGATCCATTGATAATGACAGAAGCACCAAGACTCTGAGTCAGAAATCACACCATTCTTTACTCACGATTTAATAGTGTCCATAGTATCACTGTCTCATAGATGGTGTGATGACAGTCCAATGTGTCCTGCACTTACAGTGAGATCATACCATAGGAAAGGCCCCCTGAGATTAAGAATTTGAGGGAAGAAGGGAGGAGTCCCTGCTCCAGAATGTAGGCATCCAGATTCAGAGAGGATAGGATGCTCCTTTGAATGGGAGCAGATAGCTCTACCATGAGGAGACATATGGGTCAGGTTCAACATGCACAACATGTGAAGAACAAATGTCTCCAGGGTTCAAGAATAGACATTCCCTCTATTTATAGCACATCTGTTTCTGTGGTTCAGAAAGTTTGGACTGTACAGGAACACTGAGAAATCCGGGAAGTATTGCCTTGGTACAAGTATAACTTCTCTAACCTTGTTTTTCTTTTTCAAAATTATTTTGGCTGTTCTTATCCTTGGCATTTCTTTAGGAATTTTATTTTATTTTTTTTAAATTTTATTTATTTATTTGACAGACAGATCACAAGTAGGCAGAGAGGCAGGCAGAGAGAGAGGGGGAAGCAGACTCCCCACCGAGCAGAGAGCCTGATGCGGGGCTTGATCCCAGGACCTCAGAACCATGACCTGAGCCAAGGGTGGAGGCTTTAACCCACTGAGCCACCCAGGCGCCCCTCCATAGGAATTGTAAAATCATCTTGTCAATTTCCTCAAAAAAGTATATTAGGATTTTAAATGGGATGGCACTTAATCTATAGATCCATTTAGGGAGGATTAGCATTTTTACAGTATTGAGATTTCCAATATATGAACAGGGTATATTTCTCCATTTACATAGCTCTTAATTAATTTCTCATTGTCATGTTTTGCATGTTTCAATATACATGCCTTTTATATATTTATTTAATTTTATTCTTAAGTAGTTTCTGATGTTACTTTACAGCTACAAAGATTTGGCATTCTACTACTGGGTGTTTACTTGCTGAATTCAAAAACACTAACTTGAAGGGATACATGCACCCCTATGTTTATAACAGCATTATGTACAAGAGCCAAATTATAGAAGCAGTCCATGTGCCCACTGATGAATGGATAAAGAGTGTGTGTGGGGGGGGGAATATATATATATACACACATATATATGTATATATTCATGTGTGTGTGTGTATATATTTCATCCATAAATGGAATGAAATCTTTCCATTTGCAAAAATATAGATGGAGCTAGAGAACAGAATGCTAAGCAAAATTAGTCAATTGGAGAAAGACAAGTACCATATGACTTCACTCATATGTGGAATTTAAGAAATAAAACAAAGAAAGAAAAATAAAGAAACAAACCAAGAAACAAACTCTTAACTGTAGAGAACAAACTGCTGGTTACCAGAGAGGAAGTGGGAGGGGGGATGGGTGAAATAGATAATGAGGTCAAGGAGGCAATTGTGATGAGCACCAGGTGTTTCATGGGAGTGTTGAATCACTATATATTGTACTGAAACTATTATTACACAGTATGTTGAGCAGATTGGAACTAAAGTAAAAGCTCAATTAAAAAAAGGTTCATGTTTGGGGCGCCTGGGTGGCTCAGTGGGTTAAGCCGCTGCCTTCGGCTCAGGTCATGATCTCAGAGTCCTGGGATCGAGTCCCGCATCGGGCTCTCTGCTCAGCAGAGAGCCTGCTTTCCTCTCTCTCTCTGCCTGCCTCTCCATCTACTTGTGATTTCTCTCTGTCAAATAAATAAATAAAAATCTTTAAAAAAAAAAAAAAAAGGTTCATGTTCTAATTCATGGTCAATAATAGTAATACAATTGATTTTTGGAAAGTTACTTTGTATCTTTCAACCTTGATAAATTCACTTATTAATCTAGTTGATTTTTTTTATAGATTTCTTAGAGTTTCCCTCCTTTTTAATCTCTATGCTTTCATTTCTTTTTTTTTTTTTTTTGTACCTTATTGCACTAGCTAGGATCTTCAATATAATGCAGAAGGGGTGAGAATGAACATCCTTGCTGTTTTTCACTGTTGAGTATAATATTAACTATAGGTTTGCTACAGATGCCCTTAATCATGGTGAACCTTAATTAGGTTTTCTTCTATTCCTAATTCGCTGAAAGTTTTGATTTCTTATTTTTTAAAATAACAAGTTGTTGTTGAATTTAATCAAATGTTTTTTCTGCATCTATTGAAATGATTATGTGCTTTCATCCTCTATTCTATTAAAATGATGAATGATATTGAAGAATTTTGGGGTATTAACCAAACATGAATTCAAACTCCAAGCACAAACACCACTTGGGCATGATGTATTATCCTTTTTACATATTGTTGAATTCAATTTGTGAATATTTTGTTAAGAATATTTCTGTCAATATTCATGGATATCAATCTGTAGTTTTCTTTGTTTATAATGTTTTTGTCGATTTCAGGATCCAAACTTTTGTGTATACCCAAGGACTAACCAATAGATACAATTTCCACTGCTCTTCATTTCATTTCTCTTCAGTCTAAAAACTTTTTTTTTAGCATTTCTTAATAGTGTAGGTTTCATGGTGACGGATCCCCTTTGTTTTACACTATTTGGAAAAGATTTTATTTCATCTGTATTCTTAAAGGATGTTTTCACTGAGTATAGAATTCTTGATTGACAATTTTGTCTTTCAGCACTCTAAAGATGTTCTTCCGTTTTCTCTTGGCCTCCATGTTTTCTAAGAAGTCAGTGGGAAATGGGATTGCTATTCCTGGTATGTAATATGTTGTTTTTCTCTTGCTGCTTTTAAAATACCCTTTATTTTTGGCTTTCAACACATTGACTTGGATGCATCTCAGGAGATCTTTGTGTTTATTCTATGTGGTATTTTTTTTTATCATCTTGTATCTGCAGAGTTCTGTGTTTAATCAAGTTTAGGAAAATTTGGGGGGGGTGGGAGATCAGGGTACCAGGTGGTGGGTATTATAGAGGGCACGGATTGCATGGAGCACTGGGTGTGGTGAAAAAATAATGATACTGTTGTGCTGAAAATAAATAAATTATAAATAAATAAATAAATAAATAAATTTGTCTATATATGACAAAAAAAAAGTTTAGGAAAATTTGGGCCTTGGTTTCTTCAAATTTTTTTTTCTCCTCATTATTTCTCTTTCCTTCTTTCATATTCCAATTACACAAACATTGGACCTTTGTATATCATTTAACTGGCACTTGAATTTCTGCTTAAATGTTTCAAAATTTTGTTTTCTCTGTGTTCTTCATTTTAGATCATTTGTATTGTCCTATCTTGCATGCTATTTAGTCTTTTCTCTGGTGCATCTATTTGGCTATATTTTTTATTTCAGAAAGGTATTTTTTTGTTCTGGAATTTCAATTTAGTTTTTTTTTTTTTTTTTAATGTGTCTATATCTCTGGTGAGATTTCCTGTTTGCTGAGATTTTCATTTGTTCAAAGCATATTTCATTCACTTCATTGACAATAATTATGATACCCACATCAAAATCTCTGAGTTCCAATTTGGGCTCAAGTTGGGATATGGCTTAGCTGATTTTCTTTTCTTGAGTCTTATTTTCTTGATTCTTCATGTGACTGGTCATTTTAGATTGATCCTAGACATTATAAGTGTTAAGTTGTAGAAATTCTGCATCCTGTTATTTTTCGCCAATGACTACTTTTTTCCATGTGTTTGCAGCAAAGTTGTGTGTGAAAACTCCACTTTTAGATGATAGCTCTGATCTCAGTTCAGTTCTTGTTTTTTTAAGCTGAGCTACTTTAAGCTTGTTTCATATACATGTGGCAGAGTTGTGTGGCAGAGATGTGTGTCAGAGTTATGGGTACACAGAGTTTGAGCATCCTGTCTCTGAATTTCTCCTATCTATGACCCTCCCACTCTCCTCAGCATTCATTGTTTCGTGGCATCATCTTTCCAGTTCATTGGATTCATCCTTCTTGTTTCCTGGGTCAGAAAACCTGGGGTTTTGTCCACGTAAGCCACCACTGGTGCTTATGCATGCTACGTGGACTGCCCTTAGCCATAGGTGAAAGGCCACAGAGATGGGAATTTTTACTCATTCATTCATTCATTCATTCATTTGACAGAGACACAGTAAGAGAAGGAACACAAGCATGGGAGTTGGAGAGGGGGAAGCAGGCTTCCCACTGAGCATGGAGCCCAATGTGGGACTCAATCCCAGGACCCTGGGATCATAACCTGGGCCGAGGGCAATGCTTAACAACTCCGAGATCCCAAGAGCTGGGAATTTTCTTCTGTGGCTTCCCATTTCACCTTCCCCAGCAAGCCGGTACTCCCCGTCAGAGTCTGTCAGATTCTCTTCACTCTCCAGTACTTTCAGTAATTACTGTTTGTGTCATGTTCAGGTTTTATAATTGCTTTTTGCATAGGGGAAGGGCTTGTCTGATTGTGTTCTAGTTCATCATACCCAGAAAGAGGATCTTTTTTTTTTTTTTAGATCCTTTCGTTGAGATTTTGCCATATAAATAGCTGTAGAACGCTGGGAGGGCTGGAGGGAATGGCTGCTGTCTCCCTCTGCACAGGCCACTAATGATGTCATGAGCGAGGGGGCTTGAGAGGGAGCCTGAGAATGACTAGAAGGAGAGAGAACCCTGAATGCTAACTGCCATGAGCAATCTGATAAGAGAGGAAGAGAGAGAAAGAAGGAAGGAAGAAAGGAAAGAAAAAAAAGGAGGGAAGGAGGAAGGAAGAAAAGCAGAATCTTGATTGCAGTTTTGATATCAGAATGGACATGATTAGACTTTAACACCCAAAAAGCAGACTTCCTGTTATTACCTGAAAGTAACTATGGGATCTGTGTGATATTCTTTTCATGGGTAGGGAAAAATACTTCAAATAGAATGTATTTGAAAAAAGGGCAGTGTTTTTTTTTTTTTTTAAGATTTTATTTATTTGACAGAGAGAAATCACAAGTAAGCAGAGAGGCAGGCAGAGAGAGGAGGAAGCAGGCTCCCCACAGAGCAGAGAACCTGATGCGGGGCTCGATCCCAGGACCCTGGGATCATGACCTGAGCTGAAGGCAGAGGCTTTAACCCACTGAGCCACCCAGGCGTCCCAAGGGCAGTGTTTAGATAAAGATAAAGAAGAAGTTTCAAGTGGGCCAAGTGGAGGAAAAAGATTTCATTATTTTTCCATTCCACAAATCACTTTATACCACTTATACCATAAATCACTATATATCACTTTCTACCCCCATTCCCATCTAATCAGTATGGCTATATCACAATTTTTGGTTAAAGTCATATTAATTATCTTTTTCATCATATGCAATATCGTTGATAATACAGCCACAGAGTATATTGTGAATACATTTCTTTCTTGTACTGTTTTCTGCCTAGAGGTAGTAATTGACTTGGATTTGTTTGTTCATTTGCACATATGAGTTTTTGTTCACTTTGTTCTGCAATTACCTATCACTAATTTACCTTCTGGCTTTCTTGATAGCACAATAAATCTCTCAATACATTCAGAATCATTAAGTGATTTGTTGATTTTTTGTTTATTTCCCCCTTAAAGACAGATCTTCTAGAATTCTCCACCTTCGGCTCTCTCCTGTCCATCTGCTCTCTGTATAGTTGCCACTCTGTGACATCCTTCTTCATTGTCCAAAGGAATTCCTCTCACCTGCTGTGTTAGCCTTCCTGTTCCCTGGACCCATCTCTTCTTCTCTTTGCTCTATTCTGTCATTCAAATGAAGCATATTCTTGAGGATATTCCTGAAAAGTAGTGCACAAGAAGTACATTTTTTGAGATGTCATGTGTCTACAGATGCCTTTATTCTGCCTCACAAATTATTGACAGTTTGGTTGTGTAGATCCTTAACCACTGAGTCTGTACTGCTTTTATTATGGAATGATATTTATAATTAATAAACACAAACAATTATATTAAGAAACAAAGTTAGGGAAACAAGAAAGTTCTAGCTGATTTCTCTGTCCATTCAAGCAATGGTCTTAATGTCTCCTTTCATTGAAGCAGGGGTTTGGGGTCTGGAGTGACCATGTTGTAATCACCTGAAAGCATTCCTTCCCTCATTCCTTCACTCACTTCCTTCCTTTAATACGCTTCTAGAAGAAAACATAGTGGAAAATCCATGCTCAGTAGGGGTAGGTAAAATTCCTTAGGTAGGAATAGTACAAACTACAAAAGAAAGGAATTGATAAATTATATTTCATCAATACTAAAAAATGTCTTCCCACAAAAATTTAATAAAAAATGAAATGGCAATCTATAGAGAGGAGAAAATGTTTGCAATCCATAGATCTGGCAAAGAACACATATCCAGAAGATGTAAAGGATTCTTACACCTCAATAATGGAAGTGGGGAAAAGCCTTATTTTAAAATGGGCAAAAGACTTGAACTGACACTTCACCAAAAAGATACAGGGATGGTCAATATGTACATGAAAAGATGCCCAATATCAGTAGTCATCAGAGAAATGTAAATGAGACCACAATGAAATACTCCTACACACCCACCAGGAGGGCTAAAATTAAGAGGACTGCCCAGATCAAATGTTGTTAAGGATGCAGACCCACGGGAGCTCTCCTGTACACCTGCTGGAAATGTGCCATATGCTATGATC
This sequence comes from Mustela lutreola, assembly GCF_030435805.1. Classification (NCBI taxonomy): domain Eukaryota; kingdom Metazoa; phylum Chordata; class Mammalia; order Carnivora; family Mustelidae; genus Mustela; species Mustela lutreola. Next base: position 33,351,010 of record NC_081297.1, on the reverse strand, counting down.
ACTTTGGAAAAGAGTTCACAGATTCTTACAAAGTTAAAAATATACTTCTATGACCTAGTCATTCCAGTCCTAGGCAGTTACCCAAGAAAAACAAAAACTTAGGTTCATAGAGACTTTCACATGAATTGTCCCAGCAACTTCATTCATAATAACCAAAACCTGGAAGCAATTCCAGTATCTGTCAACTGGTGAATAGATACACAAATTGTGGTATATCCATATGATGCAATAGTACTCAGCAATAGATATAAAAAAACTAGAGAGAGAGAGAGACAGAGAACAAGAACAAGCAAGGGGAGTGGCAAGCAGAGGGAGAAGCAGAGCAAGGAGCCCCATGCAGGGCTCAATCCCAGGACCCTGGAACCATGACCTGAGCTGAAGGCAGATGGTTAAATGAAGGGAGCCACCCAGGTGCCCCATAAATAAAATCTTTTTTAAAAATGGGGGTGCCTTCGGTTCAGGTTATGATCCTGGGGTTCCGAGATCGAGTCCCGCTTCAGGCTCCCAACTCCATGGGGACTCTGCTTCTCCCTCTCACCTTCTTCCCTCTCATGCTCTCTCGCACTCTGTCTCTCTCAAATAAATAAAGAAAATCTTAAAAAAAAAAAGACTTAAAAAACTACTTATAACACAACAACATGGATTAATGTCTCAAAAATACACTGAGCAAAAGCACAAGACACAAAGAGTTCATATGATACTACATTTAGAAGAAATAGTGGGAGAGGCAAACTAATCTATAGTTGCTGTCTGGGTGTATGTTGGGGGGGGTTCTGTGATGGGATTCGAGGAAACTTCTTGGAGTAAAGGAAATATTCTGTATCTTAATTGTTGTGGTGCAGAAATTTGTCAAAACTCATCTATCTTCGGGGCACCTGGTTGGCTCAGTCAGTAGAACATGTGACTCTTGATCTTGGGGTTGTGAGTTTGAGCCCCATGTTGGGTGTAGGGATTACTTAAAAATAAAATATATTTGTTAAAGATTTTATTTATTTGAGAAAGAGAGAGAGAGCACAAGTCAGGGAGAGGAAGAGACAGAGGGAGAAGCAGATTCCCTGCTGAACAGGGAGGCCCCCCAACACTGGGAGAATCAATCCCAGGTCCCCAGAATCATGACCTGAACCAAAGGGAGGTGCTCAACCCACTAAGTCACCCAGGCGCCCTTAAAAATAAAATCTTAAAACAAAACCAAAAACACCTTATCTATGCATACTTTAAATGGTCGTGTTTCATTATAGTTGATTTAAAGATGACCAGGTCATGGACACTATAGCCTTGAAGCTATGGCGGGTGGGAGAGGTTGTGGTCTTTCAACTCTCTGATTAGAAGAGTAAGTCTGTCTCAGTAGGGGGGAACTGTAGAAGGTTAGCTCCGATTGCTGATTTAAGGCACATTTTCTCAAAATCAGTAATAAAGGAGATATTTCTTAAGCACAATATAACTTACCGACTTAACCATTCACTTATTTGTGCTCCCATGCCTCACCAACCTCACCCATGCTGAGATGTAAGCTTTCTGAAGCTTGTGTTCATTGTAGGTATCAGCAAGATATCCATACAGTAGGTATCAGTAAGATAAAATAGATACCCATCTGTTATCTTCTACGTCTTATTTCTCCATTGGTTCCAAACTCAGGAGGAGAAGATAAGAGTTGTTATTTGTCTCCTAAGACTCCAACAGCCTTCTTCCTCCTACTGAAAACAGTGATAACAATAGCACAATAATAAACCATAAATCGGCTAACATTTATGGGGTGTTTACTATGTGTCAGAATTACTATGTGTGAAAATGCTTATAAAATGTTATGTCTTTCAATCCTCATAATAATCCAATAAAATGGGCACCATGTTTATTTGCATTTTGGAGTTGATAAAGCCAAGGCATAGAGAAGTTAAGTAGTTCACCCATGGCCATACAGTTAGTAGGTAGTAGACCTGAGTTTTGAATCCAGGCAATCTGATTCTTGAATGCTGACCTTATTTACAAAACAGCCTGAGCAAAGGTAGATTTTATTAGGTCAGTTCTCTGCTGTAATTCTTTCAAGGGATCGTCAAAATCCTTAGGGGAAAACAACAGTGATAAATCTTGCTATCATACAGAAAGCAAGGGCTCTAGAGGACCTGGTCCCTTAGGAAGCAGTTTCTCCTCACTTGCTATTCCAGGGCCATCCCCACTTTATTTTGGGTTCCCAGGTACAGTAAACGATGCCCTGCCCCCCGACTTTTGCACATGCCTTTGCATCATACAAAGGTAGAAGCCTCCCCTCTACCAAATTTCCCTCCAACCCACACCATTGCTTTCTTCCGGCTTTGTTGAAATATCACATTTTCAGAGAAGCTTCTACCCCTTCTTCTCCAAGTCCAACTGTAACTCCCCTTTATTCTCTCTCATTTTAACCTGTGTTATATAGCCATAGCCCTGATCACAATCTGAAATTATTTTCCTATTTTGATGTGTAACTGGTACGACCTGCTTCACCAGCTTGGGGTGAAAATTAAGTCACAGCTTTATGCTTCATGTCAGCACTGGCTCTAGTTTCCACTTGCCAGACTTCCAGGAAGCTTACTCCCTTCCTGGGGTGGTGGGAAGGCTCTTACCCCAGCAAACTGTCCAATAACCTCAGGGATTTACTCAACTTGAAGAGGCTAGTCCTAATCCCAGATACCTCGACGAGAATCATCTGGAGTTTCTGGGCTGCTTTTGTAGTTGGCTCTGTTGTTGTTTTCCTCAGTTGTTAAAAACGGAGTCCGTACTCTGTGCTCGATCATTGTGCACTATCTTCGGCTCACTTGGTCCGTCTGGGTAGACCTCACTCGGGTTCAGTGTGTCAGGATGTGCGCACCCCGCCCAGCTCCTCGGCTTGGCCCCAGGCTGGGCCAAGATTAGCTCCCAGACCCCAAGTGCCTACACCCACCCTGTGACCACACCAGTCCCAGCACCACACCCCACTCACCAGCCAGCCCTACCCTTTTGTGGTGTTTAATGACAGGGTGCTGCTGAGATCCATTAGGACCCCTCCCTCCCACTTCAGTGTAGACAGCTTTCACTCCAGAGTGCCTTGTGGGATCCCCCTGAAACTACTCCCTGGAAGCACTGCCTGGGAGCACATGCACCCTGCTCTGCTCAGCCTCCCTCCCTTCTCCTCTCCCCTGGCCCTGCCTGCTTAGCAAACCACTTACTGATCATCTGCCTCATCATCTGCCCCTCCTGAAGCTCTCTCCTGAAGCCATCCTGATGGGACAGTTTCTGAAACATAACAACCATGGCCAAAGCCTCCTTCACTTTCATCCCAGGAAGTTCTGGGTCCCCTTGGGGGACGCTTGGGTTAGCCCACCTCCCCAGCTGGCCCAGAGGAATTAGGAAAAGCAGTTTCCATCCAGTACACACACACAGGCACTTCTTTATTTCTTTGCCCCAGAGCCACAGGGCCACTTGCCCTCCATTACCAAGAAGGGCCACTGGAGTGATTCTTCCTGACACAGACAATTTTCTCCCGAATAACTGGAATTTTCCTAGATAGAAACTGTGGGACACTTATACATAGACATTCATTTCAGAATTTTTTAAAAATAGAATTCCATTCCAAGTGTTGCCTAGCTGCATCAAGCTCCCTGTTTCCGCCTCAGGTCCTCTGTTTTTTTCTGGAAACCCAGGGGTTCCCACCACTCCTGGCTTATGGTGGGCATTCAATCCACATTGGTTGAATGAATGAAAGAATCACCAACTCCTGAATAAACCTGTGTCTATCCATAAACTAGGACAAGAATTTGAGAACCAAAAGATTAACAGGAAATTATCCAATAATCTTATTAAAGACTATGTACGTGTTTATATAAATGTAATTTTATACATTTCTTATTTTGAAACTTTCAAAAAGATTTCAGACATTCAAAATTGTATAAAAAGTAATATATTAGGGGCACCTGGGTGGCTCAGTTGATTAAACATCTGCCTTCTCTTCAGGTCATGATCCCAGGGTCCTTGGATTGAGCCCCGCATAAGGCTGCGTGCTCAGTGGGGAGCCTGCTTCTCCTTCTTCCTCTGCCTGCCACTCTGCCTACTTGAGCTCTCTACCCCATAAAAAAATCAAATATTTTTAAAAAGTACACACACACACACACACATATATATATAAACTCCAGGAAACCCACCACAGAGTTTAAGAAAGAAACCAAAACTGGAGTAGTTGAAGCCACCTGGGCATCCCTTCCCCCTTTCCTTCCCACTGGAGGTAACCATTGTTCTAAAGGTTAGGAAACTTCCACAGTCTTCCAAAGGGCAGCACATCACACTGCAGGATCTCGCCCCTCCCCCTCCAGTCGCAGGTGATTAAAGGTGAGCCCCTGATGCACCTGAGCCAATCAGCTGCTGCTCCTCAGGAATGTGCGATGGAGGGCCCGAGTTAATTTGCTGTGATGAGCAAAACTGACAGGTTATGCTAATTTATGGCTTAGCCCTTTTTCGGGTGTGGTCATGTGAGCAAGAACAACAAGAAGGGATAAAACAGGCAGAGCACTTGCACCTGAGAAAAAGGGCGGAGGAGGAGGGGAGGGAGGAGGAGGGACGAGGGAGGGGGAAGGGAGAGGGGAAGTGACTTTGACCTTATTACCAAATAGTTTTCCACTTCACTGTCCCACCCCTCTAAAGCCTCCCTGCTTTTGGACTTTTAATTTGTGAGAGTCTTTTATAAAACCTTCCCGTGATCTCCATTTTACTTGGACGGGTTCTATTACTTTAAACTAAATTATTCTTTTCTTTTTTTTTAAGATTTTATTTATTCATTTGACAGAGATCACAAGTAGGCAGAGAGTCAGGCAGAGAGAGAGGAAGGGAAGCAGGCTTCCTGCTGAGCAGAGAGCAGGGCTCTATGCCAGGACCCTGAGCTCATGACCTGAGCTGAAGGCAAAGGCTTTAACCAACTGAGCCACCCAGGCGCCCCATAAAATAAATAATTCTTAAGATAAGCTTTCCCTACAAAAAAAGAAATTTTATTCCCTAATTACAAGTGGACAAAATTCCTAGAATCCTAGAACTTGATTCACTTGACAGGTATTTACTGAGCACCTGCTAAGTACCAGGTTTTGGTACAAATCTTTGGTTCAGCTTTCTAGTCAAGGGGACCAACCAGCTCTGGTTTGGGGGACTTTGCCAATCCCTGCATCCTGACACCCACCTCAGTGCCAGTAAATGGGGCCCTGGGTTACCCTATTTCCACCCAAAGTAGAAACCCTCCCACAACAAACCCTTGTTGTCTTCCAGTAGCTGATAACACACAAATATTTGCCTAGACTAACAGAAAATTCTTTGTGCTGAGTTTGATTCCATCTTTATATAGTTTCTACTGCCATATTCTGCTTCCGGTTCTTCTCACAAAACATATTTTTCGTCAGTTGTTAAAATGTATTCCTTTCTGACCAGCCATGTGCGATAATTTAAACCTGGAGTGGTTTTCTATTGTCTACCCGGAGCAGGCACGAACTGGAGTCCTCCCCAGCTCCGACCGTCCCCCAAGGCTGCGCTTACTCCATTCTCTTCCTTGGGAGGGACTTCTGGGAACCCCTCTCTCACTTGGGCCAAGTGATCCCAAGGGGTGACCGATACACATGAAGTCCTTCATGCATTCGCCCGAGTCCTCCATCCATTCGCCAAACACATCCACGGAACCTCAGGCACCTATGGGAAAATTGGGGAGATGGGTCCTGAATTCCAGGAAATCTACAGCCTTGTGAATGCTCCATTCTATGAGATGCTCAGACGCTAATGCGCATGCGAGAGAAGAGGAATGACCGGCAGCTGTAAGAATCAGTAGTTACTTGAGATGAAAGCACAGTCTGAAAAGCAAGCGCAGAAGTGCGGCTTTCCCAAGCGCACAGGCATCACGAATGTGTTCACGGTCATTATCATATTAACAGGCGTATTCATCAGCTTTCTAACCGGGACCGAGTCCCTGAGGAAATGGGACGGAAGCCTGCTCTTCCATCTTCCCCATCTCAGGTTATGGCCTCTCTGTCCTTTGTGGGTCTCACCTATGGCTGCACATTGGAATCGCCCAGAGAGCTTTAAAAATTGATGCCAGGGGCCCCTGGTGGCTCAGTTGGTTGGGCTGTCAGCTCTTGATTTGGACTCAGGTCATGATTTTGGGGTCGTGGGATGAAGCCTGGTGTCAGTCTCTGAGCTCAGTGGGGAGTGTGCTCAAGCATTCTCTCTCTTCCTCTGCCCTTCCCTCTGCTCATGCTCTCTCTCTGAAATAAATAAATAGATAAATCTTAAAAAACAAATAAACAAACAAACAAACAACCGGGACGCCTGGTCTCACCTCAGAGTTTCTAGTTGATGTGTGGCATGGTGTAGACATAAGATTTCTGAATCTCTCCCAAGCAATCCAATGGGCGGCTAAGGTTGAGCCAAGACCTCCTTGACCTCTCTTTCCACGCCCGCCTCCTATTCAGTAGCAGTGCTGTTGGCTCTGCTTTCCAAGGAAACACCTCTCCCACCAGTTCTCCAGCCCTGACTGCCCACCAGCTCCCAACCCTGAGTCTGTCAGGGGCCCTCTGACTACCAGCAGCTGCCCACCTGCAGTTGGCTTTCAGCCTGACCATCAGAGAGGTTTTTAAGCCCAGGTTAGGTGACTGCCCCCTTTGTTCTAAACTCCTCCATACCTCTTAGAGGGGATTGGGGGGTCTTTTTTTTTTTTTTTTTTTTTTTTAAAGATTTTATTTATTTATCAGAGAGAGAGAGGGGGGAGAGAGCGAGCACAGGCAGACAGAATGGCAGGCAGAGGCAGAGGGAGAAGCAGGCTCCCTGCTGAGCAAGGAGCCCGATGTGGGACTCGATCCCAGGACGCTGGATCATGACCTGAGCTGAAGGCAGCTGCTTAACCAACTGAGCCACCCAGGCATCCCTGGGGGGTCTTTATCTAGCTGGATTCCTGGTTATCACTTTGACCTCCTCTCCTGCCATTGTCCCCCATCCCCCTCCTGGGCCTTCAACCCTGTGGCCGCCCCTGATGTTTCCGAACACCCTCAAGGTTTTCGTACCGGGAGACCTCTGCCTGAACTGCCTTCTTCAGGTGGTTGCATGACCTCCTCCCTAATTTAGCCAGGTCTCTGCTGGGATATCACCCTCACCGAGGCCTTCTCAGGGCATCCCGTCTAACATCGCACCCCCGGCCATTACTCTCTATGCCTGTATCATCCTTTGGTTTTCTTCTTAGAGTGTATCACCTATTACCTATTTCTGTTTGTCTGATCTCTTCCCCACCCCATTAGAATGAGAACTCCAGGGAACACATTCTCTCTGCTCTCTGTTCTGCTGCATCTGCAGAACCTAGAACAATAGAAGTTGCTCGATAAATGCTATTAGAAAGAACAAAGGAAGACAGGTACATTTTAATGGGAGAGGAAAGGTCTGGCGTTGCCAAAGTAGAGCAAGTCAATGCAGGGTCCGTTTCTTCTGCCCCTTATTGGCTGAGCGACCCTGAACAAGTTACTTCACCTCTCTGAACCTTGATGTCTTCATCTATCCATGGTGATACTAACAGTACCTGTAGGTCTCAAAAAGTTGTTGGATTACATGGAGTCCTGTATGAGTAGCAGAGCAAAGTGCCTACAAGTGGGAGAACATGACCGAGAAACCATAGCTGTGATGATTGTGTATAGTATTAGCAGGGCCGGGCAGAGGAGCCAAAACCCAGAGCCGTGGATACTCTAGGAAAGATGATCTTCCTGTGGGAAGGAAGGGAGGGCATCTTGGACAAAGCACAGAGCTGGGAGGCAGGGAATTCAGGCTGGTGAAACAGGTTGGTGGCTGATGATGGTTGGTGACCCAAGTCAAGTCTTTGCTCTGAAAACCCATTTTTTTATACCTCTAGACCTCACAGGGTTTTTTGAGGATCAAAAGAAATATTGTGTACCATTCTTCGTTTGAAACACATACATTTGAAAAGAGCCACGTAGAGAAATACTGTGTACACTTCTTTTCAAAACATAAATTGCTACATAAAGGCCCTTATTATGATCTCCCAACTTTGTCCAAGGCTGTCTATATAAACACATGCTTGTCTTGTCCTTCTCATCTGAGGCTGTCCTATCCTCCAGGGACTGGCATTCTTAGGGACTGGCCAAGTGAGAACATGGCTGGTTAGCTGCACCCATCTCTGCTCAAAGGCTCTGTTTCTCCCCAGATTTATTTTGTATTTTAGTCTATTTTAATATGGGCTCTTGGCAAGACACATGTAGTTTTTTATTATTCTACTTCATCATGTTATAATTTCTTTAGGAGATACTATTTGACTTTGAAAAATATCTAGTCTTCCTGGGGTGGCTCAGTGGGTTAAGCCTCTGCCTTTGGCTCAGGTCATGATCTCAGTGTCCTGGGATCAAGCCCTGTGTCAGGCTCTCTGCTCAGTGGGGAGCCTTCTTCCTCCTCTTTCTCTCTGCCTGCCTCTCTGCCTACTTGTGATCTCTCTCTGTCAAATAAATAAACAAAATCTTAAAAAAAAGGAAAAAATCTAGTCTTCCTAATGTACATATGATACTCATCTTTGTTGATGTAATCCCTTTGTTGTGTTTAAAAATATATACATAAGTTACATATGCATATTATATGTAATATGACATCTAATTTGTGAAGTATATTATTTATACTTAGGCTCACTTTTACTCCTTTAATCCTTTCCTTATTTTAATCTCCACAGTTCAGTCATGTATGTCTTAGGAATACTTTTCCTTTATTTGCCTTTATTCGTGAATTCATTTAGTCATTTAGTCACTCAATAAATATGTGTGGAGTGCCTATTATGTGCTACTGTTGTATTGAAGGTAATGCAGCAGAACAGATTTAAAATGAAGAACTATGGTGAGGGGAATAAAACAGGGAGGAAGATAAGGGATTTCACTGAAAAGAGTTTCAACATTACGGAGGGATGGCCAGGGAGGGCTGACTGAGAGAGTGACATTTTTGTTAGACTGAGGGAGTGAGGGACAGTTCTAGCACCGTGCAGAATAATGCCCCAGGAAGAGGGAATGATAAGTGCAAAGGCCCCGGGGTATGAGTCAAGTCAGAGAAAGAGAGAAGAAGCAGCATGAGGAGGGGGAGTGGTAAGAGGTGGGGTCATGCACAGGTCTGATCTTGCAATAGGTGAACTCTGGATGTACATGAAGACTAGCCCCTTACTACTGTTTAGGAATTGCTAGTGAGATCACTAGCTGGCAGTGTGACTTCATTGGTATGACATCACATCAATTAACTTCAATAATTTCATTTCATTTAAAGGACCCAGGATGCTAGAATTCCCTGAGGACCACTTTTCTAACATGTCATCCTAGATTCCACCCCACTAGGTCAGCGAAGTCACCTTTTCCTACACTCATCCTCACTGGTTCTCCTTTTTGAGTCCACAGACCCCACTCCTCTTCAATGCCTTTCCTTTCTTGAAGACCGAGGCAGGGCTCCTGCTTCCCAAAGGATGCACTTCCCAGTGTCCCACAACCTCTGGCTCCTATGCTTTTTTGATTTTGTTAACATTACACATGCATTTGCTTTGATGTAAAAAGGAAACAAAAATATTCTCCACTCTCTTTCTGAAAGTTCTACTTGTTAAAGTTGGTCAAATTTGAAAGTGGCATTTTATAGAGTCATTGACCTAAATAGGCAACCTAAATTATGCCATCTGCTACACGAGTGGAGTTTATGTAACACCACAGTAGAGGGGAGAGCTGGAAGCTGTTTAAGGTTGTCCATCAATACCACTGCCTTCCGGGGACTGAGTCCCTTAGGACACCACCTGTCATGTTCTTCTTGGTAGTTTTAAATATCCTTCGTGACTGGTCTAGCATTCCAACTACACGAATAATTTTGCTGTTTTCTTTTACAGTTCTTTGGAATAGGAGTGCTTTTCACCCTAACAATGTTTACAGAACCTCATTTTGGGGCTCTTTCCTGTACTGCATACATTAGCTGTTGTTCTTATTATTTTAAACACCTAAAAACAGAATAAAGAGGGGGCGTCTGGATGGCTTAGTTGTTGGGCTTCTGCCTTTGGCTCCAGTCATGGTCCCGGGGTCCTGGGATTGAGCCCCACATGGGGCTCCCTGCTCAGCAGGAGGCCTGCTTCTCCCTCTTCCACTCCCCCTGCTTGTGCTCCCTCTCTCGCTGTGTCTCTCTCTATCAAATAAATAAATAAAATCTTAAAAAAATAAAAAGGCAGAATAAAGAGATCTAATGATTGTAAATACACGGCCATAAAACCATCCACGACCCTGAGTGTGGGTAACGGTATTTCTACAAATTATGAATTTGATTACATATCACTAAATCTTGTCAACTTTCTGATACTCCTTACATTTCACCTGGGCATGTTCCTTGAATAGAATCAGGACATTCTGAAAATCCAGCTCAAACATCATTCGCTTCCTGGCTCAAACCAAACTGAGCCCACTCTCCCTCTTCCCCAGAGGGGAAGATGAACTAGTCAAACAGCCCTAAAACTTACATGGTTTTAAGAGGTCTGGGGACGGGAAAAAATGACAATCTTTTTCTCTTTTCAGTTTTGCTTTGCCATCTTCATAGTCTTTTATTCTTGCTTTTGCTTATGGCGAACAAGCAACATCTGAGAAAAGACAGTCACCCACAACCTTCCCCCCACCCCCGCCCTGTGTGAGGGGGACGCTGAGTGCTCCTTTCCAATTCCACTTCATTGCTTGATAACTTTTGAACTCGGCCAAATCACATAAAGTCTCTGAAGCCCAATTTCTTTTTTCATAAATAAAACTTTGGTTCCTCCCTCTCCCTGTACACCCAGGGAGACCAGTGACCCTGGCAGAGAGAGGACTGTCCTTCCATGGTCTGTCCTGATGACCACGTCTCTGCTTACATTACACCCCTCTCTAGAGTATCTTCTTATCTTGCTTATCCTTGTCATGCTTCAAGAAATAGTATCACCTCCTTGTGAAGGCTCTGTGCAAACTACAAAGAGAACTAGGAGTGTCAGGGATCATTAACACCATATTGGGGTTTTTTTCTTTTACTTTCTTGAATCGCATTAATTTTTTACCATTTTCATCTCCCATTTTCCAAAACTTATAAAAATATTCAGTATTACTTGGGAAAGAACTACTGCATGCTAATTACGTTGGGAAAAAAAATCTTTTTTCTTTCTTATTTATTTATTTATTTATTTGACAGAGAGAGATCACAAGTAGGCAAAGGCAGGCAGAGAGAGAGAGAGAGGAGGAAGCAGGCTCCCTGCTGAGCAGAGAGCCCGATGTGGGACTCGATCCCAGGACCCTGGGATCATGACCTGAGCCGAAGGCAGCGGCTTAACCCACTGAGCCACCCAGGCACCCAAAAAAAATCTTTTTTCAAACAGCACACTAACATCTGCCTGCTGCTACCATGATCACATTGTAAATACAATTTTAAAACCTGCAGAATAATCAAAGGTATAAAATAACACCTGTACATGGGCAGATATTTTAGCAAGCTAAGAAGTGGATCACGTCCTAGGGGGAGCAATATAGTTTGGGAATTTGCTGTATCTTAATGGCACATTAGTCCTGTAATCCTAGGGAATTTTCTAGACAAAAATCTCCTAGTTATCAAATCCTTCAGTCTATGCCTTATCATTACCTGTATTTATAAACTTCATTGTCTGTAAATACAGAATATGGTGACAGAAAGCGCTTGGGACAAGACCTATGCTGATCCAGGAAAAATAACCAACTTTAGGCATTTTACTGGAAATGAGGATTGAACACACTTAGAAAAACGTAAGAAAGGGTATTTGTTTGGGTTCGGGTTTTGTTTTTTGAAATGTCATTCTGTCCTGCTCCAAACTCAAAAATCCTCCCGTGGAGCACTTTTATGAGGCAGAAAAACAAGAACAGACCTGAGTGAACGCTTCTTCTCAGCACTCTGCCCTTTCTCTCTTCCTCTCTCTTCAAAATTCAAGGTGCTTCTGAAGTGTAGAATATTCAGCTTTTTAAAAAAGGTCCAAAGAACCAGTGAATGCTTTGCTGTTCAGAATTGAGCTTTTTGAAAGTGAGTCGGTTCTACCAGCTTTTACATAACTGCTATACTTAACTGCATGGGCCTCTTCCTGTTGTATTTTTGCTGACACATTTTGAATTGACTTATATATGAGCTGATCCCTGTTCTCGAAGTTTTACCAACTGCCAATTGTAAGGTGAGATTTTCACGGTGAAAGACTTCATAGTACTGAGCACTCCTACAGGATATGCTGGGCATGATACAGCTTTTGGACACATAGCTGGGCTGTTTTCTTAATAGTTCCTGACAGAGGGTAGGCTTAACTTCCAGATGAAGTGAATGGAGATGTAAAGATACACCACTCATTACATTCCCAAGTATTTTTTCTCAAGGAAATTCTTCATTTAGATAACAATGCATGAGCTGCCTTACACTTATGAATGCCCAAACTACCCAGTTAAAGCACACGTTGAGAGAAAACACTAACGAACCATTCACTGTAGTATCTTGACGCTCACCCGTATTAAAGCTCTTTCTTCCACCTACAGACGATCTCAGGCTATTTTTATGGTTTCTGAAACCATCTGTTCTAACCTGTACTCGCTGCTCCTTAAAATACAGATGTTAATTACCTTTTTAACATTTCCCTGCTCCTTGTTCTGAGCCTCAAATGCCCCCAAGCATTCATGAGTTTCTCAACACCCAGTCCTTTTCTCTGGTTTTCCACAAGCAGCACACCTCAGGACTCTGCTCTCCCCAAATCATCTTTCGTTAGAGGGATACTGATTTGCCCTCTAGGGAGAAGTACAGAAATGACACTGCCCTTAAATTTCCACTAACGCAGACCTTCTCCCTCCCAGACTTCAGGATGAAGTCTGAATTCTAACCATCTTAAACCTCTTCTTAACAGGATGAGTCCAAACACGTCAGAGAGGTTCCTTCCCTGTCCAGTTCTTGCTTTGGAAACGACGGCTTCCCTCCCTGGCGAGTACGTGCGTGGCTGGGTTCGTTCCTAAACCGAGGCCATTCTGCAGTGAAGTGTGGCACTTCATTATTGTTTGTTTTCATCCGCGGATCCTATTATAATAAATTCCCTAAGAGGCCCGAAAATGGATTCTGCCGTAGTCACTGGTTTATCCACTGATTTTGTCCTTGTTTCTTGTTTAAGGGTCAGGACATTGCTTTTGTAGTGAATGAAATGCAGTTTCTAAAGGGCTGCTGAGAGCAAATAGAAACCCCATTTAGAACGCAAGCATCAGTCTAAGTGGTTGTTGAGGATGACTCCACCCTGCCCCTGCCAAGTAACTCATTTCAATAGAAATTAAGAATTTGTAATTTGATAAGTCCTATAGGTCTTTTTGCTAATTATAATTCATCTTTGTATTCTATTACCGGAAGCTGCAGAGGGAGGGCTATCTTGCAGTTGCAAAGAATGGACTTTTGCTCAGTCGCAGGAGTGCTTGAATTCTGTCACTTTACTCAGTCCTGGCAGGTGATAATTGAACTAAAAAGAGAGTAAGTCAGACAACAGTGGAAAATGAAGAGAGCCCGGCACCAGGCAAGAGATTTTCCACAAACATTTGCCGAATAAATGAATGAAAAGGAGAAAAGGAACCCTGAAAAATTTTTAAGGGAGAGTCACCGTAGGCAGGATCTCAGAATTTCTGGGATCAGAATCAATTAGAAACATTCAGTCCATCCCATTCTGAGCCTGACTGTAATTTTGCCATGAAGAAAACATGTGTTTCTTCTTTGAGTAAAATTCTGGAGAATAAAAAGGGAGGGGGGGGCAGATAAATGTGGAGAGAAGCTGAGTGGGATGAGCAGAGGATAAAAGCAAAGAGGGAAACCCAGACTAGAGCCCGTTAGGAAGAAAGCTAGCAGAAATGACGCAAATCTGCTCCTTCCTCCGTCCACTCTTCTAATTCCCATTCCTTCCTTCTAGTATTTATACTCAGAATTCCAAAGGGAGATTTAAGAGCAATTTGGAAATATGTTAAGTAAGACAACACCAGGTGGCAAATAGCAATTTAATTCTCCTTGCCAGCAGAGCTAAAGACTTGGAATGCTTTTCATCAGCAAAGCTGAGTGGGAGGAGGAGGGAGGGAGGAAAGAGCCATTCAAGTGTTTCTCTGACGAAGGCAGCTCAGCCACGGATCAGCTCTTCTACGAAATCTTTTAATTCGTGCATTAATTCTCCTTTTCATCTTACCGCCTGCTAGAAAATTAGTTGTAGAGGTATTTCAGACGTGTTCTCTGGAGCAAATATTTACACAGGAGTAGTGTGTTGACACTGTGCGGCTTTGGGTTTCTGGGAGCAGGCTGGTGCCTCTCGGGACATGTAAGCGCAGAAGGCAGGCGAGGCCACACCCGTGAGAAGCTGGCTGGTTTCAGAGAGTCGTGTCTGCCCTCCACAACAAGTCAAGTGTGGCGCTTTTTGTTTTGAAAATAGGATAAGGGGTCGGCTGATGAAGTCTTTCCTGTATTGATGCCCCATTTGGTTTTTCTCCAATGGGGAAATTGGATTTTCTAAGACCGTAAACACACGCTTTGTAGACAGTAATAAATACATAGCACTGAAGGGAAATTAGAGTAACCTGCCATTGACCTTGTAGTTCTTTTGGCTTCTATACCCATTAGCACCTTCTCGGGCCCCTCGTCTACTTCAGAGGCCCAAGACCAAGGATGTGGGAGCCCTGAGGCTCCTGAACTGAATTATAATGGTTCCCCTTTCTCCCTTTTTCTTTTTTGCCTTTAAGTTATGGACTCTTCTTTTGTGTGAAGATCGTAGGTACAAAGAAGCAGGTAGAAAGTTTCTCCCCTGAAGGGAACTGAATATCACGAGAGAAACGTGCAGCTGCAATGAGGTGAGCTTCAGAGGACTTGGGCAGTGGGTTCTCGGGCGTCCTGTCTGACCAGACCCCGCTCATGAAACAGGAAGTGCCCAGAGTGGTCCTTGGGCCTGTTCAGCAACGCTGGCTGGGCTCTTCCTCTCCTACTCTGCCAGGCTGACAGATGGGCTTGTATTGCTGGGGTTATGGGGTGGCACCCCTCAGGTCTGAGGACATCGTGTATGCGGGGGCTCCCACTGCCTGTCTCCCTCCGTGCACACACGCCCAGGCGAGGCCAGTCCTGTCAGACGTTAGGGACACAAATTCTAGGTCCCAAGATCTCACACTATTTGGAATTTTCCCTTTAACACACTTGATAAGCTGATATAGCATCATATGTTAAGTGAACTGGCAGAGAGTAAATAAAAACAAAACAAAACAAAAAACAATGCTGTAGTAGACAATAGTAAGACAGTTTTTAATGTTTTCAAAATGCTCTCTCCTGAGGAATGATTCCCTCTTTGTTGTTTTTGTTTATTTGTTTGTATAAGGTTAAGGGCTGGGGCCTAAGAATCAGATTTAGGCCCCAGCTGATTTTGCGCTGACGGCCTCAGTTAACTTGTCTGTGAGTGGGGTTAATAATAGAATTTAAGTCATGAAGGCTAAATGAGTTAGTGTATATAATAAAGTACTTTCCATGTTTGTCTCCTGGTGAGCATTAAACTTAGCACTAACCTGTTATTAAATAGATCGAATAATGATAGTAATCATTAATTAACTGATGTGAAGTTTAAACCTCTTTCTCTGCAGCATCTTACTGCACTCTGTTGAAGAAGGGCCACAGCTAGAAATTACTCTCCATTTCCCCAGAGATTTGTTCTCAAGGCTTCAGCGTGTTTCACTAAAGTTCCAAAAGAGCAGGCACTTTTGCATTTTATTGAGTTGGTCCAGAGGTCTAGATTCACATTATATGATGACCTTCCAAAGCAGCAAGAGCTGACCCTTCTTGTCAGATGCCCAAGGACCTGGTCCCCACACACAAAACCAAACAAAGAATTAGTCAGGTAATCAATATGAGATTTATCTGAAAAATTGTTTCCTGTCTTGGGAATTCGCCTGTGGAAAAGAACTATTTTCTACTTTCCCTGAATACTAGGTCTTGGATCTGTAACTTATCCATAAGGGGAGCATAAAAATCCCAGCTTTCCTTCATTTAGCTTTTCATCATATATTTATGGAGAACTTAGTGTAACATTGGCTAGGAATTGGATGTTGAAGGTGAACAAGACATAATTGGTATGGAGGAATTTAGTTAGGGGAACTGTATGCACATCCATATATGGTGATGGGCGCTCTAAGCAGATCTGGGGAGGCTAAAAAGACTTCACTGAGTGGGTGGTATTATTTCTCGAAGGGTGAAGAGAAGCTTGCCAAGATGAAAACAGTAGAGAAGGCCTTTCTAGAAAAATGGTGCATCATGTGCAAAGGGCCAACAGTCAGCAAAGGCCCTTGGTTATGGAGCAGATGAGTGAGAAATTTGGAGTGACTTGGGCATGGGATCCTCTCTTCTCAGCTGGGTAAGTGTGCCTGCCAAGACATACTCTTCAGGGCTGAGTGGTTGGTGAGAGCAGTGATTACCTCCAACTCTGGTGCTCAGACCCGCAGGGAGGCTGCTAACTCATTTCCAAAAGAACCATCAAAGACCAGGCCCCAGAAGCTTATGAAATGGGTCGCCTGAGCAAAGGGTCACAGCAGAACTCCACAGAGCCAGAAGGGATGGTGAGCCCGAGGGGCCAGGCTTGCAGGAGCCCTGGGGATTCGTGGAAAGGCCTGGGACAGTGCAGATGCACGTAAACAAGGAGATTTGGGGGCGGAGAGCTGCAGGCTCGGGATTGTGAAGTGCCTTTTATGTCTTTCCAAGGTGTAGAGTTTTGTCTCTTCCTGCATGCGAAGGTGAACTGGTAGACTGTCTTTACACCTTTGTGGTGTGGAGTAGGTTTAGGAAGGAAAGGGGCCCAGACAGGAATTCACATTTAGTGAGGATGCCCTTGCAGGGCTTCCAGGGCCCCTGCTACTGTCCGAGGAAGACTGGTATTGAAGAGGGAAAGGAGGGATAGGTAGAATGTGGAGGCATTTCTGGACTGGAGATGGCAGGTCCTTCGGGACTGGATGAGGGTGAGGAAGGAGGAGCGGTTTTGCAGAGGACAGTCCTTGAGGGGAATCTGGTTGCAGCTGGACAATGTCAGACCCGGGATCTCAGTGTGCAGCCCGGAAGAGCGGCAAACAGGCAACACAGAGCTGGCGTTTCCCCTGGCAGTGAGCTGACTGTTTCACAAGGCTTAGTGTACTCGAGCCTTACTGCACCCCTGCAAGGGCGTGTGACTCCTCCCAATTAAGATGTGGGAACTGAGGCACAGGGAGGTGAAGGAGCGGCCTGTGTTCAAACAATCGTACTGTCCAAGCTCAGTCTGGCACCCATGGCCACCTTGCTCTTCACCTCTGTTCCTGCCTTCCCAGAGTACTGAGAGGCCATCACAGTTTAAAGTTTGGATTGGGGGGCGTCTGAGTGGCTCAGTCAGTTAGGCATCTGCCTCCAGCTCAGGTCATGATCTCAGAGTCCTAGGATCGAGTCCCACATCAGGCTCTCTGCTCAGCCAGGAACCTGCTTCTCCTTCTGCCTGCTGCTCCCCCTGCTTATGCTCGCTCTCGCTCACGCTCTCTTTCTCTCTCAAATAAATAAATAAATAAATTTGGTGGGAAAAAAGAAAGTTTGAATTATTTCCAGATTTTGGAGGACAGCTTGAGCAGATCCACCAGGGCCTATCTGCATAAGTGGCTAAGGAATCCTAGCCAAGTAACTCATAGGAGGGAAGACACCAAGTGAGAGAAAAAGCCCCCCGGCAGCAGAGGGAGGATATGCTCCTGAAGGCCACCCACATTTCCCCAGGGACGTGTGCCGGCGCACCGAGTACAGCAGGTAAAGAAATGAAAGGCCTGTCTCACATGTTTCCTTAGGACACAGTAAAAAAGGCCATTGAAGGTGGTCTCGGGAGGACTGGAGGCCTGAGGCCCAGGGGGGTTAGATGGTACAGCCCTTGTCAGAGCATTGGTGGACTTAGCCAATGGACTTAGTCATCCAAGATGGCTCCAGAGGCTAGAGGAAGGAAAATGACATCTCTTCTGTAGCAGCCTCAAACAGATCCATGACACTCCTAGGGGCTTCTCTGAACCCTGGAAAATAATCTACAAAAAGCTGAGGTTCTTACAACTCTGCCAGTGATCAGAGTCACGGACAGTGTTTTGCTGTCTTAACCCTATTTGCCCCTCAGGCAAGAGCACCGAGCAGAGGCATGTGATGAAGAACAGTAATAGCCAACCCGGGTCGAATGTTCACTCCATCCCAGGTGTGGCACTAAGTGTTAACCTATATTCTCTTATTTAGCCTCGAAATAATATCAAGAGGTAAATGCTATTATTGCCCCATCCTACGCAAGAGAGATGGGACCAGAAGAGACATCCCTGAGTTCTGCCCCGAGTTAAAAGTTTATGACCTGAGGACCCTATAAGCCTATTGTGATCATCACTTTTTTCATATCGAATCAAAAAGTCCAATTTGAATACACAAATTCTAAGGCTACTTTGAAGATGGCCAACATCTTCTTTAATTTGAAGTTTGTTTTCCCAGCTGACTGGATTTGTCTCCAGCAGCCTGGAGGTGTGAAATGACATCACCATCTGATCAGCATCTCAAAACAGTTTGGCTAATTTAAAAAAAATAGAGATCTTGAATGCGCTCTCTTAATTATATTTGACCATTTGAGCATGCTGGGCGAAAACCCCCGGTAGGCAGCCTGTTCTGCAATTTGTTTCTGAAACAAGCTTTTGAGTCTCATGGGCTGAGAGGATTCTGTTTAAAGGGTGTACACTGTGAATCACAGTTTCAAAGGAAGACGGCAAATACAAAACTCAGCCAAGCAATTTGTAAAACTGGATTGCTGACAGGAATCCAGGAAGCAGCAGAAAAACAACCAAACACAAAAACATCGTCAAGTGCCTGGATGTAATCTGAAGTAACGAAGTGGAATGAGCCCGGGATGACACGATGACACAAGGGAACAGGCGGTCTTGTTTCGGGAAGCGAGGAGCACCCCGATCTGAGCCCTGAGAACATTCCACAGACCCAGGGTGGTGAGCTCTCCTGCATTTGGCATACAAGCTGCCTTCACCTGCCCCTAGTGGATGTTGGGTTCACCACGGGGACAGGGAACTGAATGTTTCCTCCATTAGATTCAGATGCTTTATTACATTCATTAGGCTCAAGCAATACAAAGCTCTTTTAGTGATTACTTTTATCATCATCACAGCTAACACGTACGAAGCGTTCTCCTTTCTTTCTTTTTTTTTTTTTTTAAAGATTTTATTTATTTATTTGACAGAGAGAGATCACAAGCAGGCAGAGAGAGGAGGAAGCAGGCTCCCTGCTGAGCAGAGAGCCCGATGCGGGCCTCGATCCCAGGACCCTGAGATCATGACCTGAGCCGAAGGCAGCGGCTTAACCCACTGAGCCACCCAGGCACCCAAAGCGTTCTCCTTTCAAAATGGATCCTCTCTGGTCCTCACTGGAATGTAAGCCCCTCCAGGGCAGGAATTTTCACTTATTCTGTTCACTGATGTAACTCACAGGACCTAGAACCGTGCCCACCACGCAGCAGATGCTCCTTAATGTTTGATGAATGAATGGATGGATGAACAACCTTGTGCTCGGACTTGCGCAGGCAGCAGTCTAAGTGCTTTACCGATGCATGCCATCTCAATCACAATCCTGTGATGCTGGCATTTAATCAGTATTCCTGTGTTACAGATGAGCCGACGGAGTCCCATAGAAGTTAATTAGCTTGTGCGGGATTGTGGCCGAGGCAGGCTCAAACCCAGGCAGTCGGATTCCAGAATCTACCTCTCCGTACTGTCACTCTTTCATGCCTGTTTCCACTGTTGGTTTTTCCTTAGTCTCACTCCATTTACTTCCCTACAATGTTCTTCCAACACATCACCCTATTTTATCAAACTTCTTTACATGCAAAAGAAGCTTTTTTATTTTGTTCTTCTTAAAGCACAAATTATACCTCGTTCTTAGGGCTTATGCAAAAGGGCTTTGAATTCATTTACATGTAGGAAACAATTAAGACGGGAGAATAGAAATACTACCTTAGGGAGGAGCCTAAATTTATATTTTTCTTTTAAGGACAACTTAAGCTATTATGATTTTTAAATAAAAAAGTGTTTATACTCATTTTTTTTTCCCTGTGGCACAGCATAAAAATAGTTTTTTTTTTTTTTTTTTTTTAGAAGTAAGTAATATAGCACAGAATACCCAGGCTCGGGGCACTTCAGTGGCTCAGTGGGGAAAGCCTCTGCCTTTGGCTCAGGTCATGATCCCAGAGTCCTGGGATGGAGCCCTGCATTGAGCTCTCTGCTCAGCGGGGAGCCTGCTTCCTCCTCTCTCTCTGCCTGCTTCTCTGCCTACTTGTGATTACCCAGGCCATAAAATTATAAATCTAAGGGTTGTTTTTTTTTTAAGATTTTATTTATTTATTTGACAGAAATCACAAGTAGGCAGAGAGGCAGACAGAGAGAGAGGAGGAAGCAGGCTCCCTGCTGAGAAATCTAAGTTTTTAATCTTTAATTTTTATGTAGCCTTCTTAATTCTTCAGAGCAATTTTATCTCTCTAAAGCAATCAGATATGTGTAAATGATACTGTGTTTAGAGAGGTACAGACTTACCGCTGGGGAGATAAACACATGTTAGGTAACTACAAATTGCAGCCTGTGCTGAGCTATCCTTTTTTTTCATAAGACTTCTTTTAAATTGGAATAGTCTAAGTGTTCTTGCTCAGGCAAAGGAAAATTGAGGGCATCTTCTGGTTTGCCACTGTATTCTGTGGTGTTTGCTTAAGGAATTTTATCAGTTCAATTTTGAACATTCTAATTTACAGCATTAAAGCTCCCTATGTGATCAAGTTCTACCTTCCACATTTTCTATCAGATTTCCTGCCATCTCCTGCCCCTCATGCCCTCCCAGCTAAAGAAAATCATGTTCCTGCTATCACCATTCCCACAGATTGGTCAGTACCTGCAGAGTCCCCTTTGGCAAGAGGAGGTAGTAAAACTTTGCTGAGTATGTGACCATCTCCCTTTTGTTTTGGGGGTCTTCAGATGTAATTTAGTAGCATGTGAAGAAGGATGTAACATTAAACAGAGCCCTTTAGTGTAGTAATTTTTATAAGTTACAGCAATTCCTTACAGAAAGCTCAGTTTCAGAGCCATAAGACTCTTAAGAGAGACCTTAAATAATCATCTCATACAAGCTCTCAGGTAACTCAGACATTGTGTATTTGCTAACTCATTTCTGAATTATATTAGTAGAAAATCAAAGTTACAATTACATTCTTCAAAAAATATTATTTTTCCGGGTTTCCCGGGTGGCTCAGTCAGTTAAGCTTCCGACTCTGGATTTCATTTCAGGTCATGATCTCGGGGTCATGAGATCAAGACCTGCAATGTGTTCTGTGATGTGTTTGGAGCCTGTTTAAGATGCTCTTTTCCCTCTCGCCCTCCCCCAACCTCTCCTACTCTCCCCACCCTCACTCAGAACTTTCACTCCTGCTCTCTCTCTCTCAAAAAAAAAAAAAAATTTTTTTTTCCTATTAGAAAATGTTTTATAATAAACACAGGAAAATACTTCTATGTAATTTGCGTCTATCTCAAATTTAGCTGAGTTAGTAGAAACAATTCTTACGGAATTAAACAAAGTCCCTTTTCTTTAGGACAACTTCTCCATTTGACTACGCTTCTCCGACAAAGCAAATGTGACATCTGAATGTTATTTCAATGTGTGGAAAAATATGCCATGAAACCGTCATACCCTAAGACCCATTGTTATCCTGCAAACTAATTTAGAAGGATCTCTTCCAAGAGAAAAGCAGATCAACTACTTTGATTTTTCAAACAATGGTCTTGGTTGAATATTTCTGTCTAAATTTAATAGAAAGTTCTTAGGCAGTTTTCTTTTTTGCAGTTATAAATGAGTCTTTAAAAAAAGATTTTATCTTGCCATTTGTGACGACATGGATGGAACTAGAGGGTATTAGGCTTAGCAAGATAAGTCAATCGGAGAAAGACAATTATCATATGATCTCCCTGATAATGAGGAAGTGGAGATGCAACGTGGGGGGTTTGGGGGGTAGGAAAAGAATAAATGAAACAAGATGGGATTGGGAGGGAGACAAACCATAAGAGACTCTTAATCTCACAAAACAAACTGAACGTTGCTGGGGGGAGGGGGTAGGGAGAAGGGGGTGGGGTTATGGACATTGGGGAGGGTATGTGCTATGGTGAGTGCTGTGAAGTGTGTAAACCTGGTGATTCACAGACCTGTACCCCTGGAGATAAAAATACATTATATGTTTATTAAAAAAATTTAAAAATTTTAAATCAGAAAAAAAAAAGATTTTATTTATTTATTTGTTGGGGGGGGAGAGAGAGAGAGAGAGCACAACTCTCTCTCTCCCCAACAAATAAATAAATAAAATCTTTTTTTTTCTGATTTAAAATTTTTTAATTTTTTTTAAATAGGGGGAGCAGGGGGAGCAGGCAGAGGGAGAAGCAAGCTCCTGCTGAGCAAGGAGGCCAATGTGGGACTCAACCCCAGGACTCTGGGATGATGACCTGAGCCATGGCAGATGCTTAACTGACTGAGCCACCCAGGCATCCCCGTAATAAATTCTTTGTAAATGTAGATATTTTGGGGGAAGAAAAAAAAAACAAGAATATATTTTCTTACTGGATAATTTTTACAAATTTTAGTTCTGTCAAGTTTTTTTGTTAAAAACATTAAGTATTTATCTTTGATTTATTTTATGTTCCTTTGATTGGATCTAAGGATCTCTAAGTGCAGGTAGATCTCAGATTTTCTTTTTCTTTTTCTTTTTTTAAGATTTTATTTTTCAGTAATCTCTATACCAAACATGGGGCTCAAATTTACAGCCCCAAGACCAAGAGTCACAAGTTCCCCTGACTGAGCCAGTGAGGCACCCCAAACCTCAGATTTTCTAATCCAGATCTCCACATCTTTAATTTTTAGGGGGAAAGACCATGTTCCACTTCTGCATTTCCCTAATTAACTAGACAAATCGTGCTCTGCTCTAAGGAACATTTCCAAATATCAGCTAAGAACTTTTCCCCTCCACATCCCTAGAGTCCTCCCAAGGGCAGTCTCCTCCCTCTCGACAGCATATAGCCACTAACCGAAGATTGATGCCCTTTCCTGACCCCCATTAACCTTTCAGTTTTTCTTCAGGGGTAATTTTTGACCACTGAAAATTAAATAACTCCAAATATGTATAATCTCAGTACTGAATATATTACAACACTGTAAGTCATAATTTTTAAGCTGACTGAAGTGATTTGCAAAGTTTTAAAAAGGAGACCTATAGGTAATGCGATGATGATAATATATTTATTTTCCAAAGAACCTAGGGAAATCTACACCGTTATATTTTATAGATGTCGTTCTGTGTAATCACATAATGCAGCATGTTGACTCCATCAATATCATTCACAAAAGCTGATGATGGTAAAAGCTAAGAACATAATTCCATTCTATACAGGTTCTTAATTCTGTATCTGGTAAAACAAATCGAATCACTGGTTTTTATGGAATTTGTTTTTCTTTGTATGTAATTTGTTTTTCTTTAATTTAAGGTGTTTTTCTTTTTGTAGCCTTCAAGGTAGAGACACTATCTGCCACCATGCATAGGATCTGGGAAAGGAAATATTCTTGATTCTTCCCTTTCTGGCCTCCTTTAAACCCAATAAATCTCCAGGTTTTCTGATACAACCCCAAGTATTTTTCATTTGTGTTTCCCACATGAAGATTAGAAAGGAAAAAATAAACCTCTTATTATTTATTGATGATACAGTTGTCTTCATAGAAAACCCAAAAGAATCTATAGAAAAATTATGAAAATCACTGAGAGAGTTTGGCTAGGTTGCTGAATACAAAATCAATGCACAAATAGCAGTTGTGTTTTTATACATCAGTAGAAGTAGCTAGAAAATACAATTTTGAAAAAAGATGTCATTTATAATAGTGGCAAAAATATAAAGGAACAAGAGAATCTTTTATGATAAACAAGTTTTTATGAAAACATTTTAGGACTTTGTGGAATAAAGAAGGGCTAAATAAATGGAAAGATGTTTTGTGTTTGTAAACTGAAAGATTCATCACCCATTGCTCCTATATAGACTATTTTATTTTATTTTATTATTGCTTAATGTTTATTTTTAAAATTTTAATCCTAGTATGGTTAATCAATGTTATATTAGTTTACAGGTGTACAATATATTGATTTAATAACTCAATGCATTTCTCAGTGTTCCTCAAGATTAGTGTACTCTTGGGGCTCCTGAGTGGCTCAGTGGGTTAAGCCTCTGCCTTCGGCTCAGGTCATGAGCCCACGTTACTTTATTATGGCAGCTCTATAAAACTCATACATCTCGTTTGAATTGTTTTCTGTTACTTGTGGGGTTCTGTTCGTGCACCTGCTATGTTCTTCAAGTCTCAGGCGCTTGGCCTTGCCCCTCCATGGCCTGGCACACCCCTCGCTCCTGGTGCCTCTCCCAGCTCTCCTGCCTGTTTCTAGGGTTCCAGGGAGTACTTTAGATCGGAAGCCTCTGCTTTTGTGTCTCTCTGTCCCTTAGCGAGCTCTCTGAAGGCAGACAGAGTAACATTCGTCTGTGCCTCCCCCATAGGTAAGTGCCAGGTACACAGGAGTAGCCCAGCGGCCCTTGTGGGTCACACACACTAGAGGAGCACAGACCACACCCGGAGAAGGTAGTTTGGGGAAACACTAATAAGGACCATCTAAAATGGTAAACTCCTGTGTTACTCATTTTATTTGTGTTTATTTCATTTTGCATTGAAATAGTATATAAATTCTGAAGAGGGGAGGGCGAGGGACATCGAATTCTAAAATTACTTGGCATCTTTTGGTGTAGATTTTCCCTTCAGATGAAAAGCACATGTCACCACCAATATGCCTATTTCAGTTCCCAAAAGCAAGCACAGGAGTAAAATCCTAAGCTGATATTGCTAATGACTGTATCTGCACACTGGTGTCTTACAACTGAGTGGTAGGTGACATTTTCATCCAGTAGAACTTACCAGGTGCCTTATCCATGCTGGTCACTGGGGATGGTGGGCAAGACGTTCCCTGTGAGGCCAGCATTCTGATGAGAGGAGGCAACGGGCAAGAAAATGCCAGGTAGTCATACATGCATGCAAAGCAAATACATTGTATAGGTTATGGGATAGAGAATAATGGGGGTTCTTTTTAGTTGGGTGGTCAGGGAAGCCCTGTCTAAGGAGCTGGCATTTGAGAAAGACCAAGATTCCGGATGGAGGAAGTAGAAAAGCAGAGCTCCAGGGCAGAACAGAGGAGCAGAAGGGAGGCAGGCCAGTACTGCCGGGTGTAGTGGGTGGTAGGGAGTAATGTTGGGAGGTGGTAGGCAGGGTCCAGATCATAAAGGGTGTCATAGCATCAAGCGTTAGTAGAAGGTCACTGAAGGGTTTAAGAAGGGGAGGGGAGTGGCACAATGTGACTCACATTTTTCAAAAGATCACTTGGCTTCTGTTTGAGAGATGGATGGGGTGTATCAGAGTCAAAGTCGTGGATGCTGTGTAAGCCCACGGAACTGATAAGATTATCTGGGCAGCCAGAATAGAGTGAGAAGATAATCGGCTGATCCTTGTGGTACTCCAAAATTTAGAGACATCCAGCCAAGGCGATGGAAAAGGAGTCCCCAGAAAGCATGGCAGCTAAGATAAATGCTTCAAGAGGAAGAAAAAGTGTGAAGTGTTGCCGAAGGATCGAGCGAAAAAAGGCCATTGGGTTTGGAAACAAGGAAATTTCACGTACACTGACAAGAGGAATTTGGGTGGAATTGAGATTTGAGAAGGTTTATGAGAAAATGAAAAGTGAGAGTGAAGATGGAAAGACCAAACGAGCCCTTCTCAAAGTCATGCTCTAAGGAGGAGCGGAAAATGGGAGCACTTTCTGGAGGGAACACTTTCTGTGGGCACAAGAGAAAGTGTGGAGACTCTGGAACTTGTGTGTATGCTAATACAAAAATAGATATTATGATGAACAATTTGGGGCATCACAATTCTTGAGACAAGAAGAGGTAGGAAGAAAAATGAAGGTAGGAAACATAGAAATTTGGGTTGTTATCAACAAGACAATACTAAAATTCAACTTAGTAACTTCAGTTTGCTAAAAGTTCACTTCGAAAAAATAATCAAAGTTATTCCGTAACTCTGGGCTATAAAATAAATACTACTACTAATAATAATGAAGATGCCAAGGGAACTATTTTTACTGAGTACTTTCTATAAATCAGGTATCCAGCTGCTTTATTTAGTTTATCACTCAGACAACATCTGGATGAAAAATGTATTTTTTTTTTTACAAATGAGGAAATTGGGGCTCAAAGAGTTTCATGTTTCACGATGAATAGGTGGCAGATCTAGGATCTAAATCCAGACCAACTGCCCAAAGATGCTCAGACCCAGCCTCGCCTCCCAATGCCCCTCTACTCTGTGCTTCCCTGGAACCCCAAGGGCCCTGAACTCCTACAATAGAACATCCCGCCTTAGCTATGTATGTGGCAAGGTACTGGGAATCTGTCACACTGTTCCGTTTAGAAGCAACTTCACTTTTTTCCTTTTGAAATTATTAAATACTGTCTCCCATGACTGAAACGGTTACCACTGTGAATGCGAGAGCTGTTTTTCCATACCAGCCGTTGCCTGAAAACAAAACGTCCTCTAGGAATAAATTTCTGTTCCCGGACAAGTTCTAGCAAGCTGTTGTTTCAGGTTGTTTATATTTTCTAAAGGCTCTTTATTTGGAGTTTATAAATACATGTGTATGTTTACAGCACAATCTGCTTGAGAACAAGAATTGTGTATTTGTGTTTATTTGTTTTTACTACTTTACATTTCCTTTATGCTTCTCTTAGAGCTTGGTATGCAGAAAAGATGTTCAGTAGGAGAACGCTGCTGGGTTGAAAGGAAGTGTTTGTGGAAAGCTAAGACTCTTACTGAGCTCCTCCTATTTAGGTCATGAAAACTCCAGGGAATGAGAATTTTATTAGATTGGACCCCTGATTGAAAAAGCCCTCCTTCCATTTTTAGCAACCTGGGGAATGATCAGTTCCTAAAAGCTGAAAATATGCTGTTCTTTGTGCATGTGCGCCATATGAGAGGCCCTCATTCTCTGAGCCGTAAGAGCTGCTTCAACGCAATCCGCTTCTAATGGGGAACAAAATTTCATACTAGCTAATTTTTTTAATGGTTTGAGATTTGTGTGGAAAAATGAAACTAGATAATGTGAAAAACTCCACCAAATCTTTAATTTATATTACGAAGGTTCAGGTCCCTATTATATGATAATATGGCCCCAGTGTCAGAATAAACCATGAATGTGTGAATCATTTACCTGGGGAAGGGGTGGACTTTTGTATATTACAGTGTCCTTTGCTTCCTGGCTGATTTTACAGTCTGGTCAGACAAAGAACTGTTTTTACAGAAAATAACCCCTAGGGTTACCAGTTTTCCCAACTGCCTTTTCTCAATCCTTTGGCTTTCAAATCATCCTTTTTTTGAAGCAACTGTCTTGCATCCCCTTGCAGATTCCCTCTTTAGTTTTAAACACCTAACCCTGGCGGATCCTGCCTGGGGAACAGCTCTATCTCAGAAGCGGTTCTCCAACATCGTTGCCATGAAAACCGCCCCTTCCATGAGATTGCATCTCCACTCTGCACATCTGTGCTGGGCGTTTGCCCCTTCTGACAACCAGAGAGTTAATGACTTACGCCCTGGATGAACTGCATGGTGGAAGAGGAATGAACATTACAGAGGAGATGTGATAATGGTCAAGCGTGAGGCTTCGTTAGTGGTCTATTTTCCGTTTGCTTGTGTCTCTAAGCTGTGTAATTTGGGAGCTAAGATAAAAACTTTCTCCCTATCCCTATTTGAAGTAGTGGGGCAGAGGGAGAAAAGGGAAGAAAACACTAGAATGATGTAAAGTATTAACCCTTGCTTTCTCTCCCTTCACCCCATTTGTTTTGTTTGTTTGCTCGTTTTTTTTTTTTAAGGCCCTGAGATCAAGACCTGAGCTGAGATCAAGAGTCAGACACTTAACTGACTGAGTCACCCAAGTGCTCCCCATTCCAGTGTCCTGATATTCCCTATTTCTCCTGAGTAACATCCTCCCTCCTGCTTCAGCGTTAACCCCAGTTACTAACATTCCCTACTTACCCCCTCTTCCCCCCAATCCAGGCATGGAGGGAGGGGAAAGAAAGGCAGACTAGCAGGGCCTGGAGGATAAAAGTGCTTTTCCAAGATGTGTTTGGACCATTAAACAATGATGAGATGGATCTAGGACCTGAGAAAAGGTAGGAGGACTGCACCCTTCGTCCCACCCCATCATTTAAATTCTCAGGGCACCGTGGAGCAGCTCCTCTAATTACAGCCCTTCAGGGAATGCTGTTCTGCTGCCTCCAACCTCCTTCCCCACCACCTACTGCCCACCACTCTTTATCCACCGACTCACAGCAGCCCAGCCCAGGCCCCCTGCCACACCCCACTGCCCTGCCAACGTCTAAACCTGGCTTAGATGACCATTCTTTATTATTATTATTATTTTAAAGATTTATTTATCTATTTGACAGACAGAGATCACAAGTAGGCAGAAAGGCAGGCAGAGAGAGAGGAGGAAGCAGGCTCTCTGCCAAGCAGAGAGCCCCGATGCAGGGCTAGATCCCAGGACTCTGGGATCATGACCTGAGCTGAAGGCAGAGGCTTCAGCTGGGCGCCCCTTAGATGACCATTCTGTCATCAACCACAATGGAATTGATTGACATCTAGAAGCTCTATGCTATCTGGACTACACCAATCTACTACTGTATGCTAATGAGGTGGCACTACTTGTGCTGACATGAAAAAAATTGCAAAAGTATGTCCATTAGATGATAACATTGTGCTAAAAATTACATTTACATATATATTAATACAGGGAACTGGGCTGTACCATTATAAGTCTCATCCCAATCATCAAGGTATGGAGGACATCACACACTGAAAGGAAGGTGGAGTGGGCTGCCCCGAACGAAGTTTCAAAGTCAATGCTGAGAACGGGTGCTGGGATCCTCTTTCTCATCTTGACACTGTAAGAAAAGTGGAGATAGAGGGCTTTGTGAGGAAATGCAGTAGAAGAGTTCTGCTACTGAATGCCAGGAGTGGGGAAGTGCTGGTTCCTGCATCTGGGGCTCCAGGAACATGGGCTTCAGAAGACACTAGCAGAGCTGTGTGTTCTCTGAGTTGGAGGCCCTATAAACTGGCGCCGAGAGAGCTCATGAGGCTTGTGGCAGGAAGAATGGAGGCTATGCCTGAGAAGCAACTGTGCCCACTTTGATCGAGGTTCACGGACAGGGAATTCAAGGCTGTTTCTCACAGACCCTGGGCCAAGAGGCATAGAGAGCCAGTCAGCAGCCACTAAGCCATTTTGAGTCCAAAAGGAATGCTAGGGAGGGTGGGGGCCCCCATCAGCAAGAATCCGAGTGAGGAGTAGATCTTCAGAGACCTGAGGAGTGAAGCGGGCTCCAGCCATTTGAAGAAGCATCACCCAGGCTTGAAGGGCCCAGCAGGGGCCCTCCAAGATGTCTCAGAAACACCCTGGAGAGAAGGTCTTGGCTCTAAGCCAAGCTCAGAGAGCCCCGGTCAACAGCCAAGGAAGGAGGTCTGTCTTTTTTGCCTCTCTTCCCAACCCCCTGGCTTTGCCAAGTGAGCAAGTAGGAAAGAAGAGAAGAGAGAAAGAAAACCAGACCCACCACCTTCAAGAAAGGGAAAGTCTTTCCTTTGAACAAAGGCTGAATGAATTGAATAAAATCTTGGGCTGGGTGCCTAATTTCTGATTGAATCCTGTACTCTGTGATGGTTTGACAGGCTGGTACCTAAAAACCAAGTAAGAAAATTGAGGAGCCTGCCAACTTCTCAGCCAGTGGCAGAGAAAAGTTTTTCCCTGAAAACATAGGGAAATAAAACTATAAAACATAGGAAAATTAAAAAAAAACAAAACCAAGGGGTTTCTCTTACATTCCTTTGGTTTGCTCTGTGGAAAGAGGAGTTTCATAAATAGGGTAAGCTTTCCCAAAAGAGGATGTGTCTACTCTTGTTATCTCTGGCGGTGGGACCTGGAAATTGCTCACTTTTTCTCTTATCTATTTCCATTATGGTTGAATTATATAAGCAGAGCATGGTTGCTTCTGTAATCAGAGAAGCCACTGTGATAAATGTGCCCCACTAAAATATCAGAGGAAAAAATCATCTCCATGACTAAAATATTGGTGGGAAAGAGAGCAAGCTGGAAAATGACACAGCCATCATCATAGCTAACATTTGTAGAATGCATTACATCTTGCAAAACACTGTCATTTTAATGATCTCATTTGATTGTTACAGCAAGCCTAGAGTTATGCATTTGAATTATTTACATTGTGCAGATGGAGAAGCAGAGTGTTATAATTGTTGGTTATTTAGCTTGGCCAACAACACTGCTAGTAAAGAGAAGGCTCGAATTCAAGTCTTCTGGATTTAAGTCCCATATTCTTCCCATTTCACAGCGCTGAGTGCTGTACGGCAAGGATATTTCACAGGC
This sequence comes from Mustela lutreola, assembly GCF_030435805.1. Classification (NCBI taxonomy): domain Eukaryota; kingdom Metazoa; phylum Chordata; class Mammalia; order Carnivora; family Mustelidae; genus Mustela; species Mustela lutreola. Next base: position 33,320,415 of record NC_081297.1, on the reverse strand, counting down.
AGGAGATCCTGTATTCCCCTGGTCTGCCCCCAGCGGACTGCACCTGCTGTCCTGCGGGACAAGGCAGGATGCCGCCTGCCATGACAACAGTCTGTTGAACTACATTCCACTTTCCTCTCTAATCACTGGAATCTCTATGTATTTGACACCTCATCTTTTCACCATCTTTACAAAGACGTTTCTGCTGAATTCCATACCTGTCAACGACCCCATCTTTTTCCATCATCACTGCCCCAAACTTCACCTTGCTTTGATTTATCTTTCTCATTTTATTCTACATTGGGTCATTTTAAAGTCTTTTTGTTTGTCTCCTGGAGGAACTCATAGATCTGTCCATAATCCATTTCAGTGGGTTGGGCCCACTGCACGTGGGGGCCCCGTCATTTTCTAAGCGTCTCTTTGCCAATCATCCATTTTTAAAATTACCCTTTTCTGGAAGCTTTGTCTGACTGCATCTGACCACAGAAATTTCTAGCCTTTGTGTTCTCATGGGAAGCTGCACACTGTGTTGTAATGGCCTATTTACGTCACTCTCCAGTCCCCTCCTTTTCAAGAAAAGGACATCTTTGAGGGCAGAGAGTATGCCTTACCTTTTTACTATCATTTAGCATTGTGCTTGGCAAATTACTAATTTCCCAATAAAAGCTGAGAGAGTGGATAGGTAATTTTTTCACGAAAGACTCAAAGATCTACAAGGACGCCTTTGGAGCTTGTGAAATCTGGTTGTGCAGAAGTGGGTAAAGTGATACTAGCTGTCAGGAGAGGGAGGGAGGTGGCTCTGGCAGCAGTGGGCCACAGGGCTACGGGTTTGGATATGAGAGTGCAGAAGAAAGGAGGGAGCATGAGTATCGCTCCAGGGCTGGTGAGGTTCTACTTGGGAAAAACTAGCCTGCTGGAGTGCTACAGCTACCTAGCCCCCACTCACTCCTGCTCTGGCCAACTTTAGGTCCACTGGGAATTTTCTCATGGACCTCAGAGAAAGCACGCCTGTCCCAGCGTCTAGCTGTGGCAAGTGAGGTAGGCGAGCAAACTACAGGCTCACCCCAGGCCTTGGGAAGCATCAGGATGTCCCAGCAAGGAGCAGGTGGGGTGAGCTGCCGCAGTGCCGTGGAGACATTGTGGACGCAGCCAGAAGTCGTGACCATGATGGAGTGGTCACACCTGGGAGGGCCCCAGGATGAATCAGAGGCCCAAGCAGTGGATGGTGGTGTAGTCCTGGGGAGGGAGACACTTTCCATTTGGGCTGGGGGTATTTTCCTAAGTCCTAACTGTGGGGGAGAGAGGGGTCCCAAATAACTTCTTGCGACCATTTGGCATGATGGTGAGGCTGGAGGCGATCTCATCCGATCCCAGTCCTTGGCCCACCAGACACTTTCACTGGGCCACTCTTATACTTCAAACGCTTCTAAGATTCCTCACTCACTACTGAACAAATGTGAAATTTTAGCATGAAAGGTATACCTTTAGTGGGTCCCCCAAAATGCATTTTATTCTTTACCTCCAGCCAGTCATGTCCAAGATCCTCCACTTCCACAAGGCCTGTCTGCTTAGCAGTGCTTCGCAAAAAGGCCCGAGTCATCCTGCCTCTGCTCTTGCTCAGTGGGTCCTCCTGGTCTGAATGATCTCAGGCTGAACCGCCCCAAGGGTGCAGGGAACAATGTTCCACACTTAGCTGGGCTGAGCAGAGGCCCAGAGCAGCAAAGGGAGATTGTGCACACGTGCACACACATGTCCTCACAGGCACGCACACACCACACAGGCATGCACACACAGTGCACACACGCACAGATGCACACATAGCGCACACACGCACAGATGAATGCACAAACAGTGCACATACACACACAGATGCACATACATTGCACACACGCACAGATGCACACACATGCACAGATGCACGTACACACAGTGCATACACATGCACAGATGCGTGAACATCGCACATACATGCACAGATGCACACACAGCGCACACACACGCACAGATGCACACAGTACACACATGCACAGATACACACACAGTGCATACACATGCACAGATGCATGAACATCGCACATACATGCACAGATGCACACACACATGCACAGATGCACACAGCACACACATGCACAGATACACGCACACACAGTGCACATACGTGCACAGATGCACACACATTGAACACACAGATACATGCACACGCAGTGCACATACATGCATAGATGCACACACATTGCACCTACATGCACAGATGCACACGGTGCACACACACATCAGAACAGCCTCTTGTGTGTCCAAGGCAAGGAAGGAGGTCCACACTTTGCACTTCCCACAGCCACTTCTTAGGTTGCAATTCAGGGTTCTTTTTTTTTTTTTTTTTAAGATTTTATTTACTTATTTGACAGACACAGATCACAAGCAGGCAGAGAGGCAGGCAGAGAGAGAGAGAGGAGGAAGCACGCTCCCCACTGAGCAGAGATCCCGATGCGGGTCTTGATCCCAGGACCTTGGGATCATGAACTGAGTCAAAGGCAGAGGCTTTAACCCACTGAACCACCCAGGCGCCCCCAGAGTTCATTTTAAAGCTTTTGACACGCTTTACTCTGCATCAAGTGATCTTTCGACATTAATTTTAACTTGACTTCAATAATATAAAACTGGGGGGGAGGATGTATAAATTATTTTGAGTTAGTTCTCCAATACTTTGGGCCCCAGATCACTCTAAGGATGACTGTAAGTTCGGTCATCCATTGTACAATTTCTTCAACACATGAATTAAGAACATTTTCTCTGGCAGTTTCTAGAGGCTAGAATGGTGAATGGGATACCAGAATACTGTGGAAGACCTAGGCCTAACTGGGAGACAGATCTGTTAACTAGTGGTTCTCAAATTTTAGTGTGCATCAAAATGCAAAGGAGGGTTTTTAAAAATGCAGAAGGCTAGGTGCTATCCTGATGGAGTCTGATTCAGTGGGTTTGGGATGGGGCCTGAAAGTCTGCCTTTCTAGCTGGTTCCTGTGCAATGGTGATGCTACTGGTCCGGGGAACCACACCTTGAGAACCAATGCCAAAAACTAACATTCATTCTAAGAGCACAGTTTGAGATCCTGGATTGTAAGCAGAGTAAGGGGAGGGATTTGTATTCTGTTTGCTCATGGCTCTGTTCCTAGCGCCTAGAATAGCACTTGGCACATAGTAGACACTCAATGAACACCAGCTGAATGAAAAAAGCCTTGTATGCAAATATAATGGGAGCCCAGAAGTGGGAGAAGCGGCCTTCAAAGGGATTTTGATGACAGCTTCGAGGAGGTATGTTAGAGAATTAACAGGAATTTTTAATCAGACGTGAGTGGTCCAACCTGAGACCCCAGCATTTGGGTGGCACGGAAGTGCACGAACAACATTGTTTAAATGTCTCCACTCATACTCCGTTCTTCAATGTCACATCAGTTCTGACCACTGCAGCCCAAGGTGACTTTTCCTCTTCCATTTTTCTTTCTTTCTTTCTTGTGTTTTTTTTTTTTTTTGAGATTTTTATTTATTTATTTGAGAGAGAGAAAGAGAGAGAGAGAGAGAAAGCACACAAGCAGGGGGAGCTGTAGGCAGAGGTAGGGGAGAAGCAGGCTCCCCGCTGAGTAGGGAGCCGGCTGATGGGCTCTATCCTGGGACCCTGGGATCATGACCTGAGCAGAAGGCAGACACTTAACCGACTGAACCACCCAGGCACCCCTCTCTTTCATTTTTTGACAACAAAGTCAGGGCTTTCTCAATTTAACTGGTGACAAGAGTTAACAAGGACACCGATTAGAAGTACAGATTCTGAGGTCCCACCCAATGCCTACTGAATCAGAATCTCAAGGGGAAGCCATGAGACTAGTATATTAATATGGATCCTATGTGATTCTCAGCATCAGGCTACAGGGCTTTAAGAGGATCCTTATGATTTCAAAGTATTTTAAAATACAATTCAAAGACTTTATTGAATAGATATATTAGTTTTCTATTGTTATGTGACAAATTGTCACAACCTTAGCAGGCTTAAATCAGATCTATTTGTTATTTCACAGTTTCTGGGGTCAGGAGTCCAGGCATAGCTTGGCTTGGTCCTCACAGGCTGCTGTCACAGGGCACAGAGAAGGACAGGGAAAAGCTATTGTTACTTTGTCTTAGGTGGTCAGGAAATGCAGCAATGACATTGGATAAAGGCCTGAGGGAAGTGAGAGAGGAAGCCATGCAGATACTGGGATGAAAAGCATTCTAGGCTGAAGGAAGAGCAAGTGCAAAGGCCCTGAGGAGAGAGGCTACTCAGCCTGTTTGAGTATCAGCAGTGAGATGGGACCTCTGAGACGGAGTGAACAGGGAAAGCAGTAGAAAAAGTTTGGGGATGGAGGGTGGATCATGCAGACCTTTCTAAACTAATATAAGGACTTTGGTTTTGTTTTGAAAGAGGTGGCGCTGGAGGGCTCTGAAGAGGGAAATGACACGGTCTGGCTCAAAAGATCACCAATGGAGGGAAGGCTGGGCGAGGGCAAGGGAGTCTGTTGTTTTGTCAGGAAAAGGTGTTTGACATCTGTGAGCTCTGGGTCCTGGGTGGGGGCCATGGCATCATGCTTACCTAGGAAACCTCCCCAGCTGAAACAAGCGTGCAGCATTGGCTTAGATACTGAGCAGATGAAATTCCAAAGCACCAGAAAGAGCTTTTCAGATTGAATGCCTAGCTTAAGAGAGAGTGACTTGACAGAGGAGGGAAGGATGAGTCAGCCATTTAAAATCAGGTAGAGAAGATCAGCAGGGCTGGATGTGCACTGGTCCAGCATACCTGAATTATTGCACACAGTGCCAGGGGTCCTGTGGGCTTCGTGGCAGAGCAGCCTCAGCTCCACTCATGTCCTTCTGACATGAGCAGGTCTGGCTCTGGGACAAGAGTACATGCCTCCTTCTGCTGGCAGGGTGTGAGGGGAAGGGAGAGATAAAAGGGTCTCTCACTGGTAACCCAGATATCCCAGACCTGGACACAGTCTGAGAAGGCCCTACATGGTTGGTTGACTCCAGTTAAAGCTTTTCCTTTACTCATCCTCATTGTTTCATGATTTGAGAATTTCAGCCGTTTAAACTTGACTGGGTCAAGGAAAAGCATGTTGTTCCAATTATCAATCTCAATGCATTTGCTTTTCTTTCTCTCTCTACTGAATGAAACTGCTTAGTCACATTTGTTAAATAGTCTTTAAAACCTTGTACCTATCCCCTTACCAGAAGACTTTCAGAGCTGAGATTTAACTAGGCATTGGCGTGAGGTTTTAGGTGACGTCATTTCATCCCCTTTTCTTCAGCTGTCACACATTAAGTGTCTCCTGGGTGAGGAGAATTTTACTTCTTAAGGAATGTTTAAAATCATTCCCTTGATCTGCCTCCATTCCCACCTCATTTTCTCTGAATTTTTAAGGTTAAAAACAAGTAAACAAACAAACATAAAGGCTTACGGTACTTTGTGTTCCTGGTAGAACCCTGCCCACATTGAAGAGAAGGCAGAATGGTCTCCTACCCAGCAGAGAATCCCAGTTCAGATTCTGAAACTCCATAGATAGTAGCAATCTTGTTACCTACATCTCTGACTTCCCTGGCAATTTACAAGGTCAGCATTCTAGGCCTTGCTAGAGAATTTGACCCTGAACTTTGCTTTAAAAGATTTAGCCGAAAAGAGTGGCATTTATCAAGCATCATGTGGAAACGCCTGTCCAGCCCTTGGATGCTCAGAATCCAATGTGCCTTAGGTCACGCTGGACCTCCAGGAAATAAACGGCTAAGACTCCTTTGCTTGGTTTTTCTACACATCTGTCTTTACTGTAGTTGAGTTTAATATCACCATCTGGTCCAGCCTCGCCCCTGCTCTGTGCCCTGGTGGGTATGTCTTCGTTGACTTCATCAACAAATTCCCTTGTTTTTTGACATTGGAGCCTGGGAAGGACAGAGGCATTTGATTAGGGAACCTGGGCTCTGAGTGTTGGGCCATGACAGCTGTCAAAAAGATGGTGGGCCACTCAGGTCCTTCTAGGTCTCTGAGGTTTCTGCAGGTGACCCAGGCCTTTTCTGAGTCTCTGACGCTGGGTGAGTGACACCGGGGACATCCAGAAGTGGTGAACTCAGCCTGGATGCCAGCTTTTTCAACATGGGCTGTATCAACAGAGCAATGCTGACACACTTCCAGTTGTTTCTGCAAACTGGAACAGGAAAGCAAGAATGTGGGAACTAGAGCTGATGGATTGGTGGAGGGCAACCCTGCAATATTTTGAAGGTGAGGGCTTGGATATGTGTGGTCAGGGCATAAAAGTAAATACTACTCCATTCTGTAATCACAAGCTGGTGAGTCAGGTGTCCTTTGGAGCCATTTGGATCATACTAGCCTCTAGGGTGAAGACGCAGCGTTGGATGTGAGAGGGAAAGGAGATAGCCTGAGGAAGCCTGGCAGGGCCAATCCTGTCCTATACAATTTACTTTTGTTGTGAACCGAGTCACTCCCTGTACTTTTCGTGTCTGATGACTGCTTTCAGCAGGTCGGGGATCATTAAGGCTCCTCTCCTCTCTTACTCTTTTCCTTTCTTGCTTTTTTTTTTTTTTCCTTTTTTCATTGGCCATTTCTCTCACCCATCCAATTCATACAAGCTCCTGTTTCATTAGAAAAACCACGGTTACTAGACTTATGTTTAATGTTGCACATCAGGGAGGCTCAACTGAGCCCACGTGCAGCTCTGATTTCCCCCAGTCTTTGTACTTTTTTTCTTAAACACCACGGTACTATTACACGATTCATATCTATGTCGAGAAGTCCTCTTTTCCCCCACCCTAGAGCAGTTCTGGGGAAGTTCTGTGAAGAGTATAGTCTCTGCCCCCAGGGAGCTGGATCCATGTGTATGTTCCCTGATGGTGCCCGTGGCTTCCAGCCATCAGTGGTCCCGTCCTCCGCAGCGGTGCTGTCCAGTACGGTAGCCACCAGCCTCACGCAGCCACTGAACCCTCCAGAGATTGGACACATGCTAGTTAAACAGTGTTTGATGAATGAGTCACGCATGAGTGGATGAATATGGAGGGCTGGTTCAAACCGAGATATACTCTAAGGATAAACTACACATGGAGGTCATGAGGAATTCATAGTCAAAGGTGTACGAAAAATATCATTAGTATTTTTGAAAAGCTGATTACATGTGGAAATGATAATATTTAGGATCTACTAGGTTAAATAAGAGATATCATTAAACTCAATTTCTTCTGCAGCTACATGAAGATTTGAAGTGACAAAGGAGGTTTGCTTTATGCTTCTCTTGACTGCTTTCTTCTAGATGGCCTGCTTCCACCTTTCTCCCTTTCTTCCCAGAAGGAGTTCACATTTTCTCTGGAGGCCTCCACCTATCACATTCTCCAGTGGCTACCTGTCCACATCTGAAGCTCTTACTAGACTGAGCATCTCATGAGAGAGGAACTTATAGGGGCACCTGGGTGGCTCAGTGGATTAAAGCCTCTGCCTTTGGCTCAGGTCATGATCTCAGGGTCCTGGATTGGGCTCTCTGCTCAGCAGGGAGCCTGCTCCCCCCACCCCCACGCCCCGCCTGCCTCTCTATCTACTTGTGATCTCTGTCAAATAAATAAATAAATCTTAATAAAAAATGAGAGGAACTTACACACCTAGCCTACAGTGCAATGCTTGGTACAAAGAGGTTAGACAAAAATTATTTGGTGAATACTGATCTGATTCTTCTATTAGACTGTGCTTGTGCAAGTGTTAACACGATCTTAAATTTAATACTTATGGAGAGGCACTCAATATGTGGGTGAAATATCCCAGAGATAACTTCAATTTTCAATGTATGACCGAATTTCAGAAACTCTTGTAAATGTCTTCTTAATTCTTAATTACTACCTTTCTAAGGGGAAGATGCCAGGTAATAGGATACTCTTTGTGCCCATGTGGTATATGTATTTCACAGGGCACGTGAGTGCTGATGGATATAATTGAGATTACAGTCCAGGTGGTCACACCTGCCCATTTTCATTTGCAGATAGGCACAAAACCCAGGTGGATCCCAATTAATTCTCAAAATTCTCTGAGGTTTTTAAAACCAGTCAAATCAATCAACTGTAAAGGAGAAGTACAAATAGGATAAGGGCTACAATTTTTTTCCACCTGATATATGCTGAATTTAAGAGAGTAAACACACCAGAAAATATTTATATAACATTCCACCCTTGACTTTGAGGATTTGGGTTCTCATTAGGATGGGGTTTCCTTTTTTGTCCATTTAGGCCGGAACCGATTAGGTAGCCTGGCTCTAATGGATCTTCATGGTTAGATGTTAGTGAAGCACATTGGTGAGAGTAGATTCACTATTTGTGAGGCAATTTTATGAATTTGACTCAAGATACCCAAGAATCTGGTATCAAAAATTAACACAGTATTAGTTTTTTATCATTTATTAACATAAAGGGAATCACTATATCTAGAAAAACTAGGTTGATTTAAATAAAACTTTAAGTTTCTTAAGCTAGTTAAGTAGACTTAAAAACATTTTTTAAAAAAGATTTTATTGATTTATTTGACACAGAGAGACACAGCAAGAGAGGGAACACAAGCAGGGGGAGTGGGAGAGGGAGAGGCAGGCTTTCTGCTGAGCAGGAAGCCTAATGCACCATCAATCCTAGGACCCTGGGATCATGATCTGAGCCAAAGGCAGATGCTTAACGACTGAGCCACCCAGACACCCCACTTTATTTTATTTAATCCATATAATTGATGAGACAGAGACCATCAGTCCACTTTTCAGTTGATAAAACTGAGGCTAGAGAGAGACTGTGTGTCATGTCTAAGGTGCTGGTAAATTGGTAGAGTCAGGATCTGAATCTAGAGACTTCTGGTGTCTGATGTGCTCTGCAACTTATTTTTCAATCAATTATTTTGAGAAAGCCCCACTCTAAACTAGTATACTCCTCCCTCCCCCATGCATTAAAACAGAAACAACATCTACAATTATGGGTAATTGTGTGGACCCAACTATTAGTACAAGAAGCAAGAAGACCTCAGCATGAGTTGTTATCATAGTTACAAACTATCACAAACTTAATTATTGGTTAGAAATGTGGAACGTTCCAGCCAAATAGGAGTATAATGAGCCTTTCCCACGAATGTGTGGAAGGAAACGGGGACTCTATTTCTGGGTCTGCCTCAAGCTTTCTCTGTGGCCTTGGGCAAGGGACTTCAACACTCAGTGGATATCCTGAGGTAAGATGGTGATGATGACACCCAGCACCTGCTTAATGCACTGGTTTGCCAGAACCGATGAGTACATTGGTCTAGGACTGTAGATGAGAGGAAGTATAATTTTTTTTTTTAAGTGACAAATTGTACTATACCTGGGGCAGTGTGGGGCAGGGGAAAGTGCTAGGGAGTCTGGAAAGCAGATGATCTGTTTCCTTATTTTTAAAATGGGAGGTGTGTTGGGATGGAAGGGTGATCACCTGCTCTTCCTGCTGTAAATGCTGACGTTCTATGTCAGCTCAAGGCAGCTGTTAATTCACGTATTCTAGGAATAACTGGAAAAAATGAATTTACTACCATTTAGGACAGACATGAACAAAAGACTCTTTGCTGACCTTTGTCATTCTGTAAACACAGTGACATACCGTTATTAAGGAATCGTAGCTCATAACTAAGACAGAGAGGAGCGCCGGTTGCTTTTCTTGATACCATCCACTTTTTAAAAAAATGTCTCAGGTCCCGCATGCATGTAACTCATTACAGAGTTGCTTTCTCTTTCTGGGGTTTAAGTGCCCGAGTTAAGCGCCAGCGCATCGTGGGGATCCCCTTGCACAGCTTCCCTACAGGCATTCTAAATGTATTGTTCATGAATTTGCGTTAGGATTGCTTGTGTTGCGGAATTTTAAGAAATAAAATTATGGGACTTGCAGATGTTTAAATCTACATGTTGAAGTGGGTGGGTCATCACCCGGTCACAGGAAACTTCAGGGTAAATAGTACGGCTTCTAGAGAATGGCCGGGTCGAGTCAGAGCTTCACCAACCTCTCCCCAGAGCAGACGATTAATTTTTGCTTTTAACGCGTAACAGCCTCCGCCCGGCCTTGCAGCCCAGCAAGCCAGCCAGTGCAAAAACCCTGCCAAGATGCGGGCCCGAGGTGGGGGGAGAGATGTCCGCGGCGCGAGGGCCCCCGCGGGAGAAGAAACCTCCGCCGGAACATCCCGGCCCAGTCCCGTCCCTATCCTTCGGTGGTAACGTGGGGACGGCTCCTCTCCAGGAGTCCCTGTGCATTGAGTCCGCGGCGCCAAGAGTAAAGTGCTTTCTCCAGAAACGATTTCTCCCGAACCCCCTAGCCTGAGGAAGGGGATTAAAAGTGACAAAGAAAGGGGGTGGGCTCTGGAGAGACCTCGGGGATGGGGGGTGTGTGGAGCGGCGCCCCGGAGGAGGGGCTCAGCGCGACGAGCGCAGCCCCGCAGCGCGTCGGAGCGCTTGAGGGGGGCGGGTGGGGGCCGCGGTGCCCAGCGCGGGGGTCGGCGAGGCGAGGGGAGGGGTGCCGCGGCCTCCACCTCCGCGGCGGCGCTCGGGAAAGGGCTGGCCCAAGCGGAAGACAGCCGGCCGGGGCGGGCCGTGCGGTCGGGGTCCCGCGGCCGCCCGCGCCCCAGGGAGGGAGTCGGCGGGGGCGTGGGCCCGCGGGCGTGCGCTCCGCCCCGCGCGGGGAGCGGGCCGCGCCTCCCCCTGCCGCATGTGCGCGGTGTTGTGTGCCCGGCCCTGCTCCTCCTCCTCCCCTCCCCTCGCCGCCGCCCCTCCCCCAGCGGCCCCGAGTGAGCGCGAGCGCCACACAGCCCCGGGCCGCCGCCGTCAAGCGCGCCGAGACGCCGAACAGGTGGCCGGAGGCTGCGGGCGCTGCAGCGGGGGAGAGGCGAGGCGAGCTCCGGGCCAGGCGAGGGCGGCCGGGCCGGGCCGGGCATGCTAGCCGAGCGGCCCCCCGGCGCCGCCGCTTGCCCGCGCCCCTAGCCTCCCGCGCGCCCGTGCAGCGGCCCCGCCGCTCCCAGCGTCCAGCCGCCCCTGCCCGGGGCCGCTCCCGCCGCGGTCAGCGAGGGGCGCGGGCCGGCCCGCGACGGCGGCGGCGGCGGCATGAAAGTGACCGTGTGCTTCGGGAGGACCCGGGTGGTCGTGCCGTGCGGAGACGGCCACATGAAAGTTTTCAGCCTCATCCAGCAAGCCGTGACCCGCTACCGGAAGGCCATCGCCAAGGTGAGGGGCCGGGGGCGCACGGGGCGCCGGGGGTGGGGGCGGGGGAAGGGGGGAGGAGGAGAGGGAGGAGGAAGAGGAGGAGGGGGAAGGCGCCGGGATCAATATGGCGCTTCCTGGAAAGGGGAGGAGGGAGACGGAGGGGAGGCGGGGAAAGGGAAAGTGCGGCGGCCGGGCCGGGGCCTCGCGGGCGCCCCCGGCCCGGAGCTGCGGGCGGCAAAGTTCTCCGCGCGGGCCTGGCCGGTGGGGCGGGCGCGGGTGCAGCCCCGGGTGAGCGCGCCGGACCCCGCGGCTCCTCCTGGTCGAGCGCAGGCCGCCTCTCCCTCGGGGCTCCGGCCGCGGGGCGGGCGTCGGCCACCGGAGCCCCTTCGGAGCCTGTTAGGGGCCGAGCCCGAACCCAGCCCTCCGGAGCGCGGGCGAAGCCTGGCCGGACGCCTCTCCCCCGGCTGCAGGGGGTGGAAATCCAGCCTCAGGCCTTTCCCCGCTCCCAGGCCCCGCGGCAAAGGCTGGGGAAAGGGAACTTTTTTGGTTGGAGGAGAGTTTAATTATTCCCCACACGGCGGAGAGCCGGGCGTTTGTGCTCCAGCACTGCCTACGTCCGGGCGGGGGAAGGAGCCGAAGCCACGAGCCCTTCGCTCCCGGTTGCCCGCGGGCAGGGCCGCCCCAGCGCGGTTCGGGGGCAGCTGGTGGGGGACAGTAGCCGGCAGCCCCGAGAGGGACGCCTGCTCCCACGGGCTCGCGGACATTGGTTGGGGACGGAATCTCGGTGCTTGGGAGGCTCCCGTGCAGGAGGACTCCTTTAAAAGGCACAGCCCTGATCAGTCACTGAATTAAAAGTTTTCCTGCCGAGGACCTCAGCGTATACCTATCTGGAACTAGTTTCATATGGTGCTGAGGCTGCGGAGCTGGGGCCTGATTTCGGAGTGGAGTAGATTTCCCTTTTTCTTCGTGGAGTGATAACATTGTCTCCACTTAACTGCATTCCTCTACAATGTGTCAGAAGTGAAAAGGCATTTTGTTAAATTGTTTTATCTGCTGTCTGTTTGACAACAGCCCACGCCTCCGAAGTTTCTGTCAAGCACCTGAGGATATTTCCTTTGCTGTAGAGTAACATTTGGTGGAAAGCGTGTTCACTTAAAAAATTTCTCATGTTTTCGGTGGTGGAGTGGCCTAGCTCCTGTGCAGGCTGAGGGGCAGCAGACAAGAGGGACCGGTGGCATTGCCCACTTCGGTGTATACAGGCTGCATAATCCAATTTTCTCCGAAATTAAGGGAGAAAAACTTTCTACACTGTTGTTTGGTTTATAGTATATATTGAATAGAATAGCATAAATTTGGCCTTTTGAAGATCATCTGGGGAAACGTTTAGAAACCTGACAGAAAGATGGAAGATGTTGACTATATTTAACAGCTCTAAAATGCTTCTTACAGTTGGTTTAACTGTTATTGAAAATCAAATACAATTAGTGGAAATTGGGCACCCGTTTATCTTACAGTGCTGACAAGGGAAAACAGAACTCTAAAACCTACATTTAACATTTTAAAAAATTGTTTATGAATGGCAGTTTATGATCTAAATGTTCTAAATCAATAATCAGATTGCATATGCATTTTGGAGACCAAAATAAGTTGTGAAAGGGAAGAGAAATACAATAATACAACCTAGGCAGTGTGCCTGTGTTACTGAACAGAGAGGACATTTCGTTTCATTTTACATGGTTAAAATTAGTTCTCTTTCACTATGCACACCATGGACTTTGGTTGAAAAGCCCGTTTGGGAGATAAAACTGTAGTCGTTGATTTGATCGAATCATTCATTCCTTCTACAGAAATTCTTAAGCATTTACTGTGTTAAAGGCATCATTCTGGGTGCTGGAAATCTAGGGAGCCCACTGGCTGCTTTGTGAAAGTTGGGAGTGTCAGGGTCTAGGACAAGAGGCTCCGTTGTCCTTAAGTGAAGGTGACCGTGCTGTAGACTATCATGCTGTGGTGCCTGGAGAAGGGACTGTGTCTGTGGTGTTGGTAGATGTACCTGAAGACTCTTAGTGATAGATCTGGACCTTGGTTTTAAATATTAGTGTAGTTGTTTCCCAGTGACCTGGGAAGATGGAAAAGGGAGTGCAGTTTTCTTAAGAGTCTGGGGAGGCATGCCTAAGAGAAGGGTTATATGAGCTAGTTTTTATACTATTTGTATTTTTTAAAAAGATTTTATTTATTTGAGAGAGAGAGAGAGAGCGATCGAGCACGAGAGGGGGGAAAGTTAGAGAAAGAACAGACTCCCTGCTGAGCAGGGAGCCCAAGGGACTTGGTCCCAGGACTCCAGGATCATGACCTGAGCCAAAGAGGATAGTTGATAGTTGCTTAACCAATTGAGCCACCCAGGTGCCCCTTGAGCTGAGTTTTTAGAGGGTAAATGTGAGATCACCAGGTGTAGATGGAAGGAAGGGTGATTCTCAGGGTGATGGTAGCATTGGAGTTGGATATAAATGAGGGGGAGGAGTCAGAGATGAGTCAGGGCGTTCTAAAATTGTTTAAAGGCTCTTTCAGTGCAATTCACAGTTCAGTGGGTGAATTTTAAGATGGACTTTGTAGTACACAAAGTTTAATCATTGAATCACAAGACTGTTGAGCTCAGATGTTGTCAGAGGCTGAGTGTCTTCATTGGTGTTTTTTCTTCTTAAATTGTTAGGTAACGGTTAAGATTAAAGTTTAGTCTTCCTTCCCTTTTCTTCCACCTCATTTAAGGTGATTATGAAGCAAACACATATTAACACTTGCTTTAACTCTTATTCTCTCTTCTTTACCGCTTATTGTTTAATAGGACAAAGTAAGTTTTGTATGAAGAATTGGGTAGCTGGCTAGCTGCAGAGTGGTGTTTAAGTTGCTAGGTGACCTGTGGCTTGACAGACTCCCATCTGGTGGGGAAAAATGTGGAAAGATCATGTTTATAGCGTTGTATAAAAATCAGCTAAAATTTCCCCCCACCTCCACCCGCTCCCCCAATAAGAAGAAAGGAAAAGGGAAGGAAAGATCCCAGGTCACTAAAGTTTTCTCTGCAATAAGCATTTTGTAGTGTCATGGGGCTATTTTATTTGGCATTGTATTTGAGCTTTTTTCAGGTTAAACAAATCAATTTTTTTGGACAGTGGAGTGATGTGACAATACCAGAAATGCCCTCAATAAGCAGATATTTAAAGGCTTACACTTAGTCATGATTTTTTTTTTTCCTCTAGTGGAAAAATGTTTTTCTGCTTATGATCACTGATGGGTGAAAATGTTTTGACTGTTCCATCTCCATCCACCCATCCTCATCCAGACCCTGTTTAAGGAGGGTGTTCTGCTAGACATCGAGAATTCTGTTGGAGGAACTAGTCTTGAGTGCTTAGACTTGGAGGACTGTCTGCTGTATATGGGTCTGTTCGTTCTTCTCATGCCTGCAGCCTGACTCATCCTTGAATCCTGATGGACACAGGGTGCAGAGCACCAACTGCAGTGACTTTTAAGTGTGGTGCCCTTGGTTTCTGAGGTTTTCTTTGCGGGCCACTCCTTAATTTTGAGTGAATCAAGTCTGGCCCCGAGGCTTCCCTTTTTTCCTGCTGTACATCCTAAATCTGGCTAGGAGAAAGATAAGAAAGTCTTCGTGTTTGTTTAAAAAAAAAAAGTTGCTATTTTGGAGGGCTGCTGTGTACAAAATGTTATGCTCTATGGAGAAGTATTAGATGAAATTGTTGCACTTGAGAAGAATATCTAGGAGACCAGATGAGTACATACAATAGTAATAGTAGGTGGGAGCACTGCTTGGCAACAGGGTGGTGCAGACAGTAATTGCTTCTGGAGTTCAGAGATGTGAGTGGTCATTAGGCATTGGGTGGGGGAGGGGAAATCCTCTTTTGTCCCTAGAGTTGTTATTGGGCTTAGTGAGCCCTACTAGAGGGTAGTGCTTCCTAACTGGCTAGTGGAGCGATCTCAGAAAGCACCTCCCTGCCTAAGATGTCCTGCTTCTGCAGGTCTGCAGTGGGGTCCAGGCATGAGCCTCTGGAGGCATCTCCTGTGTCTGCAAGCTGGGAAGGAAGGGATTGCATGAAGGAGAACAGTGTGAACACAGTTGATTCGGGCTTTCTGGGTTGCTGTGGCTCCTGAGGGGCATTCATGCCAGGTGGTGGGTCAGGATCAGGAGGACTGTGGATGAGGGGGCATGACACTGGGACTTTATATGGTTGGATGGTATGGGAGGGAGTCGGGTATTTGGCCAGGGCAGCAGTATGGACTCCTGGTCCTCTGGGAGAACATCTGGAGCAGCTGTTTGGATGAGATCTGCCTTCTGTCCAAAGTGCTGCTGAATGCTGAGAAGGAATAGGAGTAGGGTAAAGTGAGGGAGGGAAGTTGCTGGAACCTGTTAATTCCCTGCCTTCCCCCATAGCCCTCTTCTCTTAGGGGACAGTGAGAATTTTGGATTGGGTTTGGAGACCTAGGTTTATTTATTATTGGTAGGTATTACTGTTCTGTATTACCAGTTAACCTTGGGGCAAACTAACCCTATAGAAACTCATTTTTCCTCTGTCTAAAGTGGGTTACTCCCTTGGCAGGGTTAATGTGAGTACTGAACAGATGATGAATGGGAGAGTCTTTAGTGCTAGAGCTGAATCACTGGTGTTTTACTCACCAGTTTTACTTGCTGGGAAACTTTCCCAAGTATCCTATCATTCCTGCTTGTTTTTTCCTCTTTACTAAAGAAGGTAGTATGTCATTTAATTAAAGAATAGGTAAAAATGTTAATATTTACCTAAGCAGCACAGCAGTCAGAGGAGCAAAGTGTGTGCCTCTGTGTGTGTGTGTGTGTGTGTGTGTGTGCACCCACACGCATGTGTGTATGTGTATCAGGGAACATAAATGCAGCCAATATTGGCTTTACTCTAGCTTGATCATCTGGGCCTCTGGCCTGTGGGCCACTGCTTTTGTCCCTGAAGCATGGAAACCTGAGTTGTTTAATAGTGATTCGTTGTTATTAAAACAAACTTGAGTTTACCGACAGTAACTTTTGAAAATGTGCTTTTTTTGGGGGGGGGTACTGCTGATTACTAAAAACATGATAAGTCATTTTTTAAAAAAGATTTTATTTATTTGTCAGAGAGAGCGAGAGAGCGTGAGAAAGGAAGCACACAAGTAGTCAGAGTGGGAGGCGGAGGCAGATAGAGAAGCAGACTCCCTGCCAAGCAAGGAGCCCAATGCAGGACTCGATCCCAGGACCCTGGGATGATGACCTGAGCCGAAGGCAGCGGCTTAACCCACTGAGTCACCCAGACATCCCTAAGTCATGGTTTTTTATGAAAAGTCTTAACAGTTGGTATGAGCTTTTCCTGCAAATACATATATAACTGCTTGTTGTTACACTCTTACAAGCTTATTGAAACTTGGGGAAATAGTTACATTGTGGCAGAGTTTGAATGACAATAGGGACAAGCAAACAAATAGTGAAGTGAAATAAATGTTGTTTTATGAACATTTTCTGTCTTTCCTCTCAAAGTGAAAAAGAAATGCAACCTGTCTGAAAGGCTGATCTTTCTAAAAACGCAAATCTCATTGTAGTCTTTTGTGTAAGTGCCTCTGCATGTCACCTCAGCACAACCTGTCCCTTGTGGGACCCCTCCTGCCTCTAGCCACTCCCTCACCGGGCTTCCCCATCCCATATTCTACCCACAGGCACTTGCTCGCACGTTTCTGCCTCTGCCGTAGTGTTGTCTGTTCTTCTGTATGCTGCCCCCATGCCCACTGTCTGTGTCTGCTCATCTTTTGAGCCTCGTCTCAAACCAGCATCTTTGGGAGGCTGGCCCTGCATCTCAGGATGTTTGAGGCTCTCCAGTCTGTGCTTCTCCTGGGGCCTTAGCTCCTGGACTGACCTGGGTGAATGAGCATTACTGTGCCCTCTGTTAACAGTGCTTATCTGCAGAACACAACTGAGCTCCGTCTCCTTCTGGGGACATGCTTGAGGGCGGTAGTCCTGCCTCAGTCTTACTTGGAGAGCCAACATCTGCTGCAGAGGAATCTTAACCGGTTGAGTAAATAAAAAGCTCAGGATAAACACATCGCATGCATTATTACACAAAAAGTATACTTTTACTTGGAAGACTGTATGACTAGCCCTTTAGGGTTTGATGTGTCTGGCATATTGGTACAAACAGATTATAATTGACAGTAAGATTTAGTGTGATTTGGAGTCCCTGGAAGTTACTCTTTTTGTCTCAGCTCTTTTGAAGGAGTTCAGTCTGTTTTCAGACCAAGCAGAGGGATAGTCATAGGGTTTGCATTGGGCCTGGTTCAAGGCAGGTGGCCAGAGCAGTGTGGGAATCTGGCCCGGAAACATACCTATGTTGGGTCTGGCGCCTCTAATTCTGTCAGTTGAGATCCTTGGGTAAGTGCCAGCAGTAAATAGAAATGTTTAGGATCTGAGATTCACAGAGAGAGTCTGGCTGACGTGAGGTGCTTCTTGGCTCATGGCAGACCTGGATGAGTTGG
Source organism: Mustela lutreola (assembly GCF_030435805.1). Lineage (NCBI taxonomy): Eukaryota > Metazoa > Chordata > Mammalia > Carnivora > Mustelidae > Mustela > Mustela lutreola. Next base: position 33,302,650 of record NC_081297.1, on the reverse strand, counting down.
TCACGGAGGCAGCGCTCAGTATCACTTGTACCCCTAACCCATAGCTCATCCTTCTGTCCTGGGAGCTTTGTACTTCCCTGTAGAATTGGAGGCAGCTTAGTGATGTTGGACACATAATAGATGTTTGGAGCCTTATGCATTTTTTTCGGGGATGGAAAGAAATGTGTAAAACTGGTCCAGGGAGGTATTTCCTCAGTTCATTTTCCACAGGGTAAAATAGTTGGTTCAGCCCACACAGTGTGCTTTCCTCCTCCCATGTGGCCACTCATACACCAGGTCTAGCCAGAACCAAGGTTAGTGGCCATACAGAGAGTTGGGGAATCAGAAATTTATATAATTTTACCTATTTTTGGTATCTTTTCTGTTTTACATAGAAAAGAGAAAGCTTTATGAAAAGCAATGCAGAGCTGTGTGAACATGGTAGAAAGGTGATCTTTGTTTGCTTTTTAGTCATTTTATCTTTAAGATTTCTTTCACTTGGAAGGAGTATGTACATGTGACTTTTTTTTTTTTTCATAGCTTTGCATCTTCTTGGGTCTGCCTTGCCATCTTCAGGTGGCTTATGACATTAAATATTACTTTTGCTTATCTTTTTCTTCTATCCATTGATATTGGAACTTAGAAATAAAATTGAAATCTCCAAATCCACATGAAATGTCAATTATTTAATTTTTTTCTCTTAAAAACAGACTGTAAAATATAGAATAGAAATAAAAACATGTTCACCCAAAAATCATGTACATGAGTCTTCATAGCAGCATTCTCCATAACAGCTACCAATTGGAAACAACCCAGATGTCCAACAGAACAATATATGGTCTATCCATACATTAGAATATTATATTACTCAGCCATAAGAATGAGTGAAATACTGATTCATGCTGCAACGTGAATGAACCTTGCAAACACTGTGCCAGGCACAGAAGCCCATGTATATTACATGATTCCGTATATACAAAATGACCTGACACAGGCACATCTGTAGGTAGAGAAAGTAGAGTAGTGGTTATAGAGGACTGGGTTTGGGAGTGAGTAATGGAGAATGGCTGCTCGTGGGTTTGCTTTGGGGGTAATGAGAATATTCTAAATTTAGATAGTGAGTGATTGTATGACTCTGTGAATATGATAAAAATCTTTGAGTTGTACAGTTTAAATGGGTGAATTTTATGGTTTGTGATTTTGTCTCAGCAAAGACGTTAAAAAATAGACTCCATAGGTTACTGTGAATAAAGCTCACTTTTTAGGTGTTTTATAGTTCTGAGAGTCCCATAAACATGTATTACTGCATCAGAGATGCTCAGAAATCTCAAGTGAAAACTGGCTATTTTTAGGAGTTTTGTATACAGTGTGTAAACCCTGCTTTCTTGGGCCTCTCACTCTGACCTGTTGCTGTCTGGTAAGCTGTTCGCTGCTAAGACTCCAAGCCCCTGGGCTCGCCTTTGTTAACTTCTCTCCTTCCTTGCAGGCTTCCCTGGCAGTTCACCTGCTCACGGTCAGCCAGGGATTTCTTCCTGCCTAGCTCACCAGCTGCCTTTATTGAGTGAAGGCTGATTAAGAGGTTCCAAAGATGTCCATTGTGGAAGAGCTTTTCCAGTTTTTGGTTTTGATCCTCAGTCATTTTGAGCTTTGGCAAATCTCACAAGTTCGTGAGGCTTCGTTTCGCCATCTTCATCTTCCCGTATTCAGAAGTTCTGGGCTGGGCTCCCGATGCCAGTCCCCAGAGCTAGAGATGCTCCGACCTAGTCTATATTGTTGGTTATGGTGCTCATGGAACCATGAGGTATGGGTGATGTAGAGTGACTTTTCAGAGCAGGCAGGGTGCAGGATCCCTGACCCACCCACCTCCCTGCGAAAGTATTTTGCTTCCCTTACTTTGAAATGATGGGAGTTGACCGTGGGGTCAAACACACGCTGTTGGAAGTTAGGATGTATTTTGCCTGGAGTGTCCTTCAGAATTCCTTACCATCTCAAGAGAAGTGTCTTTTAGGATAAATTACATGCTTAGAAGTGACTTAATGACACTATCCCTTTGTGAAGTATAACTGAGTATGTGATAGTGCCTGATACTAAATGTAGGATATGTGTATACACGTACATACACATATGTAGTCTTGAAGTTGTTATTTTGATAGTAGTATAAATTTAAGTGGTTTTATTTTTTTTTTATTTTATTATTATTATTTTTTAATTTATTTATTTGACAGAGAGAAATCACAAGTAGATGGAGAGGCAGGCAGAGAGAGAGAGGGAAGCAGGCTCCCCGCCGAGCAGAGAGCCCGATGCGGGACTCGATCCCAGGACCCTGAGATCATGACCTGAGCCGAAGGCAGCGGCTTAACCCACTGAGCCACCCAGGCGCCCAATTTAAGTGGTTTTAGACATGGCAGTAATATTCTTCCCTTTTGATTATCTTTAATATTCAAATTCTGTATGACCTAATTTTTGGAACCCAGACATTTTTTCTGGTGTGTGGTTTTTCTTGTTCGTTATTTCTATCATATCCCTTGAGAGTAGAAAACTAATTTATATGAAAGGGTTTATATTTTGGGAAAGGCCTGTTTGAGATATTCCACAATAAAAATCAATAAAAATTCATACAGTAAAATTCATACAATAAAAATGCCTTCTCTAGCACTTCAGAAAATAATTTGCTACATATCTCAGAAACCTAAGATTACTAAATACCAAAACTATGTTGTATTAACAGATTAAAAATATAAAGAGATAATACCATTTTTATGTAGGTTGCTGATATGAGACTGAGTTTTCTGTTTCTTTAACGTATACAGTAAATTCTGGAAGATTTTTTAGTCTGTTTTAATTTTCTGAGTGCAATATTAGATCTAGAATTAAAAAGTAAACTATTTTCCAGGGAACAAACTTTGTTCTACTACAAAGGCATTTAAGATGCATAATTTATAATTCTGAAACCCAGTGTGCAAAGTCATGTGTGAATAGTTAGCTGGGTTCCTGCCCAGCAGGGTTATACTCTAAACTGAAATTTCTCTTATTACAGCCAGCAGCACCTGCAAAAGAGGGAAGTAAAATGTACAGGATATTGGTTCCCGAGGTACCACCACACAGGATATGACAAATCACTGAATCCATTAAAGTTGAATGTAGGATTTGGTACTTTTACCACTCTGTTAGAGACCTGGGGAAAAAACCTTTCAGGCAAATCAAGAGGACCTATTAGTGAAAGTGCATCAGTTGGATTGATAATGCTTCAGCAACTGCATCTGGCGGATGGTGAAATATTTGAGCATTTGTACTGTCTGAGAACTATGAAAGGAGTATATTTTAGATTTTGAAGACACATACTGTCAGGATTTTTTTCCCCCCCCAAGAAAACTTGGAAGAGTGATAAAACCCTGAACGTTCTATGGTGGGGTCAGTTTTATCTTTTGTATTTTATGAGCCACTTTTTAAAACACAGATGTTTGGAAAAACACAGTTGGCTGACGGTGGAAAGTTTGGTTATGGGTGTTTTTGTCTCCTAGGAGGCAGCATATCAGATTGACACACTCTGGACCAGGATTCAGAAGAGTAGATTGCAGATTCTGCATTTGTGTGTCTGAGAGCAAGAAGGGTAACCTCCGTAAGCCCAGGATCCTTGGCTTTTAGTGACACTTACTTCATGGGATTGTTGTTAGGGCTTGAAGAGAGAATGTAAAAAAAATGCATCGTATGGGTAAAATGGAGTAGATGTTAGCTGTACTGTTCTTTCATTTGTGCAATGAGTGGTTGTCAGTGATTGTCTCACTTGAATCAACTCTTCTAAATTGTTTCTTTTCATCCTCATTAGAACTGTGCTGGATGTGGGAAATTGAATTTGTGGTAAAACTGTTCTTCCTTAAAAAACCATGGAAACATTTTTCTGCAATTTAAGAAGTTAAATCCCAGTGACACCCATTTAGATTTTCCCAGGATGTCCACAGTTTTTCCAGTTTTGGTTTTGGTTTCCAGTAGTTTTGAACTTTGGCAAGTCCCACAAACTTTGTGTGCCTCAGTTTTCCCATCTGTAACTTGGGGATGCTATCCTTTGGTTGGAGGAATGAACAGTAAGTGACTTAATGTAGGTAATGCTTCTTCATATAACAGACTCTTAGGTCTTTTTCTTCAAGTTTTAAATACAGATTAAACACAATTTTAATGGCTTATTCATAAAGTTGATTTTTATTTGATTTGTGATACCAAATGGTCATTTTTCAGGATGATTTGTTAAGGGGTCACTTTTTCCTTCTAAAGAACTATAGAGGGGCACCTGGGTGGCTCAGGGGATTGCCTCTGCTTTCGACTCAGGTCATGATCTCAGGGTCCTGGGATCGAGTCCCACAACGGGCTGTGTGCTCAACAGAAAGTCTGCTTTCCCCTCTCTCTCTCTCTGCCTCCTTGTGATCTGTCTGTCGAATAAATGAATAAAATCTTAAAAAAAAAAAAGAACTATAGAAATTCCAGTATTAGTATTTACTAGTGAATTAGTTGAAAATAGAGGAAAGCAAATGTTCTGATCACTTAGTGGTTAAAGCTGATTCTTTTACAGATCAAGGAGAAATGTGTTTGTCCAACTATCTTAGCCTGTGTCACTTTTTACTTGTTTTTACTATTAGCCCTTGTAACTTTCTAAAATTGCAGCTGTCATTCTGCTGCATCAACGGAAATTATGTAAAATTTCTTTGTTGTATTTTAAAAAACTTTGGTTATACATTTCCATTTAAAAATATCTTTTGAAACTTGGAAAGAATAAAACTAAGAAATTATAAATAGTATTTATACTTATAAAATACAGAAATGCTTTTAAAAACTTCAGAATTTACTAACTAGTACTAGTTCCAAGAATACCCGGGGGTTCAAAGAGATTATCTCAGTTGTAAAATAAAATGGAAAAGCTGACATAAAAATGTGACCTCTGTAATCCTTTATTCTATAGGCCTCTATAATTCATGTACCCATCCTATTCTTTACCCTTCTCTGGATCTTAAGAAGGTGATTTTGGGGAGCTAAATCATCAATAAATGAACACAAAACATCTTTTGTTTAGGTAGGTAAGTGTAAGGATTGACAGATTGATGCAACTTTTAATGCTTTAGTTCAGCTAAAGGCACCTGGTGCCAGTCACCTGAGGACTTCACCCAAGAGCTGACCTGTTTATCATACTACGTAGGGAGTGGCGTCTTGAAGACTTGCTCAGCTCCTGGGCACGGCAGCGTTACCGTGTTAGACTTGCCAAGCTGTCAACAGTGGACTGTCTTCCTATTCAAGTGGATCACCTTTTCTCATTTATCTTTCCACACCACACTATTGACGATTATCTTTCTCTGTTTGAGGGCCTTAAACATCTTATTAAAATAATGTTTCTCCCTCTCTCCATATGTGTTTCGGGCAGTTGCTAGGTAGTGATTAAAGTAATGAAACTTTATCTCTTTGTGCAGTGTTCATATTTTGGCTTGGATCCCTTCCAGTGTGTGTTTGTAAACATGGTTTCACATGAGTGCATTTGAAATTGAAAGTTTTTGTTTCATACAGGATACAAAAAAGAGATGTGGCCACATGGGAGATGGGAATTTCTCTCTCTCTCTTCCCTTCACAACTTCCTGAGTTTTTGTGCTTGGCTAATGAAAGTGTGGGATGGTACTTTCAAAAACTTTCCAGAATAACTTTCTGTAAAACTGTAGAGAAACAAGCTCTGGAGTATTCTTTGTCGTCATTGTTCTAGCTTTATTGACAGATAACATTTAAAGTGTACAGTGTGATGATCTGATACACATTGTGAAGATTTTCTGTAATACATTGCATTCATCACCTCACATACCCCCCCCCCCCCCTTTTGGTAAGAACTTTTTTAATTTCGGGGAATTTGAGACAGCTCATAGTCTGTTTTGAAAGGTGAATGGTGTGCTTCAGATCTTTAAGCTGAACCGGTAAAGCTCTTCTTTTTGGGTTGTTTTTCCTACATATTAGGAGGGAAACTGCTTTCTTTTTAGATTTCAGGGGAGTGATATTCTCAGTATAGTCTTTGCTTTTGGTGTTATTAAGATTTTTAGGTCAGCACTGATGATCGAAAGCTCTTACACAGGATGTGCTGTATTGAGGCATTATTTACTTGCCTGTCAGGTTGGGTAGATGTTGAGAAAGGACCTTTAACTGGGATACCTATCAAGTTTTCTCAGCCCCAAGTCATTGAGGAGTTTCATAGGGGTGGGGGGAGAATCAGGAATATTGGTGGGTGTACCATTATCAGCAGTAATGGTTAGCATTTATGGGGCATCTTGTGTGTCAGGCCCTAAGTACTGGGCCCAGTGCTTTGTGTGTATATGTTAATAAGTAGGGTGGAGGGCGGTGTTGATTCAATCCCAAGTTTACGGGTAAGGACACTGAGGCTACAGAGGATGAGAAAGTTGCAAAAGGTTGCACATCTGATGCCTGATGGCTTGGCCGTCTTAGGTGGACCCCTCTGACTACAAAGCCTGCACCATGACTTACTACACTGTGACAGACTGCTGTGGCCCTTGCATTTTAGGGTGTCACAGTAAATAATGCCCACAGGCACACTTTCAAAGCCAGTAGTGGGTTCCTTTTACACACTTTTCATACTCTGCTTCTTAGAATATTCTCATGCACCCTTTCCCATTCCCACACCAGAGTGCCGAGGGTGGCCTGGCTAATGCTGGCAAATATGTGCTTCTGGTCTGAGGCTTTGACCACGATCAGTTCTTGTATCTTCAATATGGCATTGCTATTTCTGTCAATATGTCTCCTTATGTCCTATGTTTTTATATGTTTTCTGTTTTATTGAAGGTAGGGAAAAGTGGACAGATAACTAAGCTTTTCTTTTTTCTTTTAAGTTTTTATTTTAATTTCACTTAGTTAACAGTGTTATGTTAGTTTCAGGTGTACAATATAAGTGATTCAGCCCTTCCATACATCACCTGGTGCTCATCGTGACAAGTCCACTCTTTAATCCCCATCGCCTATTTCACCACTGGACCCCCCCCCCCCCCCCCCCGTAAGCATCACTTTGTGCTCTAATTTTCCCAACACCATTTGTTGAAGAGGCTATCTTTTTTCCCTTGGATATTCTTTCCTTCTTTATTGAAGATTAGTTGGTCATATAATGTGGGTTTATGTCTGGGTTTTCTGTTCAATTCCATCACTCTATGTGACCAATTTTTTGTGCCAGTACCGTACTGTTTTGATTGCTACAGCTTTGTAATATAACTTGAAGTCTGGAATTGTGTTCCCTCCTGAGCTGCTGTTCTTCACATAGATTTTGCCAGCTTCCTTGAAATCATTTGAAGTTCTTTTCCAGTGCCAGTGAAGTGCTGTGCCCTTAGCAAGCCAAGAGCCTAACACTGTGCTTCAAGTGTTTGTGGCATGACTAGTGAGAGGTGACCTCAACAGGAAGTCATTTCCTTAAGGTGTTTTCAGAGCTGCAAAGTATAGTTCTTTGTAATATTCGAAACGTTGCCTTCAAATACACTGTAGCTGTGAGAACTTGCTAGTACTGAATTTTATAGCCCTGATAGCGATGCCTATGTAAGAATTTTTTTATCTTATTCAGCAGTGTCACATAACACCTTACCATAAGTTGACCAGCAAAAACGTTGTTTGAAAGTTAATGTATATTTGGGTATTGTTGCATAACCAAATACCCAAAACTTAAGGGTGTAAATCAACAACTATTTAATTATTTCTCATTTTGTGGGTTGAGAATTTGGACCGGGCTCAACAGAGTGAGTCTTCTCCATTGGGGTTAGGTGGGGCTGTCCAGCTGCTAGATGATGTGGTCTGGAGGCTCCTAGATGGCTTCATTCACAAGTGTGGTGCTTGGTCGGGGTAGCGGGAAGCCTGGGCTCAGCTGCCACTCAGCCAGGAAGCAGAAGTGGGATACAGTGGAGGGATGCTTCTACAGCCCTCTGCAGGGACTTTGCACATGCTCCCAAGAACATTGCGTGTATTTGAGTGTTTGTGACCCTGAAGGATTTGTGTGGCGCCTTGATTTGTAAGTTGCTATAGGCAAATTTTCAATCCCAATCTAAAAATGTATGTACCCTGTCTTTCCCAAACCTACCTTCCACGCCCCTCAGCCCTTTTGATGTAAAGATCATTTTAAATCTCATTGAAGCCAGTATTTCTCCGTGTTTATCCCATGACATGTATAATAAACAGTATATGGAAAAAAGAAAAAAAAAAGAAAAAAAGAGCACCTACACATAGCAGCTCTAGAATGGAGGTCTCAGGGTAGCTGGACTTCTTATGCTGTGGTTCAAGGGCTCCTACAGAGACAGGAGGAGGACACTCTTAAGACCTAGTCCTGGAAGTCAGCACAGCATCATTAACCCCTCTCTTCTATGCACCAAACCAGTCATTAAGAGGCCTGGATTACAGAGCAGAGGACATCTACTCCACTTACTAATGCAAAGAGGTCAACTCTTAATTTAAGTTGTGGCCATCTTTGTTCTGCTATAGGAATGTGTGAATGCAGTGTGTGTGTGTGTGTGTGTGTGTATTGCACGTAACATTAAACAGGTAGTCTTTTTATTGTTTTGTGTCATGTTTTAAAGTTGTCCTGTTCTTGGCCATAAAATGTGTATTCTGAACTTTTGAAGCCGACAAACCTAAGAAGTACTTTGTGTTCATAATTCATGAGTTCAAAGATCTGACAGCTTTCCCAGGCTACTCAGTAGAAAGAGATAATGGTAATAACACCTTGAGTTTATGTGGCATCTTCTCTGAGAGGTTCAAAGTGTTTGTGCCACTCATGATTCCTTTATTGGAATGTCCTCTGAGGTAAATAAGCTGTAGTACCCCTCACGCTAGTACACAGATGAGGAAATGAAGTCGTTTCAGCAGCCTGCTAGGGCGTAGTGTTCAGAAGGCTGTCTTCTGCAGGTCTGCGTACTGATCAGAACTTGAGCATGAATTTACCTTCCTTAGATACGATTCTGGGCAATGGTGGAGATTGACTTTTGTCCACTGATAATGTTTTAAATTATATACCATTTGCCAGAGAAGCGCCATGTTGAAAGGAGAGCTCATTACTTTTTCAATGTGTTTTGTTTGTTTCGGTAGAAGTTTATGGGTATTGTAGCACAGGGATATTTCACTTTAATGGATTACATTCTACATGCTCAGCAGAGACAAAGTGGAAAAGGTAAAGGCAGTTATAGGATTGCCCACTTAGTGAATGTGTGGCGTGTGGCCTGACGGTGACATTGGAGGTGAGAAAACCTGTATCTTTACCCAACCCCCCCTCCCCCCAACACCCCGCCAACACCCTGTTGGGGGAGCACCTCCTAGTGCCTGTGCTTATGGTGATTAAATGGAGTTTTAAAGGATAATTTAATTGTGTGTTAAGTTTACTCTACCCCTGCCAGTTAGAACCTAAACTTTGAGTAAGATGGAGCTCCATTGTAATGTTCTAAATGTGATTATTGCTTACATTTGTCCAGTTTTGCTTAGAATGAAGCACTTCGCATATGATTGGTGTGCTTTAGGTTTTGGGAAGAAACAGCTCCTCAGCCAGAATTTGTATTGGCTATCTCCTGGGTCACAAACTTCTGACCCGTGTGAAATGATCTATGCTATGTATTTCCAGCAAGGTAAACTTCATCACAGCGCTCTGGTACAGAGAAGTCCATGGGTTCTGCATGGCTTTGCAAGTAAAATTCAAATTTGTCAGCCTGAAAACAGACCCCAGCCTGGCTTTCCCCCTTTAGCTCCCTGCACCTGCTTCCGTCGGCCCCGTCGGTGACAGAGCTGACTCTTGGGTTTCCCCGAGGTTGTGCCGAGTTTCCCAATTCCTTTGATGATGAACGTGTCTCCTGGCCTGGGATTCTCTTTCTTCTTCTCCTTCTTACTTTGTCCTTCGTTCTCCTGTCACTGCTGCCAGCACTATGCTCCTTTGCTCAGAAAACTTAAGAGGCTTCCTGTTGCTGTCAGGACAGCATCCCCGCTCCCTTGGGTGGCATTCTGGGCTCTCTGACCGGCCCTGGGCTTCCTTTCCTCTGGGCACCGTGTGCGTGGGGGGGCCATGCTGGCCCACAGCGCTAGGCACACCCCAAATGGTCCCTTCCCTGACTCCCCGCCCACAGCCCAGAGAGATTGAAAATTCAGTAAGTCAAGTTAAAAGGGATACAAAGAATAATTACCAGAACATGTGCTTTTTGAAAGGAAGTTATTAAGTGTTTTATTACTTGTAAATAATTAAAGTGGATGAGCTTTTAAGAGAAAATAAGCAGATACCATCAGGAGGGATTTCTTCAGTGTGTCTTTCAGTGTGGTGCTCTTCTGAGCTGCCTGTCTCCCGTGAAGAATTCGTAGTGCTCTCTGCCTCATGCTGCTGACAAGTGTGGCTTGACACGCTGGATTTACTGTGCTCAGAGGTCCCCATGAAGATTATGGGTGGATATGCAAGTTCCAGGTGGTGGGTGGCTTGTCCATAAAGTGGATAAAAGAGGGTAAAATGTATTCTTTATGGAAAAAAGACTGCAGGGCAGCTCTGACCAATGCTGTAGTTGATAAAGAAATGCTTCTTTGGCTGCGTAGGGCCAAAAGTTTTTTTTTTTTTTTTAATCTTTTATAATTAAGTCTGAATGAATATTAAAGTGTGTTTCTTTGCATTAGCTGTTCTGTGAGGAGTGGCATCTCTGAGACGTGATAATGGCAGAACAGGTGCTGCTGTGCTAATGAAAACGTTTTTGAATTGAGTTAGCGAAGTGAACTGGTGGCTTGAACTGGGTGTTTGAAACATGGTCATCGCTTCCCTTCTGTTTCAATTGGGAGGACCGTTTGGACTCCATTCTGTTGTCGCAGATCTTCCCACTCCCAGCGTCCGGCAAAGGAAGAGATCCGTGCGGAGTCTGTGGACGGGGGGCAGTTGTGCCTTCTGTGGGGACTGACCCCATCCATCCTGGAGGCACCCGAGAGGTCAGGCAGGGGAAATTAGACGAAGCTGGCAAAGGAGAAACACAAGGGCCAGTACACATGAAGCCGCAGATGGTGTCTTAGAGTTCCCAGACCCTTGACCGAGGAGGCACTAGGGGGCTCACCGGTGTGAAGTGGTGCTGGCCTGGCTCTCGCTTTCCCACCAACCATGGTCCCTCATTCTTGTCTCTTCCAAGAAGGCGGAAACAGTCCTTCTGAAGAACTAACTGGTCTTTTAAATCAGATAGAGCATTGGCTTGGATCCCAATTGCCTGAGGCAAAATGCTGGCCTGAGTAGGGCCACTGGGGCACCGTCGTGCCTCTGAGGGTGTCACGCGGGGTGGCAATAGGATTGGGAGCTCTGCAAGCCCTAGTCTGGTATTCCACAGTAGCACAGTGGAGCTCAAGGGATGCTCAAGTCATGGAGCCTCAGGCCAGCGGCTTCCACTGGTGACTGACTGTGGGGCCCCCAGACTTAACTTAGGGTGGTCTGAGCTGGCTGTGGCCTCCTGCAGAGCCAATGCTCTGTGGTGATCGGTAGGGCCTTCTGCATCTTTTAGAATGGCCTAGGACATTAGAATGTGGTAATGCTTGCCTGGCCAGAGCATGTCCTATAATGTTCTTATAGAAAAAAATATATTTTGTTTTGCCGCACTGGATAGAGGAAGAAACACTTCAAAATAGTCTGTCAGTTGTATTTGTTTCTTTCAGTGGAATTCTCTTATATTTTATGATAGTCTGAGATTATCAACCGAAGTGTGTATGTCCATGTATGTGTCCTCTGAGTGTGCTCACTTGTATGGATGTCTGTGTGCACCACATCGGTGTGTATATGTGTGTGTGTGTGTATGTGTGTGTGTGTGGGCACGTGCATGTGGGGGGCTGGGATAGAAGGGGTTTTTGTAACTGTTTGAGTTTTCCAGTAAAAGACTTGGGATTATTTTATACTTATAGGCTGTCTTCCAAGTAATAAATGATTTTCTTATATAATTCCATGAATTATAGAAATGCAGTCAGTTTTTATATGGTTCAGTAAACGATCATTGCTGGCATGTTTAGGAAAAAAACCTTTTCTTTTTTTTCTTTTTTTTTTTTTTTTTTGGTGTTAATTCAGCTATAACTTGAATTTTCCTGCTTCGTTTTAAAGAGGATATTCACGATTCCTCCCCCCCACTCCTTTCCCCCTCGTTTTCTTATAAACTGTATTGCCTGAATGCTGGCTCATTATCAGGCCTGGCTGTGAGAGAATTCAGTGCTCCAGTGGGGTGGGGGGAGAAATCAGGGCGATGCAGAGTTGCTCCCCTTATCATGGGGGAGGGCAGAGGCCCCAGGTTTCCATTCTCTGTCACTTTCGGCTAATCTGTTGTTGCTGCTCTGTGGTGTTGCCTGCAAAATAATCCCCCCCCCCCCCCTTGTTTGTGTATCAGCATCATTACTGTGCATGTGTCCTTGGGGATCTGACTGATTGCTAAGTTAGTGCTGGCAGAGGAAGTGGAAGACAATATGTGAGTGTTTTCTTTAAACAAACACATTCTACAATTTATTTTATTGGATTTTGTCCTTTGAATGAGAACACCACAAGTAATCCTATTACCATCTAGAAACTGCTTACTCACACCAGATTACAGGCTTCAGTGTGTGCCTGTTGCCTTGGAAAGCACATAAGTCTTTAATAAATGAGGCAACTTCCAGATTCATCAATAATTAACAAGGAATATGACAAGTTTTTATCCCAGCCCAGAGCTGCACAGTGTTTCAGACAATCTGCTTCTGCAGATGAAATCTCTTTGTACTTCCTGATTCAGCACTGGGGGCACATGATGCCTCCACAGAGACACGGGTTTGAGGGAGCAGAATGAATGCTTTCTTGACAAATGTTAAGTATTGATTGTTTCCCGTAAGATAAATACATACTAATAGAGAACTTGGAATGTACAGTTGATTGTACAGAAGACCGTGTCACCCATCATTTTACCATCCAGAATAATCTAAAATTTTAGTATTTATTTTCAGTCTTTTTGTCTGTATATGTAAACACAGATGCTTTTTTAAACGGTGGAGATCATGATTCATCTATAATTATTCCTACTTATTTTACTTGATATATTTGCGTTTTCCTATGTCTTTAAAAATTGTCATCATAAATTTAAGGGTGCATAGTATTTTTGTTTCCCTATTTTTCGCCATATAAAAATAGCATAATCTCAGTGCATAAAATTTGGTGCAGAGTTTGGATCATTTGTTTAAGTTAGGGGTCTGATTATTGGGTGGGAAGTCAGGGACATTTTGAAGGCTCTCAGTTTATATATTTTGTTACTTTGCTCTCAGAGAAGTTATGCCACCATGTCCCTGTCAGGCATGGGAAGTCGCTTCCTGCCTCTGCAGCGGGGAGCCTCCTGGGTCAGTGTTGTAGCGGTGAGTCCCTGGTCCCAGGAAGGAGGGCTCCAGCCTCATTTGGTTCATCTGTTAGCCAGGCTGTAACTCCTGTATCTTCTCTTTGTAGATTAAATGAGAGGTAGATAGATGAGGGGCCTGATGTCAAGTTTGGCCCAAGGTAGGCAGTTGGTGCATAGTAGTTGTGGTGGTGAACGATCTTACGTCTAGCGTCTGGGTTCTTCCATATTAATGGAGTGGAGTGAAGAAGTGGGACATAAAAAGTAACTACATCAACGTGTTCTGTGCTTTCACGGAGTCATGACATCCTTGAAATGGGGATTCTACATAAGATAGTTCAAAAACCAGTGTTTAATATTAAAAAAAAAAAGCAAGCTATTTCCTGAAAATTTCATGTAGGGTGGAGTACAAACGTTTCCTGGTGTCTAGAATATTTTCCATCCGTCCACATGGCTCAGCTCTGTCTTACCGGACCCTTGCATGAGTCTGGTCTGTTGGGGGCTTTGTTGGTGCATGTCAGGTGCCTCTTTGGCTATGTGCTTTGGGTGTGGGATGACACTTTTCACAACTTTTCTGCTAGTCTGACTGGATTATGGCTATGAAGTCTGTCTTTTGTCTGCATTTCCTTTGCCTCTTTGGTCTTCATTTAATACATGCATTTCCTTTGCCTCTTTGGTCTTCAAGGATTCCTTCCATCTTTAAGAGACACAGAAATGCTGGGACGCCTGGGTGGCTCAGTTGGTTGGGCAGCTGCCTTCGGCTCGGGTCATGATCCCGGAGTCCTGGGATCGAGTCCCGCGTCGGACTCCGTGCTCGGCGGGGAGCCTGCTTCTCCCTCTGCCTCTCCCTGCCATTCTGTCTGCCTGTGCTCGCTCTCTTTCCCTCTCTCTCTCTGACAAATGAATAAAATCTTTAAAAAAGAACAAAAAAAAAAAAAAAGAGAGACACAGAAATGCTGACTAACTGCAGTGTTGTCTATGTAGCTGCTGAAATGCTCTGGAACCTAATTCAACCAGTTGTAAAGTAAATCTACTCTTAGCAGTTTCCTTGGACAACTCTTACTTGGCTACTCATCTTATGAGTGAGGAAAATTACTTCATCTGCTTATCTGATCAACACTGGTCTTTTGTTAAGATTCTGACATTTTGGAATTATTATTACTTTGTCCTTTTCTTTTGCGTCTATGGCACTTTCCCCCATTATATGTGAGGAATTTGTCCTTGTTATGTATTGTGTTTGGGTTATTCTGTACTCGTTTAGTACTATTCATATGAACTGGGTTTAACCTTTGTATTCTTGAGGGACATACTAGATTTATTGGGACTTCTATTCAGTCTCCCAGAGATTGAGAAAAGCTGTAAAAGACCTAGTAGTTTTCCAGTTATGTGACTCAGTTGGAGATGGTGCTGCTTTTTTAGACTAATTGTTTCAGAGAACTTTTTTTTAAAGATTTTATTTCTTTATTTGTTTGTTTGTTTCACAGAGAGATCACAAGCAGGCAGAGAGGCAGGCAGAGGCAGGCAGAGAGAGACATGGGGAAGAGGCTCCCCGCTGAGCAGAGAACCCCAATGTGGGGCTCGATCCAGGACCCTGGGATCATCACCAGAGGCGAAGGCAGAGGCTTTAACCCACTGAGCCACCCAGGCGCCCCTAGAGAACTTTTTAAAAGCTTTGCAGCTGTGTGTACCTGTTTTTGGTGTGTGATCTACTTAAAATAAATGATGCCTATTAACTGCTTTTTCTGTCTCATCTGCATGACATTTTTGGACTTCTGACATCACAGCAATATATACGTATTGGCAAAGAAAGAATCACAAAACTCATTTTTAAGTTTTAAAATTGTCCGAAGTAAGCAGTAAGTATCAGGAATGGATACTTTTTAGGTGGATCTTTAGAGCATGTTATTTAAATAGGAACATTAACTGGATAGGTGTGTGGATCTCATAAGCTGTTCCTCGTCGTACACTGGCAGGCCTCTCCATTCCTTTCTAATCCCCCGATGGAATGAGATGCCTCTGACTGTACTTACTTTCAGTTGCCATTCATAAAATTGTTGTCAGTCTTCTCAGGTGGCAGTGGTATTTACAAATGCCTTTAAGAATGTCAGAGGGTTGGGGCGCCTGGGTGGCTCAGTGGGTTAAACCCTCTGCCTTCGGCTCAGGTCATGATCCCAGGGTCCTGGGTTCGAGCCCCACATCAGGCTCTCTGCTTAGCGGGGAGCCTGCTTCTCCCTCTCTCCCCTCTCTGCCTGCCTCTCTGCCTACTTGTGATCTCTGTCTGTCATATAAATAAATAAATAAATAAATAAAATCTTTAATAATAAAAAAAAAAAGTCAGAGGGTTTCTAATAGACTACTTGCCCTTTCCCTTACAAGGCTGTACTGCTGGAAAACGTCTGTTTTCACCTGGGCTAGTCCGGCATTGGGTGATATGCCTTCAGTTGGCTACTTTTAGTCAGTAATTATGGGCCGGAGCTTTGACCAGAACACAAAATAGTTCACAGAGAGAGTCATGTGGGTTATCCTGAGCTTCTCCAGGGGATGGATTTCAAAGTGCAAAATTAAGGAAATAAGGGCAAAACTGTTGAAGTCGTGGATTTAGATTTCTGGGGTTTCAGAAGCATAATTCTGTGATAGTTGTGCAAGTTTTTGGTGATTGTGGTCATTTCAGATTGGAAGAACCGTTCATTTTAAAAAGGATAAAATCATTTCTCATTTGTGTAAGTAAAAACAAAACCTAACATCCCATCGCATAGCTTCCCTGTGTGGACTGAAATAAATCTCTGCTATCTAATTTAACCATTTCTAGCAGTTCTGAGGCAATGGGGAAACTTAGTTGGTGATTAGATTTCTGGTATCAACTTTCCAAAGAGGAATTGAGATGAATGAGTACTAGAAATGCTAGTATTGGGATGCAGGTAAGAGTGTCTTCATGCCCATGACAGTTGTGTCCCCCCTTGACAGAATGGGAGAGTTTAAGGTACTTTCCCAAAGTTTCACAAGGTTATATAGAAGAGAGCGGAAAAGAAAAGGGAAGAAAATCTAGAGAAACTTTAGAAAGTTTATCTGAAAATACGAGGAGAAAGCTGATCTCCACTGAGACTTGCCCTTTTGTTAATATCCAGCTCTTCACATCCTAAAACATGTGGGTCCTTTTTTCCCTCTCATCTTACAAAGGACTGGATTTTTCTTTCTGTAATTTTAATCTATTGCTGTTTATTTTGTATGATTTAGATGACTATTAACTTTTTGGAATACTTAGACTTTTAAGTGTTAAAATGATAGTTATAAAACTGGCAGTTTCATAAATCACCTAGGAGATGGGCATTTTATAGGTAGTATGCTTCCAGATAGTTAAAGGGATGCATTAAGTAATTTGGAAGCATATTAAACCAATCATAATGTTTGTTTTAGAATGATGGATATGGTGGTTACCCACTTTTTGTTTCTAAAGTTTTTATAATGTGATTGGTTATATTTTTGTGATAAAATTAAAACTGCATAATCTCCTGCTTTTATTTTAAATGTGTTACAGGATTTGTTATAATCTTAAATAATCATACACACACCCTAGGGCAATTATTACAAATTAAAATTGAAGTCAGAAATATTTAAAAGTTTATGAAAATGTACTTTGAAGAGAATAGTTAGAAGCAAAAGTTCTATATGGAAGTTATGTCATTCACTATGTTAAACTTCCAAATTAATGCTTTTTACCTGTTGTCCCTTGAATTAAAATAAATTCGGCTTGGCCAAATCATAACTTTTAGTACATTAACAAAGAGTATTCTTTTTTTAATTTTTAATTCAATTTTATTTTTTATTTCTGGGTTATCTCTGAGTGTCCATTTCTGGGGTCTTTATTCTGGGTCATATTAAGATATGATGTATTATTTGTTTTAGGGATACATGTCTGTGATTCATTAGTCTTAAATAATTCAGAGCGCTTACCATAGCACATACCTTCCCCAGTGTCCATCAGCCAGCCACCCCATCCCCCCCCCACCCCTCCCCTTCAGCAACCCTCATTTTGTTTCCTGAGATTAAGAGTTCCTTATGGTTTGTCTCCCTCTCTGGTTTCATCTTGTTTCATTTTTCCCTCCCTTCCCCTATGATCCTCAGTCTTGTTTCTCAAGTTCCTCATATAGTGAGAACATATGATAATTGTCTTTCTCTGATTGACTTATTTTGCTCAGCACAATACCATCTGGTTCCATCCACATCATCTCAAGTGGCAAGATTTCTTTTTTTGATGGCTGCATAATATTCCATTGTGTATATATACCTCATCTTCTTTATCCATTCATCTGTTGATAGACATCTAGGCTTTTTCCATTGTTTGGCTGTTTTAAAAATATTATTTATTTATTTATATGTATATTTAAAAGATTTTATTTAATTGAAGACAGAGATCACAAGTAGGCAGAGAGGCAGGCAGTGAGAGAGAGAGGAAGAAGCAGGCTCCCTGAGAGCAGAAAGCCCGATGCGGGGCTCGATCCCAGGATCCTGAGATCATGACCTGAGCCAAAGGCAGAGGCTTTAACCCACTGAGCCACCCAGGTGCCCCCATAGTTTGGCTGTTGTGGACATTGCTGCTATAAACATTCGGGTGCACATGCCCCTTTGGATCACAACATTTGTATCTTTAGGGTAAATACCCAGTAGTGCGATTGCTGGGTCATAGAGTAGCTCTATTTTCAACTTTTTGAGGAACCTCCATATCATTTTTCAGAGTGGCTGCCCAGCTTGCATTCCCATCGACAGTATAGGAGGGTTCTCCTTTCTCTGCAACCTCCTCAACATCTGTCCTTTTCCTGACTTGCTAATTTTAGCCATTTGACTGGTGTGAGGTGGTATGTCATTGTGGTTTTGATTTGTATTTCCCTGATGCCAAGTGTTGTTGAGCACTTTTACTTGTGTCTGTTGGCCATCTGATGTCTTCTTTGCAGAAATGTCGATGTCTCCTGCCCATTTCTTGATTGGATCATTTGTTCTTCAGGTATTGAGTTTGATAAGTTCTTCATAGATTTTGGATACTAGCCCTTTTTCTGATAGTCATTTCCAAGTATCTTTTGGCATTCTGTCTGTTGTCTTTTGGTATTGTTGACTGTTTCCTTTGCTGTGCAAAAGCTTCTTATCTTTATGAGGTCCCAGTAGTTCTTGTTTGCCCTTGTTTCCCTTGCCTTTGGAGATGTTTCTAGGAAGAAGTTGCTGCGGCTGAGGTGGAAGAGGTTGCTGCCTGTGTTCTCCTCAAGGATTTGGATGGATTCCTTTCTCACATTGAGGTCTTTCATCCATTT
Organism: Mustela lutreola; assembly: GCF_030435805.1. Taxonomy (NCBI): domain Eukaryota; kingdom Metazoa; phylum Chordata; class Mammalia; order Carnivora; family Mustelidae; genus Mustela; species Mustela lutreola. The sequence continues at coordinate 33,284,031 of NC_081297.1, read as the reverse complement.
TCAGTCAATTTTTGTGTGTGGTGTAAGGAAGTGGTCCAATTTTGTTCTTCTGCATGTGGCTGTCCAATTTTCCCAACACCATTTGTTTTTTCCATTTGACATTCTTTCCTGCTTTGTCGAAGATTAGTTGACCATAGAGTTGAGGGTCCATTTCTGGGGTCTTTATTCTGTTCCATTGATCTGTGTGTCTGTTTTTGTGCCGGTACCATACTGTCTTGATGATTACAACTTTTTAATAGAGCTTGGAGTCTGAAATGGTGATGCCACCATCAGCTTTGGTTTCCTTTTTCAACATTCCTGTGGCTATTCGCGGTCTTTTCTGGTTCCATACAAATTTTAGGATCATTTTTCCATTTCTTTGAAAAAAAGTTGATGGTATTTTGATAGGGATTGCATTGAATGTGTAGATTGCTTGAGGTAGTATAGACATTTTCACCATATTTGTTCTTCCAGTTCATGAGTATGGAACATTTTTCCATTTCTGGCAAAGAGGATATTCTTAAAAATGTTTTAAACTAAATAAGGTTTAAATGCTCACTGTAAGTCCTTCTTGGAATAAAGCTGGCAAATAGAGGGAAAATAAATTAACTTTTGTAAGTTGGTTTAGGGTAACAACATTTTATGGTAGGGAAAATAATTGTTAATATTGCAAATCTTCAGATCAGCCAGAAGTAGAGTGGTAAGCTCTTAAAATGTTTTGATGTCATTGTGAGAATGGTGGTTATTTAAACAGAATGTGTGTAGAGCTAATTGAGCTTATGAAACATGGAGGGATTCTCAGAGAAGATTTTTCTGTGTGTTCCATGATGGGTTGAGCACACCTGGTTCCTTCTGAGGTCCTTCTTCAGGTGCCCCTTTTGGGGGCACCGCCTCCGCTCCTGCCCGCGCCCCGGCCCAGTTCCCCACCTAGGGCCCCTGGCCCAGCCTGGGCTGACAGGTGAGGGGCGGGGAGGGGCTGCCGCACAGTCCATCCCCCTTTCCTAATGACAAGGTCCTCGAGCTGAGGATTGAAGCCAGGGCTGGAGGGCAAAGGTCGTGACCTCACCAGCCACCTCTGAGGTCACCAAACCTGGGAGCCGAAGCCCCAGTCCCCGCAAGATCGAGCATCAGATGGACCTTGGGGTCACTGGGAGGGCAGAGGTCACAAGCCTCTAGAGAAAGGGGTGTGTGTGAGTGTGTGAGTGTGTGTATGTGTCTGCGTGTGTGTATGAGAGGTGAGAGTGGGGGTTGTGTCAGGGGTCATTGCTCATGACCCCCTGAGGTACACCATCGCTCCCCCTGAGGGCCCCTAGGCCCTTGGCCTGCCTCCCCAAGGGCTCAGTAAGCCAGAGGCCAAAGTGCCCCCCCTGCACCTGCCACCCTTCTCAGGGCTGGGGGAGGAGGGGCTGACGGAAGGGGGCTCCATGTACATATTTATCTCCCCTTCCACATAGCCCCCCAGACCTTTTGTACATTTTTACAGGGGTGCCCCTCCCCATAATCCCCCTTCCTGGTTAATTAAATCCTCAGACTGGTAAAAAAAAAAAAAAAAAAAAAAAAGGGGGGCAGCTGTGGTCCTTCTTCAAGATTCTATAGGAAGCCTTTCTAAAACTCGACTCTAGCGTTTAATGGTGGAGGCTGGATGCGGCCTCTGCTTTCCTAGAGCTTCTCCAAATCTGTGACGAGTAGAAAAGCAGCTCTTCTCACACTACTTGTTAAAAATGTGTTTGGGTTACATCCTGTCCTTGAATCAGGCCTCCATGATTTGTTTCTGTCTTCCTTTGCTAGATGCGGTTTGATCCAGAAGCCAGCTGGGATGATATTTGAAGGAAAATTATGTGGCAATAGTTGAGTCAAGATGTATTCCCTTTCTTTGATCTCTTTACAAGTTAAAAATATCTAAAGATTATAGCAACTGTGTCATAATTTCTCAGTAGGTGCCAGATTTAGATGTCACCTTTTAGAGTGCTTAAGCACCGGGAAGAGAAAATTCAATTAATTATGCAGTTACATTTTTCTAAAAAGTTCAGGAAACATCTCTAGTGTTACCTTGTGGTTGCTCAATCCATATAGTTCAGTTTTGGGTTATTTAGTATAGCTTGGTGTTCTCTCAGTAGTTCACACACTGGCTTTTTTACTACATAGAACTGTGAACGCTAGGTCCGTGGTGATATTTTGTATCTTTTACACTCTATGTGGAGGTATAGTGCTGAGAACTGCAGTTCAAATTGTTCATTTCTGTTCTATTCCCCTCCCCCAACTTTTCCTCCCAGAAGCCCGTTTTTATTGGGGAACAAATAATTGAAGTTAAATGTCTTATAGGAAAAGGCATGGTATATTTAGAGAATCAGATCCAACCTGGTTTTAACATTCTATCATAAAATCATACTAACCTTTTCTGAGGTCAGACTCTTGGTTTTATAAATTTTCTCTTGTTAATTTCCCCTTTGAATCAAATATTAGCTGTGAAAGAAAGCTGAAATCTGGTGGTCCTCTTGATTCTGCTCTCTTTTCTGAGTGTGGAAACCAGTAGATAGATACCAATAAAAAGAATGGGAAGTGACTGAAGAAGAGACAGGAAATACCAGTTCCCCTGGCCAAGCATCACAGCTCCCGGTTGGAGGGGCGAGGGAAATCCCACAGCTGTCTTCTGCAAAGTGTGTCTCTCCTCCCAAGCTAGTGTCATTCTGCAGCTGCGCAGGCTATCAGAAATGCTGGGTGTCATCCAGATTCCCTGATTTATGCACATGTGAGCCCGTGGTGTGGGGGTGCTCCCACAGGGCTAGGTGGGGAGGAATGCTCTAAGCCCCCAAAGGTACAGAGTTTTATTTGGATGCTGAGCTGGAACTGAGAAGCGTGGGATGGAAGAGTGATCTGCCCCAAGTTCAAGAAAAGTACAAAGTAAGCGGAAGTACATCCCTTCAAATATAGGAAATCTCAGGTTGCTTTTATGCTCCCCTCACAGCTGTGTGAAATAATATCTTGCAATTTAGCCTTAACATTGAGTTTCAGCTCCTTTTTATGTGTGGCATTGTGAATGTTAGTTTTCAGTATTTCCTATTACAGTGTATTGTATCTTGCATCTGCACTGATTATTGTTCTTTGTTAGTTTAGAAGTCTTGTTTTACCCAGAGGAACAGAACAGAAAAATAATAGCAATTTTGAACTGTAGCTCTCCCCCTTTTTATTTTAAAAAACACAGCTTCTGTAAACACCATGGCAGGAGATAAGAAGGGGCGTACTGTTGTCCCTGGGGATAAAATAGGCACGAGACCAAAGAAGACTGAATTTCTACTTAGCAATGATTTTATTAATGAATCCCAGTAGAGTTTTAACAGCAGAGCAGGATTTCCTCCTATTGTGATTCTCGATAACCTCCAAGAAATAATTCCTTAGGATTGTACTCATATGACATCTTTCTGATTATAGGCTTATAATAATTAGTTGTTTATCCCCAGAAAAAATTGCCATAAAAATTTATTATTAGTGTGAGGGAAGTGCTTATGTGCACCTTATTATGTAAATTGTTATTTTATAGTCTACATCATTTCAAAAATTGTTTTTTTGTGTTTGTTTTTTAGATTTTATTTATTTATTTGACAGAGATCACAAGTAGGCAAGAGAGGCAGGCAGAGAGAGAAGAGGGAAGCAGGCTCCCTGCTGAGCAGAGAGCCGTTGTGGGGCTTGATCCCAGGACCCTGAGATCATGACCTGAACCGGAGGCAGAGGCTTAACCCACTGAGCCACCCAGGTACCCCATGGTGGTTAGTTTTTGAGGTTAGGGTAGGTCAACGGCAAAATGAAGGGGTGCCTGGGTGGTTCAGTTGTTAGGCATCTGCCTTTGGCTTAGGTCCTGAGATGGAGTCAGGATCCCTGGCCAGTGGGAGGCTTGCTTCTCTGTCTCCTACTACGCCTGCTTGTGATCCCTCTCTGGCTGTGTCTCTCTCTGTCAGATAAATAAATAAAATCTTAAAAAAAGAGGGCAAAAAGAATATTTTATAAATATGTATCAGCAACTTTTAAAACCATTCAAATGAACTTCCTTATGTATCCGAGGAGATCACCAACAGGTGCAAGGCATCTACCGTGGTGATGATGATGATGATGAAGATGTTGGTGGAGAGAAGTAGGAGAATGTGATGGCAAATGTTGATTTCACATGTCATTCAGTGGCTTTAATGTCATTGTTCATTTCTGAGCATCTGAATCAGCTAGAAGGGAACCAAAGAAGACAGGGATCCATGAATACTGTAGAAGAATTTGCCTGTATGCAGGAATTTCTCTGAAATGGGAATATTCTTCCTGAAAGTGCCAATAGCAAGAGAGTCACGTTGGATTTTTTTTATGTGTATTTATAGTTTCATGTTATGCATGGTTAAAATTTTATAGCAAATGAGTGTCTTCTGCTTGCACTTTTGCACCTCACCTCCTAAGAATAGTTGATTCAGTGGGTTTCTAGTAGTAATTTCAGAAACTGGTGATTTCTGCATAGTTGCTTTATGTTATTTGAAGGGTGACTGTAATTTATGCATATTAATGCTGACTGATTACATATACTGTATATGCTATAGGATGCTAGCTGTTTCTAAGTCGGACTCTGACAGCTCTATCAGTTAGCTGTTTTTTGGCTGTCCTGTGAACAAAAATACTGGTTTTCCTCACTTTGAGGTGACTCAATGGATGAAATGGAGATGGATTTTTAAAAAAACGTTCACTAAGGAGAAAATCAGATTAGGTCTTTTAAAAAAGAACAAACTCTTTATTAAAGATATGATTTCTCATTTATATTGGTGCAGCATCCATATAATTCATAAAATAGGATTTAGGGTAGTAAGGAACCTAAGAAGTTATTTCTAAACATGTAGACCTTCTGAGCAGGGTAGACATTTTCTCCACGGCGTCTTCGCTGGGGAATAATGCCTGTGGTAATGTGCTCAGCACCATTTCGAGGAGCCAGTTCAAAAGGTTAACAGTTTTTATTGGAAAATGCTCTGTTGGCCTGATAGTTGCTTCATTTATACTGTTGCTAACTCATGTTGTTGGCCACTTAACAACCCAGATCTAGTCTCTTCTCTTTACTTTATGATTACCAGTTCTTGAAGCTCAGAGCCACACAGGGCTATTGCTGGCTTCTTGCCAGCGGGTAGATTTGAACCAGCTGTTGTCTGATGTCTGTTCTTGGCCCAAGGGGTCTAGAATGAAACAGATGAGAAGCAGACCTGGAGATTACCTGACCACCTCCCCACTCCTTTGCCCATTACAGATGAACACCTTGAAAATCCACAAGTTTAAATATATTGCTTGAAGCCACACATGCTGGCTTTGAGTTTAGTAACTTCTGTTTCAGGTCTGGATTCAATAGTGAAAAGGTACTTGGAAGTCCAAGTGGTAAAGTTGCTAGTTCTTGTTTGTGAATATGGTTTTGACCTGGTTGAATGCTCAGGAATGTATTTACCATTCATTCATTGTTACCACTTGATATGTAATAGATATTTGGGAAATCGTAAAAAGTGCTTTCTGACATTTGGTAACCGTATTATACAAAAGAAGAGGCTAGTTTTCTGAATCTGGCCCTAATGATCCCAGGTAGGGAACAGTGTCCTTACTCTTTGAGAATGCTCACAGGATTCGTTGGAATCTGCTTCTGGAATAAGTTTTGGAGGCTTATGGACATGGAGTTTGGAACCATTACTTACCTGTGGGTCCTTAGCCAAGTTATTCAACCACTGAATGGAAGTTTCATTCATTCATTCATTCATTCATTCATTCATTCATTCATTTATTTATTTTTAAGGGCCTGGCACTGCTTACCTCTGAAGGGTGTTGGAGAATAAGGCTCTAACTCGGAGCCACACAGATGGTAGTCACCCAGTAGAGTTCTACATCCTTGGGAGAGACAGTACTCTTGATTTTCTCCTATTCTCATGATCCTGACTCAGGAAATCAGTCATTAGTTAATTAACAAATGCACATCTCCTCCTGTGTTCCTGGTACCAGGATGTGACATGCCCCCGTCCCCCAGGCCAGTGAGGAAAAATCACAGCAAAGGGGCAAAATGAGACAGGAGATGCACGAGGGTGATCTCCTGCAAAGGCCTTCTTCCAGGCTGGTGGTGAAGAAGGGACCTGCCAGAGAAGTCGACATTGGAGGAGGATTTGGAGGAGAAGGGGGTTGGTGGCGCAGGGAAACCGTTTGGAAAAGGGTCTTAATGTCAAGCTGAAGAATTGATAATTGCTTTCCACTGGGGAGTTTTTGAAGGTTTTAAAGTAAGGGAATGACAGAAGTTCACTGAAAATGTCTTGGAAATTTTCTCCTTAAAAAAAAAAATAATTTTTTTTAAGGGTCAGGAGAAGCTACTAATTTTCTGTTCATACTGTTATTCTGTTTCTAGCTTCAAGTTCTTCTGTTATAAAGGACCAAAAGAAAATATGATTGGTTAATAATAGCCTACATTCTCCACACTGCTGCTTATCTCTTCCTTCCTCCAAATATAGCTTAGAACCCTACTTTCCTCTACTTAATAAAAAATTGCTCCTGCACTTCAACTAAATCTGGGGTTTATCTTCCTGACAAAGTCCTTTGTGGTTCATACCACATTTTCGTTTCCTTCTTGGCTATGTGCCTGCCTCTCCCAAGTTTTAGATAGTTTTAAAAACTGAGCTACCCAGTTAAATTAATTGGTCTGCGTGATGCTGTCTTGTGTTTCTCATCTTGCCATATTTTAGTGTCTCCTGGGCTACGAAAGCAGCAGTCTATTCTAGGAGTATAATAAATATTTTTTAGGCTTCTCAGAATTTGTTCTCTAGAGTCTAGAGATGGTGTCTGCTGTGTTTATCATTCTCTTGTCTTGTTATTAGCTTCAAAATTGTGTTCTCACTTTTTTCCAGGTTTCTTGACTACTTGACTGCTTATTTCTTTTTGGTCAGAATTACGAATGAATTTTATTTTATTTGTACTTTTCCAGAATTTCTCCTGTGAACCTATATTTTGTTAAAATATAGGTTTTTTTTGTTAAAGAGTAAAGTATTATTGGGGTGCCTAGGTGGCTCAGTGGGTTAAAGCCTCTGCCTTCGGCTCAGGTCATGATCCCAGGGTCCTGGGATCGAGTCCCACATCTGGCTCTCTGCTCAGTGGGGAGCCTGCTTCTTCCTCTCTCTCTCTGCCTGCCTCTCTGCCTACTTATGATCTCTGTTTGTCAAATAAATAAATAAATAAATCTTTTTTTTTTTTTAAAAAAAGGAAAGTATTATTAAAAACAATGAAGGGGCACCTGGGTGACTCAGTTGGTTAAGCCTCTGCCTTTGGCTCAGGTCATGATCTCAGGGTCCTGGGATTGAGCCTCACATGGGGCTCTCTGCTCAGCGGGAGCCTGCTTTGAGGCCCCCGCCTGCTTCTCTGCCTACTTGTGATCTCTGTCAAGTAAATAAATAAAATAAATTAAAAAAAAAGAATGAAGTTGAGAATGGTAACTTTTCTTACTGTTTCTTCAGAGACAAGTTGAGAATTCTTAAGACATGCTTTTTAAAAATTTTAAAATGATACTGTAAGGGCCTATTTAGCCAGAGCAGCCCGGTTGAACTGCCATTTTTCTGTAAAGCTTAAATTGACACCCCCCCCCAGGGGAACTTATTTAAAAGCAAGTCCGGGAAACCAGTCCCACGTAACAAAGTCCAAATACAAGGGTGGGTCAGGCCAGGTGGAGGTATTCAATCTGTGAGGGAGCAGACTGTATCCTAGCTACCAAGGAGTATGGTCCCCCACCCTTTAGGAGCCTTTTGGCGCCAATCTTAACCAAGGTGTGATAGGCTAAATCAAATGTTTACTAGGGTAAATTGTAATTCAGTTGGTCGCCTAGCATCACTGTGGCGTCTCCTCTGTGTGTGTTATAATCTCATTGGCCACCTGTGTGTGGCCAGGCCCAACCACATGGCCTTTGCTCTATAAATGTTAGTCTGGAAAGCAGGGAGGGGTCGTCCTCTCCGTAGGGGCTGTCCTTTCCATAGGGGCAGCCTCGACCGGTGTGTTTGGCGGTCGGTCTGATTCCTGACGCTTGTCGAAGAATAAAGCTTTGCTTGACCTTTGCTTTGTATCAGTCTCGACCCATTATTGGGGTACCTAATTTTGGGGGGACCCAACAAATACCTAGAGGTTTCCTCCTTACATCTTGATTCTATTTGCACATTTGTGGTTAAATATTAAAGTTATGTATCTCTCTTTGATTTCTCTGGACAGTAAGTGCCAAACTCTTAATGCGGGTGTTTGTTTTGCTCCCCTCTTATCTGTACCCCAATTCTGTACTCCCACAAGTACGTATAGCATTTCCTCTCATAATACATATTTTGAACATAGGGTCACTTTTTAATCAGCAGCCTGGCATTCCACTTCCCTGTCCAGTCTTGGTCTCATGAAGAAATTAGTTCTTTTTGGTGGTCAGTCTTGATCTAATGGCTCATGGAAGTTAGAGAACTACTGTATATGGAGCTGGTTTTCTGCCACATTAATCTTGAGCTAGTGGGTGCTCTACTACTACTTTCTGTGTTGTACAAGTCTCCAGGATAAAAGGGTTTTGGAATTAAAAATAAATCCTTCACTTTTTCCTCAAATAACATTTCCTTTCTCTGGTTGGCTTTTGTCTTCAAAGCAGTGATTTTCAAAGTGTAATTACTGACAGGCCTTAAATGTCAATGCAGAAACCTCTCGAATGCTTCTATTTTATAACTATACTTTCATTTTTAAAAAATGAAGTAAAAAGTTTTAAGAGTTACTGGAATTTGTATCTATATATAAAAAATGTGTGTGAGATTTAAGTTCAGTATTCTTAAGTCTGGGTGTCATTTAGCAAGTTTGCAAAACAATGACAGGTATGTACATGCAGAGTTTTAATTCAGGTTGATTCTGAGAAGGATGTTTTAGCTGTATTCCATCAGTGTGGTCTTGACTTGGTTGTTGGTGGTTTTCAGTTACTGCTTTTGTTTTGCTTTTAAATTATAAATTCATTTGGTTTCATCATTATCGCTTTACAGTGACATTGATTCATGTGCATTTAACTTATGCTAATTCCACTGTCAGTGTTTGCTGAAAAATAATTAGCCTTTTTTTTCTTTTTCTCGTGCAACATTCCCTTAAATACAAGCCAGACCCATTTCTTCTGGGTTTCAACCAAAGAAACAGCAATCTGTTCCAAGAGTGCAGGAAAAGCTGGCAGCATTGGGCTTCATGGAGAGAATGCAGTGCTCGGAAAACCACATGTGCTGTACTGTGTGGTCTACTTAAATAATTTTCAGGGCTCGTTTTATCATAGCCTTAAGCCTTGATTTTAGAAGCCAGACGTTTTGTGAAAGTTGATGTCATGCAATTTGTTGTGAAATCTTTGACCAGATCTACAGGATGTAGTGATGTACTCTATTATCAACAGTATTGGGGGTTATAATTTTCTAATGATGAAAAATTAAGCCAGGTATGGTTTGCTATTAACATATGACTCATCCGTGACTTATTCCTGATAGATGTATGTTTTTCACCAATTTTTTATTCAGTGGTGGTCTTTTTTGTAATTTCAGTTTGTTTGCTATTTGAAAGTAATAGTGGTTGAGAAATGTGGGCTGTGTTAAATAAAGAGCCTCTGGTTTAAAGTAAAGCACATTTTATTTCCCAGAAGTGGGAGTCCTTGGGAGTAGTGACATGTTTACTTCTGAACATTTACTCAACCGATCAGTGATAAAATGAAGTCTCTATTATTCTTCTTCTAATATGAAAGCTTCTAATTGAAAATGCAAGGCACTTATGGGGCACTTTGACTCCATCAAACTAATGAGAAGAACGTTAAGAGCCCAATAGATGCTTATCCAAAGGACCCACATAGGCAGCTCATAAAGGAGGGAATTAACCAGTAAAAAGCTATGGGAAAACATTGAATAAACGTAGTATTCAAAGACTGACAAATTAAAATATTATCCTTTTTTTCTGTTAAATTGACAACACAAAAAATGCCCGATACACATGGTGCAAAGTCTGCTTTGGGACATTGTTGAGCGCTGTGCAGAAGTGTTCGTATCTTTCGGAAAGTACTTTGGCAGGATTATCAAGATCCACAAACTTGTTTATAACCTTTCACTCAGTCCTCTGGTATACTGTCCTCTGGGCTACTGTTAATCCCTCAGAAATTGAAATTATGGGTAAAGCTCTTGGCCAGTATTATTTAAATTCTGAAAACATCAGAATGATTTCGAAGATCCCATAACAGGCAAAGGGTATGCAAGCCACAGTTTGTCTTCTAGAAGAAATAATATGTAGCCATTAAATGGATTTAACAACTGTATAGCAAAGTGGCAAAAGGTTATGTTAGGTTGAGTGAAAAAAGGTACAAAATTAAGCATAGGCTATAATTAGAACAATGTTAAACATGGTATAGCTAAGGTAATGCCCAAACGTTATTTGTTGAGGGGTAGAGGGCTTATAAGTGTATTTTCTGTTTCTTTTGTTTATAATCATCAAGGTAAAGAGAACATTAAAGAATTAGATAAGGCTATGGTAGGATGAAAATGAGATGTTGGGCTGACTTTATTCTTAATCCAAGGGGATGTGTCAGTGCCCTTTGGTGTGCCGCTGACTTCTCGCAGTTCATTTGCTGAGTAAATGGTTACAGATTTTCTAGATGCCCTAGTATAAAGAGAAGTAATTTTGATAGTTAATTAACATGTTAAGATCATATTTTAAAGCTCAAAATCCATCTGGTGAGTGTGTGTGTATTTGCAAAGGGATTTATTGCAGCTTGCTTGCTATGTTGAGAATATAAGTGCCGGAGCTGTGCAGAGACAGACCTTTTTTCTTTAAGTATTTTAGAGTAAATATTTGAATCATATGTTTTTGGGTCTTACTTCTTATTTCAAGGTTTCGGATTATTTTTATTTACTTTGTATGCAAACGTACTGACTTACCTTTGATATTGTCCGTTGATATCAACATGTTAAAGATTTGTAGTTTGTAATTAATGGCTCATGCTTTTTAGGAAATACATAGTATGTGCTTCCTTTTTCTATAGTACACATCTCTCAAAGATATCTAGTCCCTGTTAAATACAAAGATCACACATAATGAAGGTTGAAATTTTCACAAATGCTTATTTGGACAGTACAGGTGGATTTTAGCTAATAAAGAGGCATATTCACTCCATACATTAGTGACTCCCACTTACATATTTATTTGTACATATTTTCCTTCTTGTTCTAGAAGAAACTTAAAATGACTTTATAGAGAAAATGTGACTTTGATAAAACTTTATGGAAACTTCTACTGGCTGTGTGTGTGTTTTTTTTTCTTTAGTGGAGACAGAAGAGCCCCATCTGCTGATTCAGTAAACGTGTGTTCTAGATGGTAGTAATTGGCATATTATAAGACCTAAGTTTTAAAAATTAGTGGGGGACACACTGCTCTTATTAGTATAACATTTGATGTAGAAAAAAAAAATCTCAGTAAGAGATCCTTTTCTCCCTTTCCAGGAAAGAAACAGTCTACCTATCATTACTGAGTTGGTTGAGTTTTGGTACCCATCAAAAAGGGATTCCTTTTGTTACAGGCTCAGCAGTGAGCCATTACTTACCCCTGAGTTTATTTATTGATACCCTAGTGGGCTTGTTCTTTAAAAGGATTCAAAATAGAGTCATTATCCTGATGTTTTTATGGCGGCTAACAGCAGAAGACAGGAAGGTGAAATGAAAGGTGAAAGTGAAAACGAACTCTCTCAGTGTGTTTTGGGACCCAGCTCTGTAGCTCTGGCTTTGTGGAGGACATGGGACTTGGCCTTGAAGAGTATGCATTATTTGAGTAACAAATTTCAGGTCAGAAATTGAGTCTGAGCAACTTGGAATCTCTAAGGTGCAATGAGCTATCGCTTGCAGACCAGAGGCACAGACTGCGGTTAGTGGTGGTCATGGAAGGTAAGGTAGGGATGAATGTGGCAGATCTCATAAGGAGACTTTGAAATATTTCCCTTCTCTAAGAATGGGGATCTAGTGAAGCTCTTTTTTTTTTTTTTTTAAGATTTTATTTATTTATTTGACTGACAGAGATCACAAGGAGGTGGAGAGACAGAGAGAGGGGGAGAAGCAGGCTCCCTGCTGCGCAGAGAGCCCAATGCAGGGCTTGATCCCAGGACCCTGGAATCATGACCTGAGCTGAAGGCAGAGGCTTTAACTCCCTGAGCCACCCAGGCGCCCCGTTTTGCTTTTTAATTGAGATCTCATTGACATACAGCATTAGTTTCAGGTATACAATGGCACCATTCGATATTGTGTGTTTGTGTGTATAGTGAAATGATGACCACAGTAAGTATGATTAACATTCATCACACGTGGGGCACTTGGGTGGCTCAGTGGGTTAAAGCCTCTACCTTCGGCTCAGGTCATGATCCCAGGGTCCTGGGATCAAGCCCCGCATCAGGCTCTCTGCTCAGCATGGAGCCTGCTTCCCTTCCTCTCTCTCTCTCTCTCTGCCTGCCTCTCTGCCTACTTGTGATCTCTGTCAAATGAATAAAATCCTAAAAAACCCCCCCAAAACATTCATCACACATAGTTACAATTTTTTCCCTTGTGATGAGGTCTATTTTCTTAGCAACTTTTATATATACAATATTATTAGTTGTAGTCACTGTGCTGTACATTACACCTCCAGGACTTATTTATCTTATAACTGGAAGTTTTGGCCACATTTCACCATTTGCCTACTCGTCATCCTCTGCCTTTGGCAGTCACGAATTGGTTCTCTGTTCATTTTCTTTTAAATTCATTTTTTTTTTTTTAATGCCATAGTTTCTGGAACACTGGTTCTTAAACGTCAGTGTGTACACCGGGGAATCTTATCAAAATGCAGAGTCATCCCGCCTAGGATGGGGATTGAGAATCTGTATTTCAGACAAGTTCCCAGGGGATGCTGATGCCCCTGGACCTTTAATGATCAGGGTACGTAGTTTGAATGATCAAAGTACGTAGTTTGAAAATTAATTCATTTTTTGGTGGTTGAGAGGGGTATCATTGTTCCAGATTTTTAGTGTTATTTTAATATTGCTGTGAAGGCAGATTTTGTTTGCTCTGTGCTTTCCTTTTTGCTGAACATCAAAAAAGATACCTTCCTCCCCCTCTTTCTTGTGCTTGCACTACAGAAATAGTAATATTTAGGAAAAGTTTTACCTATTAAAATAATTTCGACATTTGCATAGTAATACTTTCCTGAGTTGAAGAAACTAACATTGTTTAATAATAGCTTTTAATACAAAGACAGTATGCTTCCAAATGATTCTTGGCAAGCTGTAAATCAGAGTATATCCAAGAAAAAAATTAGAGTTTATTTTAATAGTTTCAACTAAAATGACTTTCTTTTATTTCAGATAAAATGATACTTCACAGGAATAAAATATCCTCTAAAAAATACTGGAATTAGATTAGTGAATCTTTTAAAAAGATTTGAATTGTCTGAGAGAGAGAGAGAGAGAGCACACACACAAGTGGGGGGCTGATAGAGGGAGAAGCCACTGAACAGGGAGCCCAACGTGGGGCTCAGTGGCAGGACCCCGCCATCATGAGTTGAGCTGAAGACAGCCACTTTTAACGGATTGAGCTGCCCAGGCGCCCCGGGTTAGTGAATTTTTAAACATTAGTATTATCTGTCATATTTTGGTGCCAAATGATTTGAAGCAAAAGTGATTGTAGCTGCTTAAGAAAGTATCATGGGTAGAGAATGAAATTTTTCTTTTCTTGAGAGGTTCCTAAGTATATCTCTTTAGAGAAATATCTGTAAGTAGGAATTTTAAATAAGGGAAAATATAGAAAAATTGATTTTTAAAAAGTCAAGAAATCATTAAACTAGTCCAGCTTTCCATATCCATTTTCATGGAGTTACTTGTACGTTTTGGAGGGATTTATTCTGTTTATTGCCTTGTCACTTACATTTAAGTTGCTTTAGATACAAAGTATTGGTAGGGTACCTTAAAAAGGCTGACCAAATTAAATTGATGTTTGCTTTTTATTATATTTAGAGTTCTTTAGAATGTGAAGGTCAAAACTTGAACTCTGTCTTTGACATGTGTAGCTGTGGGTCCATTTCTGAGTATTAAATCAAGTTTTAAAATTCTGGTAAAATATACACTTGGATTATTTTCCATTTACATTTTTAATATAATTGAATCTCAGGGAACAGTTTGATTTTTGGCAACTTTATTGTAATTTCTTTGTTCAAACATCAAGTATAGTTCTCTTTGTCCTGGATATTATAAAAAGTTACACACTCAAGGTATTAGTGCGGTCCATCCTTAGTGGCAACAACGAAACCATATGTATACAAATGAAGTCAACTGTTTAATGTGATGAACATATTTTTTGCACCGTGGCTCAGTTCGCACTGACGGCTGCTGGGGGACCAGACTGCTTGCCAACTGCTTTAGCAACTGCTTCTGTAGCAAATATGGGAAATGTTGCTCCAACACAGAGGGTTTAGGGGAGACTGGCTGCTTTGTGAGGATGGGCTTCCACCTGATAACATGCATTGTGTAAGATCTGTTTATATCACTTGATCCTGTTTAGATCCAACCACATTTACTTAGTTTATTCATTTAATTTGAATGGGCTTGAGTGTTGTCTTGTGCAGGTTTTATAATCCTATGTGAGTTGAGCTTGGACTTTAACATATTTCTGCTGTAGAACTGACCCAGGGATCATGGAGTCATTAGAAAAAGCAGAAACCCTTAAGGGCATGTCCTTGAACTTTGCTGGTCAGGATGAATGTGGGTGGTCCTGCCTTCCATCCTGAAGAACTTCCCTGGTGTTCTCCTTTGTGGCAGGATTCCTGCTTTTCTTAACCAACTGCCAAGGGCTGACCTGAAGATGTTTCCAGGTGTGACTGACCTTCGAGGCTTATCCCATGAGCTGTTAGGAAATAGTGTCATTTAAATTGCTGTATTTCTGTGAATCTCCATTAAACAAAGTATGAGCTCATGCTGTGGAAAAATTTTTCTACCTAAAAGGACAGGATGTTCATTTCTCTCAGATCAGTTCTTTTAAATATACCAGCCTGGACATGCGTGTGGATTTGCCTAAGCATCTGTTGCTTCAGAAGATATACCACAAAATTGAAAAGAGGGAGTGAAAACTATTCTTGGCTGGCACCAAGACCAGACACCAAAGAAAAGCCAGCAAGTTGTAAGACTTAGATGGTTAGGACTAGCTGATGTTATTTTTGTCAGTCTTGTTTATTTTTTGTTTAAAAAAATTGTTTTGTGGGGCACCTGTGTGGCTCGGTGGGTTAAGCCTCTGCCTTTGGCTCAGGTCATGATCTCAGGGTCCTGGGATTGAGCCCCCGAATAGGGCTCTCTGCTCGCAGGAAGCGTGCCACCCCCTTCCCCTCTCTTTGCCTGCTTATGATTTCTCTCTCTGTCAAATAAATAAATAAAGTCTTTAAAAAAAATGTTCTCTGTTAACAACATTGTGGACAGAAGTACCCTAATTGGTAATGATTTTGATAATGGTGATTGTAGTCGCAGTGAACATTAATTGTGCATGCTCTGTGTGCCAGGCACTGTGTTCTTTGAGACCCTTGTGATCTCACTGTGATCCTGTCTGTGGGTATAATCCTGCTGTTGTCCTCTGAATGGGAACCCAGGAGGCTGAGTGATGGGATGGGCTGAGCCAGGCAGTGGCTATTTCTGTGTTGTGATTGCTTTTGGAGGGGTTCCTGGGTGGTCATGATCCCGGGGTCCTGGGATCAAGCCCTGTATCAGGTTCCCCCACTCAGTTGGGAGTTCGCTTTTCCCTCTCCCCACCTCATGGCTTACCACTGTCTCTCTCTTTCTCAAATAAATAAATACAAATTAAAAAAAAAAAATTGCCTTGGGAATAGCTTCAGCTTCTGCAGTTTTTTTTTCTTTGACTTGCTTTGAAAGGGTTAGAACATTTGATCAAGGGAATGTAAGCTTTTAAAAATATTATAAGTTTACTTTTGTGCAGTTTCCTGATTAAAATCATGAATGCTTGTGTATTTTAAAATGACAGATTTTAATACCAGGTCCTTCTCGCTTCCATTCTTCCCCCCCCCTTCCCTGCCTTCCCCGCCCCTCCTTTTACTTCCCTTTCACTTCCCTTCTGTCCCCTTCCATTCCTTCCCCCTTTCCTTCTGTCTTTCTTTCCTTCCCTCTTTTCTCTTGTCCCAGAGTTACAGTTAGACTTTATTTCAGAACAACCACGTAAACTTTTAGAGTTTTGAGTATTAGGGGAACATCACAAGCCTCCCCAAACCCAATGACACTAGACCTTATAAAGATCATACGGGGTCTGGGGATGGCAAGTCCACGCCCTCATGTTGCTGCGGTGGATCCAGAGAACGGGCAGCATATTCTTTGCCGGGCGTCTTTGTGAAACTTTATTTCATTGTGGGCAGTCACCACCAGGAGATTGGATCTGGAGCTTGAGATACAATTTATTTGTCCTCTCTAATTTACTCTGAGAGCAAAAGTTTTAGATAAGGTTCCTTTGGTCGAGGGTGGGGTGTGGGGTGTGTGTGAGCCATCTGTCCCAAGTTACATACTTATTATAATAGCCAGTCAGTTTTGACTCTAGGTTTGCTGCCTTCCGTCTGGCAGTCACCTTGTTCCTCTGAGAACTGCAGCTCTGGTCACAGGGTTCACCTCAGAAATCTTCATGGCTCCCTTTGACCTACAGACTGTTCCTCCTGACACTCAGGGCTGTTACAATGAAAACTTGGGGTGAGAGTTACTTTATCAAATCGAGATAACCTCTGTGTGCAGGGTATTTAGTAGGGGTTGATGGGACGAGTCACATTTCAAAGCTGTGTGCTTCAAGGTGTTTATGAGCTAGCCAAGGGCTAGAGGTACAGTATTAGTTCAGAAATAACATTGAATAGCAGGCAAAAAGTGATACTTTTAATCAAAGGTAGAAAGTGCTTTTGCAGTTAAAAGGCATGAGGGATGATCATTGGTTGGTCATAACCATGAAAAGCTTTGGAGGGAGATGGCATCGAATTGATCTTAACAGAAGCACAGAGGTGCGGGCATGTTGGCTGGGATAATAGGGAAGCGAGCCAGAGAAATGAAGGGATGGCTTATGTCTGAAGTGCAGGGAAGATTTGGCTGGGTAATTCAGCTGCCCCTGGAAGGTGAGGTGAAAAGTGGCTGGGCTCATGTAATAGAAGGGTTTTGAATATAGTATAGGATCATCAGCTGATACTTAATTTAGGAAGGGATTGGGAACCATTGAAATTATTGAGCAGGGGAGTTAAAGTAATAGGGGTTGTATTTTAATAGGATAAGCTGGCTTTTGTGGTAGGCATGGACTAGACCAGGAGAGCAGTGGGAGACACCCCCCCCCCCCCCCGGTCATTCTGAATTAATGTCATTTAGGAAAAGAGCCTCAGAAACTCAGCAGCTGGAGGTTTAGGTAGAGAGGCACTTAGGGCTCACAACCAATTTCAGACACAAATGGATGTTGTCAATCTAGAAGTGGATGTTCTGGAGCAGAACGAGTGCTCTTTGAACATAAATGATGGCAATTGCGACTGCTCAAGCTGGCATCTACCAAGTTAATTAGAAGGTACATTAAAGGAAATGATCGGGGCACCTGGGTGGCTCAGTGGGTTAGGCCGCTGCCTTCGGCTCAGGTCATGATCTCAGGGTCCTGGGATCGAGTCCCGCGTCGGGCTCTCTGCTCATCAGGGAGCCTGCTTCCTTCTCTCTCTCTCTGCCTGCCTCTCTGCCTACTTGTGATCTCTCTCTGTCAAATAAATAAATAAAAATCTTAAAAGAAAAAAAAAAGGAAATGATCATTCTTGTAAGTATGGAATGGTTATGGGTGTGTGTGTGAATTTCATATAAGTGTATACCTTAAGAATACTAGATGTGGTTTCATACAGAGAAGAAATTTACACGGAAGATTTTGTTCAATGTAATTCTTTAAAATTCTCATTAATCAGTCTGTTAAGGTTAATGACTATGCTGGTTTATAACCTATTTTTTTTTAAGACCTTTGAGTTATTTGTAGTATTTTGGTTGATTTTTTTCCCCTGGTATGCAAGGTGCTAAAATATTGTTCTATTTTTTAAAATGAGAGAACTGAGAAAAATTGAGGCCAGCTCATTTGTATAATTCTTTTAGAGTTGAAGTAACTTAATGGAGAAGAGATCATTTCTGTATTCTGTTATTGCTATCTTCCCTATTACTTTCCATAATTGCTTGGTTATGAAGTCTTTTTTGACCTCACCGGCCTTCCCGAATGCCCTCTTCCGTCCCCTTCTCTTTTCCTTTCTCCCTGTCATTCCCCCAGCCCTGCTGTTCTCTAGAGATCCCATAACATCTCTGCGTGCTTATGTGATAAGGTGTTGTTAGACACATTTTTACCCAAATATATCCTGTCAGACCATAAACTCCTTGAGCGCCAGGTTCCTGTTCATGTTGTACCCCAGTGTGTACGTGCTCCGCAGATGTCACATGAATGGATGAACTAATACCTATCTACAGTGAAGTTGGGGTGAGATTTTGGGAGTAAAATGGAAACTATTATATTATAATTGCCCTAATATATGCAAAACAACCAGAACATGAAGAAGGTGGATACTGTTGTTGTAGCCTTTCCCTTTTTTTCACAGATTAGAAATGTTAGGCTCAGGGACGCCTGGGTGGCTCAGTTGGTTGGACGACTGCCTTCGGCTCAGGTCATGATCCCGGAGTCCCGGGATCGAGTCCCGCATCGGGCTCCCAGCTCCACGGGGAGTCTGCTTCTCCCTCTGACCTTCTCCTCGCTCATGCTCTCTCTCACTGTCTCTCTCTCAAATAAATAAATAAAATCTTTAAAAAAAAAAAAAGAAATGTTAGGCTCAGAGCTATAAAGTGGCCCACATTTACCCAGAAAAATGGCAGAGCACTATGGAAGGGCATCTAAAAAAGCCCTCAGGTAGATTATTTCAAAGCACTCACAGAGTATGCAGTGCTAAATGAAGCACTTGAGGGTACACAGTGAAGGTCAGTCACGTGCGGGACCTCAAGGGGGCTTTCGTTGGAATGGCAGCAGAATTTACAAGGGCAGAGCTCATAATAATTATAAGTGTCCATGGTTGAGGCAACATCTAATTGAAAAGCTGTTGAAGAAATTTTGGAGGGCAGGGAAAAGGTGGACTTAGTTCTCATGCCCCATTTTAGAGAAGAGAGGCTTGTGCAGAATGGAGGCTGTGACCGCGAGTGTGGGGGCAGGCAGAGTGAATGCAGGGCGGACTGCCTTCTGTGCTGATGCTAAATTTGGCATTCAGTTTTCAAGAGGCTTTTGGTTAAGCAGGTTGGAGGTAGTATTTTGGGGGAGAAGTTGGCTATAGAGGTGGATAAATAGTGGTGACAGTTTGGTCAGAGTGGTGGTCCGGGAGCTATGGTGTCCTTCAGAGTCCCCCCGCATCCTGCCTGGTGGAGTCCTGAGACCCCACCGTGCTCTCCACGCCTATGCAGAGAGCTGGCAGAGCGTGACTCTGAGCACAATGTGGGCCGGAGGCATGGTTCTGTGGGGAGGAAGGTGTGTGGACAGTGACCTCTGTGTGAGGTGGAGATAAATGGTGGGATAATGGAATTCATTCAGTTTTGGCAGGGGGCCAAAAGGAATTTATTGATGGGAACCTTCAAAGGGGAGGTGATGGGTATGTGTACTCCCAGGGGTGTTGAGCAGTAAAGCCTGTACCCTGAGACTGGTGGAGGACTAGGATTCAGTGCTGGGGACCAGATACCTACCTGCTTACCCTCAGAGTAATGGCACCCATCAGAGCTCTATCTCTGTGCCCCGGGTGGGGCCACACCCTGATTATGCTGGGGAGGTGGGGGCATGTGTATAGGGCTTTGGCCAGGGCTGGGAGCCAGGGACCCAGTCAGTTACCTGGCTCTCCTCCATTCTCTGTGCAGAGGGGCAAGGTGGGCCACAGCCCAGTTAGGGCTTGTGCCCTTTTTCATCCCGTCTGTGACACTCTCAGAGTCACAGTGCTGTAGCTCTTTCTGGAAAACTTAGACCTTAGAGGATCCTGAGAGCACGCAGTATCGTGGAGTGATTGCACTGACACTGGAAGAAGGCTAAATTGGTGAAAAATTACAGAGAAGAGGGGTGCCTGGGTGGCTCAGTGGATTAAGCCTCTGCCCTCAGCTTGGGTCAGATCTCAGTGTCATGGTCTCAGGGTCCTGGGATTGAGCCCCACATCAGGCTCTATGTTCAGTGGGGAGCACCCCCCTGCCTCTCTGCCTACCTGTGATCTCTCTTACTGTCAAATGAATAAATAAAATCTTTAAAAAAATTACAGAGAAGAAAAAAAGGCACATGTGTTTTAAAAGACAATTCATACTTAGGTATAGAGGTTGGAATCTCATCACTAGCCTTTTGCATTTTTATCTTTTCTTTCTCTCCCATTCTTACAAATTTGAAGGTCACACTAAGTATGGTCATTTCCTGTTTTAAAGAAATATATTAATGTTTTCTTATATTAGTGTTTTAAACATTCTTAATGGCTTACACATTTCTTTGTATGGTTATAATTTTTTTTTTAAAGAGTTTATTATTTGACAGAGATCACAAGTAGGCAGAGAGGCTGGCAGAGAGAGACAGGGAAGCAGTCTCCCTGGGATCATGAGCCGAAGGCAGAGGCTTTAACCCACTGAGCCACCCAGGTGCCCCTGTATGGGTATAATTTTTATATAACTTTTCTTCTTATTTTGTTTGTATAAACCTGCATGAAACATATTTATATGTAAATACTAATCTGAATATCCAGCACTATTTTCAGTTCCAAAAGAGGAGTTATTGGGCTCAGGAAAATAAACTTTATATATATTGCCATATAAATGCTTTTTTGGAAGGCTGCAATTTTATGACCCCACCAGCATACCATCGTTGTATCAAAGTACACATTTCATTCCATCTTTACCTATTTAATAATATAATATAAAAAGTTTTGCCACAGATGTTCAAAAATTATAGTAATTAAAAAAAAAAAAAAAAAAGAAGGCCTCCTTCTGCCCTCTGCTTTCTCAGACTTTTCCTGAGGGACAGGGTCGCCTGCTCACCTTGTTTGGAGCAGTGTTTTGGATTGCAGCAATAACAGGATTGGAACTCTTGGTCAGCCAAAACCCCAAAGAGAGCTTGATGCCATTTTTCAGAGTGCTTCTTGTATTAACAAGAAGCCATTATTGAAACAGCCTCTCATTAGCTCAGTTAATGAGGTTGAATCAGAAAGACATGGAGTCAGCTGAGTCTTCTCAAGCTGCATGGGGGCTCTGGAACATTCTGCAAGGGCCTGTTCATATGACCTACACGTCCAGAGCCATGTTTCTTCTTCTCATCCCAGTGCCCTGGAAGCTCCTTTCAGGGAAGTGAGATATGGCATTAACCAGGCACTGGGATAGTGAAGGTAGCCTTCTGCCTGTCTCTACCTTTTTACCCTGTTTTTCTTTGTTAGTGCACTTCTTACCAGTGAAAATTATCTTACATCTTTGATTCCATCTTGTTCCCCTAGAATCCAAGCTCTAGTATAACAAGCTCTCAGTTTTTGTGGTATGTGCTAAATCCCCAGGATTCTGGCCCATAATAGTGGCTGAATGTATGTTCACTGAATGACCTCCAGAGGCTTTCTATTGCCTTGGAAACAAGTGCAGAGTTTCACCCCTATGTCCAACTTGCCCCAAGCTGCTTTCTCAGACCATCTGCCTGAATTGACATCTCCAAATCCCAGTTCCCACTCCCTGCTTACTCGTGTGCTGCTGCTGTTTTCCTGGAGTGCCTCCTTTTGCATTCAGTCTTGGTCAGGGAAGTGTTAAGTCTTTTGGACCCAACTCAATACTTGGTAACCATCCCACTCAAAGTGTTGAGTCTTTTGGACCCAACTTTTTTGCTTGTGCTCTCCATGAAACTTTTCCTAACACCCTAACTGGCTCTAGTGCTCACTTTTATGAGCCCCTGAAAGTCATTTTAAACATCTTAAAAATTCCTTGTGATAGTGCATGTGGTCCCTGTCCCTTCCAGTCAGGGACTCTTAGCTCACACACTGTTCGTGGCCCAACTCCTCATGCTAAGACTGTGGAATCTTTCATTCAAACATCTTTGTTTCCCATTCTCTATTCCTTCCTCTGAAAAATTTTCCTATATTTCTTAAGTTGTGTATTTTGTTGGTCAATTAAATACTTAAAAAGTTAGAGCTGGTAGGCATCTTGGCCAGTATCTAGTTTCATTAGAAGGTGTACTTGTACTGTGGTTTTCCCATTAACTTTTGCCCCAGGGTTTCAGGTCAGCTCTGGGGCCTAGTAGCAAATGTAGATAATTGTTTCCTGATTAGGAGTCAGGTTTGACACTTCCTATTGAAATGTTTTGCTGTCTGGGATATGAAGCAGATGGTCGCTTATGGCAGAACAGATGTCTCTGTTGAATCAGAGCATTTTAATCTGCTCTTGTACCTTGAAGTGTTTCCCTTGGCAAATACTCACTTCTGACCTGCTTGTATCAGCTTAGGGTGATTTCCCCTTACTAAATGGCTACATAGATTCTTACAAAGAAGTCTGGTAAAATAGAACTAATAAAACATGAGTAACTCAATGTTGGTTAATTCGCATGCTTATTCCAACACAAGGACAATGTCTTGATTGACTCGGTCAGCAGCGATTCATTACTGAACTCACAGTTAACATGACCTATTGATTAGAACACTAAAGATGGAAGCACAGCTCAGCGTGGCTGGGTTTTTTGGATTGTTGAGTGGTGCTGCCAGGAGCTGGAGCACAGACCGCAGGGGATCCTGCCTGGGTTCGAAACTCGGTTCTCTCCCTTAAGACCCATGTAACTTCAGGCAAATGACCGCATACTGCTGTGTTTGAGTTTCCTTACCTGCGACGTGGAGTCGGGGCGGTTGCCTGGGGACAGTGCTCACTCTGAGGATTGACTGAGGATTACACGGTTTATAAGTGATAAGTGCTGAGATTGCTTCCTGCTCATAACCCCTGCAAGGGACCTCTGCCTCTCCTGTTAGTATCATTAAGGCAGCATCCTCGTGTGCAAAAGAAGGGCCCTCGCTGCCCATGTGCAAAGAACAAAGGCTGGAAGGAGTGCCAGATCTCCACAGAAGTGCTCTGCTGAAACCTGCATGTGGCCCACCTGAGCCGGCTTTGTTTCCCCTCCTGTGGCATGGGTGGATCGAGCTGTTTCCTGGGGGGCTTGTCATGTCTAGGGACTGCTTTGGTCGGAAGGGTGGGTGTTTCGACATCCCGTTTAGGTTTGAGCTTCACCCTGCAGTTTCATCTATACTTTTTGAGGATAGACATGTTGAATAAAGATGTTAGGAAGCCAGTGTGTGGAAGTTGAGCTGTACTTTCTTGGGGGCAGATACGTGTCTTTTCTCAGTACTAGGTACTGCTTTTGGCCTGTATGCTACCAGACAGGGGGAGGATGTGCGAGCCTGCTAATCGGCAAGTAGGTGTTCTTCATGCTGTGAACATTAATCCCACTTTCTCAGACTTCTCAGCCCGATTGGAAGGAGAAGAGTGTTACTGCCAATGCGGTGTATTTATGATGATAAATTTGTTTTTATCTGATCATGCCTTGATTGAGTGCTGCATGCTGGGCTCAGAAAAATCTCAACAGCAAAGTCCTCATCTTGCTGTCCTAGCTCAGAAAAACGTGGCATGGAGTCAGCACCAAGAAGGAATCCTGTCTTTTCCCACTCACTGGGGCCCTCGCTTCCTTCCCAGCGGGCTCCCCGCATTTACCTCTTCCCACCGTGTGCTCAGCATGCCCCAAGCTGTCTGTGTGTGTGTGTGTGTGTGTGTGTGTGTGGCGGGGGAGGCGGTACCTTTTCATTATGGGCATTTTCGAACATGAGTAAGTGGAGACTGGAATAATGAGCCCTCGGGTGTCCTTCAGCCAGCTTCGACAGCTGTCATCACATGCCTGTCTCATCTTATTTGCAACTCCCTTCCCCTGCTGGATTATTGCAAGGTAAATCCCAGAAATATATCACCCCCCCCCATAAATTCTTCTGTATGTGTCACTCAAAGATAAGGACTCCTACAAAGTTTTTATTGTAAACTGTATTTTCCAGCCATCATTTTTCATTCACGGAGATTGCATTCACTGGTGGAAATAGGGGGGCTGGCCGTAATTATATAATTAGGAGATCTTGTCTTTACTGAGCAACCCAGGATTAGGTGAAGTTTCAAAGCAGTCCCGGGTTGCTCATTCTCCTGAAGGTCTTGTGGACGGATGCCTATTGATAAAGAAGTTCCTGTTAGGTCTCTTGAGTATTCTAAACCTGTGATGATATATGGCCAATGCCTGGGGTAGCCCAGAACTTCCCAGAGTATAGGATGGCCGTGTTCCTCAGTCTTCAGGAAGGCAGGAGGAGTAGCTTCAGGGTGTTAGACAGATTCCATTTTCTTTATGAGCAAATGGACTGAAAAGGGTTGGCGACCACAGCTAATTGGTGATGGGTGCATGAATTGAAAATGAAAATTCAGGAAGATGACTCTGTTTACATTTTGTTATTTACTTTTTTATTTATTAAATATGTGCTAGAAAGAGATGAAGTCAGTGGTTATTTAAACTAATAATAACTACTAAAAGTTATTTAAAATTTGAGACAAAAAGCTGTACCTGAAACTTAGAGTTTTGGAGTAATTCTGCACACTAAATATGGTGGCGCAGAAGCACATGGTCTATTCTAGCACAAGTGTTGAATCGGGAGCTAGGAAATGTAGTTTGGAATACTCATGTTTCATGCCCTGAATACTTTGGTGGTCTTCGGCTAGACAGGGCTTTAGGTTTCCATTTTCTCATCTGGAGGAGATGGATTAGGAATGGGCTATAAATGAGGTGAAGATTGCTTTGGCCTTGGTGAGGTGCAGTGGAGTGGATGGAGTCCCTTACCTTAAGGCAGATGGATTCAGAGTGGTGGATCCCAACCCTATGTGGCTCTACAGCTCTCTTTTTTTATCTTCTTACTTTTAATTTTGAAATAATGATAGATTCATAGGAAGTTGTACTAATAGTAACCCAGCCTTCCTGCGGTGGTCACAGGAATGCAGTGGCCGGCTGATGACTAATGAAAGTGTGTGGCCATTGGCTGCTCAGTGTCACAAACAGCGCTGCTGCAGTCATAGGCTCTTCCAAAATGGTGACTAGCTTTCGGAAAGTTCTAGGCAGTCTCCCCTCAGTTTACATGGTAACCGCATTCCTGAAATAGTGAGTGCTGCTAAACCTGGGCAAAAATGCGTATGTGTAGAACAGATTTCAGTTCAAGTCTTGGAAAATTATAAACAGCTGGTTACTTACCTGAGTGTCTGGTGGGACCTTCAGACCTTAGAAGTTGGAGAGAATTTATTTTTCCTGGGAGACTGCCCACACATTGCAGATTGTTTGGTAGTCCCTGGCCTCTACGACTAAATTACAGTAGTACCCTCCAATCATTGTCACGACAAAATTTCCAAAATGCCCATAGAGGGTAGTACCACCCTTTAAGAACTACTAAGATAGGGAACACACATGACTTCTCATGATGGAATCTATTCCTTAGTCCCCAGGCTGGGGAAAAAATTCTCCGTGTATAGAGTATTGGTTTGAACCAACATATCAGTACCTAATATTGATATGATGTACTGTGTTACTTATTGTTGACAATGTAACAGGCCCTACATGTATATTGTTTACTGCAAGGAAACAAATTGAGTGCTTTGAGTGGTAGCTGGAAGATTTACTAGTTAATAAATGCAAGAGCTATAGAACTCCTCTTTAGGGCTTGCTTCTCTGTTGAGTGTAGAGCCCTGCCAGTCCCAGAGTGAATAGCAAGGGTTTCTTCACCAGCAACAAAAATCATTCTTTCTTGCCCCAGGGCTCCAAAATGTCAAAGCCACTTTGTGAAACAGGAGATTTTTTTGGTCAAGTAGTTAGCGTCATACATATAGAAAGAAACCTTAAACAATTCTAAAATGTTTAGTAAAATATGTTGCTGATTGTTATAGGGTTTTGGGACCTGAATCTGTTATAGGGCCGGACTGGATAACCGTCAGGGTTGGAAGCAGAAGTTGAGGTTTCTGTTTAAAAACAGAAATTAATATATTCTCTTTTTTTTTTTTTTTTTTAAAAGATTTTATTTATTTATTTGTCAGAGAGAGAGCGAGCGAGAGCGAGCGCAGGCAGACAGAGTGGAAGGCAGAGTCAGGGGGAGAAGCAGGCTCCCTGCGGAGCAAGGAGCCCGACGTGGGACTCGATCCCAGGACGCTGGGATCATGACCCGAGCTGAAGGCAGCTGCTTAACCAACTGAGCCACCCAGGCGTCCCTAATATATTCTCTTTTAAAGATGAACTTGTTTCAGTGCCATTAATGTATGAGTCCAAATTAAGATATCAAAATAGCCTTGTTAAGTGAAATGGAATTCTCTTTTGGGGGGTGTGTACATATGTTTTGTAAGTAAGTTTCATGGGTTCTCAAGCAGCACATACAAAGCTCCTTATATGTGTGGAGGCACTTTTTCAAACCCTGTCCTTGGGATGTCTCCTCCCTGGCTCCTTTATTATGACATACATTGTGCTTTTAGCGACAATGCTTTGTTGCTTTAGCACTCATCTTTTTTCTTAAATAGAAAGCAATAGCCTTGGGGCGCTTGGGTGGCTCAGTTGTTAAGCAGTCTGCTGTCTTCAGTGCAAGTCCTGATCCGAGGGTTCTGGGATGGAGCCCCGCAACCAGCTCCCTGCTCCCTGCTCCCTGCTCCCTGGGAAGCCTGCTTTTACCTCTCCCACTTCACCTGCTTGTGTTCTCTCTCTTGCTGTGTCTCTCTGACAAATAAATAAAATATTTAAAAAAAAAAAAAAAGCAATAGTCTTTCTTTGGAGAAGAACAATGCACGACAGCATAAAATGCTACAAAGATACAGTAGGAGAGCATTTGTCTTTGCTTAACATTGATTTCTTCAGGGAAGTTTTCCTCATTTAAGTGTCATGGGAGAAATGCTGGACTCATTTCATGTGAATTAGTAGAACTGTGCCATTAGTTTACCTTTGGAAATTTCCCAGGGTTTAAAAAAAAAAAATCTATCTATTTATCTATTTATTTATTTGACAGACAGATCACAAGCAGGCAGAGAGGCAGGCAGATGCTGAGCAGAGAGCCTGACCCGGGGCTCGATCCCAGGACCCTGAGATCATGACCTGAGCTGAAGGCAGAGACTTAACCCACTGAGCCACCCAGGTGCCCCATGAAATCTAGGATTTTATAATTTGGCTTTATTTCTAAAATGTTTCACTGATCATTTTTTTTTAGAGTTGAAATATAATAACTGCAAATTGTTTAATTTTAAACTACCAGAAGATATACATCTGATCTTTTTGTTCGTTTCTTTGAAAAATTATAAATCTAAATAGGGTTCTTTTTGTTTTCAGTAAGGCTAGCTACTTGAATGCATTTATATCTTTTCTTTTAAGGGTTGGTTGAACCTTGTGCCCAAATGTTGTATCTTTCATGACAGACTGTTATGTAAAAATGAGTATTGCAATATAGAGGTTATTCCAAAACTTAGTTTTTTGTTTTTACAAAACTTTTTCTTATATTGACACACCTGAACACTTCTTTTATTATTATTGTTGTTGTTATTATTATTATTTATTTTTATTTTATTATTTTTTTTACAAACCCATGTACTTATTAACTTATAGTTTTGGTGGGCGCGGGCTTCAGGTGTTGCTTGGCTGGGAGTCTCTGGCTCACTGTGTTACGAGTTTGCATTCATCTGAAGGCTCAAGTGGGGTTTGGGGACTCTGCTTGCAAGCCCACTTCTGTGGCTGTTGGCAGGAGGCCTCTGTTCCTCCTCATAATCTGGGAGAGCCACTGAGTCCCCCAGATAGAAACCACAGAGTTTCTTTAATGTAATTTGAAAGTGGTATCTCATCACTTCTGCTGTATAGTACTCATTAGGCGTAGATCAAGGGGACTGGGTTACACAGGGGCCTGAAAACCAGAAAATGGAGATCATGGGGGACATTTTAAACGTTGCCTACCACATTAAATTTACCTATATAGTTTACTAAAATTTGGAAGTATAGTAAACTGGTTGAGACCTGAATACCTCATGGCTGCATATAGGATTTTGATAGCTGAAGCTGTGCTTGTGAAACTGAATAAAAAATTCTTGCTCTAAAGAAAATGAAGAATTTTCTAAATTTATTAATGTTCTGAGCCGATCTTTAAAGGGGAAGCAGAAAGCTCAGTGGTATATGCAGAGCGTCTTGCTATATTAAAACATTAAACCATATATTTGTTCTCTCTTTTATTTCTTATGCACATAAAGGACTTGTGAATTGCCTCTGTGGGTGAGCCTTCATGCTGTAATTCTCTTCTCTCTCTCTCTCTCTCTTTTTTTAGTTTATTTACAGAGAGAGTGTGCATGCATGCCTCAGGAAGGGGCAGACTAGAGAGAGAACCTCAAGCAGACTCCCCACTCAGTGCGGAGCCCGATATGGGGCTCAATCCTGTGACACTTAGATCATGACCTGAGCCAAAATCAAGAGTCAGGTGCTCAAACCACTGAGTCACCTGGGTACCCCTGCCATAATCCTATTTAATGTTAGTTTTTACTTCCAGCATTGTTATGCTGGCTGACATTTTGTGCTTACAGTGTTGCTTACTCAGGAGAGTTTTGCCTTGGTCTTGGGTGAGGAGTGTTAGGCTGCCCCTAAATCAACTTCTTTCAATTCTTTTTTAATACTGATAATTTTTCTTGACAGATTTTTCACTTACTTTAAATTGGAATGTATTATTGCTAAGTGTATCACCCTTAAGTGGAATGTTTGAGGCAGAAAGTTCTAGAAGTTTATTTTCCCTTTTTTTCCGAGATGCTGACAAATGACAATTGCTTATGAAAATAATCTGGACAATTCTAACTGTGATGTGATACTCTTCATCGGTGTGCTTCATGAAATAGTTCTGGTATCTGGTAGTATCTGGTAGACAATTAATATTTATTGATTAAATTTATATACAGTTTTTCTTTGATGGTGATAGGACCCTTTAGGTCCTAAGTTCAGAGATTTATAAGTGCAACTAAAATCCTCTGCCAAACCTATGCTGTAGTACTTTCCTATGTAGTAGTATATTTCTTTGGTTTCCTATGAAAAAAGAATAGTTACATTTTTAATATTCAGTTACATTTTTAATAAATTTTAATAGTTACATTTTCTATTTTCTGTATTGAGTTTTGGTTAATGAAAGCAGTAATGCTTTCTCTTCTTTTTCTGAATTTTTTAAAATTTAAATTCAGTGAATTAAACTCTTCATTTATTTTAGTTTTCCTTTATCATCAGTGCCTACGATTCTGTAGCTTTTTTTTCTTTTTTTTCCCTTTCTGCTCTTCTTGGGCAACATTGACTATCAAAAATCGTCTTCAGTTTGTCCTTTGTTTGCATAACCTATTCTGTCTGACACAGCCTTCTATCATGACTTGATGTAGCTGTTTCGGTCACACCCATTACAATTTGTACAATGGGGAATTTCCACCATTGTTAAGCCACCTTTGTCACCCAACTTAAATTCCCCAAGGTTCAAGGTGTGCCTTTCCAGGGGGTGGGTCTGGACTCTCCAGTTCTTGCTAGAAGAGAAGCTATTTTTAGGTAGAAACTGTTCCTACATATATATATATATATATATATTTTTTTTTTTTTTTTTTTTTTTGTCTTTCTGTGAATGAGTAACAGTGAAATTAATCCAGACTCGATGCTCCCAGCATTATAGCAGGTCCCTAGTGCTTGACTGCCCCAGCTAGAACATGACTCATAATGAGGTGTAGTTGTGTAGAGACCATGACATGATAGAGGAAAAAGGAAATTGCAGGTAAAACAGTGACTCTTCTTACAATTCACCGGGCTCCCCTAATGGTTTTATTTCAGCGGGACACTCCTGCAGCCTTATGAGATGTAGACGTGCCATGTGGTGGAGAGGGCTTGGGAGGATGCTCTGCCACTTTCCAGCTGTAGAAACTGTAGTACTTGGAGGAATTACTTCATCTCTCTGAACCTGGGCTTTCTGCTCTGTCAAATGGGGGAGAATACTGCTTTTCTTGAAGAGATTTGCTGCAGGTTAATAAGAACATAGGAAATAGCATCTAGCACAGGGTAGGGTAATTGGTAGATACTCAGAAACAGTCGGTGGGGTGTAAGAATTTTATTCAGATATTTCCAAGCTGAGCTTTTCCCACATTCATGCTGAGCCCTCATTGTATGAGAGTCTGTCAAGTGGCCCAGGTAGGTACTTGTAGAATTTTCCAGCATTTCATAGTTTAGGTAAATTTTGGGCAATAGAGAAACAGCGAGTGCTTTTGAGGGGGTCAGGATGGATGCAGCTTAGAAGTAAAGATCAAAGGTGGGCTTATCACTGAGTTGCCAATAAGGAGGCTAGTTCAGGAAATTAAATTTCATGTCTCAAAATTTCATGTCTGAATAGACAGCTTCTTCTTAAAAGGGAGTGTTTTATCTATCTATCTATCTATCTATCTGTTTATTTATTTTTAAGATTTTATTTATTTATTTGAGAGAGAGAGAGGCTGAGAGAGAGAGCATGAGAAGGGGGAGGGTCAGAGGGAGAAGCAGACTCCCAACCAAGCAGGGAGCCTGATGCAGGGCTCAATCCCAAGACTCCAGGATCATGACCTGAGCCGAAGGCAGTTGCTTAACCAACTGAGCCACCCAGGTGGCCCAAAAGGGAGTATTTTAGAACAACATCATGAAGCACCACAGCAGTGAAGTTCACTCTTCCAGTGGGAGGGCAAAATGAGTCATCATTTATTTGGTATTTTACAATAGTTGTCAGAAAAATGTGTCTCTTAACAAGGTTAACTGGGGATATGTATCTTGGGCATGGTCCTAGTTTGTCTGGAGGGAGGAGTTTGCAGTGATTTTCAGGAGATACTGTTTTCTTAGAGATGATTTCATTGTTTCAGCTAGTGGATGAGGAGACAGGTAGATGTGTGTGTATGTGTGTGCTCACTGCTTTTGTGAATTTAGTTCACCAGGTATTGTGTTACATGAGGTATTGTGTTACAAAACAACAAAAAAAATTTGTTTCAAAGATTTTTTAAAAATTTATTTGACAGAGAGAGAGAGAGCACAAATAGGCAGAGTGGCAGGCAGAGGGAGAGAGAGAAGCAGGCTCTCCACGGAGCAGGGAGCCCGATGTAGGGCTCCATCCCAGGACCCTGGGATCATGACCTGAGCCAAAGGCAGCTGTTTAACCAACTGAGCCATTTGGGTGCCCCCCCCAACCCTTTTTAAAAGATTTTATTTAGTGCAAACTGTAATTTTTTTTTTTTTTTTTTAGTTGTGACTGGTAATTAACTATAAAGTTCATTCGTGATCACTGTATTTGAATCGATCATGCAGATATCTTGGAAATACGTATTTTAGAACTGAGGAAGTTTTAATACAAACAAAAGCTTAAAAGTAAAGGATTCAGAATAATACCACAGACTTCAGAAATGGCTTTTGTCCACACACACACACACACACACACACACACACACACAGAAATTCTGTACACTAAAGGAATTAAAGAGATATTTTCTTTTACAGATATTTAAGAAATTATGTCATTGTCTTCCTTTTGGGAGAATTGCAGTACCTTTTTGTGCCTTGGGTCTAAAACTTGGAAGATTCATGCAGAAAGTTAAGTAGAAGAATAAATTTTTTTTAAAGATTTTATTTATTTATTTGATAGAGATCGCAAGTGGGCAGAGAGACAGGCAGAGACAGAGGAGGAAGCAGGCTCACGCTGAGCAGAGAGCCCGATGCAGGGCTTAATCCCAGGCCCCTGGGATCATGACCTGAGCCGAAGGCAGAGGCTCTAACCCACTGAGCCACCCAGGCGCCCCAGTAAAGAATAGAATTTTGAGAGGAGAAAGAAATAGAGAATCTACTAGAACTGTTCCATCTACCTTTTTAGCTTGACAGCTCTCCAGAAACTAACAGCTTTGCCCTATGAACATTTTATTGGTTTGAAAGGATAGAAATTATCTTAAAAAGTGGATTTGGTGGTGGTTGGTGGGGACAGTAAGAAGAGTAGGAATACTTCCTGCCTGAACAGAGCCATCGGTCCAGGTGAGAGCTTTGTCCCTCTGGCAGTTTAATGTAACATCTTATTGTGAATTAGGTGCTCCCCTCTGAGCCCACGGTGACCCGGATCATCTCCGTAATGTGGGGAAGCTTGCAGTCTCCAGGACTAGAGCAGGAGGAGCCAGTGAATGTAATTCTGACTCGTCTTTTTGAGGCAGGTGAACACAGCCGGTCTCCAGTCTTGAGATTCATGACTGTTGGATCTCTGCATTGTCATCATTTTTTTCTGTTCTGTAATTAGGTAATTGGGACAGAAAGGGAAAAATGCAAGAAAGCATGTTGTACATGTTTAGGGTGGAATGTTTGTTTTTTCTCATCCTTCGTCTCTGTTTTTTTTTTTTTTTTTCTTTTAAAGATTTCATTTATTTATTTGACAGAGATCACAAGTAGGCAGGCCGAGAGAGAGGGGGAAGCAGGCTCCCCGCTGAGCAGGGAGCCTGATTCAGGGCTCGATCCCATGACCCTGGGATCATGACCCGAGCTGAAGGCAGAGGCCTTAACCCACTGAGCCACCCAGGTGCCCCTCTGTTCTCATTTTAATGCCAATTCTTATTCACCTCCTTGAGGAAGGACTATTCTCAGGAATCATTTGTTTAGAAAATTGCTAAGATACTCACAGATTCTAACCTCAGAGGTCATATTAGGTTGTCTGTTATCACCAAAGATGCAGGTCTGGATCATAGTACCGATTTCCCAATCATGGCCTCACCAATTGCCAGGTGCACCTCACGAAGGGAGGACTTCCTGTGTCAGGTGCCCAGGCACCTGGCCTGTCGTGCTGGGCCCAGCAGTTATTACCGAAGCAGTCAGTCCCTTCTTTCCCTCTGAAAACTTTTGCTTTTGGCCTAGTGTGCTTGTTTGAAGGACCTTGGGGAATTGACAGTGCCACCTTGATTGACATTCTCAGTTGGTTCATGAGCTTGAGGGATGTCCTGCATGGGGTCCCGCCATGTCTGCAGTTGACGGTGGGGGTATTTGCTCCCACAACCCAGGTTCTCCTCCCTGTTGATAGCTTTGACATATTTGAAGTATGTCTTCCTGCTCTTAGTGACTCGTGAGTGTCATTTATTAAAAGGAGGTAGGTTCTTTCTGTGAGTATTTGTAGTGAGATGTTTGGGTGTAGTTTAAGTCGGGGTACTGTCTGTTACCTACCACAATCGGAAATAACTTTTGGAAGTTGGTGTGGTTTACGTTTGGCCTGTTTAATTTGTTCAGAGAAGTCTAGTAGGAGATGAAAAAAGAAAGTTTGCTGGATTTTGAAATCAATGTCTTTTAACATGGGTGTATGTGATATGAAAAGGACAGATTCATTGTAATAAAATATACTTTATTACAAAGAAGGTATTTGAGTATGTCATGTGTACGTACATGTATGTCATGTGTATGTACAGTATGTACACACTTCATGTGTATCCATGTAGATGCATAGAAAATAGGTAGCTACAAAGTATGGTCTTTGTTTTAAGGAACTTGGCTTATTTTGGGAGGTAAGGAACAAGATATGAGATGTCATCTAAGGCAGGGATTGTAGAAACAACCATTATAAATTGGAAGAGTTTTTATTGGTCCCCTGAACAGATGCTCATTATTTCTCAATAGATTGATGACCCAGCAACATTAAAAAAAAAACAAACAAAAAACCAACCTATATGCTCTCTTTCCTACAACAACTTTTTATTTTTTTACTACAATATCATAAAAAAACACAGAGTGTGATTGAGAAGCCACCTTCAAAGGTTTTCATTATAAATGTGACCATGTTTGTTTTTGTTAACATGCTATAAACCCAACAAGCGCTCCTGTTTCCAGACACTTTCTGATGCATCCTAGATTAGGAATATTTGCTCTTTAAGTCTGTTTTTACTCCTTTCCCACACCCCTCCCCCGCCAATCTTCCCCTGACACTTTCAGATCCCTTTTGTAGCCCTGCTTTCCCGCAGCTCGCTCTCCTGTGATTCTCTGCTTCTCTCGGTACTGGATTTGCTGGTCTAGAGATAGGTAAGGATTCTGAGGGAATGTCCTCCGGGATATTATGAATCAGGCATTGGAATGCCCAGAGTGTCTGCCACTGTCTTCCACATCCCGGGAGGATGAGCTGGGAAGGCATTCTCTCTTTTGGGGCAGCAGTCAGGGGTCTCAGGAACCAAAACTAAGATAATGGTTGTGGAAACAAGTAGGCACACTGAGAAGGGATGGATGAAATAATCTTGTGTTTGCATGCAGGGTTCTGCCAAGGAGTTCAGCCCAGATCACACTGATTAGCAGAGCGTGCTGTAGGTTGGAAACTAAAAGTGCCCATGTAGGGGTGTCCACATGGTTTAAAAGAATGCTTTAACCATTTTCAAGAAAGCTTGTATTTTATGGTGTGAAATAACTGGTGTGTGTGTTTCATTCGAATGGGTTAAGTTTAAGGGAGGGGGAGGAGAGAAAACTTACTACCAGCTAATGGGAAATAAAAAATTTCTTTTTAGCCTTTCAGTCTTGGTCTAAAACTTTGCTTCAGGTCCTCTGCTAAAAATTCATCATGCTCTGACTGGTATCCTATTGCAAGTATTTTAAATAGTGAAATATTTACTTTTATCGCAGTTGGCATTTTGACAGGCAGCAGTGAAATATAAAGTTGTATTATTTAGCCAGAGAATGAGTTACTTTCTGTGTTCCTTACGACTCCATTTGGTAAGGTCTTAGAACTATTCGTTTGTGCTTTTGACATTTTAGATGGCTATGTTCCAAGGCTCTCCTTGTGGTGATCTGGTCTTATATCAGAGGACTTTAAAGGTAAAACGCCCTGGTGTGTTTAGTTAGCTGAGGCACCCGGTGGGTTCACGGTTGGCACCGATTCACCCATTCTTCGAGGTTTGCCTGGAGGTTGGCCGCCAGCTTCTCCCAGGGTGTCTTGGACTTTTGGTTTGTTTTTTCCATGTGTCCGTCCAAGTGCTCTTGGGTCGTGGGTAGTGTGTCATCCGGTTCCACTCCTCAGTTGGGTGTGTGTGAAGAGGAGAGAATTCGTCTGTACACTTAGTTCTGGTAAACTGGGCTGGATTCTGAGAGGGCTGGCCCTGGGGAGGTACCCCCCTTGGTTAGAGACCCTGGCGGGCTGACCCAGTGCACCGAGGAGGGGCTTATGTGCTGTTCTGGCTGTTTTCAGAGACATCCCGTAATGGAACATTTGCAAAAATAGGGAGCGTTAGAAGAATTTCCACTCTGACTGGAGACCAATCCCTGTTAATACTTTGGGATAGTAAGGATAATCTTCCAGACAAAAGAGTTTGGCTGAGGTGTTCTCTGAGCCCCTGGCTTTGGCAAATGGAGAGAGCAACTGCTGTCTTTTGGCAGTTACTGAATACCAGTCTTCGTAGTTTCAGTTGTGTGACGGATAAGAGCATCCCTGTTCTGATTAAGGACAGCTGTCTGTTGTAAGTCGTTGTATGCTTGATCTGGCACTTGCATTTTGTTTACTATTTTGTAAAGAGATTCCACTGATTTGAGGTGCAGTAAGTTTTTGATTATATGATAGAGGTGATTACACTGATCACATGAAAATGCTCTCAGTTTTCACGATTGGTCTTATCAGTCAGCTTCAACTTAGCCTCTCTCTCTCTCTCTCTCTCTCACACACACACACACACACGTTATTATTATTACTCCCCCCCCCCCCCCAAGAGTTTCTTAGCTTTTGCTGTGGTTTCAGGGGGCATTTAAATGACTTTTCCTAAAAGCCTACCACATAAATTATAAAAAGGGCTCATTTATGTTAACCTGTGCTTACTGCCAAGCTGGGAATGCTGACAAGATGCTGACTTGAATGTTTTTTTCAAGTTGCCTTATTTGAATTTGGGATGGAAGGGAGATGGCCTTTATGCTAACTGTGATTAGAAGATTTTGGTGTTCTGTACTGGTTAGCTCATCCCCACTGGTATGTTCTAATTTACAGGCACCTTAAGAGCTGGATTTTTCTTGTCCCACAGAAAAATCTTTCACAAAAATAAATTGTTGTTCTCTAAGAAAATAAGACTAAAATGTAGTCTGTTGGGAACAGTATAGATAAACAGATTAGGAGAACTGCATGTCTCCAGTGTATGACCAACTTCACTTCTTGTCTTACACATGGATTAGAGGTGGCGTTGCTGTTTTTACTGTAGGTATCATCAACACAGCAACCACTTCCATTTATTAGGTAATCACGCGCCAGATGCAAGGCTGAGTATTTTTCTTGCCCTTAATACTTAACCAACAACTGAGTGAAGGTATCATCCTCGTTTTGCAGATGAAGGGATGGATTTATGGGAGACAAACAACTTCTCCAAGATCATGTCAACAATGCACAGAAGCTATGGGTTTTGAGCCTGTTTTTGTCTGATGGCAAAGTCTATGCTTCTCTGTGTGTGCCTCCCACCTCTAGTTTACAGTACAAATGAATGTAAATAAGAAAAATGATTCTTAACATCAGTCACTCTCAGAAGTAATCCATATTGACATAAAAAGTGTATAAACATTTAGATAACTTTATCAGTGTAGACAAGACATAAAGGCTCCTTGCCCCCAGCTCCTCTCCTCCAAGTGTAAACATGGAAGCTGTCTTCTGCATAGCCTTCCTTCTAGGCTTTTAGGTAAGGTAGGGGTGTGTGTGTGTGTGTGTGTGTGTGTGAGAGAGAGAGAGAGAGAGAGAGAAGAGAGGATAGAGAGATTGAGAGATAATTCCAATTTTGGTGATACTACAAGTATGACTGTAGCTTTGTAGAATGGAGTTGCTGGGCCATTTTTCTTTTAATAATCACTCCTTTATGCTTTTGCTTGAAATGCCAAATATTTCATAAATTAAGATTTGTTGGACTCTTTCTGTGTTCCATTAATCTGTTGACATACTTTTGGGCTCTATCCACATTTTGGCTATTGTGGACATTGCTGCTATAAACATTGAGGTGCACATGCCCCTGGAGATCGCTACATTTGTATCTTTGGGATAGATACCCAGTAGTGCCATTGCAGGGTCATATGGGGTAGCTCTATTTTCAACTTTTTGAGGAACCTCCATAATATTTTCCAGAGTGGTTGCCCCAGCTTGCATTCCCACCAATAGCCCCCTTTCTCTGCATCCTCGCCAGCATCTGTCGGTTCCTGACTTGTTAATTTTATCCGTTCCGACTGGTGTGAGGTGATATCTCATTGAGGTTTTGATTTGTATTTCCCTGATGCCAGCTGACATTGAGCACTTTTTTCATGTGTCTGTTGGCCATTTGGATGTCTTCGCAGAAATGTCTGTTTTGTCTTCTGCCCATTTCTTCATTGGATTATTTGTTCTTTGGGTGTTGAGTTTGATAAGTTCTTTATTGATTTTGGATACTAGCACTTTATCGGCTGTCATTTACAAACATTTTCTCCCATTCTGTTGGTTGTCTTTTGGTTTTGTTGACTATTCTCCTTTGCTATGCAAAAGGTTTTTATCCTGATGAGGTCCCAATAGTTCATTTTTGCTTTTGTGTCCCTTGCCTTTAGAGACATGTCTACTAAGTTGTGTGGCCAAGGTCAAAGAGGTTGCTGCCTGTGTTCTCCTCTAGGATTTTGATGAATTTCTGTCTTACATGGTCTTTCATCCATTTTGAGTTTATTTTTGTGTGTGGTGAAAGAGAATGGTTCAGTTTCATTCTTCTGCATGTTGCTGCCCAGTTTTCCCAACACCTTTTGTTGAAGAGACTGTCTTTTTTCCATTGGACATTCTCCCTTCCTTTGTAAAATATTAGTTGACCGTAGAATTAAGGGTCCATTTCTGGGTTCTCTGTTCTGTTTCATTGATCCATGTGTCTGTTTTTGCGTCAGTACCATACTGTCTTGATGACTGTATCTTTATAATAGAGCTTGAAGTCTGTAATTGTGTTGACTCCAGCTTTGGTTTTCTTTTTCAACATTTCTTTGCTATTTGAAGTTTTCCGTAGTTCCACACAAATTTTAGGATTATTTGTTCCAGCTCTTAGAAGAATGCTAGTGGTATTTTGATAGGGGTTGTATTGAATTCCACGTGTAGATTGCCCTGGGTTGCATAGACATTTTAATAATATTTGTTATTCCAATCCATGAACAGGGAAGGAACCAACCAACCAACCTACCAGCCAATCTTCCTCCCTCCCTTCCTTCCTTCTTTTCTTCCTGTTCTGTAGTTTTTAGAGTACAGATTCATTACCTGTTTGGTTAGGTTTATTCCTAGGTATCTGATGGTTTTTGGTGCAATTGTAGATGGGATTGATTCCTTGATTTCTCTTTCTTCTGCCTCATTACTAATGTATAGAAATGCACTACTTCTCTGCGTTGATTTTGTATCCTGCAACTTTGCTGACTTCCATACAGGACTGACACACAGTTCTAGCAAGTTTTTGGCACAGTCTTTGGGTTTTCTGTGTAGAGTATCCTGTCATCTCTGAAGAGTGAAAATTTGACTTCTTGGCGATTTGGATGTCTTTTTTTTTCTTTTTGTTGTCTGCTGAAGCTAGGACTTCCAATGTGGCTAGGACTTACCACTGTGTTGAACAACAGTGGTGAGAGTGGACATCCTGTCATGTTCCTGACCTTACGGGAAAAGGTTTTTTTCTGTTGAGGATGATATTCACTCTGGGTTTTTGTATATGGCTTTTATGATATTGAGGTATCATAATATCATATGTTCCCTCTGTCCTCATATAGCAGAGAGTTTTAATCAAGCAAGGATGCTCTATTTTGTCAAATTCTGTTTCTGCATCTGTTGAGAGGATCATATAGTTCTTATCCTTTTTAAAAATTAATGTTATATATCACATGATTGATTTGTAGATATTTAACCATGCCTGCAGCCCAGGAATAAATCCCACTTGGTCATGGTGGTTTTTTTGTTTTTGTTTGTTTGTTTTAAGAAGTATTTATTTGAGAGAGAGAGGAGGAGGGGCAGAGGGACAGAGTCCCAAGCAGACTCCCCACTGAGTGTGGAACCCAGTGCAGGACTCAATTCCATGACCCTGAGTCATGACCTAAGCTGAAACCAAGAGTTGGATGCTTAACTGACTGAGCCACCCAGGCGCCCCTGAAGTTTTATAGTAATGCAAGTTGTTCTGTTGCATTTGCCAGGTGTACAATTTTGTCATATGCAAATAATGATCAGTTTGTCTCCTTTCTGTGTTTATGGCAGATATTTACTTACTTCTCTGTTTAGTTGCACTGGCTGGCACTTCCAGAAAAATGTTAATTAATAGTGGTATTAATGAGAATCTAGCTAACTATGTGCTAGACTACATAATAATGTTTTTGGTATAAGGAGTTCAAAGTCTACCACAAAAAACATGTAACTGTTATAATTTTGGAGATAGAGAAAGAGAAAATAAATTAAAAACAAAAGTACATGGGAGGAAGAAGAGAACAGGACTAGAGTTTGTGAGGGGTAAATAATGGGAAAATCTAATGGACGAAAATTAATGGGCTACAGCTGATGTTGTGGGGCTCTCTGGTGATTTAGGTAGTGTTAAATGATCATTTTGTGTCAGGCCCAGTGTTCTGACAGATGCCATGAAGACAAGGAGTTAAACATTCTTTCATGATTGGCCTGTGACATGTTCTCTGTAAATTATGGAAGGGAAAACCCTCAGTGATCAACGCTGTAGAAGCCTGCATGATATCACTGTGTCACAGAGGCACAAATTATCAAAGGATTTAGAAGAAGGCTACTTGGTCCACCTTCACTACTGCATTCCCTGTTCCTATAACAGTGCCTGGCCCTGAGCAGGTACTTAGGTACGTATTAATGGATGAAAGAAGTCACTGCTCATTGTGGCTTTGGCCAGTATTGTGGAGGAGCTGAGCTGGGTTCTGTTGTTAGAGAAGGAGGAGAAGCTTCTCAACTACTTGAAGGAAGTTTGATACATGTCAGCTACTACAAGTGGGATGCAGGACAGGTCTGTTCTGTTCGAGGTGTGGAGTATTTGCAGAGGAGGAAGAGGGAGTAATTTTGAGGGGAGGGCACAGCGGTGGCAGAGAGCAGAGCTTTCTAACTTGGGCAGCGTGGAGGGGTTCTGGTGGCTGAGATGTGGCTCACACCCTTTGTATGTCTGGCTGCCTTAGGCGCCTTAGCCCACATGGTCTGCGTTTCCCATGATGTGCAAGACAGGAAATGGATACAGAGGTGGTCCCCTGTATCTGTTCCTGTCCTCTGCCCGCTGCTCTTCCATGCCCAGGCCCAGGGGATCCCGGAACAGTGAGTATGAGATGTTAGCTTGTCCAGCCACCTTTGGTAAAGCCAGCAAAGGACAGAGGGCTTTAGGAATAGATGCTGAGGCAGTCCACTGCAAAGCCATCCTGTAAAAGCTGATTTTGTAACTTATGTTCTTTCACCCACTGCGTTACGGACGTGTTCCAACATCTTCCCCAAGTGGCTTTTCAGTCATTGTTAGTCATGGAAGCTTTGATTAAGTGAGCTCTTGTGGGGAGGCCTGGTAATGATGAACATATGATGACAGTAACTGCTTTGGGTATGGGGAAGGTGTTCTGAGAAGAGCCAGGGCCACCTGTTTGAGCCCCGCACTCCTTACCCTAATGCCACCTTTCTGGAACTCAGTTTGAAGGAGTTGGCCAGGTATCATTCCCTCAGTGAGAATCTTAGGAGGAATCACGACATGAACATTTTCACTTTTAGTTGAGTGATGGAGGAGGCAGTGAAGTTACTACTAGGAGCATTCGTAGCTCCCAGTGTTTAGCTTTTGGGCTTTTAAAGGAGGAAATACCTCTGAAAACCATGTAAGCTTTGGATTAGCGATAGATCCTGAAGAAAAAACGTCCACGTTGAAAAGGAATTGGCACCCAAGTTGTCCCCAGAGAGTGTCTTTTTCTGGCGTCTTCTCTGCCCTCTGTAGCCACAGCCACACCCAGTTGCTGGAGCTGCTTTAGAATCTTGGCTCAGGTGATATTCTTGTCCCCTTTCCTATTTTTTAAAGGGAAATGCCCCCAACCTAGTCAGAGAATGTAAACAGTGGAAACACCAATTTCCAGTGAATAGATTGTCATAATATTAGTGAAAGCTAAGGATTATTCTCCTTCTATCTAAAGTAGGATATAGTTCCTATTGAGTGAAAATGTCAGAAACTTATTGTTTCGTAAGTTAATTTTCATTGACTCATTGATAAAAGTAAATAAATTCCTGTTTTTTAGAGGAGATTCCTGAAGACCTAATGCTTAACATAGAAAGGAAATTGGGTATGTTAGATAGCTGGTTTTCTGAGTTTCTTTCATAATCTGCTGACTTTTTAATAGTTCAGTCAGTAAAGTTTGCAGTTTTTTTTTTTTTTTAAGTTTGCAGTTTTTATTTGAGATGTTTGTAATTTTTTTCTAGTTTGTATAAAGCCAGCTAAAATTTGGGCTACTTTTGGGCATATTTGCAAATGTTTTTAGAAATCTAAATTTCATGGGGCACCTGGGTAGCTCAGTCATTTAAGCCTCTGCCTTCGGCTCAGGTCGTGATCCCAGCGTCCTGGGATCAAGCCCTGCATCTGGCTCTCTGCTCAGCGGAAAGCCTGCTTCTCCCTCTCCCTCTGCCTGCTGCTCTGCCTACTTGTACTTTCGCTTTCTCTCTCTATGTCAAATAGATAAATCAAAATTTTTATAATAAAAAGATAGAAAAAAATTAGAAACATAAATTTGAGACATTTGACTTCCATGGATTTAGAGGTCAATTACATTGTCAGTAATTCTGTCAATTTTGAAAATAGTATTAAGAAAATGACTGGGTGACTCAGTTAGATATTCATCTGCCTTTCAGGGACCTGGGATTGAGTTCTGCTTTGGGCTTTCTGCTTAGCGTGCAGCCTGCTTCTCTGTTGGCCTGCCACTCCCCCTGCTCGTGATCTCTCTCTCTCTCTTTCTGACAAATCAATAAATAAAATCTTTTAAAAAATGTTTTTGATAGTGGATTTTTTCTTAGAGGCTCCTGTGCTATTTCCTTTGCAAAACACAGGGTCACTAAGTTCATTGGTGGCGGTTATGTGGAAGATTGTTTTATCACTGTAGGGAAAAAAGGAACCTCTCTCCAGTATTCTTTTTAAGTCTGAAGAAACAGTGAAAGGAATTGTGTGTTTCACCATGAATTTTATTGAATTTGGTACAAGGTGGTTTTAGAATCCTTAATCTTGGGGCACCTGGATGGCTCAGTTGGTTAAGCATCTGCCTTCTTGAGTCCCACACTGGGCTCCCTGCTCAGTGGGGAGTCTGCTTCTCTTTCTCCTGTTCTCCCTCCTTGTGCGTGCAGTCTCTCTCTGTCAAATAAATAACAAAGTCTTAAAAAAAAAAAAGAAAATAAGAATCCTTAATTCTTAAGTGCTTATAAAATGCTCATGGTCCTGTGCCTGTATCACAGGACTGTGTGCTCCTTGGAGAAGTACCTCTAATGGACAGACTTTTGAAGGGTTGCTATGGGATGGACGCTGATATTTATTGCCTAGTTTCATTACATTTCAGGGGTTTTGTGTCATTATTTGATTACATCTGCACACTAATTCTACGATGTAGGCAGTATTATCCCCATTTTGATAGAAGAGTAAAGTGAGAAGGCTAATTGGCACAGTCTCACAGAGCCTGTAGGTCAGAGAGGCAGGCTTCAACCCCAAGATGTCCGACCCCAGAGTTCTTGGCTCAGTTGGAGGAATGCAGGTCTTTGGGCTGTGTGGTGATGGGGCACCACTTATCGGCGAGCACATTTTGTGTGGGAATCTCTAGCCTTGAGGGGGAGGAAGAGCCTGGGCTTTCTCCTTAGTCTGAGAATTCAAGGCTCTATTTCTTGTCTCCCCAAATGAGATGCTTGTATGCTTAAGGTAACATTTATGGGAGCTTATTAGAGGAATTATAGACCACACATGACCACAGCCCATGCTATAAAAGACAACTTTAGCAAAGACTTCTGTGTTGGAACTTGCAAATCTTTGTAAAATGTGAATATCAATTGCTAACTCCAATGTGATTTAAAAAACAAAACAAAACAAAACACCCTAATAATGCATTTTATAGTTATTTCTTATAATGGGAAACAGAAAGGGAGAAACATTGGTACTTGAAGAAAAATGTTTTGGTCACTTCATGGTCATATTGGGATAGAGAGCATTTGTGGATTTTTGTGCTAAATACCGATGTTTGCAAACTGTTGGGCATATTTGCTGACATACTGTGAAACTGTAATCTGCTTTTTAAAAAAGATGTGAAGATTTAGTTCTGTAGTTTTTGAACTGAAAGTATAATACAGGATGATTGTTAAACATGACTTCTGTTATGTTAACGTATTAGGAAAATACGTTATTTGGGAAAGTTAAATTTTATGACGTTGCATATGAATTCCCAATGTTATTCCTATTAAATCAGGGCAAATAATTCTGTTAGAAATTCTGTTATAGTAGAGAGGACTGTTTTATTACTCCTAGTTTTTATTTTTGAAGAACAATAATCATGAGGCGATAAATGAGGAGAGTAATTTAT
Organism: Mustela lutreola; assembly: GCF_030435805.1. Lineage (NCBI taxonomy): Eukaryota > Metazoa > Chordata > Mammalia > Carnivora > Mustelidae > Mustela > Mustela lutreola. The sequence continues at coordinate 33,240,430 of NC_081297.1, read as the reverse complement.
TTTTTTAAAAGATTTTATTTATTTATTTGACAGACAGATCACAAGTGAAGAGAGGCAGACAGAGAGTGGGGGAAGCAGGCTCCCCACTGAGCAGAAAGCCCAATGCGAGACCCCATCCCAGGACCCTGAGATCATGACCCGAGCTGAAGGCAGAGGCTTAACCCACGAGACACCTGGGCACCCAATGAGGAGAGTTTTTTACTTAGAAAAATTTAAACATTAATAACTATCCCACAGTTACATAGTAAAGTTTGTTTTAGATGTAGAAATGGAAGGTGGGCGCGTCCACGATCGCTGAGCCCCCTTTTCCTGCATAATTCATCCCAGGATTGCTGGGTGTGCTTACTGCCCTGGGTGGGACTTAGAGGCCTTTTCACCAATAATTGTTGGGTTCAGAGCACATGCATTAATTCATTTCTGAAGTTTACCTCTTGAGTCCCATTTCTTTCCCTCATTTGTGTATGACAAGGTTGGTCTGTTGGTTATTGTTAATTTTCTGGAATCAGGATGGAGACTGGGTGCTTGGGAGGACACCAAGGGTCCTTCTCACCACTGCTTCCTCTGGTTCTCCGGTCCCTCATTATGGGGAGGGCGGGGGGAGTGAGAGGGGCAGCAGCCCTTAGCGGAAGTTTGCAGTGAAGAGGCAAACTGGGAAGTGGCTGAGTCTCCTGGGGGATACACTTACTTCTTGAAGCCCACTGACCCTCTTCTGACCCCTGTGGGGAGCCGGGTGGCCTGTGATTATGATGGAACATTTGTTGAGAAAGTTTCTAAATTTCTTATCAGTTAAGACCCTCAAGTGATCCTCTTTTTGTTTAAAATGTTGACACTGTATTTATCATGGATTTTTAGCATTAACTTTGAGTTTTTAAAAAAATTAAAAAATATTTTTCTTGATGAGGAAGGTTTTGGCACCCCTTTAAATTTTGTCTCAGGGGCAGATAGCCCTGGCCTCATCCCAAGTCCTCGCCTTATTCTGACCATTGCCTTGAAAGACTGTAATTCTTTGTCATATGTCATTAAAAGTGGTTATCAAAGCCAAGTAATTAGAGGTTCAAACAAGAGATTCCAGTGATATTCTGGTAAACAACTGCTTATTCATGCCGACCTCGTGGCTGGGCTGGGCCAGTTGTAAGGACCCGACAGAAACAGCTGTAAGGCAGGCTGTGAGACAGCTTCCAGTCTCTTCTCTCGGGGTTGGGGGGAGAAGCCTGTTAGTCTTTCAGTCCTGGTAGTTTAGTTATCAACAGCCAAATATTAGATGAACTTTTAAAAATTTGTATGACTTTCGAGGTGGTTCGTGTAATATCCTCGTTCTTGAATTCCTCTTCGTGGTGAAGCCATTTTAAAGCTGGGATTTCTCCTGGTAAACATGACCAGATTGACATGGAACATGCAAGTCTTCCCCAGATGTGGGACACGTTAGGAGACATAGAGCTGTCTCATTGCCTTTTAACTCTGAGATCACTGGGCTGTATTTCTTACTATTTCTAAGGGACACCTGGGTGATCCATTAGACCAGGGTGAGAGGTGAGAGCCGGCCTTGCGTTGACTCGTCTGAGCAGCTGAGATTTCTGGACTGGCCCAGGCCTGGCTGTTTGTTGTTTCCTCCACAGGCTCAAAGTGTCTGGGGATCTCTTGGACTAGCAGGGACATGCTTGCACCCTGAGCAATTTTGCAGGCGGCCATGAGCGCACGTGGTGTCTTGCCAGCTGCTATATATGGCAGCGAAAGGGCCGCAGTGGGAGGGCCTGCCATGCCCCTCGCAGGCCGCAGAGCCATCGTGGGCATTCATGAGTCTTCCCAGGGCTCTCAGATCAGCTCCGTTTTCCTGTTCCCTCCCTCGACCTTGGCATTGATTTTTGACAGCTGATACGCAGGTCGAATCTTCATGTTAAATGGAACAAGTCACTTCAACTTCAGAAACTCATTTGTCAGGCAGTGGTGGACGTTAAGATCTGTCAAGGCTAGTTGTGAAGTCTGTGTGGCTCCGGGAGAGTAGATTTTAGATAGGGGAGGACTTGGCTCCTTGCCTGTGTGGCACCGTGCTCTGCGTTAATTGGCAGGAGAGCTCGGGGTCTGAAACAGTGTAGATTTCTATGCGTTTGGACAGGCAGGTGTGAGGTGTGTCCTTGTGTGTGGCAGGTGCTGGTGAAGTCAGGGTCCTCTCAGTTGTGTGTTCACCAGGCCTGTTCCAGAGGCTGGTTTGGAGTTGTGCCACTGCCGTCTCTTCTGAGATGACAGAGCTGAATCGGGTTACTGGTCTGAGCCATGCAGACAGGAGGACTAAAGCTATCAACAACTTGTGGTGTGCGGTTCCTTGGAGAACCGCTCACTCGGTGCGGGTGCCGGGGGGAGGGCCACCGCAGACACGCGCACGGCCTGCCCTGGGCTCCTACCAGGACTTTGGTCCTTTCTGCGAGCACGTGGTCATGGAACCCAGAAGTTCCCAGAGGTGTCCCAGTTAGGACACATAATGGAAAAATAACCATGGAAAGATGTTAATAAAATTTAATTGAAGACCCATGAAGTCCATCGCATTCTCTAGGGCCTTCAGCATGAGAATTTATGACCCCGTGACTTAGGTGTTCCCTTCCTTTCACACAAGGGGACATTTCAGCTGATGATATTAGTAAATGGCTGAGAGCGGCTTGGATGGAGCCCGAGACTGTATGACTTCAAAGCTTTCGCTTTCAGTGAAGAGCCTGTGGCAGGAACGCGTGGGCCACAGTTTCTGTGGTTGCAAGTGGCTTTTCCCTGTTGTTGGTTCTCGACTCTTTGCTATGAATACAGGCCGGCCTATACGTATATATTTTTTAAAACTGAAAGCAATATGGAAGGGGATGCACTCTGCCTTCACCAGTTTCACTCCTTGGTGGTTGTAAGAAGCCTGGGAGTTCCCTGTGCTCCACTCTGTTCGTACAGTGAGAGAGGGCAGTGGAGACACCGCTCTGCCCTGGTGGGACATGGTTTATTTAGCACAAGCTTCTCTGTGAGTTTTACACCAGAGTAATGACCCTGGATCTTCTGATAATAGTTTACTCATAACGTGCCTAGACATTTTAAGGACAGGGAGAGTGAAAATGAGTAGGGAATTTGGTCTGTAGGATCTGTGAGATGAAGACCGCCCATGGAGGTGTGATGTTGTTTAGGGACCGTCAGACCAAGAACTGGGAAGCAGGAGATCGAGTGTAGCAGCAGATGAAGCGAATCCCTGTGTAGCAGTGACATGGGTGTCACGTGCGTTTCCTTCCTGCTGAGGTGGTTACGGGACGTTTGGATAGCAGAAGGTAAAACCTCTCGAAAACTAAAAAAGGCAGTTCTTGCTTGTGCTAGATGGTGTGGTGGGAAGGCTTTGTGGCTACTAAGTAGGGTAGCTGAACCTGCTTGTTAGAAATCTGCCATTCTGTTATATGCTTTAATAAGTTTTGTAAACTTCTATATTCCTAATGGTTTAGAAATCTGAAGAATTGTCTTGTGAGTTTTAAAACAAAAACCAGTCTTTATTGTTTGGACGAAAGCATTTCAGTCAACTTTGGTCCACTTCCCTGTGTTGAACGTGCTACATTGGCTTCTGTGAAACTAGAATAGATTTCTTAGTGACATGTACAGCATACTGATTTCCAGTGTGATGCAGGATGATAGCCAAGAATCTTCACCCCAGGGTCATGTATACCACGAGAAGAGTTTCTGTGCTGACAGTTGGCTGTTCTGTCTGGTTTCTGGCCCGTTTATGGATGGCTATACTCTTCTGCACGGGGACTGTCACTAACACACAGATCTGAAGGCATGTTTAGGGCCATTCAAAACTACAGAATTTTTGGTGTCCAAAAAATGATGCAGATAGGAATTAGCCATTTTTGTTAATCCAAAATTTTCTTTTAGGAGCAGATGGGCAACTCAGTCAGTTGGCTTGGGCTTGGGTCATGAGCCTGGTGTCCTGGGATGGAGTTGGACTCCCAGCCCAAGAGGGGAGTCTGCTTCTCCCTCTCCCTCTGCTCCTACCCCTGCTTGTGCTCTCTCTCTTGCTTACTCTTTCTCTCTCAAATAAACAAAATCTTTAAAAACTCTTTTCTTTTAGAATAAAAATTATAATCTGCCCTGTGAAAACAGCAGTAGGCTCTTCCACGGGCAATAACCTTATTTCTAAGTTCAGCACTTTTTTCTGTGTGTTTGGAGATCTGGTATTGGGGTAGGCTACTGCATGTTGGTCGGCCCATCTGCAAACAGGCCAGGTCCATTAAGCCATAAAATTCATTTTTGGGAAAAAAATTCTGTGCAAATAAATTCTTTTCATTTGTATTTCCATGTGTTTTGTTAAAAAGTTGGACTCAGGAGTCTGATTTGAGACGTCTGTGTTATGGACCTACTAGATTATTGACGTAGTGATGTTTCAACAGAAATGTGACTTTTAAAGTCGAGTTTTGTATTTCCAATGTTTTAAAGCACTATTTACCTATTATACTTGGTATAATTGGTTGACTTAATTGATTTTCGTATTCTGTGATGTCTATATCTAAAAAAAGAAAATCAATGTCAATTTATTTATTTTTGGTTCAGAATAAAGATTCAGGCTTTGAATCATTAGGAGGAGAGGGAAAGGAGCATAATTTGTTGTTCTTACAATGTAAAAGAGGCTGGTGAGGGAGACATTTTGAAGTTTGAAAACAGATTGATAAGAAAGTGGAGACCCGGAGAGATGACAGTGGAAGGAGTGGGAGGTGTGGGGGGCGCGGCACACAAGAACAATTCAGCTCTGAGCATCCTTTTTTACAGTCCTGTCAGGAACAATGAGAACTCTCCCTTTTGTCATAATTGACAAAGGAAGTTGTCTAGTGCCGCTGACTCCAAAGGGTGATGATTTTGAGATACTTGGGTTGTGAAAGAAGCTGAATCCTAATGGTGAATTTGTTTATAGGGAGACCAGATCCACTGATATGTTTTTTATCATTTTGCATTCAGAGCATCTGTGTCTCCTTGAATTAACTGTTATCTCAGAATCTAGGAGAGCTCTTAGAGTCCTCTCCTGCCACTCAGCTTAGAGTTTTTTCCTGTCTGATGCATCTGCCTCCCAGTCCTGACTTGCACTGGGGGTAAACTTGGAAGAGGCAGCAAGAGGACGGGAACCCCCTCTCTTTCCTCTTGCAGTGGTTTCATATTTCCTTCTCTTTTCCTCTTGGGGAGGGAGGGGGAGGAGCTGGCTCTCCCTAGCTGTCCTTTTTATGTTCTCTCTCTCTCTTTAGCTGAAGTCATCTGGCTTCTTTCCTCCTTTCCATTTGCTTCTCTAGGAGTGTGCCTGCAGTGCCCGTGTGTGAGAGGTGAGTGAGCCCTGGTGGTGGCCAGTGGGCCCACTTCTTCTAGTGCTTATCATTTGCTCATTCTGAGGCCTTGGTCCACTCTCCTTGTGACTTAACATTTTCCAATTTCTCTGAAAGAACAAAGAGTGTATTTTCCACCAAGGGTCTTGAAAATATTCTATATGTCCAGAGACCTTGTATGTATAGAATTTGTGTTTGGTTATAGGGTTTAAGTTATGAGAACACTGTATAGTAGACTTCCTGGTCCTTGCTCTCACTTGAGTAAACATCCTAGTACTAGTATAATAAATAATTTAGGATGCATTCCTAAATTCAGGAAAAGCTGTCAGAATCTTCTGGTTCACTCTTTTTTTTTTTTTTTTTTTTAAGATTTTATATATTTATTTGACAGGCAGAGAGAAATAGAGGAGGAAGCAGGCTCCCTGCTAAGCAGAGAGCCCGATGTGGGGGGCTCGATCCCAGGACCCTGGGATCATGACCTGAACTGAAGGGAGAGCCTTTAACCAACTGAGCCACCCAGGTGGCCCTTTCTGGTTCACTCTTGAGTCTTCTGGAATACGGCTGCAGTTAGACTTGGTGATTGGTAACCCTGAAAGGTGATACTTGGAGGGCACCCTGAGGGGGGAGTGGTCCGCCACAAGAGGAGGGGTTGTCATGTTGACTGGAGTTGTAGGACAGACTTCTGAGGCCGTACATTGCTCCCAGTGCAGTTCTGCTGTTTTTCCCTTCTCCCCTTCTCTCACAACACCTGTGGGATTTTAGCATTTAATTAATAGGAGGCCATCAGACCCTTAGTTGACTAATCTCTCAGCAGTACTTAAGTCAGGTTCATTACTTCCTCTTTTCTTGAACAACCTTTGGTCCAGTATTTATTAACTCCATTTTAAAAATGTTTTATTTTGAAATAATTTTAGAGATGTAGGAAAGTTGCAAAGATAACAGAGTTCCTTTATACCCTCACCCAGTCCCCTTTGCTAACATCTTACCTTACCGTGGTTCATTTGTCTGGTTCATTTGTTCAAAATAAGAAACCAACCTAAACTGCGGAATTTCATTTGGTTTTCACCAGCTTTCCCACTAATGTCCTCTTTCTATTTCAGGATCCAAAGGGGGAACTACAATACATTTAATTGCCAGCTGTGTTTTAATATCAATTTCTGTATGTATCAGTGATCGGTAATTTTGTTTAAGGGAATGGAAGGAGAGTGAGTTACCTTCTTCTGGCTCTGGCGTTTTCTTCCATTCGAAAATATTTCATTCAGACATATCAAACCTAACCATTTACTGAATATCCCCATTTGTACTTATTCTGGTTTGATGTTTTGTAAGTACTGTGTTCTTCAAGTGTTTGTATTTACAAGTAAAATTAGCAGTACTTTGAATGAAGTGGCAGTAGGTTTCCTTCCACTTTAATGAGGTTTTGAATAACATAGTTTCGACGTGCCATGGAGCTGCTTAAAAATGGGATTCTACTTGTATGACTAGATAAGTCTAGTACCAGCTTTCCCAGGACCAGCGGTACTTGTAAAAGCCTGATCATTCCTTCTAGCTATCTTATAAAAGTATTTTCCTTAAAATTATAGTGTGTGTGTGTGCGTGGGCATATGTGCACGTGCTTTTGAAGGGGGGGATTGTTTTTTAGTGTGTTAAAACTGGCATTCGAAAGAATAAAATAGAAAATATTTGGTAGTTGGGATGTAGTAATCCCACAGGCTTTGCTTCTTCAGCAAGATGTCCACAGCTGGTATCGCCTTCCTCCGGGGCCCTCGCTGACCTGTACCATCCCGTACCGCGAGAGCTCAGCCTGGATCCCTGTCCTCTGAGCCACCTGCTGTGTGTTCCAGACCTCCTCTTTTTACTCATGTATCCAGGCTGCCTTGCTCTGGCTTTGCCTCCCCACAGATAAGCTGGTTGAGGAAGAGGATAGGCCTTGCACTTCTCTGGCTTTGGTGTAAGTGCTGCTCAGTAATGTTTGTGGTAGGGATCTTTTCAGTCCCTGGTGGGGCTAAGGTGAACCATATGCCTCCATCTGTCCTTGATGGCAAAATGTAACCAAGTACCTTGAGAAGAGCTTTCTGCTTTTGACTGTGGTGAGCATGGAAATAGGAAATCCTCTTTGCCTGGCCACATAATCACAAAATAAACTTTGGCTTCTGTTAAAAAGTGAAAGGCAGATTGTCTGAGTGAGATACCTTTGACCTCACGACTATTAAATAGAATAAACACAGTGTAGAATGAATTACTAGGACCAGGTCAGCATCAACCCCTGCTTATCTGTGTGCCTTTTGCCATTCACATTTCTGTGACTAGATCTTGATCTTGATGCTCTCAGTTGGGAAAGTGGGGGGTCTCAGTGGCTTAAAAGGGGAGGGAAACATGAGACTTGTTGCTTTGAACCTTCTGGAATGTCTAAAGTAACCTTTTACAACATTTCCGAAATAATCCTTAAACTTCCTTGTTTGTTGTTGTCACTTTTTAATGAATATATACAGTAGTGCAGAATTACTTATTTAAGCAGTTTATTTCTATCTCATCTTTTTATCACTCTATTAATGAGAAAAATCAATTCTGAATCGAGTTGAACCGAGCATGTATTGTAAACACATAGGGGTGCAAGAAAGGTGAGCTCACCTTTAGAGGAAACCATTTCTCTGTTCATTCACTCATCCTGCCACAGACATTTACAAAGCATGTACTCTGTGCTAAGTCCCATACTGGGTAGAGGGCTGTGGCAATGAGTAGGAAACCCAGGCCCCGATCTCATGCAGTTGGCTTACAGGTTTAATTGTGTGGATGGCGGTGTCCATTGCTGAGATAGGGACATCTGGGGAGGGGCAGGTTTGGAGGGATTTCAGAGAGCTGCATTTGGCCATGTTGAGTTTTAGATACCAGCAGTCTGTTTTTGTTTTTGTAAAGGCAGAAATTCAGTATCCATTTACCATTACATCCTCCTAATTTTCTGTTTTATGACTTCTAAAATTTTGATGTTTTGTTGACATTATAATGGTCATTTTTGCCCCCCAGTCGTCATGTAGGCATTAATTAAAAATGAGCATTCTGTTGTAATCATTACCTCTTCCCTTCCATTGTTGTTGGTGGTGGGGGTGGATTCTTGCCCTAGGGTTGTGGGGATGGCCAAACACATGACACCTGGCACTGGACCGCTGAGCTTGATGACAGTAGATTTTGTGTAACTGGATATCAGGTACACTCCCAGCCCAGGGACAAACAGTGCAGGCCTGTCAGGGGTTGTGCTCAGGAGCAGAGAGATCTAGCGGGACTGTGGGAAGCAGACTTTGCAGGATCAAGAGGGTAGGGTGGTCCATGGTTTCCTGAAGAGGATGTGACTAGTTGTGTGGATAGTTCTGTGTGGTGGCAGGCTCCTCAGGAGAAGCAGGAACTGTGCTTCGCCCTGTGATGGGGAGGGGTGTCTGGTTTGGGTAGGGGACCTTGTCTATGAGGTCTCAGTGGGGAGGGGCACTTGCAGTTAGGCCATTGGAGACCTTCCTGGTTTTCCAAATGTCAGGGCAGCACGTAATATTGGACCTGCCTTACTTTTAGGTCTTATAGCACATATTTGAATTAAAACCACGCTTTATACTTATTAAATGCTGCAGAGAGGGTTCTTTCATTTTAGAAGGCAATAAAATATTTGAGAAGAAATGAAGAGATAATTATAATATCAGAAATTAGGTACCTATGATGGGAATGATTTAAGCTAGCCATGAGCTGCATGAGGTCCATCTAACATCTTCATATGCCATGCGTTGGCTGGGGTCCAGGGGACTGATTGATTGCTTGCCAGCAGCTCCATGTGGCTGGATGGGAGGCCAGGGCTGAGGGGCTCTCTGGGGAGCAGCCCTTCAGTGTGCATGGTTGGCTCTAGATCTCCAAGCCTGCAGTCTATTTTGGTTTTCCCCGTGGAGAGGACATCCTCCCAGTGGAGGGGACTGCTAGGGGCTTTTCTTTCTCTTCTTTCTGCATTAAATTTTAACCTCTGCTGCTTGCTGCCTTGCTAAAAGGAAGAAAATGTGCCTGAATAGAAAACTCTTTCAAATGTTGATCTCTAGTTATTGATATGCATGATGAAGTGATTAGGAGAAAAGTGTACGGATGTCTGCAGTTTACTTTGAAATGCATCACAAAATTAGATGGACTAACGGGTAGAAGGATGGATAGATAGATTTGTGAAAAAGCAACTGTGGGAAGCTGTTAATTGTAGCATCTAAGTAAGGTACACAGCTGTTTATAGTATAATTCTGTCAACTTTTTGTGTTTGGATAGTTTCATAATACAATAGTGAGAGAAAAAAAGTTCCAAAGTAAATGGGATGCGTTTCATCAGTGGATAAAACTAGCGTTAAAAAAAGAGTTGGAAGTATTCGTGTGCACAGATAGATAGTAAGATCATTCAGTAGGGTTTGTTTTTTTTTTTTAAATTTGTGTTTATGGGTAATGTAGGGTTTTGTTTTAAAAAAAAAAAAAAAAAAGATGTATTTTACAGTTTGAAAACACTGGCCTGGGGTGTTTTGTGTGTAATGTAGAGCGCAGTGGCGGTAGGAGGCCCTGGAGAGATGACAGCGTTCTGCAGAGCTCCTGCAGGTGGCCAGGGGAAGCTCGCATAAATACGTGAGATTCCAAGTGTCTAACTTAACAATGAATGTTTGTTCAAGGGTTTAATGTTGTTGAGGAACTTAGCATAAGAATTATATCATATCATCAGCACAGGCTACTTTTTGTCTTGTTCTGTTTTCAGTTTTAGGCAAAAGAAAGGGAAAGCTTTCACTGATGGGTCAAAACCATGAATGTGTATATATTCCGTTGTAAATATTGCGTTTTCTTTGCACAGTGTATTTTTGTAAGGGGATGAAAGCAACTCTTGGATTATTTATGTTTAGGACTTCTCTCTCAAAATTATTCATTTTGGGGTATGATTTTTAAAAAAGTCTTCATTGCTTATGTAAAGTATCTGGGAAAAAAACACACACAAGGGAAACATTCTGATCTTAGCACTCCAAGAAGAATGTTTATTACACAAATGGCACATAAAATATATGAATACCATATATATTTATACAAATACCATATACAAAATATTTCACTTAAAAATTGGGATTATACTACATGTATTGCCTTGCTGAAGGGATTATAGGCAAAGTTTATTGCCATTTGCCACTTATTTTGAAATGAATAAGAAAAAATTGGATTCTTTTGCTTTTTTCCTATGATGAAGGATCTGCTGAGACACTTTCTGAATAATTAATTGCATACTTGTACTTTATTTTCTTAGGCACAGTCTCTGAAGCCTATTTGATGAGGTTAGGTGACACTTTCTTAGACATCGCTGCTGAAGTTAGGGAGATGGAGTGCTTGAAGTAGAAGCCAGATTTGGAAGCTGGTGAGAGAATCCATTGGATTGGAACAGATCATTTGAAAAGGAAGAAGAGTAGGGGAGATAGGGTGGAGAATTTAGATTGTGGTTAGTTACGCTGGGGTTTAATCGTTACCACGTATCTCATAATCTCTCCTAACATGGAGGTACCATAATTTATGTAACCATTTCTTAATGATTAATATTTTCTCCAGTATTCTGTTACAGATAACAACTGTGTGACAGCATCTTTATAGATCCATTCTCTGTGTGGGAGTTTTTCCTTTAGGATATAAGTTGAGTTGCTTGGAGAAAAGGAAGTACACATCTTATGTTTTATTAGATATTGACAAATTGCACTAAATTTATACCTGCCTCTTGTGAAGACTGTTACCTATTTATTAATTTTTTTTGTTAATTTGTTAGTCAAAATTGGTGTATTATATTTATTTTAATTTCCCTTAGTTTGTATCTATTAATCACAATTTTCTGTTTATCCATTTCAGTTTGAGGTTGTTTTTCTTTGAGCCCTTTATAATAGTAACTTTTTGTGATAGATGTTGAAAATACACTTTCTGGTCTCTTCTCCAATGTTTAACCTTTTTAAATGGTGTATACCACACTCTACAGAAATTTTTAAGCTTCTGGTTTTGGTGTTTGCAGAAGCATATTACCTAAACGCTTTCATGAAGTACATTGTAGACATACCATGTATTTATTTTTTGGATTGAAGAAGACTGGTACATTACAATAAATTTTTTTAAAGGGTATTATTTTTTGAACTTGAGAATAAGTGTCCTAAATCATAAAGTGGGATTAGGGCATACTTTGCAGTTCATTCTTTGTGATTTTTGAAAGTACATGGTTTGCATACATACTCTTTATACTATTTTTCCTGAATAAGTAGTAGTTTTGCTATTTATGGGATTCATTTAGTCGGTGGGAAATAAGTGGAAAACAACTTTGACTTTATCTTTGCAGAAACATAATTTGTTCCTTTTGTGGATTGCAGTTGGCTTGCTATTAGAGGTTTTGAGAAAGATCATTTTATTAAGTTTGAATCTGCTTACCAGAACAAATAACCTAATAAAAACTGTGATCATGCTTGTCACTAGTTTCTTGGTGTGTGTGTGTGTGTGTTTTTAAAGTTGGATACTTTTGCTTATTAGTGACACATGGAAGTAAGTATGTTTACATTAAAATCTTAATTTGTAGTAAAGAAAATTTTTCTTGTAAAATTTTGTCTTAAATAGAAAGAACCCATTGAGGAGTGATAGTGATGGGATTTTAAATAAGAGGAGTTGCTGGCAGTGATACTGGGGAAGTTCACCTTCCGTAAGCAAGCAGGAAATGACTGGGTAGTAATGACTTGATTAGTCATGCTTTCGTGCATGATTAATGGTGTTATCTTTGAACTTTGGTATAAAGTCTGAGAGGGAAGCAAATGTTTCATTGTAATAGTGAGCCTTTTATGTTTGTAGTTGATAGAGATGTATTGCCCAACACCTCTGTTTTTCTTGAGAAACTTCATGTTTCATTGATTCTTCCCAGCCAACTCCTTCCTTGAAGTGTCATCTCATTACTGCAAGGGGGCAAGGGCTAGGGAGAGCCAAAGAGTGGGTGGGAGTTGGGGAAGAGATGCTGGACTAGGGTCTTCACAGAGGACTCCTCCTTGGAGTCTCTTGTCCACCTGGTACTCAGGCACCTTGTGCTGTTTGTACTGGCCTGGCGGTATGTGTCCTGTTGGCTGTGAGCATGGCGTGGGGAGGTGTGAGTTTGTCAGTGATGCTTATTGGAAGGCTCAGGTTTCTTTTATTAACACAAATAGATATTATGGAATAGGTTGTAAATTTCATATGCAAGCATTTTTAAAGATAAAATCAAGATACCCCAATGAAAGAGACTTGAAAGACATTTTGTACTGGAGGAAGAGGAGCGAAGCTTTTGCGGCTCCCATCAGACCTTCAGCCATAGAATGTTCTCTGTTTTACTGCCTTTACTTTTTCTCGAGAAGAAAAATTTGAACTACGTTGCAGGCTTGACTGTGTACTTAACTCCACTGATGACTATTCTGTGGTTTAACTTTTCATAAGCTTGCAGATCTCAGTGGTGGCGTGCTTCCTCCTCCATAGAAACAGGGAAAATACCCTGCTGTCTAGTTTTCGAGGAAGGATTAATAGCTATGGTTAATTTTGCAAAAAGCTGTTTTTGAGATTTAGTCTTGCACATTTTTTCCCTTCATTTTTAACCTATCCATTCTGAGAAGCTGAGAAAAGTGAGCCATAGGAATAGTTCCCATTATACTTGTCTTGTTGAATTTAGTAGGCTTACTTCTTTTGCCTCCCCTCTTGTAAATATTTGCAAATTCATTACAGTATTTACTTTCCCTGTGGTTTAACTTAAAAATAAAGATTTTGGCAAAACATGTGGCATGCTGAAAAATAATGGACCAGTAGTTAGGAGATGGAAGGTTTAGATTTTGCTATCCATTTGCTATTTGATTTTGATTTGTAACGTTTCTCAATTGTTATTTACTACCTCTAAAGTCTTTGTATTCATGTCAAGTTTAGTGATTTTAATGGCAAATAATTCTTTATATTCTTTTATACTTTTTATGGCTTAAAAAGTGTTTAATGAAGAACATATAACTATAGTTTTTGGGTTGCTTCTGAATAAACTTGGTACAGTAGCTCAAGCATTTACTCCCAGCATTAGGGAGTAAATGTACCTTTTTCAAATATCAGTGTCAGCAATTAGTGTAAAGGATTAATAGAAGGACTAAGGTAAAAGACTGGTGTAAGAGAACAGCTCTCCATGTAAAAGTAGTGAAATTTATCAGGTAACTGGGACTCTCCTACAAGAACACATTTTCTTGGGGTGCCTGGGTGGCTCAGTTGGTTAGGTGTCTGGCTTTTGGTTTCAATAAGATATTTGGTACAATAAGATACTTTGAGAGATACAACATTCACATAACTTTTATTACAGTATATTTTTATAATTGTTCTATATTATTATGCTTTCTAGCTTCTTGCTGTGCCTGATTTATAAACTTTATCAGAGGTATGCATGTATAGGAAACAACATTGCATATATAGGATTTAGTACTATCTTCAGTTACAGGTATCCATACACTGCTAGAATCTTCACAGCCCATCTGCAGACCTCATGGAATGCATTTTGAATATTGATTTCACCTTATTTTTTCTAAATTTCTCTGCTCTTGATTTTGGATTATTATTAAATAATCATGCATTATGCAAATTTGTAGTTGTATAGTACAATATAATGTTAGTCAGAAGTTTTCAGTCTGCAGACTCATTAATTCATTTAATTGATCCTTTAAAAAACAGGTTTGTATTTTGAGGAGTAGATGGAGAGGCACTTCAGTGTTGTGGCTGTGGAAAGAATGACTTTGTGTCCCTGACTGCTCTTTTTTATATGTTGCTGGATTTAATTTGTTAATGTTTTGTTAACATTTTTTGTGTTTGTGTTCATGGGGGAGATAATATGTATATTTTAATGTCTTCCCTTGATTTTTAAATTTTTAAATCTGATTTTTAAACAGGCATATGCTGGCCTTTCAAAATGAGTTTAGTTCTTGAAAGAGTTTACATGAAATTGGCATTAATTCTTCCTTTAATGTTTATAAGAGAATTCAACAATGAAGCCATCTGAGCTTGGAGTTTTCTTTGTGGGAGAGTTTTGATTATGAATCTATATTTAAAACAGATACAGGGTTATTCAATCCTAAATCTTCTTGTATCAAGTTTGGTCATTTGTGTCTTTCAAGGAATTGGTCATTTCATCTGAGTTGTCAGATTTATTTGCATAAAGTTGCTCACCATCTTCCATTATTTTTTAAATATCTGTATGATTTATGGTGATATTCCTGTTGCATTCCTTAATGTGTGATTTCTCTTTATTCTTGATTAGTATTGCTTAGGGGTTTATCAACTTTATTTTCAAAGGCCTTATTTTTGGTTTTGCTCATATTCTAGATTAATCCATTTACTAGTTCCTCAGTGTCTCACTGAGCTTTAGTATTTCCTTTCTTCTTTGGTTTAATTAATTAATTAATTTTTTTTTTAAGGTTCTTAAGTTGGAAACTTAGGTAATTGTTTTTAAATTATTTTTTCTTTTCTAATATAAACATTTAGAGCTATAAATTCCCCATCAAGCTTTAGCTGCAATTCACAATTTGGGATATGTTGAGTTTTTATTTGGTTAAAATAGTTTCTAATTTCACTTGTGAGTTCTTTTACGCATGGGTTATTTAAGTGTCCTCCTTAATTTTCAAATGCCCAGACATTTGGAGATTTTTCCAAATATCTTTATTATTGATTTATAATTTCATTTTGTGGCTAGGGAACATATGGCTGTGTTATTTCGGTTCTTTGAAATTAACTGAGACTTCCTTTGTGACTCAGCTTCTGGTTATCTGAGTGAGTATTCCATGGGCACTTGAAACCCTTTCTGTTTCTTATTCCAGCCAGAAAAAGAAAGACAAGTTGGATTGAGGACAAAATGGCCCCTCTTTTCAGGCTGAGATGTGGGAGTGATGCAGGCTGATGTGTTCACAGTGACTTTGGTGGTGTATTTTGTATGGAAGGGGGTCAGAAGGTCCCTTCTATGTATGAGTGACTACAAAACTGTAATGAAATAGGAGGCAATTTTAGTGTATCGCAGGAAGATTGAGTGCTTTAAGTGGTTCTTTCCTCAAATTGCAAATTCACTTTTTTTTTTTTTTTAGCAACTCAGAAAATAATAGAAATATGATTTGTCCTACTGAAATTTCTTCTTTCATCAGTAGGCCTTTTATGGAATATGTGTACATATTCTAAAGATGATAATTTCATAAGTGGGTGAACTCAGACTGTTTTGTGAAATGACAGTGTATTTGCTCTGCATTTTCTTATTAGGATAAATACTGAAATTTGATGTGTTGAGCCTTTTCTGTCTTAGAATATTGAAGCTGGAGTGAGGTAGAATAAAACACCTTGGGGTAGTGAGGAAAAGATTATCATCACATTCTCTTAAAGAATTTAGATCCACAAGGGACTCTATCTAATAAATAAAAGGATTTGGCAGCATAAATTTTAACTCCAAGGAATATTGACCCAACTGAAATTCACTAATCCCTAGACATTGGATTTTTTAAAAAGTACTTAACTTTTACTGGATTGTGGTAGATACAAAATCATGACAGAACACAACTGCAACCAAAAATTAGACAATTAATTCAATACTAGTAATACTAATACATTGTTCACACATGAGGGCAAAAGAGGCACTTCCATGAAAATTTGATTTCATCTATTGGCTTATTAACTAGTTGAAAGTTTTGTAATAGTTATCATATTTTTTTGAAAGCTTGCTAGGTTAAATTTTTAATTATCTTTTGACATAGTTTAATGTAATTTCCAGCCTCAGAAATTCTCACTTTCAACAGTCTGCATCTGTACATTTATTTGTCTAGAAGGGCAAAATTTCTAAAAGATGAGTTAATAGATTAGAGCTGACAGATGTCATAAGTATTGCACATTTTATAAGACAAATGATGTATTTTCTTTATAAGATACTTCATGAATGATAACACTTAGGAGATAGCCCTGATAAATTATTTTATTGAGCATTTTACTTTATTTCTGATTTAGATTAGAAAACCTATTAAAATTCTCTAAAACACATATGGGTTGCTCTGTTGGTTAAGTGTCTGTCTTGAGTTCATTCAGGTCATGACCCCGGGGTCCTGGGATTGAGCCCCACTTTGGGCTCCTTGCTTAGCAGGGAGCCTGCTTCTCCCTCTCCCCCTGCTCTCCCCCCTGCTCATCCTCTCTCTGTCTCCCTATCTCTTTGTCTCAAATAAATAAATAAATAAAATAAAAAAAAAACCCATATATGGAAAAGCCCTTGATTTTTGGCAAAAGGAGGTAAGGGAAATGTTGGATATTGGTTTTATCAGAAAGTGTCTTTCCTTCTTTTCCCCATCCTTCTAAATTTAATCTCTCCCTGGGGATGGATCACAGCTGGTGTCATATAGCCAGGAGCAAAGCACAATGATCTACTTGGTCTGCTGTCAGATTACTTTCAGGTTCCTATAGAGATTTTTTCATTGTGTAATGAAGTTAATTTGTTGTGTGTAACTTCCTTAGTGTATTTTTTGTTAAGTGGGAATTACTTTGTGCATGCACTTGTTGATTTACTTTTTGTAGCAGACCCTTCTATATTAAATCAAGTTATACTATATCAAGATGTTTAACTTCCATTTCACATGTGGAATGTGAAATGTACTATCTAAAAACTTGGAATCTTCACTGTTTCTAGGTAGTGAGAGTGAAAAGGCAAGTATTCAAGTGGTTTATATTCTGCTGGGCAATAAAAATACATTACTGGAGCCTATAGTGACATTATCTGATTTGGGAGCACTTAAAAATAGGCAACAATGTGACATATGTACTATCAACTGGTTAGCTAAGCATTAGCACAAATGAAAGCGAATCATTTTTTTTTTAAAGATTTTATTTATTTATTTGACAGAGAGAGATCACAAGTAGGCAGAGAGGCAGGCAGAGAGAGAGAGGAGGAAGCAGGCTCCCCGATGAGCAGAGATCCCGATGCGGGACTTGATCCCAGGACCCTGAGATCGTGACCTGAGCCGAAGGCAGTGGCTTAACCCACTGAACCACCCAGGTGCCCTGAAAGCGAATCATTTTAAGGTGGGAAGGCACCAGTTCTCAGTGGGAATATGGTGGTAGAGTAGGAGATCCTTAGACTTGCCTTGTCCCATGAATACAACTAGATAACTATCACATCATCCTAAATACCTCAGAAGTTGGACCTGACGGCTGGCAGAACAACTCCATAACTAAAGGTAGAGAGAAGAGGCTACATTGAAGAAGGTAGGAGGTATGGAAACATGATTTGGGAGAAACTGAGATTTGAGAAAAGCTGATCGTGGCTGTTACCATGGAGAGGGAGCTGTTGTTGTAGAAAAGGGTGAGAGACAGGTCAGCACACAGGGGAGTACATAGGGAAAATGAATCCCCATACCAATTGGCTTGGAAAGTGAGATGGACTGAATTTTGACTTCTGGCAACCATTGAGGCTTAAAGCCTGGAATTTTAAAGGTCAGTGGGCTAGGCTGGGATAGATCCCCAAAGGCATTGTACTGCTCTTGGAGAGAAGGCAGGTAAACAGCCTGTGAATATATAGTATGAAAACTGATCTGAAAAGTTCTGTAGGGCACACATTGGGGAGGTAATTTGCTTGTTTGGAACATGTTCCAGAGAGAGAGCATTCATGGAGAGACCCTTCTCCCTGGCCATCAGCAGAAGTCAGGGCTACCTACAGGGACCAGTCCAGTGCCAGTACTCCCTACCTAACTTGCTTACACCAAACCCTGTTCTTTCTCACTTCCTATGCTCTGGTAGAACAACCCTTCCCTATTTCACTTGCCTCAGTCCCAGTGCTGTGGTATCCCCTCCCCCAGAAGATTAGACCAAACCCTGGCTCACATTGCATCTTTCCACTCAACAGTGTTACAGAGCCTCAGTTTGGCAGCAGTGGCAACTGTGTCATTTCACAAGCAGAGCAGAGCATACTTAGTTAAAATGTGCCACATTCAGGCCAGGGACCAAATACTGCCCACAACAGGTAAAGAGATCCACTGCAGATGACTGCCTTGCAGGATAAGGCAGCCAGAACAAAACAGAGCACTTGTAGCACACTTCAGAGATACTCCAGAAGTGCCAGGCACTGTCCCCAGGAATAGGGCACACTACACAGCAGGGCATTATAGACCTCTTCTTCATAAGGCCATTTCCCTCAAGATGTAGCTGACCTTCCTAACTCACAGAAACAGGCACAGATACGTAGACAAAGTGAGAAGACAGAGAAGTTTATCCCAAATGAAAAAACAGGAACAGCCCTGGCCAGAGATCTAAGTAAAACAGATATACATAATATGTCTGATACAGTATTTAAAACAGTGATCATAAGGATGCTCACTGGTCTTAAGAAAAAAAAGTAGAAGACATGAGTGAGACCCTTACCACAGAAATAAGGAATAACCTAGAGATAAAGGGTTTAATAAATGAAATGAGAAAGACACTTGATGGAATGTACAGCAGGCTGGAAGGAGAGGAACGAATTAATGACCAAAGAAGAGTAATAGAAAGAAATCAAGGTTAGGAAGAGAGAAAAAATTATGCAAAACAAGAATAGGCTTAGGGAACTTGAAGAAATATTAGCTGAAAACTTCGCTAATCTGGAGAAGGAACCAGATATCCAGGTCCAGGAGGCACAGAGAACCCCCAACCAAATCAACAAAAGTAGATCTACACCAGGACATCTTGTAATTAAATTGGTAAAATATAGTGATCAAGGAAAAATTTTAAAAGCAGCAAGACAAGAGACAGTAACATATAAGGGAAAGCTCACAAGGCTAGCAGGGGATTTTTCAGCAGAAATTTTCCAAGCTGGAAGGGAGTCACATGATCTATTCAAAGAACTGAAGGGGGAAAATCTACAGCCAAGAATTTTCTATCCAGCAAGGATATCATTTGGAGGAGAAGGAGAGAAAAAGTTGGCCAGATAAACAAAAGCTAAAGGAGTTCATGACATTAAACTAGCCCTGCAAGAAATATTAGAGGGGACTCTGAGTGGAAAGGAGATATCAAAAGTGGTAGTATAGAGGTAGAAAACACAAAAGCAGTAACAATGAAGATTTCCTTAAAAATATCAGTCAAGGAACTCATAAGATAAAATGATGTAAAATAAGACAACATATACCTAAGACATGGGGAGGAAAGGGGAAAGGATTGGACTCAAACTTAAACAGTCATCAACTTAATATGGACTGCTATATGCAGAAGAGGTTATATATAAACCTAATGGTAACCATATATCAAAACCACTAATAAATATGCAAAAAATAAAAAGAAAGAAATACAAATATATCACTAAAGAAAATCAGCAAACCATGAGAGAGAGAGAGAGACAAACGATTAGAGAAAATATTTAGAAACAATCACAAAATAAATAATGAAATGATAATACATTTCTATCAGTAAATACTTTGAATTTAAATGGATTAACTGCTCTAGTCAAAAGTCATAGGGTGACAAAAATGGATGAAAAAACAAGACCCATCTATATGCTGCCTACAAGAGACTCATTTTAGACTTAAAGACACCTGCAGATTGAAAGTGAGGGAATGGAGAAATACCCATCATGCAAATGAATGTCAGCAGGAAGTCAGAGTAACAGTACTTACATCAGACAAAGTGGACTTTGAAACAAAGATGGTTACAAGAGACAAAGAAGGACACTGTATTATAATAAAGGGACAATCCAACAAGAAAATATAACAGTTGTAAATATTTAGGCACCCAACATTGGAGCACCAGAATGCATGAAACAGTTAATAACAAATATAAAGGAACTAATTGATAATTGTACAATAATAGAAGGGAACTTGAATATCCCAAATATATAAATGGACAGATCATCTGAACAGAAAATCAACAAGGAAATAATGGCATTGGATGATATAATGGAAGAGGTGTATTTATTTATTTATTACTATTTTTAAAGATTTTATTTATTGGAGAGAAAGTGCACAAATGAATATGAGTGGGGGGGAGGGGAAGAGGGAGAAGCAGACTTCCTGCTGAGCAGGGAACCCAGTGTGGGACTTGATCCCATGACACTGGGATCATGACCTAAGCCTAAGGCAGATGCCTAACCAGCTGAGCCACCCCGGTGGGGTTTCCCTCCACCCCCCATCTAACCTCTTTTAAAGAGGAAGAGGTGTTTTTAACAGATATATTCAGAACATTCCATCCTAACACAGCAGAATACACATTTTTTTTCAAGTGCAGACAGAACATTCTGTAGCATAGATCACATATTAGCTTGTAAAACAAACCTCAAAAATTCAAGAAGATCGAAGTCATATTATGCATCTTTTCTGACCACAATGTTATGGATTTGGGAATCAATCACAAAAAATTTGGGAAGACAAGACATAAATGGAGGATAAATAACATGCTCCTAAAGAATGAATGGGTCAACCAGGAAATCACAGAAGAAATAAAAAAGCACATGGAAACAAATGAAAATGAAAACACAATGGTTCAAAACCTTTGGAACACAAGAAAAATGGTTTTAAGAGGGAAGTTACAGCAATACAAGCCTACCTCAAGAAGCAAGAAAAATCTCAAATAAACAACTTAACCTTACACCTAAACAAAACCTAAAACCAACAGAAGAAAGGAAGTAGTAAAGATTAGAGCAGAAATAAAATGATATGGAAACTAATAAAAGCAATAGAATGGATCAATAAAACCAGGAGCTGGACCTTTGAAAAAATGAATAAAATTGATGGTAAACCTCTAGCCAGACTTAGCAAGAAAAAAAAGAGAAACGACTCAATCACAAATGAGAAACAACTAATACCACAGAAATATGAATAATTGGAAAAAATATTATGAAAAATGATACACCAGCAAATTGGACAATGTGGAAGAAATGGATAAATTCCTAGATACATATAACCCACCAAAACTGAAACAGGAAGAAATATAGAGTTTAATCAGACTGATAACCATCAAAGCTATGAGTCAGTAATAAAAAAAACTCTCAAAAATAAAAATCTAGGACCAGATCACAGGCAAATTCTGTCAAACTTTTGAAGGAGCATTCATACCTGTTCTAAAAAAATAGACAAAGAAGGAAAAAAAAAAGCTTCCAGATTTATTCTATGAGACCAGGATTACCCTAATATCAAAATGTGTTAAAGACACCGCTAAAAAAGAGAACTACAGGTCAATGTCCTTGATGAGAAAATAGGTACAAAAATTCTCAACAAAATACCAGCAAACTGAATCCAACAATACATTAAAGCCATTCACTATGATCAAGTGTGATTTATTCCTGGGTTGCCAGGGTGGTCAGTATTCACAAATCAATCAAGCTGATAATATCACATCAATAAGAGAAAGGATAAGGGTCATTCAGTTATTTCAGTAGATGCAGAAAAAGCACAGTACAGTGTGCAACATCCATTCATAATAAAAAGCCTCAACAGAGTAGGTTTAGAGGGAATATGCCTCAACATAATAAAGGCCAAATATGACAAACCAACAGCTATCATCATCCTTAATGGGGCAGAAACAGAGAGCTTTTGCCCTAAGGTCAGAAACAAGTCAAGGATGTCTATTCACCGCTTTCATTTTACTGGAAGTCCTAGTTACAGTAGTCAGACAACAAAAGGAGATAAAAGGAATAGATTTGTAGGGAAGAATTAAAACTTCCACTATTTGCAGATGACATGGTACTATATATAGAAAATCCAAAAGACTCCACTAAAATACTTCTAGAATTGGTAAACGAATTCAGCAAAACCACAGGACACAAAATCAATGTATAGAAAGCTGTTGTATTTCTATACACCGATAATGAAACAGCAGAAAGAGTAATTAAGAAAACAGTCCTGGGGTGCCTGGGTGGCTCAGTTGGTTAAGCATCTGGCTTTGGCTCAGGTCTCAAAATTCTGGGATCCAGCCTGGCATCCTTGCTCAGTGGGGATCCTGCTTCTCTCTCTCTTTCTCTGCCTGCTGTGCTCTCCCTGCTTGTGCTTTCTCTCTCTCAGATAAATAAAATCTTAAAAAACAAACAAACAAACCAGTCCCATTTACAGTCACACCAAAACCCATAAGATACCTAGGAATAAACCTATCTAAAATGGTGAAAGATCTGTACTCTGAAAACTATAAAACAATGATGAGAGAAATTGAAGAAGACACAAAGAAATGGAAAGACATTCCATGCCTATGGATGGAAGAACAAATATTGTGAAAAATTCTTCTACTACCCAAAGCAGTCTCCAGATTTAATGCAATCCTCGTCAAAATACCAACAGCATTTTCCACAGAACTATTCCTATAATTTGTATGGAGCCACAAAAGACCCCAGACAGTCAAAGCAATCTTGAAAAAAGAAAAACAAAGCTGGAGGCATCACCATTCCTTCTCCAAGTTATATTACAAAGCTGTAGTAATCAAAACAGTATGGTCCTGGCACGAAAATAGACACATGGAAAACCCAGAAATAGACCCACAACTATATGGTCAGATAATCTTTGACAAAGCAGGAAAGAATATCCAGTGGGAAGAGACAATCTTTTCAATGGTACTGGGAAAACTGGACCTTTTTTTTTTTTTTTTTTTTTACATCATACATGAAGGAAAAAAAAAAAAAGATTTGGGGCACCTGGGTGGCTCAGTTGTTAAGCGTCTGGCTCTGGCTCAGGTCATGATCCCAGGGTCCTGGGACTGAGCTGCACATCAGGCTCCCTGCTTGGCAGGAAGCTTGCATTCCCTCTCCCCCTGCTTGTGTTCCTGCTCTAGCTGTCTCTCTCTGTCAAATAAGTAAGTAAAATCTAAAAGAAAATAGATTAAAGGCCTAGATGTGAGACCTGAAACTGTAAAAATCCTAGAAGAGAACACAGGCAGTGATTTCTTTGATATAGGCCATAGCAACTTTTTTCTAGGTATGTGTCCTGAGTCAGAGGAGATAAAAGCAAAAATAAACTATTGGGACTAGATCGAAATAAAAAGGTTCTGCACAGTGCAGGAAACAGTAAGCAAAACTAAAAGGCAACCTATGTAATGGGAAAAGATATCCAATAAAGGGTCAGTATCCAAAATAGATAAAGAACTTACACAACTCTACATCCAAAAAACAATCCAATTAAGAAATGGTCAGAAGACACAGTCATTTCTCCCAAGAAATCCAGATGGCAGACAGACACATGAAAAGATGTTCATCACTGACCTTCAGGGAGATGCAAATCAAGACTACAGTGAGATACCATGTCACCTCTGTTAGAATGACTAAAGTCAGCAACACCAGAAATAACAGGTATTGGAGAGAATTTGGAGCAAAAGGAACCCTTGTGCACTGTTGGTGGGAATGAAAACTGGTGTAGCCACTGTGGAAAACAGTATGGCGGTTCCTCAAACACTGAAAAATAGAACTACCCTCCAATCTAGTAACTGCACTACTGGGTATTTACCTAAAGAATATAAAACACTAACATGAAGGGTACTTGCACCCCTGTGTTTACAGCAGCATTATTCACAATAGCCAAATTATGGAAACAGTCCCAAGTGTCCATCAGCTGATGAATGGATAAAGATATAGTCTGTATACACAATGGGATATTACTCAACCATAAAAAAAGGATGAAATTTTGCCATTTGCAAGACATGGACGGCATGGATGGAGCTAGAGTATACTGTCCACTGAAATAGAGGAAGACAGCACATGATTTCGCTCATATGTGGAATTAAGAAACAAATGAGCAAAGGGAAGAAAGATAAATCAAGAAACAGACTCTCAACTATAGAGAACAAACTGATGGTTTCCAGAGGGGAGGTGGGGGGATGGGGGAGTGCCAGGTGCTGTGTGGGAATGTTTCATTACTGTATTGTACACTTGAAACTAATACAACACTGTTAAAAAGTGGAGAGGCACCTTTAGGTGCATATTTTCCATTCATTTAACATTTATCTTTTAGGTTGTGTTTCAGGGTTGAAGAGAATTTTGCTGCTTTTATTCGTGACGTGCTCTATGCCATTACCATCTTGGAAATACTTAAGACTGGGGGTCAGTTGGCTGCTAATGCGACTTTTTCTAATTGGTGAAAACGTTCAGAAATCACAGTATCAGAGTCTTTTAGAAGTTTTATTTGTTGCATTTTAATGCACAGGTTTCCTAAAGCATATTTGTATATACTTAAAATAGTACGTATGTATTTGAGAACTGAAGTTTTTCTAAAAACTGTTTTATTAATTATTACAAGTTCTTGACCAAGGATAATGGAGAATAGAGGGCTTTTGTCCTGCTTTGCTCACACAGCATCCATCATATGTACTAGTAAGCTTCAAAACACTTAGATTCTAATAAAAGAGACTGAATAAACTTGGTCTTTGATCTGGAATCCATTGCAAGGGTCTTATGTCATCTCAGTGTTCACATTGCTGAACATTTCTTGTTAGATACTAGGTTCCCGCAGGCTGTACCCAATAAATGGTAGTGAAAGAGTGTGGACAGAACGGATGGAGTGGCATGTGCGTGGGGGTGGGGGTGGGTTGAATACTTTCGTTACACACAATAGGGAAACCCACTTTTAATTCTCAAACAAGAGAGTGTTTAATAACAGGGCTGGAGGAATTTTATTCTGGCAACAGTGCATAGGGTTGGGAATGGAGAAAGAGGAGACCAGGGACAGAAAGAAAATCTAAAAGGCTTCAAAGTGCTCGTAAATCATCAGGCTTAGAAACTTGGATAGCTATTGATTAAAAAAACAAACAGCAGTCTCATTGCTGTGGTCAGATTTGCTTCAGTTAAATGAATTTCACCCTCTTTAGGAAGTGCAGGGTGGTAGTTCTTTGCACTTTCAGGCTTAAGCTATCTGGGAGGAAGGACCTACTTGGGGTCCCCTGGGGCTTACCTTGCCTGCAGAGGGAGGTGGTTAGGACAGCAGACGGATGCTGTCCATCATAACCAGCCTGAAGATGCCACATAAAACATCAGAGTGTGCAGCTTTTTTCCCGAGACCTGGAGCTTCTGGGCAGGAGTGAGCTCACACGCTTGCACGCCTGCAGCAGCTGGTCCTTCAATGTGGTTTTGGCTCTCCACCATGTGGGAACCCACCCATCCCGCCCCTTTCATTTATTCTCATTTCCCGTAGGCATGTGAGCTTGGGACTTGTGCACTGAAGTATTTAAAACTTGACTTCTTGGAATGATGGCATAGCCCACGACAGTGTGTGAAGTGGGAATGGATGGTCTGGTTTTTGCAGGCTCAAAGGACAATATAATGTTAAGGGTAGGGGGGTTGGGAAATCTTGTATTGCCCCTTTCTTATTGCAGACGGGGAAATGGTCGGAGCTCCGAATGGCTTGAGCTCACACAACTAGGTATTGGCAACGCGGGGACTAGAGTTGATTTCCAGTCTGCAGAAACTAGTGGACAGCTGCCAGCCACCGAGGGCTCAGACACACTGTGTGGTTGTAGAAGTCCCTCTTAGGTCCATGCCCAGGGAGGAGGGTGTAAAGACATAATGCTAGCCTTTCCACTACATGTAAGAGAGAAAGGCTTTTGTTTTAGGAAACCACTAACTCCAGAGTATAAAAATAATCCCGAGAGGTATAGAAGTTTAGGAAGTTGTACTGCATCTGTCTCATTTCTGAATAGTTGACTGTTGATGGATATATTTCGGGAGAATTCCATGAGGTGCTAATGGGTTACCTATGCTGACCCTTAAACCTGGGAAGAACTTTGACCAAATCTCAGTCTAGAGAAATTTATGCTTGCATACTGCACTTAGCTGCTGCATGGCTGAGAACAAAGTTGTTGTTGTTGTTTTTAAAAACAACACAAAACAAACCATGAGCTTACTCACTCAAGATAGAGTCAGTCTTCATCAGGCACATTATATTTTAGGTGTGCTGGAGAACTGGCCCATTCGCAGAGCGACATGATACTGAGTGATGACCCTGGCGTGAGTTGTGGTGTTCCCAGGGCTAGTTGCACATTAGTGTTACTTTGGTTTCTCAATTGCTTCCTCTGGGTTAGGATGGGTGAGTGATAGCTAGTTAAGAAAGCTGTCCAGGTGTTTCTGATGAATCAAGATTGAGAACCGCTGGTGTTTCCTGCTGTTCCCTTTGAGACAGACTGACACTAGGTACTTGTGCCTCTCAGAGAGTAGGTTTTACAGTGTGTAATTAGCTTATATGGTTGGGGGAGGGACTTTTTTTTTTTTTTTTTTAAATTCTGGCCAGTAATAATAGTAACTAATACTGAGCAGTAACTAAATGTCTTGAGTTGTTTTAACTGCTTTAAATGTTTTGATTCATTTAATCCTTTTATCTCTGTGAGTTGGGTGCTCCTGTTACTCAGATTTCTTGGATAAGGAAACTGAGGCAGAGAGAGGTTAGGTCATTTGCTCCCATGAGGTCCAGGTCTTTCTCCTTCTGAGCTCTATACCTTGTGCCTAAGGGGCTCATGTTTCCTTTGTATTTATGATTAACAAGACTTAGAGCTCAAGAAGTGGATTGTAAAGGTGTTGGCCTTATACTGCCTGCATGTTCACGGGCAGCCTTTGTCCCCTGGATTACGGCATTCAGTAGACCGCGGATATGTAGTTCTCATGGGAACCTCTGCCGCCACTGGTCATACAGCAAGGCTGATTGATCCCCAGAGCTCTTCCCCACCCCTGCCACCCACCTTCTGTATAGTGGTACAGAAGGTACAATAACACAGCATAGCAGTAAAGAGGAAAAAAAAATACCTTAGGTCTGGTCAGTTTTCTGATTTATGGCCCATTTAGTATTTTTACTCGTATGTCCTGGGGCCCTGTGTGCTGTGTTTACTGTGGTGATAATAAAATTATTTTAAATAATTTATTGAGATCAGGAACAGGGCAGTTTGCTAGTGAAAAATTGAAATATAGGCAGTAAAGTTGGAAATTTGCTAACAAATAGAATTACTTTACTAGCAGATCTAGAAATATATGAGGCTTTGGAAAAAAGTAGTCATGAAGGAGAAGTGAAGGGAAATAAGCAGTAGTACTGTGCCCACCATTACAAAAGAGTAGATGCTCATACAGGCTTTTAAAAAATGGGCATGGTTTGGGGGCACCTGGGTGGCTCAGGTGGTTAAGCCTCCAACACTTGGTTTCAGTTCAGGTCATAATCCCAGGGTCATGAGGTTAAGCCCTGCCTTTGGCTCTGTGCTGGGCATGGAGCCTATTTAAGGTTCTCTCTCCCTTGGCCTCCCCTCCCCCAGCTCTCTCTTTCTCTCTCTCTCTTAAAAAAGAAAAAAATTGGGGGTGGCACCTGGGTGGCTTCGTCAGTTAAGCATCTGATTCTTGATTTCGGTTCATGTCATGATCTTAGTGTTGTGAGATTGAGCCCTGCTTTGGGCTCTGTTCTGGGTATGGAGTCTGCTTAAGATTCTCTCTCCCTTTGCCCCCACCTCCCATATAAAATAAATAAAAATGGGCATGATTTGGAAGGCCATTTTAATTGCCTGGAGAAAGGCATAGATCATGATGCAGTGTTCAGTTGCACTGCATCCGTACCCCCCCCCCCCCAAGCGTTTTAGGTAGAGAAATATTTTAAGCAATATAAGATTAGTTTTTTTTTTTTAAACTATGTTAACTCTTTGAGCCAGCCCATGCTAATTGACCTTACTCTGCTTTTTAAATTTAATTTATTTAATAAAGAGAGAGAGAGATCACAAGTAGGCAGGGAGGCAGGCAGAGAAAGAGGGGGAAGCAGGCTCCCTGCTGAGCAGAGAGCCTGATGTGGGGCTCGATCCCAGGACCCTGAGATCATGACCTGAGCTGAAGGCAGAGGCTTAATCCACTGAGCCACCCAGGTGCCCCAATATAAGATTAGTTTTGTGGCATTCTCAGATCGCCTATTTATTTTCTCATGAACATGATTTTTTTCTGATTTTGGATTAAACTGTCGCCATGCTAACTGTGAAGTTTCCATTAAGATGCATTTTTGCCTTGGGGCACCTGGGTGGTTCAGTGGGTTAAGCTGCTGCTTCGGCTCAGGTCATGATCTCAGGGTCCTGGGATGGAGCCCCACATCTGGCTCTCTGCTCGGCGGGGAGCCTGCCCCCCCCCCCCACCTCTGCCTGCCTCTGCCTACTTGTGATCGATCTTTCTCTGTCAAATAAATAAATAAAATCTTAAAAAAAAAAAGATGCATTTTTGCCTTGATGGGATGAACTGTTTCCATCCCGGGAGAACAGGGAACCTCTGTGCTCGTAGAGTGCTCTCTGCTGGCAGTTTTGGATTTTAATAGTAGTCACAGACCCATCACCAAGTACAGAAGTGGGAAACATGAACTTGAGAGTCAGAGGAGCTCTAAAGCCTGGCTCCCAGCTCGGTACCCCTCTGCTTTGGGAATTAGAACATAAGACAGCCCCTGTGGAAGAAGCCAGACCCCATTCTTGGTCCTGCCTCCCTGCTGAGTTGCCAAGCCCAAGGCCCTTCAGTGCCCCTGCTGCATCACTGTGATCAATGCTTGAGCATATTTTAAAATAATGTACAAGGATAATGCAAAATTTATGAGGTTGTTAGGTTTTTTTCCCCTAAGCAGGGAACTAGCTGTGGAAAAGAGGGAGTTTAAAAGTTTTCTGCCATAATAAAGCTGGGATTAATTACTCTGATCTGATTAATACCTATTAAATTTGGGTTTTTAAAAGATTGAGATATACAGTAATCTAACTGAAAGGAGTTTATAATTTTATCTGTGACAAGACACCGACTTTAAAATTTGAGGAGTCATGAAGGTACAGTGTTCCTTTAAGGGGGAACTGCCCCCCACCCCCAGCATAAGCATAATGACTTTGCTGGAGTGTGTGTGTGTGTTTCAGCTGTAATTGATTACTTTTCATCTTCAGATTTCATTCCCTTCTTCAAGTCAATATATGCATTTGGCAAATGGGGATATTAACACACTATTCTCAGGTTTTAAAGACAATTCTGTGTTCCAGAAGGGGGTTTTAAAAATGCTATGCTCTATCCCAAATACAGAGGCAAACAATGTGGAGTTAAACGTTTTTGAGACTTAGGCCTTAAACCGCATTGAGAGCTTGGGCAAGAGACTTGTGCAGTGAGCGTGCACAGAAGCGTGAGGTTTGCTGTGTCCCAACGTGAGCAGGGAGGTGGAATGACCACGGGGCACCATGTTGAAATACCAAGTCCAAGTTATCCTGCTCCCACTTGAGAGTAAGCAGCCAGGCCTGTTCTTCAGCCCTCACAAGTCATTGCACTTCCGGGGATGTTTCCTCTGATTGTAGTTTGCAGTGACCCTGGGCGAAATCACTGAGCCAGTTTAATATTAAAACTGGGAGTAGGTACACTGTAATTTGTGTGCTGGGTAGGTGATGTCCAGTGGAAAGTGCAAAGCTGGATGACAGGATGGTGGTGGCTGAGATCTCATTTATTACTATTTGGAAAATAATACAGCTGATGTTTTTCTCGGCTGTGGACAACGGGCACTCCCTGGGACAGCACCTCCTCACAGTCTCCTCTTCTCGGTCCAGCTTGGAGCATTCGTGGGGTGCCTGCTGCTGTGATGGGGGTGGAGGAAAAGGGTCAGATTCTTTCACTGTCTTCCCTCCCTGTCCGCAGATCTGCCGTGCTGGTGAAGCATTCCTGGAGTATTAGCCGCTACTCTTTTCATGTTGTTTACTTTATACTCTGTTCTTTCCAAGAAAGAACAGAGCCGGAGCCTTTTCAAAGGCAGCATGGAGATACAGGAAAGAAATAATTAAATTTGAAGATTAGAATTTTGTTATTTTTACAATGCAATCATCTTAACTCTGGAATTGGTTTCTTGTGGTTGCCATTGGCCTTTGTAAAGGGTATGATGTTGCCTAAGATTTATATACAACCAAATCAACTCTGCTTCAGTATCATATTCATTTAGGTAAACTTATTCAGCGGTACTTAGACTACTTGTTGTAGATTTAGAATGAACTGATCAGCCACCTAGAAATACTTCTATTGCCTTTCTGGTATTATGCCGCACAGTTTTATGAAATGTCTTCTAATTAGTCTGAAAGTGTTTTCTTTTACTTCCAAGGCAAGTTATTTAAATTATGACAGATTTTGCCTTACTAAATAATTAGGAACATTCCTATGACTTTAGTGGTGTATACTTACAGATCTATACGTTTTATTTCAGGTGAATTGAGAAAAATTCTTGACATAATACAAAATGGTATTATCTCCAAGGCAGTTTTTTTTTTTTTTTCTTTCAAAGTAAGGAAAAAAAAACAAAAAAACAACACAACCCATGAGTGTCAGCCATCCACATGATTTATTTACTCAAGGGAGAAGTTTTCTAGCATACCTTGCACCATGAACTGAAATTTTGGTGCCAGCCCTTGTTTGCATGTCTATCTAAGGCTAAGATAAGTTTTTGCAGGAATGTCAGCTGACTGTGAGACAGACCCATACAAGAATGAAACTGGAGGCTTTGCAGTAAAATAAATACTCACTTTGACCATATGGGCTTTGCTTCTCTTTTGGCACTATAAGCTTTCAGTAAATATGGGCCCTGGTATTATATTTCACATATGTGGATGTGCTAAATGTATGCTAATTAAATCCTATATGTGATATTCATTACTTAACTATGATGTGAAAATTGAAAGTCTTGAATTTGACATTAAATTCTTGGTCCAAATCTCAGATTGGCCTGAAACGTCAGTGGTGAGAAGGTAAGAAGGGCCTGATTACTGGACCTGAAAAGGTGGGTTCTCTTGCACCCATATGAACACATTGGTGGCTTCAGCTGTCTAACGAGTTTTGTGTTTTCCTTGTCTGGTCTTGTTGACCTGCTATTTATTTTAGTCTTTTGATAAACAGAAGAAGCTTCTCCAGTACTCGGAGGGAATGTTTGAAGGAACTGTTGCTGTGAGGAATGAGAATTTCATCCAGGAAGGATCTAACTTTAAAAAATGCAGAGACGGGAGGAGATTGTAGGATCACAGAAATCCTTAAAATTTTAGAATTAAAAAATTTGGGATCTTTTGAAATGCTTTTGTCTCTTCAAATCTCAAATTGTAGGTTCACATTTGCTGCTTCTGTTGGTAATATATCACCATTAAAAAAAAAATTACATTGTTTTAATAGTTGTTTAGTACATGACGCTTGAGGTGACATCAAGTTTGGGGCTCAAGCGAGCCATTTCTCTGTGGGTCTGAAAAGTCTCTGCAGTGGCCCAGCCCTGGTAGGGATCTCGTGGGGCCAGCTGGGCTCAGGATTCCCAGTCCCAGGGGAAAAGAAGAAAGTAAAAGATAAGTGTTGACTGTTGATGTCATGTCCAGGCCTCGTTCCCCATTGCTCAAACATGCCACGTATGTTTTGGCCTTCCCACCTTTGTCTTAAGATTTATCCTGATTGAAACGAAATAATTCCTTCATGAAGGGTTCTTTGTCTTCAGTGTTTTCTGAATTTTTGTAATTCCTGTACTGCTTGGTTGGCATTTAATTTTGATAATTGGGTATTGTTAGTGAACTTTCTACATACCTATGGCTTGCCTCCCCAAATTGATATTAAAGTCTTGGAGAACAGGGACATTACCACAGACTTGGCTGTTATTCCAAAACGCAACCACTTCGAGACTGAATGTTCTTAATTGATGGATAGTATGTAACATGCCTTCCACAGGCTGTTTAAGTCTGTGGTTGGTGTAGAAATGCTTTCAGTCACAGGGAGCCTCCATGTGGGTATCCTTCCATGTCCTTGACCAGTCCCACGGCAGGACTCTTCCGTGGTCTGGATGGGCCTGTGGCTTTGCTTCCCGCAGCATGCCGTGTTAGTCTGGGTGGCTCCGAGTTGTGGTTCCCGCACTGTTGGGAAGCTGTTCCAGGAAGATGGGATCTGTGGGGCTTAGTACTCTGCTGCTTCAAGGACACGCATTTATAAACATGTCTGATGGAGAATGTTGTAGGGAAGGTTAGGGAGTTTTAATTCTGTGAGTTGTTTTCAATATCAGGTGATGGTGGTCATGGGAATGGTTATCCTATATCCGCTCAGGGAAGGAAAGCTGCTCTGAGTGTGTTTGGTTCTGATACAGCGCCATAGACTGGGTGAACAAGAGGCGAACCTCAGGGATAACTCGTCCCTTTGTTTTTACACACGAGATCTCGGGTGCCCACAAAGAGGAAGTGACTTGTGCAATGCAGTCCACTTAGCCTGTCAAGCCGTTTTATTGCCCTTCTTTGTGGCCGCGGATAGACCGGATATGTGCCCGCTCAATGGCTTCGTCATCAAACCTGGCGTTCTCATGGCAGCCACTCTATCAGCATCCTCAGAGTTTCAGTCGCCTGCTTCGTGTCCGTTTGTCGTCCCCCCGCGTTGGTCTGAGACGATTATCTGGACAGCTCTCATTGTTGGAGGTAGTCCATTTCACACTTTAATTACTACTTGTGTAATTGTGTTTTGCCCTAGTTTCCATAGAGCTAATTTGTTTCTTTGCTTCCATGCAGGAATTTTTTTTTTTTAAATCAGGAACTCTACTTTTAAGTATGCTAGAGAATAGCGATTAGACAGATGAGCTGTGTGACGTTAACCCTTATCCACAGGGGTCGAGATCCAAGACCTCCAGGGGATGCCCAAAACCTCAGGCGGTGCTGAACTAACACTAGGTTTTCCTTATACATGGATGCCTGTAATACAGTTTAATTTGTGAATTAGAGGCACAGTAAGAGTTAACAGCAATAACTAATAATAAAATGGAATAATTTATCTAACAGTATACCGTCGGAAAAATTCTGGGGATGTGGTCTCTCTCACTTTCTCAAAATACCTCCTTGGATTGTCCTCACCTTTCCTGTGATGATGTGAGATCATAAAATGCCTATGAGATGACATGAAGTGAGGTGAGTGGGCTAATTCTAACCTGACAGTGTATCAGAAAGAGGATCATCTGCTGTTGGATTGTGGTTGATGGCGGTATCTGAAACTATGGAAAGGGAAACTGTAGGGGGACTACTTATTAGTGCTTGCTGTTTTCTTTTTTAGTGCTTGGATTGTGCATTTTTTTTCCTCTTAGATGGTATGTACCATATGTACCATAATTTTTTAAGAGGAATAAATTGAAGGCACAAGTACCTAACTTTCAAATACCTCATAAGGAAAAAACTTTATAAACTATATAAGGACAGAAAACTAACCATGTATTTAAGGAAACTAAGAAATTATATGGCATTAATATAATTTCCTTTACATATATTTCAAAGGTATCTTGGAGTCCTTATTTAAAAACGTCCGCATTTCAGTTGTATTTGAAATGGACCAGATGGGCCCAGATAAGGTCTTGAGTCTTTAGGGTTTTCCTGGAAAGACCTAAGTGCCAACATATTTTCAAATAAACAGGTTAGTAAAGAGATGCACATGGGTCCTTGGTTTGAGATAACTAGTAACATGTATCAGTGAAGGTTCTGGGGTAGGAGGGTTGTGTTTAAGTATGCTACAGAATAGCGATTAGACAGATGAGCTGTGTGATGTTAACCCTTATCCACAGGGGTCGAGATCCAAGACCTCCAGGGGATACCCGAAACCTCAGGCGGTGATACAAAATCTGTTGTTTTGTATGCTAGACTAGAGATTCTAGGAGGGTAGGGAACATTTACTGCTGTAACTCCTGTACCTAGTTCAGTGCCTGCCATATAATAGATGCTCCATAAATACTTGAATGAGTGGATAACGTCCACAGATTCAGTATGGTGGTAAATTATAAAACATGCACATCTATGAGACATTGTGTACTGTGGAGGGATAGGGCAGAAGATGAAGTGGGCTTGAAGACTGATGTTGGGAAGAGATATTAGCCAGGATTTGAAATTTGAGTAAGGTTTACACAAGTGAGGAGTTGGTATGGCTTTCTAGGATGGTACAATTGAGGTCTATCAAGTTTGAGTGACCAGGAAGTCCCATGGGCTGACTAGCTTCTATCTTGGGATTTGAGGTGTGTGTGTGTGTGTGTGCGCGCGTGTGTAAATACCCTTTGTCTGTTTGTATTGCTCCCTTCTTTACTCAAAATCTTTCCAAAAAGCTGACACACGTTCCTCGCCTCCATCGCCTGCAGAGATGTCTGTGGTAATAAGAGTCAAGAGCATCTCTGGTCTTGAGCAAATCTTTTGAAGATACCATCATGGATCCCTCCCTTGACTGATGATAGGGGAATCCTGGGAGGAGAAGGAAGCCCCACCTCTGACATCAGCAGTCCTGAGGAGACACTGGGAATAGGCCCCTCCACCCTCCCAAGTGGCTGTGGTCTGAGCACGTTCTGAGTGCTGTGGTCTGGTGTCCATTGCCTTGGGGGCCATACTTGTGATGTTGTGGTGCTGTGCAGCTCTGACCCAGACCCCACACAGTGTGGGGTGTGCTGGTCTGGAGTGCAGGGGCCACAGGGCACAGCTGGGTAACTGTTTGTCTTGCCTTCCGAGGAGGAGATTGAAGGTAGGTGCAAGTTCGCTGTCAAAATTCAGTTTCCGTAGAGTCTCCTCTCCTGTATTTGCTGGGGACTGTTTTTTCTGATTCACTCCTGTTTAGTGCTGCCAGACGTGAGGAATTAGTCATGTACCTTAAAGTGATTTGAGATAATTTCTTTAAGAAAAATGGGGCGGTGGCTTTTGGGTTAAGTAATATGAGGGGCTCGTGGAGAGCTACTTCAGGGTCAAGTTTTTGTTTTTGTTTTTGTTTTATAGAATTCTGAGCTACTTAGAGTTACCATGTTGCCGTGAGGCTTTCTTTCTAGGTTAGAGAAATTCTGGTCTGAGTCAGCCTCTCTTGTTTGCTGGTTGGATAGTAAATACACGAGGGTAGGTTTTTCTTTTGTTAGGCTGGGTGAGTGACCTTAAGGTTTTTTAGGTTGGTTATTTCTTTTGTAAGCACTAAAAAAAAAAAAATTTGACATTTTCAATTAGCTTTAAAAGCTCTCACACTGTATAGTATTGTCATTAACTGCACATGTGTTGTGGGCCACTGTGGTTGTCACACAGTGGGTCTCCACCTTGAGGTATCCTAGGCCCTATTTTAATGTTTATGGATTTTTTTTTTTTTTCAGTTTTTATTTCAGGACTGCCTGGTGCATGACTGACTTCTTAAATCTGTATATTTTTAATAGGTCACACAGTATGAAGCACTACTTTCTAGTATCGAAGAGAGTCAGGTGTATTAACCGGTGGGGGATATAGTTTTTTCATTATTCATTTCTTCTATTCTGAGAAAAAGAGAAAGAAAAGAGGACTTGCGGGGCACCTGAGTGCCCTCAACTGAGTAACCTCAGTTGCTTAAACATCCCACTCTTAGTTTTGGCTCAGGTTGTGATCTCATGGGTTGTGGGATCAAGCCCTGTTTTGGGGCTCTGTGCTCAGTGGGAAGTCTGCTTGAGACTCTCCCTCCTGCTCTGCCTTTCCCTGCACATGTTCTCTCTCTCTCAAATAAACAAATAAATCTTTTAAAAAGAAGAAGAAGAAAAGAGAATTTTATTTTGGTCAAGTTTTCCCTTCCGGATTTGTACCCCTGACGAACCTATTTGATCCTTCTCAAGAGACAGTTGTGCAAAAAAGGGCAAGCAGGTATTAAAAAGTCAGAGTAATATTTGAGCTCTCTTTCCCCTTCAGCTTTAATTACATGTGTGATAGCTCAAGCAAGTTTCCTGTTCTTTTTTTTTTTTTTAAGATTTTGTTTATTTATGTGACAGGTCACAAGTAGGCAGAGAGAGGAAGGGAAGCAGGCTCCTCGCTGAGCAGAGAGCCCGATGCAGTGCTCCATCCCAGGACCCTGAGATCATGACCTGAGCCCAAGGCAGAGGCTTTAACCCACTGAGCCACCCAGACATCCACGTTTCCTGTTCATTAGTCATCTCATCACTAGGAAGTGCTCAGTACCTGGTTGCCCCACACTGGCCCTTTGTACCGTAAGGGTGAAGGAGCAGAGTGCATATGGAGGGGAGCCCAGAGCCAGGCACCTGCTTCCATAGTGCTGATGATTGTACAGCTTATAAACAGATGTTTTCAGTTCTGGAGCAATATCCTATAGATCTGTATTGTCCTTTAGGGACTTAGGCTTGGATCTGTTGCACCTTTCCCCTTCCTTTAGAAAAGCCTTCTGTTCACCCCCTACCAGCTCATCAGGTAACAATACTGCCCCCCTCCAAGCCCTTGCATGTTCTTATGTTCGCTGGGACTAGAGTGGGGAGAACTTGATTGGCCAAGTGGAGCAGAAGGTGAGCTTTTTGTCTTATCCTCCTTTCCTTGGGTTCTAGGCACGTTTATCTAGGCTTCAGCTCACTTCTTTTAGGCATTTTAGGCTGGGGTTGCTGGGGACTCACCTGTGTGGGTGAGGATGATGGTGTTTCTACTGGAATTTGGGTTCCTTTATACTGCCAGGGAAAAGTACCTGGATGTCTTCTTTCTCCACATCTGAGATGTTGCCTGGGATGTCAGCTGGAACAACCTCACAGCCTTTCTAGAGCCAGCTCTGGGAGTCAGAAGATACAGTGTGAATGTGTAGAGCCAGCTCTGGGAGTCAGAAGATACAGTGTGAATGTCTAGAGCCAGCTCTGGGAGTTGGAAGATACAGTGTGAATGGGGGCTCTTGGTCCTGACATGGCACGGCATGCCCGTGGCATTTCTTTTGGCAGTTAGGAGAGTACAAGTCTGTGTTTGTTGACTGTAGTCTCTGAGGAGCTCTTGTTTAAATTTTTTCTCTTATCTAACAGGGTTATTACCTTTATTTTTTATACATTACTTACACAACATGGTGCATTGTTCTTTGTTCCATGCAAAAAGAAAAAAAAAAAGATGATGGTTCCTGCCGTCAAGGAACTTAACTAGAGATAAACAAACAGCACAAATATGTGGTCTAGATAAATACTTGGAGGTTGGAGTGCATTTCCCAGAGGAGGTGGTTTCTGATCTCGATTTGAGAGGACAAATACAAGTCTCGTAGTTGGAGCTGTGGGGATGAAAGTGTTCCAGGTGTGAAATTGAATGAAAAAAAAACTTAAGGGTTAACTAATTCACAGAACTGATATTTATTGAGTCTTTACTCTGTCTCAGGCACTGATCCTAGTGATTGGGTTTCTCAGTGAGGAGAGCAGTTGAAGGCCCAGATGTGGTGTTGAGAACTGTCTGGAAGGACTGACAGACTGCGATGGGAGCCAAGGGAAGTCTGGAAATGCAGGCTTGGGAGGAGTGGGTGCTTGGACAGGGATGTTGGATTTTAACCTTTTGGAATGTCATGAGTCAGTGCAAATGACTCCTGTCACAAGACAGGGACATGATGAAATGGGTATTTCGTGAAGATAGTTATGCAGCAAGATGCAGGACAGGAATGAAAAGATTGGAGTCTAGAAGCAGTAAGATGAGTTGGAAAGTAATTAGATTATTTAGGACAAGAGATGAAAGGAAGAAGTACATTTATATGGTTATCATAGGAAAAGAGAGAGAGAGAGAGAGAGTGTGTGTGTGTGTGTGTGTGTGGTAACCATTTTTTTTTTTTAAGAGTTTATTTATTTATTTGACAGACAGGGATCACAAGTAGACAGAGAGGCAGGCAGAGAGACAGGGAAGCAGGCTCCCTGCTGAGCAGAGAGCCCTATGTGGGGCTCGATCCCAGGACCCTGGGATCATGACCTGAGCTGAAGGCAGAGGCTTAACCCACTAAGCCACTCAGGTGCCCCCCATTTTTAAGATATAGTAATAACTTCTGATTTAAGAAGTGTAGGTGAGGGACACGTAAGTGGCTCAGTTAAGCATCTACCTTTGCTCAGGTCATGATCTCAGGGTCCTGGGATCGAGTCCCGCATTGGGCTCCTTGCTCAGTGGGGAGCCTGCTTTTCTCTCTGCCTGCTTCACCCTGCTCATGCTCTGTCTCTCTGACCGATCAATAGAATCTTAAAAAAAAAAAGAGTGGGTGAAAACATTAAATCCATGAATTTATGAGCTAAACATGATATGTAATAATACGTAAAAGAAATTCAAAGTATTTCAGCCCCTATGCAGCCTCAATTCTAAACCACAAATTTTGAGTTCTCAGACTCTGGTGTGCATTTGGATCACCTGCAGGGCCTGTTAAGACACAGGTTGCTGGGCCCTGCCCCTGCCTTGAGAGATTCTGATTCAGTAGGGCCAGGTGGAGCTCCCAAATGTTAGCATTTCTGGCTAGTTCCCAGGTGATAATGCGGGAATGAACTACTTTAAGAACCTCAGCTTTAAATCATAGATGAGATTAGAACATGTAATATAATATTTAGGTGGGTGGCTTTTCAAACTTTTTTTTTTAACAGTCAAAAACTTTTTATTAGAGGAAATATGTTGTATACCTCTCCATTATGCAAAATATAAAGAGGTTGGGAAGAGGGGCTGTAACCAGAGGACAGTCACTCTGATGCTCCTGTTTGAAAAGAATCCATGTGGGTCTGAGAAAGGCTGGGACATGAATCAGTGGAAGCCGCCTGGGGTCCTGGCCAACGGCAGTTACTCACTGTGACCTCTTTTCAGTAGCTTAGGCTTTCTGCGGCTCAGTTTTCTCATCGAAAGCAAGGATCATAATCCCTCTTACCACATGGGATAATGCACAAGTGCGAGTGTGTTTTTTAGAATTGTAATGCATAATGCAAATATACTGGTGGTGACTGCCTTCTTGTCCTTGTCCGGGTGCCTGCCCAAGCCAGCCCCCGATCCTTCCCCCCTTTCCTCTGTTTCTGTGGAGTAGTGCAGAACTGGGGGAGCAGCTGTGACTCAGGCGATGTTGTGGAAGTTGTGTCAGAGTTAGAGGTCAGTAATGGGCAGGCCCATATGGCTGGGCTACGGTATAACTCCGTAAGAGATTGTGTGCAGTTCTAATGAAACAAAATGCCAGAAAGTTACTTACATGTGGTTGGAATTCACCTTTGGTTTCATGCTGCTGTTTTCTTTTTTGACTGACACTGTAAATGAAGCCAGTCACCTTCAGGGAAGGCATCAGGGTTGTGGCTGCTCTGTGTTAGGTGTGGAGGTGCAGTGGTGGTACGTGTGTTGGGTGTGGTTTGGGATGGAAAAGTGGAAAGCAGAAGAGTGCACTTGCCATGAAATAATAGATATTCCCTTATTGTGATGGAGGTCACTGTTTTATCGTTGAACATCAGCTGTGCTTTCTGACCACCTGTATTTTCAGGCTTTGTTAAGAAAGCAACAGAAAAATCTGTTTAATGTCAACGTTGTTACAACAAAATTGAAAATAGGTCCTTTGGTTTGAATTTATACTAAAAGCTAGGCATTTTTGGAATGGAGCTGATTAGACAAATTCAAAACTGTGTATACTCCATCTTGAAATTCCAATGATTCATTTAAAAAAAAATATTTTATTTATTTATTTGACAGAGAGAGATCACAAGTAGGCAGAGAGGCAGGCAAAGAGTGAGAGAGAGGGAAGCAGGCTCCCCACTGAGCAGAGAGCCCGATGCAGGACTTGATCCCAGGACCCTGAGATCATGACCTGAGCCGAAGGCAGCAGCTTAACCCACTGAGCCACACAGGTGCCCCCCAATGATTCATTTTTTAACCCATTGAGCCATGCAGGCACCCCCAAATGATTCATTTTTTTAAAAAGAGAACTATAAAATGTATTCTAAAAAATGTTTCATTTTGGGTTTAAGTAAATTAGATACTTAACCAAGGGAATCGAGAATGTGGCCTAATTTCTATCCATTGTGCTCTTCTTTTGACTTTAAAAGCAAAATGTTTTTGTTTGTTGTATCATGGACTGACCTCCTTTGTCTTGGCTGCGTAATTATCCCCTGGCTAAATAGGACTGATGGATGCTCACTTCAAGCTGTGTGCTGTGCATGTTATTTTCAGGAACCTTTTGTGCCGTTTTTCCAACATTATGGATGTGCATAGTCAGATTTTTAGGAAGAGAGCCATACTTGCTCCCTGAGAGATGGCCTTTTTCAATTCTTGCACTTGATTCTTTTGGTACTACCTTTGTATTTCTGTGTCAACTGCTTATATTGCTTTTTGTTGCTCTTGTCATGTTTTTTATTTAATATGGACGATTTAAGCCTGTTTCACTGCCCCACATGTGCCTTTCCCCTCTCTTGCAGCCACTTCTTGGATCTCTGTTTCTGTCTGGAGAGAGAGGTTTCTCTCTCTCAGTCTCTCTCTTTCTCTCTCACACACATACATGTACATGCATGCACACACACTTTCTTCCCTCCAAAGCAATTGTAAATTTGATTAAGTATTTGATGTACCCATTATTTTCATTATTAAAAGCTGCTCAGAGCTGAACTGTGTGTGATAGATACATTGGTGACATTTTCCTGTAACTTGTGTGGTTTCCCTGGAACGAAGAATACTTTTTCCTTTGTTTGGTCTTCTGTGAATTTACAGCCAATTCTAATCCAGCTCAGCCAGTTGTTAAAAAGTAACATCTT
Organism: Mustela lutreola; assembly: GCF_030435805.1. Lineage (NCBI taxonomy): Eukaryota > Metazoa > Chordata > Mammalia > Carnivora > Mustelidae > Mustela > Mustela lutreola. Next base: position 33,199,714 of record NC_081297.1, on the reverse strand, counting down.
GGCATGTTTATTTTTTATTTTTTATTTTTTTTAAAGATTTTATTTATTTACTTGAGAGAGAGACAGTGAGAGAGAGCATGAACGAGGAGAAGGTCAGAGAGAGAAGCAGACTCCCCATGGAGCTGGGAGCCCGATGCGGGACTCGATCCCGGGACTCCAGGATCATGACCTGAGCCGAAGGCAGTCGTCCAACCAACTGAGCCACCCAGGCGTCCCTTGGCATGTTTAGTTACAGTGGGTACTCTCAGCTTCTTGAAGACCTCTCCTTTGGAGCTTCTGGCCCACTTCCTGGAGGACCAGTCACCTTCCGCCCCTGGTGCCCCGCTGATATCCGGGCTCAGCCTCACATTATTCTGGGAATTCTCTTATATGTTATGTCCCCTATTCTCATATGCCATGCCATCTTCATTCATGGTTTATTTCCTTGGAACACATCTTCCAGCACTTTCCTGAGAAAGGTGCAGAGAGAGTAATTTTTGTAGAAATAGCATTTCTAAAACATTTTTTTTCTGCCTTTGCACTTTACTGATGGCTGTCGGGTGAAGTATAGTATTCTTGCCTGAGGACCATTTCTCTTAAGCATTTTGAAGACAGTGTACCATTGTCATTTGGATTCTAGTGTTGCTTTCCAGAAAGCCAAACTCATTCTGATTCCTTTTCCATTCATTATATAGTATTTGTATTTTACTTTCTGGAATGTTTTTGTTTGTTTTACCTTCTGCTTATCTCTTCTGTTCTGATATGCCTTGGTGTGTGCCTGTTTTTTGTTTTTGTTTTTGTTTTTGGTGTATGCCTGTTTTCATAATTTGTGTTGGGTTCTCTACAGGCCTTTTTAATGTGGAAACTCTTGTCATTCTGGGGAACTAACTTGATCCCCCCACCCACCCCCGTTTTCCCAGTTTTCTTTTTCTAGAGCTTCTATGATTCAACCGCTTGACTTACTTGATTCATCTTCTGTTTCATTACCTGCTTTTATCTTCTTTTTTTCCTTTACTTTCTGGGGCGATTTCTTCACTTCCTCTCCAATCTTCTAATGATTTTTCACTTGATGTGATTTTAACTTCTAGGAGGCTTTTGTTTGGCTTTCCTCTCTGTTTTTTTCCTTTCCTCTTTCCCTGTCTTTTCATTTTCCTTTGCTACCTGGATTACCATCATCTGAACTCTCCTGGGTATCAGTGATGGGTTTTTTACAACCATCTTCTTTTTATACAGCCTGTTTTTCTCGGTATCTTTTCTATTTGTTTTGGCCTTTGCTCCATCCTTGGGTTTTCCTCAGGGTCTGTTCCTTGCCTGCTGGCTGAGTAAGGGGTGTTAACTCGAACACAGACCCTAGAGTGTAGGCAAGGGCTCAGAAGCTGAGGTGCACAGGAGGGGCACCTGGCTGGCTAGATTCCTCTGGCCCTTTGCTCTTCAGGTGGTCAGATGCCCAGGGAGAGATCGTCCAGGCTCTTGTCTAGGTGGCTTGACTCCAGCTGCCTGTGTTCCGGGAACACACGGAAGCAGAGAGCTGGATTCTCTACTCAGTGTGAAAATGTTCACTTATCCCCGCATCCCACCTGGTTTTCAGAGATCTCTGCAGTATAAGCCTCCAGGAAGCTGCTGGGGCCGTCCCAGTGCTGTGTGCAGCACTTCAAAATATCTTTACTGCTTAAAGAGAATTTCAGCCGATCCTGCGGTTTTTCTTCCCATGTTCATTCCTGTCTTCTGAGGTACTTGGTTTCCCCAATTCCAGAGCAGCTTAGGGCTCTCCCGAGGAGGTCACGTTGCTGCCTGGTTTCCCACGCAGTCCGGCGCGGGGTTCACTTTCTTGAGTCTGCTCCACGTGTGATCATCAGCCCGGCTTCCCAGCCTCCTGCTGCTCTGTTACTCTTGTTTCTCTCTGTTCTCTTTGCTTTTGTGGCGATACACCTTGAAAAATACATAACGACTGTAGTTTCGGGAGGGTTCCAGGACGGGGGAGGCCGAGTACACGTGGGTCTCTTGGGTAGGATGTTTTTACCTTCCGTTTCTGTTGTGTGGCCCATTTTGTGCTCCCAGTTTAATGAATAAACCGTGCCCCTCCTCCCTGCCTGTTCGTACCTGTCCTTCAGCTCAGAATGATCTCTGCGTTCTTCCTTCCTCCAGCCTGCTCATTAGAAGCCTTTCCTGAATCTTTCCAAGCAAAAGTAATCTTTCCTTCCTCTGAACTCAAAGCATTTTTATGTCTGTTTTTCTTATGACGCATGGTCTACCTCCTTTGACTTTTTGTTTATGTCTTATCTGATACATTTTAATTTCTCACAGAGGGCAGCGGTGGTTGTTTTTGCTCTCATCCTGTTTTTTGCAAGTAGTAATTTATTTTCAAATTATCACGAGTTTTCAGTTATCTTTTTGTAGTCTTATATTTACATATATATTCTCATTTGAAAATCTGAGAGGATATAGACCATTGCAGTATGCATGGTCACTGCAAAGAGCAGGCTACCACCGTTTCCAGTGGCAGATACTTTTCTTGAAGCTTACGTGGGTGTAAGATAGGCAGAGGCTGTGTGTTCCACAGGTCACAGCTCACGGAAGCTCATGGCTTTTTGCATAATGGGATGATGCTCTCTGTAGAGCTGGAAGGATTTCTTTGCGGGGCCAGTCTTTCATTAGGATTTCCCCCATACTGTTTGTTCTTACTGTGTCCTGGAATAGAGTGGGCAACACCTTTCATTGCAGCTTGCATTTTTTCAAATTACACACCTGTGCTTTCATTCTCAGCTGGTCTTAGAAATGGTTCCTCTACTTCTTTGTCTCCAGCCTTAGGCCAGGTCCTGGCTCTTATTCTTAGCCTGAGTGAGAAGCAGTGATTCTTTCTGTGGTTTTGTCCCTGGATTTCTTCTTGGTGTTTGGGGACCCTTGTCTGGCCTGGGCATTTGCTTCTTGGTAGCTCTGTCTTCATCGCTTGATGAACGTCATTCCTTGTTTCTTGCTCGTGTGTGAGGGATTTTTGGTTGTCAGAACATAAAACTATTGTTCGGTGTTTAGATCTTTGGTTATTTTAAATGAACTAATCCTGAGTGAGACAGATTCTTATTTTTTAAAATTGAGTGTTATGTCATGTTGGTTTTTAAATCTCATAACAGGTGTATTTATTGTAGAATTAGTGTTTATTAGTATTTTTAAAAGTGCCTTATCACAACTTTTTGTTCAGTTACATTTCTACGTTTCTATAGCTGGGACAACAATGGTTTCTGCTATTAACATTTCAAAGTTTTTAGGGTGAACTACCAAGGTAGAATCAACAAACATACTCTGACTTTTTAAGAAAAGTTTTCCTTAGAGGTTCTTCACTATTCCATTGAAAATATAGCAGATCCTCTGTTTATTGAGAGAGAATTGTATTGATGAAAGCTACCAGTTAAAATCTGAGAGAGGCTACTGTTTGAAGGAGCTGTATTTCTCAGTGGCAAAAATGTCCTTCCTGGATTTTATACTCTTGTGGGAAGAGGTCATTTCTATGTGTCCTGTTTAGATCTGTGGTGTGTGTGTGTGTGTGTGTGTGTGTGTGTGTGTGTGTGTTATACTCTCTTGGGATTAGTGCTGATTTCCTTCTCGGTTTTTTCTGTCCAGACAGTTTCTGTTCAGCACGTATTATGGAGTGGCATTTAATAAGTGCTATCCTGATAAATGTTCTGACATGGTGTTGTCATGGCTACTTGGCATAGTTGACCGTAGAATCAGGACCCTTCTGGAGAGAGGAGACAACCGAATCTCAGTAATTCTGAGATTACTGATCTTGTCTAATTACAGGCCTTGATCAGATTGTTGAAAGATTATAAGCCAGGTTTACAGAGTATTTGAAAGGGCAGGAGAATGATTAGTATATAACATTCTGCTGATAGACCAAGGCCGATGAGTCTTGAGAATGGACCATTGAATTAAACAATATGGAGACTGTTGGTAACTTGAATGGACATTTTTGAGCATGTGGTGGGGAGGAAACTTCATTGGAACAGGATTATGAGAGAAGAATGTAAAACAACAAATCTATTAATAATTTTGCTGTAAAGAGAGTTAGAGAGTTGGTAGAGTGACTAAAGAGTAAAGTAGGGTCAATGGAAAGTTTTATACAATTATTTTAGCATGTGAAAAAAAAATACAGTATCAACAGCTTTTAAAGACTCAGCATTTACATCCGAGTACCATTTTCCAAAGTACTATGGTTTTTAGAAACATTAACAGTAAGACTGGAGATAGACTTCTAAACTGTTTTGGGGGCTTTCTGGTCGGGAAGAAAGGTGATGACTGACTGAGGTGTGTCATGAGGGGTGGGAAGGGTTAGCCTGGATGATAAGGTGAGGCCCTGTGTAGAGGAGGCACTGGGCCTCCACGGTGGGCAGGGGGGACAGTTCTGCAGGACTTTAATACAGGCAGGCTGTGAAAGGGGAACTAACTGTGGTGGAGAAAGGCTAGAACATAGCAGGTCCTGAAATAGAAAAGTCAAGGGGTTGAGAAAATTGTTAGGAGGAAATTTATTTCAGAGGAGTAGCTCCAAATGTTACAGAAAAGCTGTTAGGTTATGATCTCATAAGGAGAGTGTGGGGAGAACAGGGAAGGAAGAAGAGGTTTTTATAAACCACATTTTAGAGGTCAGTCTGCTTCATTGTGTACTAAAAGGGTTTTAGAAATGAAAGTTAATATTTTAGTTGATTAGATCATCCTACAGTTTTCTTGGGGGGGGGGTGAAGAGCAGAGGGCAGGATGACTCTGTTCTAACTTGCTAGGGAATGATGGTTGGTACAGCTTTCTTTATTCTCCCCCAGGATATTAATTATACCTGATTACCCTTGGAGGATTAATACCTTTTGGTAAGGAAGAGTAAGAGTGTGGTTTGTTTGGGGAATTTGTTCTTTGATGGCTCACTGGAGCACTGTTGGAACCATAGCAACAGGTGTCCTAAGGACTCTGGACAACATTGTAATCTGGGAATCATGCTGCATAAGGCTCTAGAATGAAGACAGATGCCATGGCATGTGTGTGTGTGCATGTGCGTGAGAGAGAGAGAGATGTGTTTTTACAAACCTAGTCTCTGTGGATGACCAATTTGAGTACTGACTTTCCTTTGAAAGAAGTCCGGATGAATGTGGGTGCAGAGTAACTATATGCTATTTGCATTAGTAGTGTTTTATGATAGTGTTTAATAGTTTTGAGAAGTAGTGTCTGAGCTGCATTTTGAGCACTGAGAAAGTGAAAAGATGGGTAATTCAGCATTTTTTAAACAAGCGTTTTTAGTAAGTGTTCCGTTTTAGTGATTCTCAGGTGTTAGAGATTCTTTTGGTGATGTAACTACCTACATTCAATGTTTCTGTTCTCTACAGGATCCAAACTACTGGATACAGGTGCACCGACTTGAACACGGAGATGGAGGAATACTAGACCTTGACGATACCCTCTGTGATGTAGCAGACGATAAAGACAGAGTGAGTTCAAATCCAGGGAAGCCATGCAGGATGCATTTAGTGAAGGGGGGTGGTTAGGTGGGAGTACTTCCCTTTCTAATTAGAAACTTACTTTAAAGAACATTTGGGTCACTCCCTTTGTTTTTTTTTTTTTTTTAAACAAGTATTGTGAGTCTTCACTATACTGAATTTTACGGTATAATGTTTTTCTTGACACCTGGGCTTTATTAAGATTACTATGTTATAGAATTTTAAATTTCCAACTTTTTGAATAGAATTCTTTTTAAAAGTTTCTCCTGCCATATTTTCCTTTGTCTTAACCAAACTGATCCCCTTTCTTGACAACTGAGGTCTGTTTCCGTGTGTGATATGCAAGGTCTCTGAGTTCTGACCGGAGCACTGGCCTGTCCCAGAGTGGGCATGGGCAGTGTTCTATCTGGCTCCCCAGGGAGTGGGTGCATCTCAGGGAACAGGGACGTCCCAGGGAGCAGAGGCGTCTCAGGGAGCAGGTGCATCCCAGGGAGCAGAGGCTTTTCTGTGTTCCAAAAGCCATGCTTTTCTTGGTGTTGCTCTTGGGGAGATTTTGGACTGTAGGACCATCCTCAGTGTCCTCTGATTTCGGCATCACCAACGGGACCACCCCCAGGCACATCAGTGTTCACTTGCTTTCACTCTTTTGTCCTGCTCTTTGAGGGAATGAGGAGAAGTGACACTCAGTACTTTAAGAATCTGTGACAGGATATTTGCATGTAGAAGTCAGATGATTATTGTCAGGGGGTGATGGGGCTGAAGCAGACTTTGGCCACAGCCTCGTTTGTGTTCTGGTCGTGATGAAGTTACCGAAGGGCTGCCAGCTGCACACGCCGTGTATCATCACACGTGTCACAGCACAGGATGGGTTAAGCCAGCGGTCACATCATGGGGTTGGGGGGTGGTGAAGCTGTCTCATACTCAACTCTGGTTCTCTCCGGGGAGCGCTCTCCCTCCCTGTCTCTGCCTTCCTCCCGCTGCCCACCTTCCTCCTCTCCCCCCAACCCAATTCTCTTTCTCCCCCTTCCCCTCCACTCGTGTTGCTGACCCTTGGCTTCACCCTCCCTCCATGCCTGTACTTGGCTGGGAGATGGCCGAGCACGGCTGTCTTGTCTTCTTGGCTTCTGCTTTCCTGACAGCGCAGTGCCTCATTCCAAACTGGCAGATATCCTCTATGTTTTCTTGAAATCTTGAGGAAAATGAAAAATCCCAGGTATGAAATAGTGTGTAAATTCTGGGAGATTTGATTCACTAGCACATACCATTGTGGGGTTTGTCCCGTGTAGCTCCTGCATCGATCAAAAATACAGAACTGTTCTGCCCGTTTCTGACTTGCTGCTCTTTCTCTTGGTGTCACTTCTTCTTTTTGGGCTTTTCAGTGAGCTGGGTGTAAGGTGACTCTCAGATCCTTTTCCTGCCATCCACTTACCTAGAAACTTAAATTTACAGTCAAATTAATGTGTGGTTCAACTTCAAAGCTTAAAGCAACTCTCGATGTTTATGAAGAATTCAAACAGGTGCCCTTGCCCAGCTGTAATATTACAAAGAGATGAACTCATGTCATATTAATCTTTCAGTATTTTCCCTTCCCCTTCCTTGTTTTCTTTCTTTCCTATTTTTTGGTTGCTTTTTCTAATATAAAAATATTGTAGCTCCTGGTGAAGAAAAAGAAGCACATAAAGAAGGAAATAATCACCTGATGCTGCTGCCCAGAGCTCATTCCTGGTGTTGCTTGAGTGGGTTTGGCGGCCTGACTCTTCTCTTTGCTCAAATACTGACACATATTTTCTTTAAAGTAGAAAGGATTGAACAGTGGCCTGCTTTTTCTCTTTGAGTTGATTATCAATATATTTCCATGCCAATTAACTGTGACCGTGCCAGCCTAGCTGCGCACGGCGTTTCGTTTTATGGTGTACTCGTTGCTGTTCTTACTTTGGATACTGAGATTACCGTGGAGAAAGCAGAGGTGGCCATCAGTGTACTTTCATCTTTGGCTTTATTGCATTCTGAGCAGCATTAATGAGCGTGCCCGGATTTCTCCACCTGTGTTTCCTTTTTGACTGTGTACAGACAGGCTTTGCCCCAGATGGGTACCATCCTGTTCATATGTTGTGCCTTTCGATAGAGTGAATCAGAGTGTTTTAAAGATTGTCTCTGTGGTCGGCCGAGCTCTGGTGTGTTGCTTGGGATAGCCTGCTGTGGACTTTGGTTTGCTGGGTGGGTAGGATGGGGGGCTGTTCCCTGTCTCAGTGCTCGAGAACATGGAGCTCAGAGGACTCATGTGCACACGGCACCTGCAGTCCTGCTCTGTGGGTTCACGGAGTACAGATTACAGTTTTTCACCATCCATCCTAGCGCCTCAACTATTAACCTAATAGTTAATTGTGTTTAAAGAAGATTATTATTTTCAGTTGCTGAGTAACAAATTATCCCAAAGACCTAAACAATAGTATCAACCACCTTAACAGTGTGCATGTTTTAGCTAGGTAGAATACTGAGATGTAGATGTTCAGCTGTAGGATTTAAAAAAAAATCTTTGGAAATGCACTATTATTTTAGGCTCAGTATATGGCATTTTGGGTGGATGTTCCATGTGTATTTGAAAATAATGTATATTCTGCAGTTGTTGGGTTGTGTGTTCTGTACAGATCAGTTAGGTTAAGGTGGTTGATACTATTGTTTAGGTCTTTGGGGGTAATTTGTTATGCAGCAACTGAAAATAATAATCTTCTTTAAACACAATAACTATTAGGTTACACATATAAATGGAGGAAGAAGCAAATTATGATCTTCTAAAATAGTTGCCATTTAAATCAGAGGTATTTTTTCCCATTTTTAAAGATTTATTTATTTGAGAGACAGAGAGAGAGAACGAGGTGGGGAAGGACAGAAACAAGAGGGAGAGAATCTCAAGCAGACTCCTACCGAGCGTGGAGCCCCACGTGGGGCTTGATCTCATGACCCGGAGATCTTGACCTGAGCTGAAATCAGGAGTCAGATGCTTAACTGACTCTGCCACCGAGGCACGCCTGAAGGAGAATGTTTTAAATATTAATAAATGAAGTAAGTTTTCAGGTAGTTTTATATCATGCAGATTAAATTCAGTTTCCAAATAGAAAAATGTTAGAGAATGCCATGTATTGCAGACTGAAAGAACTTTTAAATCATTGTTTGATTTGTTCAGAGATACTTATTTATTTTTTATTTTTTGTGTTTATGTTCTCCATATATACATATATATATATATATATATATATGTATATATGATCAATTTAACTTTTTGAATGAGCTTCTTAGAGGACCCATTGAAGTTGTAACTCTAAAAATATATATATGATTAAGAATCCAGACTCTCCACAATCACATTCATGGTATTGTCAGATGCATTATTGAGACCGAAGGGTTGCATGTAGTCAGTTGTATGGCTCCTTTCCATGGCTTTGAAATTTGACTCCGATTTAATCATCCTGGAGTGTTTTCAAGTATTTTTGGCAGCTACTCTTGAGTAAGGATTTTGACACCTGTTTTTCTTTTAGATTAAAAAAGACATTACAGTTCTCTTACACAATAAAATTGCTCTAAAAAGTGTCCTGTTTATGTTTAATGAAAATCCCCCGGTCATGTTTAAAATACAGATAGATACTTAGCCTGGGGAAATAAGGTCTCCATTAGCCAGGCCTGGGCATCTGCATTTTACAAACAGTCCAGGTGGTATTTGGGCTCACTGAACTTTGAAACCATGGTTTAGTGGCCCTGCCATCAGTCTCTGTAATGGGGTAATTTCTTTCAAAGATGTAAATTTCAGGGGAACCTGGGTAGCTCAGTCGGTTAAGCATCTACCTTTGGCTCAGGCATGATACCAGGGTCCTGGGATCGAGCCCCGCACGGGCTCCCTGCTCAGTGAAGAGCTTGCTTCTCCCTCTCCCTCTGCTGCTCCCCCTGCTTGTGTTCTCTCTCTGTCTGTCAAATACATAAAAAAATAAAAAATAAAGAAAAATTAAAAAGGTGTAAATTATATACCAGATCACTATGAATTTGTGAAGTTTTGAAAAATTATTTTCATAGAGAGATATTAGGATTAAGAGGCAACAATTTAAATGATAGTAAGAGAAGATTGAAGTACCTAATTAGTACCTAATTTTGCTCATTATCCTTTAATTATTAGAGTTTCATGCACAGCACTGAGGAAGTTTTGTTTTGGTGCCTACACGATTCCAATGGCCAGGATTTACCCAAGTTTATTCAGAATGGTATTAGCATGTGTTGTCTTAGGTTCTTGGAGTAGGTTTGATTTTATAAGATAGAATATTCTAGATCTACTTTGTGTATATAAATGTGCCTTGTTTTGTTTGTCCCTACTCTGCATTGCTGCTTTCGAGTAAAAGGGAACAGAGAATCCTAGTGTGCATACGGTCATCGTGTTTTATTTACTCTTAGTGTCTCATTCTCAGTTTTCTCCATTGACATTTTGCCAAATGATGAAAAACTGAAATGGTTACCATGTTATCTGTAGGACCTCTTAGAACAGCTGTTGGAATGTGTTTGTCTGTATGTGCTTTCCCGAGTGTCAAGCAGTTTCTTGTCTCAATTTCTTCCTGGTTTGGTCTTTGTTATCTTTTATTTATTATTTTAGTGAACCTTCCCTCGGTTCTCCTCAAATAGGTCTAGGTCATTCCTGCTATTCCTCTGTGTACTGCAGTAAAATTTGAAAATTCCAAATAGATTACAGTAGAAAAATGTTTTGTATTCACTTCTCTTTGCATGCCAGTCACTTGAGAACGTTGTAAGAACATTAAAACTGATTTTAGGTGGACTGACCAAGAACTTAAAGCTGGGGGAAGTGTGCTTTTTTGTGTGTGATCAGCAAGAAGAAAGCCATTTCCATATGTTACCGTCTTCCTTTTCATACCTTTGGTGCTCAGGGTGCTTAGTTGCAAGCATTTTCTTTGTCATTCTTGGATGTGATTTTGTTTTGACCAGGAAAGATGTCGTGTGTGCTATTTTTGTGTTGACCTTGGGAAATACTTTTTTTTTTTTTTTTAGATTTTATTTATTAGAGAGGGCGATGAGCATGGACAGTAGGGAGGGTTAGAGGGAGAGGCAGACTCCCAGATGACCAGAGAGCCCCACATGAGGCTTGGTCCCAGGGCTGACCCCCAGATCATGACCTGAGCCGATGGCAGATGCTTAACCGACTGAGCCACCCAGGCGCCCAGGGAATGTCTTCTACCATCTGCTCCTTGCTATTTGTGGAAGAAGGGTTGAAGGGAATAGTAATTTAAACTTTTTGGAAGTTTATATGAGCTTGAGGTGTGGGAGCTGGAGGCCAGGTGCTGCGGAGGATTGTTGTGGAGACTGCTGGCTGCTGCTTTTTGGGAAGAACCCAGGGTTTCCTGGGGGACAGTTAGGCCAGTATCCTCAGTTGGAAGCATGTTGAGAAAAAGAGACTTAAAAAATTTATTGACCTCATGGGCAAGCATTAATTTCTGCATGTTGGCTGAAGCTAGTGCTGAGGTGTAGATCACACATTTTCATCGTTCTCCTAACTTAGAAACTGATGTAGTTTTTTGTTTGCTCTTGTGTTCACAATATGTCTGCCCCACCAGATGTCTGATGTTAGTATCATTGAAATGTGTTGTAATAAATTTTGCTTTTGAAATACATGTCTGGTACAACTTTCAGGCAAGGGACATGGTTTAGTTTTAAAAGTTCATTGTTTTCTACTGTTTTGGGTGTTATTTTTTTTGCTACCTAGGTATAACTTGTTAATTTACTTGTTTTGGCATCAAGTTACTGAAAAATAATCAGGGTCCAGGGAGGTGACGGTAGGAGCGTATCGTGCTTCTCTGTGGAGAGCGTGTGTACACATGTCCTTTAAAGGGGGCGTTATGCATTCTGTGCCATAGCTATTGATAATGTGGAGAGAAGCACTCTTTTGTTTTTATTTTTGCTGAAGACAGTCACATCTCTAGTTTTTAGATGAGAATGAAGAACGTATTTTTGGATCTGGAATAGTTTCTAAAACGTGAATAAGCCTGAAGAATGAGCTCTGAAGAAATGGCTTGTTGCTTAAATTACAGCAAGAGCTCACAGCTCATAATTGAAACAAATCTAATTTTAATTTCTTTAAAGACTCCATCCTTCTCCTTACATAACCCATCGCCAGGCATGTGCCTGATAAAAGAGAGTTTTGAGATTTAAATTCCTTTGTTGTCAAGACTAGAACACTAAATTGCCGCAGGAGGTCAGTTAGTTTTTAGAATGTCTGTATCCTGGAGGTAGGAGTGGGCTGAGGGGTTCCTAATAACTTCCTTTTTACTCTTTCCCCCTGCCCCCCCCCCCCGAATTTCTTGTTGACTTGGCCCATGAATACAGTCCTTTAGTTATCCCTAAACATGTGAGAGAATTTTTACAGACTAATATTTCTGAATAATGATGATGATGACAATAATAATAATTTTAAAAGGCAGCACATATAATAATTTCCTTTGAAAGATAATAAGACTTTTAGTTATTTTAACTAATTCACTGAGCACCTATTCTGTGCCAGCTGTTATGCTCCGTGTTGTAATACAGTGTCAAACAAAAGGAGACACAGTTTGTCCTTTCGAGGTCCTCATGGTGTATCATGAGAGTCAGAATTAAACAATCATAGAAATTAAATGTAGAATTACCAACAAATAATGGTCTGAAGATAAGGAGTCATGCCACAAAAGGTGGCACCAAAGCATTCTGACCAAGTCAGGATGAAGCAAGACTTGCCTAAAAGATATAGTCAGGCTGAATCCGCAGGACGGGTACGTGAAAATTCAGAGTGGTGGGTGATGAGAGTCCGTTTGAGAACTGTCTCTCTGGCTGCAGTGGGAGGGTGGGCATGGATAGGAGCAGGGCAGACGCAGGGATCCTAGTGAGCAGGTGTTACCAAGGGAGGTGTGTTAGCAGTGGAAGTGGAGTATGTGATTAACTGGGGATTTTCTTATTTTGTTTTTAAATTTCCCCATAATTTTGTGACTTCCTAGTTCCAGAATGAAGAAAGCATTAGGCAGTGTTACATATAACTGAGAATAGAGTCATCTTTTTAAACTGTGATGTGAATTGGCAGAGGGAAGGACTGATATAAAAGAGTTTGATGACTTGGAATTGAAATGATTCGTATTAAACAGACTTCATTAACTAGATGATTTCATTAATTTCCTCCTAAATGGATTTATTTTAGTTAGACTCTAAAGAAAATATTTAAATTAAATGCTGAGTAGAGCACCACATGTCTCATTAATTAATTCAGAGAGATGATTTCCCAACATTTAGATATTTTATGGGTACTGGTTTGCCCACAGCTCTTCAGTTTGTGGGTGGATGGGTTGGGGAGTGCAGGGCCAGGTGTAGCAGAGGTGTTGGTGGTGAGGAGTGCTTGTGGAAGGGAACAAAAAAGGGTGATTGGCCTCCTACATGGTCCACCAATTGGAAAGGCTTCTCATAAGCATTTGGAGTTTTGAAGTTGGGAACAGCCTGTACAGTGTTGGCTGCTCATAGCTTTCCTAGGAAAAGCAGTCCAGACTTTGTTTGTCTGGGGCCACCCATAGTTCGGGAAGGTGGGGGACAATGTCTCACTCTTCTAGTTACCATATTAATTGTAGGCCAGGGCTTGGTTCTTGCTTTGTTGTACCTTTTGTTGCTTCACCAAAGATGGGCATCTTGTTTGGGGGGATGAGAAGCCACATGGCCTGTATTTGGATCCCAGCTTCATGATTACTTCACAAGCTTCAGAAATGACTTAAATCTCTCTAACCTCAGTTTTCCCATTTCTAAATGGAGGATAGCAATTTTACTTACTTTGTGAGGTTGTGTTACATTTGAGTTTAAACCTGGGGATTTGTGTTAAGGATTCAGCATTCTTTAGCAAAAATAACACCCCAGTAAATGGTAACTACCGTCATCATTGTTGGTCACATCCCTACCACCATCATCATTGAATTATGTTAACACCCATTCTTTATTTTTTCTTTAATATTTTAAATTATTTTTATTAACATGTAATGTGTTATTTGCCCCAGGGGTACAGGTTTGTGAATCATCAGGTTTACACACTTCACAGCACTCACCATAGCACATGCCCTCCACAATGTCCATAACCCAACCACCCTCTCCCTACCCGCCCCCCCCCCCCCCCCCCGGCAACCCTCAGTCTGTTTCGTGAGATTGAGTCTCTTATGGTTTGTCTCCCTTTGGAGCCCATCTTACTTCATTTTTTCCTTCCCTACCCCCTACGGCCCCCCCTCCCCCCGCTCTTCCTCTCAAATTCCTCATATCAGAGAGAGCATATGATAATTGACTTATTTCACTCAGCATAATACCCTCGAGTTCTATCCACGTCACTGCAAATGGCAAGATTTCATTTCTTTTGATGGCTGCATAGTATTCCATTATATATATATGTGTGTGTGTGTATATATCTGTATATATATACACATACATACATACCCCACATCTTCTTTATCCATTCATCTGTTGATGGACATCAAGGTTCTTTCCATAATTTGGCTATTGTGGACGTTGCTGCTATAAACATTCGGGTACACGTGCCCCTTCGGATCACTGCATTTGTATCTTTAGGATAAATACCCAGTAATGTGATTGCTGGGTCATAGGGTATCTCTATTTTCAACTTTTTGAGGAAACTCCATGCTGTTTTCCAGAGTGGCTGTACCAGTTTGCATTCCCACCAGTAGTGCAGGAGGGTTCGCCTTTCTCCACATCCTCGCCAACACTCATTCTTTTAATACTAGTTTCTAATGATTTAAAAAAACAAATAAGCCCTGTTACTTTGGGTATTTTGTAATGAAAAATATTCTATATTCTATAATGTTTACTTGCATTTATGGTTTTTTTGTTTTGTTTTTTTTTTTTTTTACATTTCTATCAATTTGAAAAGAGCTTGGTAATTATTACTCAGTAATAGTTGTTGGAAGAAATACATTATTTTTTAATCCTTGACATTAGAGGATTTCTACTATACTGTCAATATGCATATTCTTCTGAACAGAAAAAAGTGACCCTGGTTTCAATTTTTAGTGTTTCGGAGCCAACAAGGGCTATGTCATTAAAAAAAATAAAGCACAAATAGACTTGGCATCAAAAGCAAAGGCGATAAGAAAAGTGGGAACACATCAAGTAAGAAAGCTTCTGCTCATCAGAAACATGAAAAGGCAGCCTATGGAATGGGAAGAAATATTTGCAAAACATTTATCTGATAAGGGGTTAATATCCAAAATACATAAAGAACTCAAATCATTCAATAGCAGAATACCAAAGAATCCAATTTAAAAATGGACAGAGGAACTGAATAAACATTTTTCCAAAAACGTCATATAAATGGCTAGCAGATATATGAGGAAGAGCTGCTCAACACATCAAGGAAATGCCAGTTAAAAGCACAGTAAGATATCACCTCATACCTGTCTGAATAGCTATCCTCAAAAGACAAGAGATAACTAGCGTTGGTGAGGATGTGGAGCAAAGGGAGCGCTGGTGCACTGTTGGTGGCACTGTGAACTGGTGCAGCCACTGTGAAACCAGTATTGGGGGGGTCCCTCAAAAAGTGAAAACTGGAACTACTGTATTATCCAGCAACCCCACTTCTGAGTATATTTCTAAAGAGGATCAGAGGTATCTGCACTCCCAGGTTCATTGCAGTATTGTTCATAGTAGCCAAGGTATGGAAACAATCTAAGTGTCCATCAACAGATGAATGGATCGGGAAGATCTCACGTGTGTGTGTGTGTGTGTGTGTGTGTGTGTGTGTGTGTGTGTATAAAATGGAGTATTATTCAGCCATTAAAAGGGCATTTTGCCATTGGATGAATCTCTTTGAGGGCATTATGTTAAATGAAATAAGTCAGACAGAGAAAGACAATATACATGTGTGACCTCACATATAGAATCTAAAAAAGGTGACCTCCTAGAAAGAAAGCCAGAATTATGTTTACCAGGTCCTGGGAACTGGTAACAGAGGAGTGGTATTGGTCAAAGGGTACAAACTTAAGATGAATAAATTCTGGGCACCTAGTATACAGCATAGTGATTATAGGAAGATTGGTAGCTGTTGATTTCTTCTTCTTCATTAAAAATTTCGAAGTAATTTTGGAGAAGTAATTATATATGATAAAGGAGATTATCCCATTCATTTATTCATTCACACAAGGATAGAAATCACGTGGAAAGTAGCAGATTTTTTTTTTCTCCTGGATTTTATATCAGAAGCAGAAGAAAATTGGCATGGCTTATACCCTTTGATTCTAATGTAATTCCAGAATAAATCAACTAATAAAGCTAAAATTTTTTTTGGAACATCAAAATAAAAAGCTTCTGCATATATGTGGTAAGAGTTTAACATCCAAAATAAATGAAGAACTCCTACAACTCAATAGCAAAAGAACACCCCCCCCAACAAAAACAATGAAAAAAAAAAAAAAAAGAAACCACCAAAAAACCAGTCAGATTAAAAAATGGGCAGAAGATCTAAATAGACATTTTCCAGAGAAAGACAACAGGTACATGAAAAGATGCTCAGTCTTATTGATCATCAGGGAAATGTAAATCAAAACCACAATAAGAAGTCATTTCACATTTGTTAGAATGATGATTATTTAAAAAAGATAACTAACAGGGTTGTTGAGGGTGTGGAGAAAAGGGAACCCCTGTGCACTCTTTGTGGGGATGTAAATTGGTGCACTATGGACAAGATATGGGAGTTCCTTAAAAAATGAAAATAGAACTACCTTGTGATCCAGCCATTCTACTTCTGGGTATTTATCTGAGGAAAACAAAAACAGTAATTCAAAAGCAGATATGTGACATGTTCGTTGCAGCATTATTTACAGTAACCAAGGCATGGGACCAGCCTAAAGTGTGCACTGGTGGATGGATAGATAAAGAATTTGTGGCATATATATATATACACATATATATGTATATATACATATAGGTGATATATATGTGTATATATACATATATATATGTGTGTGTGTGTGTGTGTGTGTGTGTGTGTATAGGGGAATGTTACCCAACCCTAAAAATAGTGAAATTTTGCCATTTGTGCCAACATGGATGGACCTCAAAGGCATTATGCTAAGTTAGAAAAGGACAAATAGCGTGTGATCTCTCTTTATATGTGGAATCTAGAAAAGAAAAAAAAAAAAACAACCCCTTACCCCTAGCTTACAGATACAGAGAATAGATTGGTGGATTGGTGGTTAGAAGGAGGGCAAGTGAGAATGGGTACTTTTTTTTTTTTTTTTAGTTAAAATAAATAAAACCAATTTTTAAAAAACCGAGTTCAACCTAATTGTAGTACACACTGTGGCAGGATATGGTTACACCTTTGTATAAATATGTATGTATCACTATTGATATGTATGAGCATTGGATCAATATACATATTAATATAGATACAAACACCTTTGTATCAATATGTATCAATATACCTTTGATAGATATGGTAGTGTCCTCATAGGCTCTCAGGCTGTGAAGAATGAGGGCAAAGAAGGTATTAAGGGTGACTTTTAGAGTTTTAACTGGAGCAAGTAGGGTAGGGGTTATAGAGGTTCATTTAAGTAGATGACTTAGGAATGGAATAAAGATACAGGGTTAGGGGCAGTCAAATCTCTTTCCTATTGGGACATTTAAGTGATTTTGTAATGCCTTTGAGACTTCCAAGCAGGGGTGTCACGTAGGTGGTTAGACATAGATGTCTGGAGCTCAAGGGAAAGATCAGAGTTGGAAACACGAATTTGGAAGTTACCACTGTATAGAATAAATGGTATTTAAATAACATTTCCATGTGACAAAAATTTGTAATAATAACCTCATAACCTTTATTGGTTTCTTCTTTGATACACACCCTTGACTTAATACTTGCCTTGATTATGATGGAAAATACTAGTAAATTTTAGTTAGGAAATTAATGTAAAATGTGGGAAAGGAACTCAAGTTCCCCTGAATTAACACAGTTGAATGAAAATAAGGTAAAATTTAGATTTTGAGAAAAACAGTGGTGTTTAAAAGGCTCTGAAGTGTGCAGGGAGGCTGCTCCTTAGATACAAGACAGTGGTAATATCACATCCAAGATATGTACAGAAAATTACACTCTGAAAGCCACTACAAATTTGTGAATTTTATAACCAGCCTTTAATGTTGGAAGGCATTCACATGACTGCCAGCCTGAAAAGTGCATATTTAATATAATTTAAAAAAGCACATAGTATAAAACTAGAGAGTCACCTGGAATGTGGGAATTACAGACTCTGCATCCCGGGTTTCACAATTCTGATACTCCTTGCACTGGAATATCTGGTATATTGCTTGACCTCTTTACTTAGCGAAAAATTGATCAGCAACACTTCTTTTTAAGGGGATAGTCAAACGGTGACTGTTTGTTCTCAGGCATTATTAGCAGCAACGTGTAGAGATTTCTGTTGTATGAACTCGAGACTGAAACAAAACTGCACTTACCATTTTCTGTAACAGCATCATTTTCTTTGATTTAGTCCAGACATATTTATTGAACATCTCTTCCATTCCACACAAAACTTGAGAGATTGAAATGAATAGGGAATGGGTTACCTTTAGGGAATCCCATTGTGAAATAGGAAGATGAAAACACTTAACAAGGGAGGAGTCAAGATGGCGGAGAAGTAGCAAGCTGAGACTACTTCAGCTAGCCGGAGATCAGCTAGATAGCTTATCTAAAGATTGCAAACACCTGAAAATCCATCGGCAGATCGAAGAGAAGAAGAACAGCAATTCTGGAAACAGAAAAACAACCACTTTCTGAAAGGTAGGACCGGCGGAGAAGTGAATCCAAAGTGACGGGAAGATAGACCCCGGGGGGAGGGGCCGGCTCCCGGCAAGCAGCGGAGCAACCGTGCACAAAATCAGGACTTTTAAAAGTCTGTTCCGCTGAGGGACATGGCTCCAGAGGCTAAACCGGGGCGAAGCCCACGCGGGGTCAGCGTGGCCTCAGGTCCCGCAGGGTCACGGAAGGACCGGGGGTGTCTGAGTGTCGCAGAGCTTGCGGGTATTGGAACGGGAAAGCCGGCTACAGAGACAGAGGCGACAGTAAGCTCGCAGCTCGGTGTTACCTTGAACCGGTTGCAGGCTCGGTGAGCTCGGAGCGCGGCCGGAGGTCAGGCAGACGGGAGTAACTGCGCGCTGTTCTCTGAGGGCGCACTGAGGAGTGGGGCCCTGGGCTCTCGGCTCCTCCGGGCCGGAGACCAGGAGGCCGCCATTTGTATTCCCGTCCTCCAGAACTCTACGGAAAGCGCTCAGGTAACAAAAGCTCCTGAAAGCAAACCCGAGCGGATTACTCACCCCGGCCCCGGGTAAGGGCGGTGTAATTCCGCCTGGGGCAAAGACACTTGAGAATCACTACACCAGGCCCCTCCCCCAGAAGATCAACAAGAAATCCAGCCGAGACCAAGTTCACCTACCAAGGAGTGCGGTTTCAATACCAAGGAGAGCAGCAGAATTCCAGAGGAGGAGAAAGCCAAACACGGAACTCATGGCTTTTTTCCTGTGATTTTTTTTAGTCTTGCAGTTAATTTAATTTTTTCTTTTTCATTTTTTTTTTTTCTCGCCTTCGGGTAAAATTTTTTTTTTAACTGTTACCTTTTTCTTTTTTAACGATTTTTTACTAGTTTATCTAATATATATATTTTTTCTTTTTTACATTTTTCTTAGGTGTTTTCTTTTTTTTTCTTTTCTTTTTTTTTTTTTTTTTTTCTTTCTTCCTTTTTGAACCTCTTTTTATCCCCTTTCTCTCCACTCACGATTTTGGATCTCTTCTAATTTGGTTAAAGCATATTTTCCTGGGGTTGTTGCCACCCTTTTAGTATTTTACTTGCCCCTTCATTTACACTTATCTGGACAAAATGACAAGACATAAAAATTCAACACAAAAAAAAGAACAAGAGGCAGTACCGAAGGCTAGGGACCTAATCAATACAGACATCGGTAATATGTCAGATCTAGAGTTCAGAATGACAATTCTCAAGGTTCTAGCCGGGCTCGAAAAAGGCATGGAAGATATTAGAGAAACCCTCTCGAGAGATATAAAAGCCCTTTCTGGAGAAATAAAAGAACTAAAATCTAACCAAGGTGAAATCAAAAAAGCTATTAATGAGGTGCAATCAAAAATGGAGGCTCTCACTGCTAGGATAAATGAGGCAGAAGAAAGAATTAGTGATATAGAAGACCAAATGACAGAGAATAAAGAAGCTGAGCAAAAGAGGGACAAACAGCTACTGGACCACGAGGGGAGAATTCGAGAGATAAGTGACACCATAAGACGAAACAACATTAGAATAATTGGGATTCCAGAAGAAGAAGAAAATGAGAGGGGAGCAGAAGGTATACTGGAGAGAATTATTGGGGAGAATTTCCCCAATATGGCAAAGGGAACGAGCATCAAAATTCAGGAGGTTCAGAGAACGCCCCTCAAAATCAATAAGAATAGGCCCACACCCCGTCACCTAATAGTAAAATTTACAAGTCTCAATGACAAAGAGAAAATCCTGAAAGCAGCCCGGGAAAAGAAGTCTGTAACATACAATGGTAAAAATATTAGATTGGCAGCTGACTTATCCACAGAGACCTGGCAGGCCAGAAAGAGCTGGCATGATATTTTCAGAGCACTAAACGAGAAAAACATGCAGCCAAGAATACTATATCCAGCTAGGTTATCATTGAAAATAGAAGGAGAGATTAAAAGCTTCCAGGACAAACAACAACTGAAAGAATTTGCAAATACCAAACCAGCTCTACAGGAAATATTGAAAGGGGTCCTCTAAGCAAAGAGAGAGCCTACAAGTGGTAGATCAGAAAGGAACAGAGACCATATACAGTAACAGTCACCTTACAGGCAATACAATGGCACTAAATTCATATCTCTCAATACTTACCCTGAATGTGAATGGGCTAAATGCCCCTGTCAAAAGACACAGGGTATCAGAATGGATAAAAAAACAAAACCCATCTATATGTTGCCTCCAAGAAACACATTTTAAGCCCGAAGACACCTCCAGATTTAAAGTGAGGGGGTGGAAAAGAATTTACCATGCTAATGGACATCAGAAGAAAGCAGGAGTGGCAATCCTTATATCAGATCAATTAGATTTTAAGCCAAAGACTATAATAAGAGATGAGGAAGGACACTATATCATACTCAAAGGGTCTGTCCAACAAGAAGATTTAACAATTTTAAATATCTATGCCCCCAATGTGGGAGCAGCCAACTATATAAACCAATTAATAACAAAATCAAAGAAACACATCAACAATAATACAATAATAGTAGGGGACTTTAACACTCCCCTCACTGAAATAGACAGGTCATCCAAGCAAAAGATCAGCAAGGAAATAAAGGCCTTAAACGACACACTGGACCAGATGGACATCACAGATATATTCAGAGCATTTCATCCCAAAGCAACAGAATACACATTCTTCTCTAGTGCACATGGAACATTCTCCAGAATAGATCACATCCTCGGTCCTAAATCAGGACTCAACCGGTATCAAAAGATTGGGATCATTCCCTGCATATTTTCAGACCACAATGCTCTAAAGCTAGAACTCAACCACAAAAGGAAGTTTGGAAAGAACCCAAATACATGGAGACTAAACAGTATCCTTCTAAAGAATGAATGGGTCAACCGGGAAATTAAAGAAGAATTGAAAAAAATCATGGAAACAAATGATAATGAAAATACAACGGTTCAAAATCTGTGGGACACAACAAAGGCAGTCCTGAGAGGAAAATATATAGCGGTACAAGCCTTTCTCAAGAAACAAGAAAGGTCTCAGGTACACAACCTAACCCTATACCTAAAGGAGCTGGAGAAAGAACAAGAAAGAAACCCTAAGCCCAGCAGGAGAAGAGAAATCATAAAGATCAGAGCAGAAATCAATGAAATAGAAACCAAAAAAACAATAGAACAAATCAACGAAACTAGGAGCTGGTTCTTTGAAAGAATTAATAAAATTGATAAACCCCTGGCCCGACTTATCAAAAAGAAAAGAGAAAGGACCCAAATAAATAAAATCATGAATGAAAGAGGAGAGATCACAACTAACACCAAAGAAATACAAACTATTATAAGAACATACTATGAGCAACTCTACGGCAATAAATTTGACAATCTGGAAGAAATGGATGCATTCCTAGAAACATATAAACTACCACAACTGAACCAGGAAGAAATAGAAAGCCTGAACAGACCCATAACCAGTAAGGAGATTGAAACAGTCATTAAAAATCTCCAAACAAACAAAAGCCCAGGGCCAGACAGCTTCCCGGGGGAATTCTACCAAACATTTAAAGAAGAACTAATTCCTATTCTCCTGAAACTGTTCCAAAAAATAGAAATGGAAGGAAAACTTCCAAACTCATTTTATGAGGCCAGCATCACCTTGATCCCAAAACCAGACAAGGATCCCACCAAAAAAGAGAGCTATAGACCGATATCCTTGATGAACACAGATGCGAAAATACTCAACAAAATACTAGCCAATAGGATTCAACAGTACATTAAAAGGATTATTCACCACGACCAAGTGGGATTTATTCCAGGGCTGCAAGGTTGGTTCAACATCCGCAAATCAGTCAATGTGATACAACACATCAATAAAAGAAAGAACAAGAACCATATGATACTCTCAATAGATGCTGAAAAAGCATTTGACAAAGTACAACATCCCTTCCTGATCAAAACTCTTCAAAGTGTAGGGATAGAGGGCGCATACCTCAATATCATCAAAGCCATCTATGAAAAACCCACCGCAAATATCATTCTCAATGGAGAAAAACTGAAAGCTTTTCC
Source organism: Mustela lutreola (assembly GCF_030435805.1). NCBI lineage: Eukaryota > Metazoa > Chordata > Mammalia > Carnivora > Mustelidae > Mustela > Mustela lutreola. The sequence continues at coordinate 33,177,384 of NC_081297.1, read as the reverse complement.
ACTAAGGTCAGGAACACGGCAGGGATGTCCATTATCACCACTGCTATTCAACATCGTACTAGAGGTCCTAGCCTCAGCAATCAGACAACAAAAGGAAATTAAAGGCATCCAAATCGGCAAAGAAGAAGTCAAATTATCACTCTTCACAGATGATATGATACTATATGTGGAAAACCCAAAAGACTCCACTCCAAAACTGCTAGAACTTATACAGGAATTCAGTAAAGTGTCAGGATATAAAATCAATGCACAGAAATCAGTTGCATTTCTCTACACCAACAGCAAGACAGAAGAAAGAGATATTAAGGAGTCAATCCCATTTACAATTGCATCCAAAACCATAAGATACCTAGGAATAAACCTAACCAAAGAGACACAGAATCTATACTCAGAAAACTATAAAGTACTCATGAAAGAAATTGAGGAAGACACAAAGAAATGGAAAAATGTGCCATGCTCCTGGATTGGAAGAATAAATATTGTGAAAATGTCTATGCTACCTAAAGCAATCTACACATTTAATGCAATTCCTATCAAAGTACCATCCATCTTTTTCAAAGAAATGGAACAAATAATGCTAAAATTTATATGGAACCAGAAAAGACCTCGAATAGCCAAAGGGATATTGAAAAAGAAAGCCAACGTTGGTGGCATCACAATTCCGGACTTCAAGCTCTATTACAAAGCTGTCATCATCAAGACAGCATGGTACTGGCACAAAAACAGACACATAGATCAATGGAACAGAATAGAGAGCCCAGAAATAGACCCTCAAATCTATGGTCAACTAATCTTCGACAAAGCAGGAAAGAATGTCCAATGGAAAAAAGACAGCCTTTTCAATAAATGGTGCTGGGAAAATTGGACAGCCACATGCAGAAAAATGAAATTGGACCATTTCCTTACACCACACACAAAAATAGACTCAAAATGGATGAAGGACCTCAATGTACGAAAGGAATCCATCAAAATCCTTGAGGAGAACACGGGCAGCAACCTCTTCGACCTCTGCCGCAGCAACATCTTCCTAGGAACAACGCAAAAGGCAAGGGAAGCAAGGGAAAAAATGAACTACTGGGATTTCATCAAGATCAAAAGCTTTTGCACAGCAAAGGAAACAGTTAACAAAATCAAAAGACAACTGACAGAATGGGAGAAGATATTTGCAAACGACATATCAGATAAAGGACTAGTGTCCAGAATCTATAAAGAACTGAGCAAACTCAACACCCAAAGAACAAATAATCCAATCAAGAAATGGGCAGAGGACATGAACAGACATTTCTGTAAAGAAGACATCCAGATGGCCAACAGACACATGAAAAAGTGCTCCATATCACTCGGCATCAGGGAAATACAAATCAAAACCACAATGAGATATCACCTCACACCAGTCAGAATGGCTAAAATCAACAAGTCAGGAAATGACAGATGCTGGCGAGGATGCGGAGAAAGGGGAACCCTCCTACACTGTTGGTGGGAATGCAAGCTGGTGCAGCCACTCTGGAAAACAGCATGGAGGTTCCTCAAAATGTTGAAAATAGAACTGCCCTATGACCCAGCAATTGCACTATTGGGTATTTACCCTAAAGATACAAATGTAGTGATCCAAAGGGGCACATGCACCCGAATGTTTATAGCAGCAATGTCCACAATAGCCAAACTATGGAAAGAACCTAGATGTCCATCAACAGATGAATGGATCAAGAAGATGTGGTATATATACACAATGGAATACTATGCAGCCATCAAAAGAAATGAAATCTTGCCATTTGCAACAACATGGATGGAACTAGAGCGTATTATGCTTAGCGAAATAAGTCAAGCAGAGAAAGACAACTATCATATGATCTCCCTGATATGAGGAAGTGGTGATGCAACATGGAGGCTTAAGTGGGTAGAAGAAGAATAAATGAAACAAGATGGGATTGGGAGGGAGACAAACCATAAGTGACTCTTAATCTCACAAAACAAACTGAGGGTTGCCGGGGGGAGGGGGTTTGGGAGAAGGGGTTGGGATTATGGACATTGGGGAGGGCATGTGATTTGGTGAGTGCTGTGAAGTGTGTAAACCTGGTGATTCACAGACCTGTACCCCTGGGGATAAAAATATATGTTTATAAAAAATAAAAAAATTAAAAAAAAAAAAAGAAAACACTTAACAAAATTTTTTCCATTAAGACCATTTTCTGTAATTTGGTTGTGTCTTTTTCTCCTTGTATAAATTAAAATAATTGTGAGTACTATTATAGTAGGAAATATTTCATATATAGGTGGGGATATTCAGCTAGCATGAGTAGGGAGGCATGTTCTCGTCAGCCTACAGAGTAGAAATGCTTCCTTAAATCCCCATTGCAGTTCTGATTTTTCCCTCTCTGCCAGAAAATCAGCCTTCTCTTCAGGTTGTCTCCCTTCTACAGTTGTTAACACAACAGATCTCTCTGCCCCTCACACTGTCTTGGTGGAGGATTGGATTTGTTTTCTTTTTGCATTCCAGTACTTTTATAAAATACAATGTAGATTAATTACAAGGAAAAATTATCTTGTGTTTTGCTTGCTTCTGTTTCATCTGTGATTAGAGTTAACGGACATAAAAGAATTCTGTCAAATTGCTCAAGAGTTTCCAAAAAGCTTACTCTATTTCTGTACTTCCCTGGAGGCTGGGGTGACGCTTTCAACAGCACCATAGTATGTAACTCGTTGTTAAATAGTGTTGCCTTTAAAATTCCTGTGTTTGCATTATTTATCAGTGAGGTATTCTGGTATAGGCTAATGTTTGCTTCTGCAGTTTCTTTAATAATTGGTCTGTATGTGTTTTTAAAAACAATGCATACTTCTTAAAAAATAGTAAACTCCTAAGATTGTGGCTAAATTAAAAAATATGACCTTGAAAGTAAACCCTTGGTTAGGCTTGTGTGTGTCCTGAAGCGTTGAGTTTTGTGAGACTCTGGTATTTATAGTAATGAGTATTAATTGTGTTGCAGATATTTGTAATGTCCAGTACTCACTGGAAACCTAGTTCTTTTTTTTCGTGGGTATCTTACTTTCGTGATCTCTCCTCACACTCAGCCTCTGTTCAATTAGACCTGAGATAAAGTGAAGAAAAGATGCTCTTGATGCCTTTGGAAAGGACATAAGAGCACCTTTCCTCTCCTTCCTGGGACACAGGAGAGGTATTCCAGACAACTAACTCATTTTTCCCTGTGCATATTTTGTCCTGTATTTTTCAGAGTAAAAGGTGTATATTTGGGGGGAAAAGGTGGATATTTAAGACTTGATCACTTCATTTCTTTTTCACTGGAAGAAGAGAATGTTCCAGGAGATTGACAGATAGTGCTAGGAGGGCTCTTGTTTTGAAGTAGGAGCTGTGTTTTCATCCTATCCTGCTGTGGGTTTTGGCAAGGAATGAGTTAAGGAGACTTCTTTGAACCTGGTGCGTTTACTCACACCCTGCTGACTTGAAGATGTGTTGCTACACCCTGTTTTACTCCTGACAGACTACCTGTGGCCTGTTTAACTGGTGATGGTTGTTTTCATTTGGGGTGGTGGAGCTCCTTGCTGATCTCCCTGGTGAGCCCGGAACCAATGCTGCCATATGCAAAGCTTGTGTCTCCATTGAGGGTCACCTAAGTGGAACGATTCTGTCCTATATTGCCCACCTGTTTTCAATTAGTTACCCTTCCTAGAGAACGGAGCAAAACACAGATCATGTGTCTGGGTTTTGGCGACTATTTATTTGGGAATCCTTTTATTCTGTAGTTAGTTTTGGAATCTGAGTCACTGTGGATTTTGCCTTTCTAATGGATTGAGATGGCAGACAGATTGAAGAGGAAACCTGCAAAGAGGTACTACACTTTTTCTGGTACCTTTCGGAAGGATTCAGTGAAAGCGCTGAGGTTTTCAAGGTCTTCAAACCTCAAAAGAGCTACATCAGAAGTCAGCAAAAGGCAGGTTGGTACAGAAATTTCTGATCCCTTTATATCTCCTTTGAGGTTAAAATTAACATTCCTTGTGTTTGTTTCTTAATATTCTTTTGAAAAAGTTTCTTGATTTCTTTGAACATTGCTCTATAGCTACAAATCATATCGGTGTTTTCTGTGCCTTCAGTGCATTTGTAGATGTTTATTATTTGTGTGTATGTTTATTGATTTACCGTGTGGGTTTAAATTGCTTATCGTGTGTTACAACACAAGGTTGTGATGTTATCGGATGATTGATTACTAATATGAAATCTCCTACTAAACACTGTTCTGGGAGGACCCTCATGTTACCCAACATCTCACTGACTTTTATGCATAAACAAAATATTAGAATATAAGCAAATTAATATTTATACAAATTCATAGGAATATTATTCCAGAAGACTGTTTGGAATGAAACTTATTTTTCCTAAAAAATACTTTGAAGCTACTGAATGGAAATAGAAATGTTAGGAAGAGATTCTGGCTGTGTGCTTTCTTGATATGTTGTTTTACTGTTTATGTGCTGAATATATAACTTGTCCAAATAATGCTTAGCATGTCTTTTAAAAGTACTGTGTTAGAAATGGAAAGATTCCCTTCTTTAATGTTACTATGTTTGGAGCTATTTTTCAATTACCAAACTATAATAATTGAGAAGAATTAGACATAATCACACACCACACACAAAATACAATTTTTTTCCTTTATAATTTATTGTTGGACTAGAGCCATAGATTACATTCTCCAACCCCCCCAACCCCCATGGCCTTTTGGTGGAATGGTTCTTCTTGAGCTCAATTAAATAATATCCATGTCTCTACTGGTGAAAAATTGTTTTTTCAACATTACAGTTAAATGCTTCAGAACTAATTCCTTCTTTTATAGCTCAAAATCAGCCCAATATTTATCTGGGAAGTTTATGATTGGTTGTGTTTTAGAAAATCTCTCAGTGGTCTATAGAGATGGACATTGGAAATTATTTTGTATCATCCATTCTATACTTTGGTCCTCAGATTTCTTAATTTAAAGATTTGCTAAATCTTGAGTAGTTTAAGTTCTGTCTTTTCCCTTGCTTTTCCTTATTATTATGGTGAATACTGACTTGTTAGAAGCAGATCAAGCCCTGAGACATTCCAAATCTCTGCAATGTATTTCCTCCAGCAGAAATCACAACCATAATAGATGTTTGTTGGTTAAGAATTCTGAACAATCCTGAATCATTTCAGTATGGCATTGTTTATGTTCAGATCAATATAGTTTGAGTTAAGGACACAGAGTAAAGCCTGTTTTTAAGAAAGGAAACTTTCTATGTAGAGTATACAGAAACCAATACCAGCAAGGAATGAGGAAATGAAGGATACTAATTCAGTTGGCAGAATCCTTTCTCTTCCCTTTTGAAGAAGCTTCGAATTTAAAACTCTGCTTGAACTCAAGGGTGGGGGGCCTATGTGTTGGCATTTGATACTTGAGAATTTAAATATGAGTGCCTTGCATTGCCATTAAGGATTCTGTGGCATTGTTTATAGAAGTAGGGTGTAGTTCTCTGCCAAAATCCAATTTGTTTAATTAAATTCTGCTGAGCATTTCTAACTTCCTGTCCTAAACTACTTCTAATTACTTGTAGTTTCAGTGGTGGTGATAGTAGGCATGGTATTCTGCTCTTATAAACATGCTTTTTAAATGATTAACATCTGAGCTGTCTGGTGAAATGTGTTACTTTTTTCTTTTAAAGACGCAATGTGGTCTTTTGGAGGGGGCATGGGGACATTGGCAGTGTAGATAAAGAGCTCTGTTAGGCCTCCTGCACAAAGTTTCGGGGTCAATTTATGGATGAGAGTGTATAACACTAATGAAGATAAAGACGGGTTTTTTCCCCCCTCAAGCAAGATACATCCTCTCTTTAGAACATCATTTCTTTGCTGGATGCCAGTATGTGACATTTAAGCAACCGTATAATTTCAATTTTGTGTATCGCTTAGCTTGAGCAAAGGTTTCTGTGGAAATTATAAGCATCAAAATCATTGTTCTGTATATTTTGGGGGGGGGGAGGTGGGAGGTTACATTTAGAACAAGAGTATAATGATACCTCTGAGAGTTGTCGCGAAAATCGTGATCTTGTGTTAAATGGAAAAAGAAAAGTAAGAGAAGCTGAAGTGTTGTATATTGGACAGTTTGCTGGGCTCACAAGGCAAGGGGTTGAATTTCAAGCACGTATGATTGAAAAATCTGCCTCAGCCAAAGCAGAGGCTGGTTTTGAAGGAAATTGTTGAAATCCGTGCGTCAAGATGTGTGCATGACCCGTGTGTGTGGATTAGTTATTTACTTCACTACCAGTACAGAGGTTATTTACCTGTAGATCTGTATGTGCTGACTTCTAGATCTTGATCATATATAAAATTACAATCTAGATGTAGAAGTAGCAGAATGATGCATTCTGACAAAGATGCTTAATGGTGGGAAAACTAACTCAAAGTTAGATGATCTTTAAAAAACTCAAGAAGAAAGCTTAAGAGCTTTAAGTTAGATATACAGTTTACACTTTATTAAAAAGCCTTCCTTGGTCAGTAGAATACCCAGAACTATAAGGAATGCTGCCTTGATCTTCTAGGGCCTAAAGGTGATTATTTTGAACCCCTTGGTACTTCTGCACAAGTAAACAGCAAAGGAAATTGGGTGGGTTTTCTGTTAAACTTTCTAGAAATGGGGCACCTGGGTGGCTCAGTGGGTTAAAGCCTCTGCCTTTGGCTCAGGTCCTGGTCCCAGGGTCCTGGGATCAAGCCCCGCATCGTACTCTGTGCTCAGCAGGGAGCCTGCTTCCCCCTCTCTCTCTGCCTGCCTCTCTGCCTCTTTGCCTACTTGTGATCTCTCTGTCAAATAAACAAATAAAATCTTAAAAAAAAACTTTCTAGAAATGTGCACTGTCTAGTGTGTGTATGAGAAGATAACATACCAGTTTTCCATGTTAAGAGCCACCTGTGGAAAATTGACAGCTAATCGGAATCTAGCGCTGTACACAAAGTTGCATTTTTATGCTAGTTATTCTCTCCATTATAGATGTGCCCCATATTGTCCACGAGAAAATGCAGGTTTGTCTGGCGTAATACAACCCTGTTGATCATAAGACACTAATAAAACATCTGTTCTCAGTAAGTGCCAATAGGAAACTGCTTTAGAATATTTAATGAGTTAGGAATCTATAACAATTCTTTTTTATAAAGTGGTTACTATACAGGTGGTTGTTTTTCTTCTTAGAGTGACTTAGATTGCTAAATGGAAAGTAGAATGTGTATCTGTGGACAACTTTGAAGGGTGGTCTTTTTTTTTTTCCTCCCCTGCTTCCTTACCAGAATAGTTTCCTAATCATAGCTGTAAAGATAGTTTTGGCTCCTATTGTTACCCAGATGTAAAGGAGAAATGGGTTTTGTTTTTAATCGAGGTTGAGTTGACACACATTGTTACATTAGTTTCAGGTGTATGACGTGTAGTGGTTCAGCAACTCTGTTCTTTACGCTGTGCTCACCCCAGGTGTAGCTGCCACCTGTCCCTGCACCCCGCCATTGCACAGTCATCGACTGCATTCCCTCTGCTCTACCTCTCCTGTATGTGACTTCGTCTGTAACCAGAAGCCTGGATCTGCCCGTACCCCTAATCCATTTTGCTTATCACCCCCACCCCTCTGGAGGGAAATGTGTTCTTGGTACATTTTGGGACGTTGCTGTGTGGATATTAAAAGATTATCGAATTTGACCTATTATTACTCTTACTTTGTGAAGTTGTATATTCTTGCTTTTCTCACCTCAGTTAATACAATTCATATTTTCTAAGCTTAAATATAATTCATATTTTCAAGAGTAGCATGTAATTTTTAAAATATTAACTTTAACTTTACCCATGCAATTAGGTGCATATCATTGTACTCAAAATATTAGTTAAAAAAAATACAAACTTTAAGTATTTCCTACCCTACGATTATCCTAGGGCGGGTAAATTTTCTTTCCAAAAACACACTATCCCAGTTTGAGAGATTTCTGATTTGCATGGAAGCAGGCTCTCCTTAGTTATTCTTAGGGAAATGTTGTGTCGGCCACTAGGTGTTAATTGTAGTCCACAATTCTCCACTGACATTTCTTTAATTAAGAGGGTTTGTTCTGAAATGGCAGCCAAGTTAAAAGGAGGCTGGAGTAATCATGGATTTGAAAAGAGATGAATTCAGAGCATCTAAGACCTAAATATACAGGGAAGTGAAGTGCACGTCGGTGAAGTACACGTTGGTGATAAATTCTGTGATGGAATTTATTATCCTCATGGTATTTTTAGAAAAGACTGTTGAATACAGTTTTCTGGAAAGAATGAAGTGAAGTGAAGCTTTCTCTACAGCCCTTCCTTCAGATAGTAGGCTCGCTACATCCCCATATAACCAGGACAGGCTTTTGAATAAAGAACTTAGGTAGTTGGAGGATCAGTATATATTTTCTGAAAAGCAACAGTTGTTCCACAGGGAGCACACATAAAATGGGGTGGATACAGTGCAGTTGATCAGGGAGAGCGCATAACGTATATTCTAAACTAATGGATACATGACCACAGAGAGGACCTGTCTCTCTCAGATTGAAAAAAAGATGATTGTGTCTGCCACGTGGGAACATGTAGCTGCTCCGTGAGAGTGGGTGCTCAGCTGATGGTAAATTTTGTTTCCCATTCTGGGCTGGGAACTAAGTGTGCTGTAATTTTTGTTGATTTGTGCTTTAAAAACCTTCAGTTTTGTTCTTGATCATGAGGGTGGGTGAGAAAAATAAAAACGTTTGCATAAATAATAAGTGTAAGTGGTGAAAGGGAGAGCAAGAGCAGTTAACCTTGGGAACAAAAGCCATCTGTAGCTAATCTCAGGATTTCCACCCCCACCTCCATATGTCGATTTTAGAGTTGTATCTTTAAAACCGTAAAACATGTTTTTGAAGCTTATGACCCACTTCTCCTTCCCCTTAGGAATGCTGCTTCTGGATTCTAACTGCAGTCATAGCTCAGCGAACGCTGATCTTCCTAATGGTTGGAAGGATTGACATTACGGCTTAAAAAATCAATTCTCTTTGATTTGGAAATACATATAATCATATTTTGGCAGGGATTTTACCCTTTTCAATTTCTACTAACCCAAGTGTTTAAGTATATCTTGCAGCATTATATGGTAACATCAGCCTTTTGGTATTTCTACTTTTCTTGAATTTAATGTTCTTTAGGAGTTTGAAATACAATATTGTATGTCAGTTATAAAAAAAAGTTGAAAAAAAGAATCTCTGTCCCTGTAACACAAAGCATGACTTTATTAATAACAGTCATTCTTTGGTTATCTGGCTTTGGATAGCTTTTCAGTGTAATCTTTTGGTAGGATACATAAGTAGCTTTGTTGTAGAGTATATATTTTAGTTTTTCATAGTAGACTTTTATCTTCATTATAGGATATAAAGCCAATTTTTTTTAATTTTTAAGTTTTTATTAACATATAATATATTATTAGCCCCAGGGGTACAGGTCTGTGAATTGCCAGGTTTACACACTTGACAGCACTCACCATAGCACATACCCTCCCCAGTGTCCATAACCCAACCACCCTCTCCCTAGCCCCCTCACCCCGGAAAGCCAAATTTTAATAACTGGAATATGTTTTTTACCTATATTTTGAAGAGCATCTGAGGAACTTGGTACCTTGGATAAAATTTTTTTATTTTTTTATTTTTTTTTAAAGATTTTTATTTATTTATTTGACAGAGAGAGATCACAAGTAGGCAGAGAGGCAGGCAGAGAGAGAGAGGAGGAAGCAGGCTCCCTGCTGAGCAGAGAGCCTGATGTGGGACTCGATCCCAGGACCCCGAGATCATGACCTGAGCCGAAGGCAGCGGCTTAACCCACTGAGCCACCCAGGCGCCCTAAAATATTTTTTAAAATTCACTTTTTGATGCCGATGCTGTGACGATTCATCAAAATGTGGGAAAACAGGTCTCCTATCAAAGGTCCTGTTTCTTTTCAGTAGTTCTAAGCCAATTATTACGTTTTCCACCTGACCACGCATCGTTTTGTTAATAGTCAGAGGTATACCTCTCCTCCCCCTAACTCTGTCTCCCGTTTTCATCTGCTGGATTCACAGCTATGTCCCTGACACCTAGAACAGTTTCCCCAGGATGGAAGAAGCTCTCAGTATTTTTTGAAACTAATAGAAATGAGTTAATACAAAGTGTCTTTGCCTTGAGAAGGCCCTTTTGGGCAAATAGGATTTTTCTTCTTCTCTTGATTTCCATGAAAACGAAATATTCGTTTTTACATGTAAGTATAGCTTTACACAGAAGGGTTTATAAACAGTGGTCCCTTCTACCTGGATTTGAAGACATTTATATTGTTAGTCATAATAATGAAATCCTTTAAAGCTAGGTTTGGAGGAAGAGAATTTTGTCTTTTTCCTTTCTCTCAGCTCTAATAGGATTTTGAAGTGACTCAAATAAATGTGAACTGTGAGAGAGACTTTCTAGTTCACACCTTCCGTGGACTTAGTGGAGTGTGGGGGCCATAAAGTGTGACCTGGGCTGAGCACGTTGTGTTGGGTAGAGAGCGCTTATAGAATCCCACCGCAGACCTACGCTCACCAACTAGGAAGGATTCTGTGTAACAGGGTGGAACCTGAACTTTCTTGATCTGGCCAAGAAGTCTGGCTGAGCTGTGATTATCAAGCACAGTCTCAGAGCCCTTGCTGTTTGCGTTTGCAGTTGTGGCCGAGGACAGCTGTCCGTCGCTCAGCTGTTTCATTGCTTTTGATCTATGGGCAAGTGGCAATTACTCTTTCCACCTTGACTGCCGCAGGCTGCCTGGGGAAGATCTGTATCCCTCAACAGTCCGCCCAGGATGTGGAGGGATGAAGGAGAAAATGTGGCAGCATCAGTGTGCTGCTTTTCCTTCCTTCCTTGATTTTCAGAAAATCTCTGTTTCTCACTCCCCTTTTCCTTTGTTTCTTTCTTTTTTTTCTCACTCCCTTTTATGTGACCTGAGAACGTGAAAACAGCAGGTATTTTTTTTTCCTTCAGGCCCCACAAATGAGAACAGAGCTTATTATGATGTTTTTCTTTTAACAAAATCATCACAGTATAATGAGTATTTCCTATGGAATTTAAGACTCAACATGGGTACAGTAGTTGACATTACCATGCTGCTTCATTTATCAGGACCAAGTCCACGGGGCTGGGGATTGGGCTGTCAGTCTTTGGGTTTGTCTGGTTGGCTACACTGGAAAGGTGGGTACCCTCGGTTGGTCCCCTGACACCCATATATGAGTCCTTCAGTGTTTCCAAACCATCTACTGCGGATGTATCTCAAATAGAGCGAGGTACAGAATCTTCTTAAATCATGCATTTTTCGGTGCCAGAAAGTGTCAAATAAAACTCTTTTTATATAATGTTCCATGGCCCAGTGATGACTACAAGGACAACAAGGCAGCTTTAAATCACTGTGCTGCTTTTGAAGTAGCCGTAGTGAATGCCATCGCAGAGCAACACACCTTTGGTCTTCTCACCGCTGGCTTCCGGTGCCTTGGCTGTGGTAAATGTGTTTCCTGAAACTCTGGAGCAAAGTCACTCTTTCTTAGAAATGGAGTTCTTACTACTTTAACAGGAAGATTGTTCCTTCCAGCTTGCCTTGCCCTTGTTAATGTGTTCATTTTAATGTTTAGATTTTGTTCTTGGATTTCCAAACCAGTTTCTCAATCTGTATCAATAATCATATCAATAATCACTAGCTATTTATAATTAAGTTTAGGATGTTTCTGAGAGAGCTGGAATAGACAGTTGTTGACGGTGGAGAAGTTCGGTATCTAAATCAAAGTCTGGCTTCAAATTTGGTCCACACAAGATTTAAAACTTCCATTTTTAGTTTTTGGAGCCATCCGTTCCATGTTAACGTGTGTGTGCCTTGCCTCCCGGGGTCCTGCCTTGAAGGATAAGGGAAAGAGGAGCAAGCTCATAAGGAGATGCGCAAATGTTGCACCCTCTAGTGGACATTAGGGGGATAGACCTAGGAGTGGATTCAGTCCTGTTGAGTTATTCCTCGAGTGCCATCTAGAGTCTAACAGTAAGACTGAATTAACCTTTGAGCTTTGACAAAGAGCGGGGAAGAAAAGGAGTTTCTTAGATACTTTGTTTTGTATTGGGAATCTATAGTGATTGAAGTCAGTAGCCATTTCTTGCTACTTGATTAGCCATATGATTAGTAAATATTGCATGAATACACATATGAGGATTTAAAAATCATTAATGCTTCAGTAGTGTACCTTTCATACTTTAATTTTTTTTCTTTGAGGATTGGACTTTATCTAGAGATAATTTATGTGGTTTGTGAGAATTTCTTTTTTAGTATGATTATGCTCTAGTTTATTCGAATCACTGGACTTACTTTGATAAATGCTTTCTGGAATCTTCATTATTAATGACTTTCACAGATGATATTAAGTATAGGAAAATTTTCTGGATTTTCTTTCTATGGAAAGTTTTTTTTTTTCGGGGGGGGGGTAATTGTGGTTTTATTAGGGGCCTTTCTTGAAAGTTCCTCATTTTCTCTTTTGGACATTCTCTCTGTCTCTGTGTATATTTACATATCATACACATAAGCAAGTGTACAGTTCGTGAAGCAGTACTGTACTACCTGCGAATTGTGTGTCAGCCATTATAGAAGAGTAGGTCAGAGCATGCTTAAGAGCTCCGAAGTGAATAAGAAGAAGTCTTTCACACAGAAAGACTTGCTTCGAATGTATCTCTTCATGGTCTTGTTGGGACTGACAGACTTTAACACCCACTAATTTGGCTAAGAAAAAAGTTCTGATTGCATTTGTTATATATTGAAATAACTCAATATAGGGAAAGAATTCTTTTTGGAAAAAGGGAACATCAGAAGTTCTGTGGATAAAAAATGACAAAAGCTCTTTAAAATGTTCCATACACGGGGAACTTCTGAGGCAGGGGCGGCTCCCAAGCTGTGAGCTGATCCCCTGTGGTCAGTGTGTCTGTCTGTCGCGCCCAGATTTGCCCACATCCAGGTGTTTGCAGGTAGAGGAGCCTTTTGAGAAAGAGGAAAACTGCTTATGCAGAGAAGGGGGCCCCACAGTTCATTTCCTTCACTTTGAGAGGGGAGCGGAGAGGTCTGAGCACAAAGCAGCAACCTCATCCCCCTCTCAGGTGTGTCTCCAGTAACGTGTGGCAGGTGGCGCTGTGCCTGGCACTAGACTGCACGTTTTCGGTGCTGCCATGGTGAAAGCAACAGCATACGGCTCTACTTGGGGGCTCTGGATCTTGAAGCAGGACCTTGAGGACGCTCAGGCGTGCCTCTGTCTTTGACTGTACTGCTCCATGTTCAGGAACTTCATGCAATGCTAATTGCACAAAATGCTCCACCTTCCACTCTGAAGGGTGTATTTGAAGGGCAAAGCCTCTTGTCTCTGCTGCCTCCTTTCACCAACAGGAAAGCCCCTTCTTTGACGGAGAGGTGGAGCTGTCAGGCATCCCAGATGCTTTCATTCTCCATCACTGCACCTTGATGAAGGCCTGGGCATCACCATCCCTGCCCAGTTTTGGCGGGAGATGAAGAGCTAGATCATGTCTGTTGTCTTTTCTTTCCCCTTTATCCTGTGCAAAGATTATGCTTTATTATTATTTTTTAAGATTTTATTTATTCGTGGGGCGCCTGGGTGGCTTAGTGGGTTAAGCCGCTGCCTTCGGCTCAGGTCATGATCTCAGAGTCCTGGGATCGAGTCCCGCATCGGGCTCTCTGCTCAGCAGAGAGCCTGCTTTCCTTTCTCTCTCTGCCTGCCTCTCCATCTACTTGTGATTTCTCTCTGTCAAATAAATAAATAAAATCTTTAAAAAAAAAAAAAGATTTTATTTATTCGACACAGAGAGAGAAAGCACAAGCAGGGGGAGAGGCAGAGGGAGAGAGAGAAGCAGGCTCCCTGCAGAACAGGGGAATCCCGATGTGGGACTTGATCCCAGGACTCTAGGATCATGATCTGAGCCGAAGGCAGTGGCTTAACCAGCTGAGCCACCCAGGTGTCCCCAAAGATTATGCTTTAATAACTTTGTTTCTAAGCTCCAGAGCAAATAGCTTACCCCCTGTTTCTCTCCTCCTTCAGGCCACTCAAGTGTTTAAGCCAAGTCATTTTCCTTCCATCAAATGCTAGCAGTTTGGGGGAGAAAATACAGAACCTTAATCAAAGCTGTCAATAAAAGAGTTGACATTTGCACTGTATGAATGTCTCGAGTTGTCTTATTTGTACATTTGTTTTAGGATATTGGAAAGTGGTTTTATTTTGTCATAAACTGTTCCTTTATTAGTTATAAATGAATTAGCTTTGCCAGCATATTGGGTACAGAAATGCATCTTTTTGTCTCTTGTTTCTCAGGTAGAATAATTATAGCTTCAGTTAAGAAGCAGGTTTTTCACTTGAGATTCCCAGTGTCTTGAAGGGCTATGTCATGTAAAAAGATGAAAACGTCTTTGTTATACACAATCCTATTACCAGTTCAGTTAGTCATAATCATAGCCCTTTCTGCTACATGTAAATGGTGATTTTTGGCAGGTAATTTAATGTGTGAAAGAATATCTGTTGTCAGTTCAGTTTTAAAAGTTACATTTTTAAAATTGCTAGTTCATTAGATTAGCAGATTTCAGTTCCTCAATGCTGGTATCAGATAGAGGCCAATTGGGACACAATAACCACAGAAAATGGTTTGACAGTATTGTAATAGAACATACTACTTCTCTGTCAGGTTTTAAAAGAGGTTTCCAGTCTGGAAATAACTGGGCGTAGCTTGTCAGTTGAGTGACTTCTCTCTGTGCATTCTTGCTGAGCGCGAATCGCGCTCGTGCTTGGTGCTGACTGGCTTTGGTGTTGGCATTTTCAGCCAAGGTATGCCTAATGGTTGCTGAACCTGTGCTTCATCGCCCCAAGGCTCTCTGGCCATGTGTTCGTTGGTGTGCACTTGGGTCAGTGAGGGAGTGGTCAGTACACGTTCTTACCACACGCATCTTCATTTTGGCCAGTTTATGCATTTCAGCAGCTTTGTGTTTGGGGCCACTGTCCTTGGCCACGCCGGCCTGCCCTGCACAGCTCCATGGCAGCCTCCCCATAAGCCACTACGCAACGTGGCGTGCCTGTTCTAGATCTTCTCTTCTTTACCTGGAACAAACTCCATGCTTAAAATGTACTTTATGTTCTAAAATTTTGTTCTAAGTTTTTAAACTGTCCATGTTTAGGGAAGAATCACGTAGGCATTTATGTTGATATTATGTGTGTTTGGACCAAAGTTTTCTCCCTCTGACAAATCTTAATGAAAATCAAGGACTTTTAGAAATTAGTCTTAAAATTAAATTGAAAAGCATTTTTATAATTACAAAAATTTTCAGTACTGGAAGGAACCTCAGAAATCATTTTTGTCTGGCTTCCTCTTTCAATGGAAGGAACACAGGCCAGGTGGCAGGTGTTGATTTGCTTTTGGAGGCGGAGCCTTCTGTGGGGCCCAGGTCTCCTGGCTCCTCGCTCTTAATATCTGCCATTTAGGATCAGGTTCCTTAGGGTGTAGACCAAGCCAGTGCTTATGTGTGCTCTCATATTGCACTGATACTTTCTATTAAGATGGATTCTATGGATAAATTCTAATAATAAAGTAGTAGAAATTAAATAAATCTTTGAAAATAATATCATGTATCACTTTAGTGTTTATTCTGTGCCAGATACAATTATAAGTATTTGATGCATTTTAACAAACGGGACGGTAACCACTCTGTGAAGGGTTCTGGTGTTTTCTCCATTCCAGGGATGAGGGGATGAAGGCACCATGCTAAGATGCCAGCAGTAAGCTGTTAATTCTTCACCCAATCCTGCCCTGATGCTCTGCTCTGCTCCGGCATCATCTGCCTTACCAGTTGCTCCCTCTCGGTGGGCACGGGAAGGAAGGAGGGGGAGGTGGCACTTGTTTTTTTCTTGCTTGTTTGCTATTCCTGTCTGCATGGCCCAACTTTGGTCACTGAGTGCCAGCTGATTCAGGTTTTCAGCTTTTTTCCTGGCAGCCCCCATACCAGCTTCATCAGGCCTCTAGGAGCTCCAGCCTGAGCACCCCCAGTTCGACCTCCAGCACACCAGCTCTGCTCAGCCCCTCTGGGCGCCTAGGGGACTAGCATGGCCTGGCAAGTCCCCCTAAGGCAGCGCCCCAGCTCCATGAAATCCTTCCATTAACCTCCCCACTTCCCAGCTCCAGTGTAGCTGCCCTCAGAGGGCCAGGTAGTTGCCCAGGACCTCCCACCCCTACCCCAAGGTTCCAGGTCCCACCCACCCCAGTCTCCTCCTCTGTTTCTCTAGCTTTAAGGGTGTAGCTGCTTCCGGTAGTTCACCTGTTTACCTGATTCCTTATATTAAATTCTCTTATATTAAATTCCTTATATTAAAATCTTTGCCTCACTGGATCCTGACTGGTGTATATTAAATGATACTCAGGATTAAGCAAATTGGATAATAAAATATATTTTTTTAAGTTTATTCTAAGTAATACTCTAACTAGTATCTAGGTATTAATTAGTACTGGTACATATTTTTGGAAATTTACTAAAGGGTATAAAACCTAAACACTCTTTTAAAAAAAAAAATGGAATGATGCCACTTTCTTCATTGATCTCCAGAATTGCTAAATAAAGCTGAAAGTAGAAGGTAGCCATAGTATGTCAGTGAAATCTTGGGGCTTTGGGGGAAGATGCTGATCTAATTAGAATAATAGATACCAGTTGATTTTAATGAGGTGTAAGTGAACTTATTTGTTATTTTTCTCTGGACAAAAGCTCTTCTTGCACTCCATGAATTTCATGCTTCCTAAACCTTTCTCTCCCTGTCTCCTCACCCCTAAACGTAAGGAACCAGGAATATAGTGCTTAAAAGTGTGCAAGTTCTTGCTCTGGCCTTTCTTATTTGTGCTGTTGTCAAGGATCTAACAGACCTGGTCATTATTTGCAAAACTTCAGGGTCAAAGTTAGCATCAGCACGTAATTCCTTACGGAGTGAAATGTAGAAACGTGACAGCTTGGCTCTTCTCCCCCTTGGGCACCGTTCTGAATGTTTAATAAAAGGCTGTTTCCTCACAACATGTTTACACCCGGCTTGTATGCATGCCTTAGCTTGGTGCTTCTGCAGTTTTTACGTGGCATCTGTTCCCAAATCCAAGAGCGCTAACAAGGCCTTAATACAGATAGCAGCCAGGACAGCGGGGAGCTGCTCCTGTGGGTTTCTGACTACTCCTGCGGTCTGGAGTTATTATTCATAATGTAAATTCTCTCTCCGTTCCCAGCATGTACATAATTAATGGCAAAGAGTATCCAAGGAAGTTCAGCAGCCGCAAGTAGGTCACCATTACCAGATGTTTAATTATTGTCATTAGGAAGCGTTTGGAAATACCTGGTGAGCTTTCTAAAAGCATGACAATAAGCAAATCCCTTTGGATTTTGACGGATTGGTTCTTTTGTATTGAATGATGATTAAAGTGATTACAGGCACAGCACTAGTGCCTTCTCTCTGGAACATCTTTATCAAAAGGAGGTAATAATTATGCGACGCTCAATATGAAATACACGTCAGCTCCCTTTTCATTTGTTCCCTGATTTCCTTCAACTGTGCCAAATTTTAATTGATGTGCTTCAGTAGTATGAAAACTTGAGCATCTATAATTACATCTTTAGTAGCAATATTTAAATCTTTACTGACAATATATTTATCATTGAACAGTTCCCGGAATTAAGGTCAGTTATCTGGAACCTCAAGAAGATATTGGAAAGAAATGTCTTCCAGATGGTTTTTAAAAACAACAACAACAACAAGAAAACATTTTGGAGGTTAAAAATAAAATATATAAACAAACAAACAACAACAACAAAACAAAACCCACCACCAACAGACCCGCCCAAAAATACTTCTTGTGGCATATGAGGAGGCAGTGGTGGTAAATAAATCTGACAAAGGAGGGGAGTTTTAAGTTTTTATTTTTTCTTCAAGCTCAGATGTATAGGTCATGAAGATTTTTGATATTGTACTACTGTGTGGGAGAGCTATTTCCATGTCATCATTTCAAATGTTTGTTTTTGAGCTCTCATTGAAGATGACATGAAAAAATCTTTATGGTATTTGAATTCAGTTCTGAGGAGCATAGAGAATCTGTATCTAACTCTTTACTTCTTTCTCACACTGCTTCTCTTGTTAAACTTTGCCCATTCCTGTTTTTGTGGCTTAATAGAATTCAAAGTTTCTCTTAAGTGAACATTTTGGTTTTTAAAGCCAATTTCCTAGACTCCAGTTAACTTTACAACGGACCTGCTGGCTCCCCCTTGTGCCCACTCTCTGTATTGTCCTTCCCAGGGCTCTTTGTAAAACCCTACGTAATGCCAACCAAGTTCATTACTGTCTCTAAAAAGTGAGAATGGCCATATTCTCCAGAGTTTCATTCCCTTATTTGCTCTGCCTTCTGCTCTCTTTCGCAGGCTTTTTGATTATATCCTGCGTATGATCCCCTGCTCCACTGGGCCCTAGGTGATCAGGAGAAACACAGGCTAAGGACATGCCGTTGGCTTTCAGAGATAAAGCACATAAAGTCGTTGATGTGAACTGATATGTTAGAAAGGTTTATAGATAAACACTGTACAGTGTGAGAAAGTTAAGCAGGTGGCTCTAGAAGAGAAATTTATATAGAGTCTTCATGTCATGTACAATTCAAACTCCCGTTTTTAGGGATTTGGAATGGCTTGATAAGCTGAATTTACCTGTTCTTTTGAACAGTGTAACACAGGTAAGATTGCAGAGGGAGTACGCTAAGGCACACATAAATCCCTTGTTCATATAAGAGAATTGTCTGTTTTCTTAACAACAGGTTTGAATTGCAAATGTGCTCAGCAAATGCTGGGTGGAGTGCTGGGCTCAGAAAAAACATTTGTCATGTGCTCTTCTATTTTCATACCAGGAAAGAATACAGAGTAATTTTTAAGCACTTAATTTTATGGTTCTCACTAGAAGGCAGTTGGGGTGTAGATGGGGGAAATGGATACAGTCGTGAGCAATCAGGGACAGATTGTGATTTGACAAAGAAGAGGTCAGGGTCAGCAAATGTTTTGCACATCAGCCTGAAGGGAAGCAGAGATGTGGAAATGCGCATCATGTGTCCTTGTAACGGCAGAGTGTCTGCCTTAGAGACTAGCTCAGCACAAGTCGTCAAATGGAAGGTCTTGAAAGCTAGGCATCAGGGTAGAGTTTTGGAGTACTCTGTGTTGGGAAGGTGGATGGGAGAAGGAAATGGAGAAAGAAGAACTTAAATAGGCTTTGTGATTGCCCTTGGTTTGCGATTCGGTATGACTGAGCTGTTTAGGGTTCTCGTGCAACTGTGGAACTCCATTTTTGTTTTCCATCAGCAGAACATTGGCTTTTCTGTTGAGAGTCATGGATATTTTCCCACAGAGAGGCAAGCAGTCTGTCCTGGGTTCTGGAGCACAGTCTGGATTCAAGTGGCTTGATTTCAAATTCAGCCCAGCTCCTTATTGGCCGTGTGACCCTGGACAAGTTAATTAACTTTTCAGTGCATCTGCAGAATGGTGATAATAGTACCTGTATCAGAAGGGGGTTGTTGTGAAGGTGAAGGCAGTATGTGGTAGACAGTATCATTAGCTATCATTATTGTTAGCTATCATTATTGTCATTTGTTTGGATTTGCATATCCCTTCCCAGAAACCAGTGGGGGGGGGTTATCTTTACCATACTTCTTTGAACTTTTTTTTTTTTTTTTTTTTTACAATTTTATGGGCATCGAATGTGTTGTCCTTACATAATTCCTATTAGAGCCATGTAGTCACATTCATATTTTTATAAAGGTTGTCAGTTTTAATATTAGAGCAAGGGATAAAGACAAGGTGTGAATTGTTCTGTTAACTCATGCCTCTGTGTTAATGGGAAGCAATTTAGAAGAATTCTACCGTGATTGAGTGTACACAGGCACAAACGTCTCTCTACTCATCCTTCCGCCCTGGCATACCATACCACCCTGTCTCCAAGTGGTATGTCACAGAGAGCAGAATCTTCTTTCCCGAACCAGGCGCCCCTGGGGACGCACACAGCGAGTGCTGCTATTCCAGGGTCCTCTGTCAGGGATTGCCAAGGCCAGAAATTCAGAAATTGTGTGTTTTTATATAGAGGTTGTTGATCGGAGTGTTTTCCTGTGTCCTTCCAAACTTAGGTTTGCTGTCTCATGCTACACATGCTGTTTTTATGTTCCTTGGTGGAAGCCTTTTTGCCCCCAGGGGGAGGAAAGTTTGTGGAAATGGGAGAAAATGAAAAGATATGATTTTTCAGGTCTTAAACACGATGAACATATCTCTGGGGGGGGGTGCTGAGGAGAAGCTGGTAGGGAATGGGTAAAGGAAACGGCCAGTGGGGTCCATCTGTGCTGACTAGGGGCCACAAGTGGAACCAGAAAATGAGGCTTTTTTTTTGCTTAAGTGGTTCTACATCCAAGTGTTGTCTCCTTTTTAATGCTTGACCATAATTTGTTTCCTCCTAAGAATGAAGCCCTTGTAACTTAGCCTCAAATAAAATTTTTCTGATTATTAGTCTTTATATAAGATCCTCGAAGTTCTCTTCCTTAAAAGTGATTTTGGTTAACAGAGTTTTTTCCCTCTTAAATGTGTGTGTGTGTGTGTGTGTGTGTGTGTGTGTGTGTGTTGCCACGTACTGCCCAGCTTCAGAGCTGTACAGTTTATCACTGAAATGAGCACTTCTGTTTTAATGCTACCCCAGCTCTTCATTCCATTTGCTTTACTTAGCAGCTTTTTATTTGTAATGTACATCTGTATAACAAGCTAGAGGCAACCCACTTACACGCTGGTTACTTTGTATTTAAGCTCCTTGTTACCACTGAAGAATTTGCCCAGTTGAGGGGCATCAGTTGCAGTAAGCCTTGCATGCCAGTATATCTCATTCTCTAGGGTTTATGTCGGTCTTTTCCAGGCGGGATCTTCTGGTAAAGCCACAGGCTCGGCGAGGTCTGTGTGCCAGGCAGTGAGACAATCCGTCCTGCGCATGACCCGTAGCTCAGTCCATGTGCTGTTCTTAGGCCAGCTTGTCCTCTAGCTTCTTCTGTTTTTGTACTTTTGTCTATAACTTGAAGGATTTGTGCCATTTTGGAATCTTCCTTTTCCTATCATATCTTCACTTCTGGCCTTAACATCCGTATGGTTATTCAGCAGAATGTTTTAAACTGGGTGCGTTCTCTGTTCTCTGGAATCTGGTGCTTGTTTTCGGGGGAAAAGCGAAGAGAGATCTCTTCCTCATGTCCCCTAAGGATTTAGGGCAGGAAGAGGCATGAAAGCTTTTCAGGCCAACATCTCGTTCTTGTCAGCCATCAGCCAACATCACAGGTGCTGATATGCTCCCTGATGGCCAGCAGCAGGCTGGCAAAGTGGCGTGGATGTCCTGAAATCATGCACGTGTCCGCACAACTCACTGCCAGCCAGCCTGCTTGGGAACTCAGTGAGAACCGGGAGGAGGAAAAGCTGCTGGCATGGGCCAGGCACATAGACCATGGGGATTGTCTGTTAAGCAAGAATGGATACCGTGTCTGCTTCGTGGAACTTGCCTCTACTTTGGGCCAGCCATTAATCAAGTGATTACACTTTGAAGTATAAAATTGGCCAGGAGTAAGATGGTGTGTGCTAAAAATCTCAGTTGTGCCCAGGAGATAAGCAACTGGTCAGTCCACTGTGTTCTGCCCCCACCCCCCAACCAGTAATCTTGGTTTTCCAGAACAAAAAGGGGCTAAAATAATTAGTACAGATTTTCTAAGATCCACATCTCTTACAAGCATACGGTATTAAAATTGCTCACCAAAGTCAACCTCCACGACTTCACCGTGAGTGACCCCACAACAGTGTTTATAGTCTTAGTCACGGACCATCATTTGGCTCTAGAAGATACGGCTGTTGGTGTCCTCATTTCACATGTGCCTGGCAGAAGGGTAATCTCAGTGTCATGCCGGCCTCAGAATTGGAGAGTTATATCTAGGCGTTGTGGAAAGGACACGTGCCGAAGAAGGGCTTATTATTGTGTCCGCTATATGGACAGGTTCTCCGGGGTGCCTTGGACGCTGTCCCTGAGGAGAGCTCGAGGCTCAGGCAGAATGGAGTCTCGGTCGGCATGTGTCCCCTCCTTGGGGAGCGCCTTGGCGTCCACCTTCCCTGATCCCTGGTGTAAGCCGTCCTGCCTTTGTGTGCAGCCTGCTGCTCTCTGGGTAGTTCCTTGTGTGTGGGTGGTAGAACCGTATTTGTGAGAGGATTTTCTCTGATGTTCCCTTTTACAAAGACGATCCAGGGATTGTTACGCTCAGGATGTAAAGAAAAGATTTTGATTTTGGGAGAAAGTATGTGTTGCTCTCTGCTTGGACCGACAAAGTAATACATGGGAAGTCTTGGACTATATTGATTCTTGAGCTTTGGAGCAAAAACCTCATTCTTGTGCAAGTTATGCCAGGGGCGTGTTATCTGTATTCCATGGCTCTTTGCACACTGATAGACACAATTACTCACACACTCGGGGGTAGGACTGAGCCTACCTAGCCACTGTAAGGTTGAATCGATCCAAGGTGTGATCAAGTGTGCTAATTTTTACCCTTTTTATTTTTCACTTGTGTTGCTTTGTGCTTTCTGACCTGAGTGCTTGTGACTCCTACGTTAATCGGTGCATTGACTGTGGAGACAATTTCCAGCAGCCCACCCTAGAGACTCTTCGTGTTTGCTAGCCTTTCTCTGATAATTAAGCGACTAAAAAAAAAAAAAAAAATCCATTTCATCTCTAGGGTTCCTCCTCTGCCCAGATGCCCAGCCCCACTGCACTTGACTTCATCAGCCACAAGACACTTTTGGTCTTCTGGGCTTCAGAACTCATGTACAGTCACAAATGCTCACGTGATGCCTTTGTATGCTATGTGTGCAGTTCTCTGTCAGGTGTGACTGTTGGGGACTATTAATCCTGATGTTCAGGGAGCGGCTGAACGCCATCCACTTAATGTTTGGCACAGAGAGCTCCATGGCCATATTTAAAAATGGTGCTCCTAGTTGCCTGTTCTGGGGTGTCCGTGAGTGCAGTGATTTTATTCTGACCACTTCCCAAAGGGCAGAGGGACTCTTCGTCCATCTAGAAGTGGCCAGCAGCCGTCTGAGAGAGCTGGGCCGCTTGAAGGGTATCACTTGGAGGAGCAAGTGATTTCTCAGCTTTCCTATTCTTTCTTACATCTTGCAGCGTCACACCATGTTCTCGGTCCTATCAAAGACCCCTCGCGGCGTCACCGACATGAAAAGAGGAGCATTCACAACAGCTCTTGGCATTTGTTTTAAGATGAAATACATCAATATTAAAAATACACTATAAAACATTCATGAATGTTTTTGGAGCTCCTTTTATGAATTTCTTTGAAGCTGACTTAACATGGTTGCATTTATTACAGTTGCTCTGCGGTTCAACTTGCCTTTATAGGTTTTTAATCTCGGGTTCACATGTGCGTTTTAAGATGATAGAGCGTTACACACGGTTGTGGTCTGTTTATGAAATTCAGATCCAGCCCTCAGACGCATGTGCACGCCACATGGCAACACGAGGAGGAAGACCGTGTTTCTCTTCATGAACAAGTATATTCGTGAGTATTTGAGATGGGATTTGCACATTTGGTTCTGTCTGGAATTGGTATGTCTCTGCACGCACAGGGGGAATGACGGAGCACCAGCAGGCTCGTCGCACTGTCCTCTGCCCCTCATCACCTAGGCTTCCCTCTGAGACCCTGCAGCCCTGCGTCCACGCTTCACCCCTGCCTGCCAGGTTCAGGATGTACTGAGCTAGGGGTCCCAGTGTGGTGCTCACTTCGATCGAAAATTCAATCGAATTTTCCCCAAAGCTGACGCGTCCTCTGAATTCTCTCAGAGGTGTTAGCAAAAACCTCTCCTCTGGATTGGAAGACAAGCAGGTCAGCTGTGCGATGCTGAAGAATGACAATGGCATAAATGCTACTCCTCCATCTGGGATGCTGACTGTGTCCAGAGAAGAGGACTTTTCAGATCTTTCGGGTTTCCTGTCAGGCATAGATCTGTTCCTGTAAGCTTGAAGAGAGCTCTGTAGAGGGTCTGTGTTTCCTGCCCGGTACTGTTTACGTACAGAGCACACGGTGGTGTGCAGCTCGTGGACGGCAGTGGGTCGGAGTGCTGTCCTCATGAGAGCTGTGCCCGCGGATGCTTCGGAGCGGCCGGATCTCCCTCCATCCCGTCTTCCTGTGCCGCTGTAGCTTGAGCCCTTCAGGGCGCTGTTCCGAGGCTGGCCACCGCGGGGGGCTCAGGCAGACCCCTGCCCGCACGAGGGGCGCTGGGGCCCCTTGCTCACCCTCCGACGTGGACGGTGGGACGGTGTTCACGGGAAGGGACGAGTAATGGATTGCTCGAGCCGTGATTTGGGTTGGGTGCAGCCCACCCAGGCTTCCGCGCACACAAAGCTCTCTTTCCCAAGAGCAACTTAGGCTCCCGTCCTTTCTCGTACAAGGTGTGTGATAGCAGACAAGGAGAGAGTAATTAAATACAGTTCTTTACTCAAATAAAATAAAAGCAGATACTTTCACATTTCCACAAAACAGACACCTAAGTGGGCGGTGTATGGCCCTGGTGTCGAAGGGGACCATGACCATGACAAGTGTGTGGAGATTTGGAGAGGGGGACAGCAATGACCTATAAGAACATGTGATTATGAAATCAGAGATGGTGCATGGGCAATGTTCTCATCTCAGTGGTGACCAGAAGGTGCTCATGTGAAGAATATTCCACGGTAGACATAACGTCCTAGCAGGACTCCCCTCTCAGATTACTAGTGGTTGATGATCGAACTTTGTTCTATTGCCAAGTTACTGTTGTGCTCTCTGAGGTATGGAGTCATATTAATGACCATTTTCAATGGGAAATAACACTTTATAACACTGCTGTCATTTAAACACATTAAAATATGTTGTAATGCAGAGCACCATAGGGGAGAGAGATGAAAACTTTAATTTGAAAGGCAGTTGGGAAATTATTTGGACAGCAGAGAAGGCATTAGGGCAAAATTTCAATAAAAAAGTACATTTAAAAAAAAACCTATTCATGAAGGAAGATAGTCTGTTGTTCCTGTACCTGGATTTACTTCTGATTACCAAAAAAGAAGAAGTTTGGCTTATGATAGGCACTCATCTGTCACTAATCTAAAAACAAAAATGGAAAGTTTTTGATGATAGTTTTGGGAAAAGCATGATTTATTTTTGACTATAAATATTTAGATATTATAACCATATTCTTGCCTCTTTCATAAAAACTTTTATTTTTGTTTTGCACTGTTACTGTGTTTTGGGATTAGTTATACTTAGTCACTATATTGTATACTTTTATGAGGGTTTGATTCTATCCGAGTGATTCTCCAGAAAGCTAATCCATTAATTCCTTTCCATTTTAGGTTTTAGCCTCTAGTTTTATTCTTAGTAGCAAAATGGTTTATGACAAATAACAGCATCAGAACAGGTCAGATGTAAATAATGCATTTTTATAGTTTGCTCTAAAAATCTGTCATTTGGTAACCTCCATTTGCATTTCTATGTTTTTTTTTTTTCCCTTTTCCATTTCTTAGGAAAGTTTTATTCATCCATTGATGCAATATTTACAGGGTTTGGAGGGTTCAGCCTGTGCTCAGTGCAGAGAGGGGCAGCTGCCACGCCTGCCAGCTGTCCCCACCCCCGTCACTGTGTACAGATAAGGGGACTGTTTGGATCACCTTCAAAGCCATCTGGCAGAGGCCATGGGGCTGTGTGTGTAGCCTGAGCTCTAGAGGCAGTGTTGGGCCTGTTGTCCCTTGGCACTAGGCCCTCTGGGAACAGGAGGACTCTAACTGGTTGTCTTGGTCCTGCTGTTCCCCATCCCCCTGCCAGTCCCTCGCAGGGGCTGAGGAAGCTGGCTGTCGGGGCGAGCTGAGTGGTGCCAGGTTCCTGTGAGCAGTTCTGCCTCTGCTTTCATGGCATGGTAACACGGAGGGACTGGACAGAGGCTCCTCAGCTCCAGAGACAGAGACCAGGAGCCCGACGCAGGCCTGTTGTCAGGGCCACGATTTCTACTTTCTAAACGCTGGCTTTCTTCATGTCCTACTGAAAACACATGCCCACAAAAAATTCTTAGTTGCTTTTAGTGGCAGCACTGAGTCTGGAATCCTGTTGTTTTGCTTTTTCATTTAATGCCATTTTCTTTAAACTGCATTCCCTTGCTGGTCCGATCCTAACAGATGTCCCTCTTAGAAAATTAGGTGACTATCCCAGTACTGCAAGGAAATGTATTTTATTGTACTCATTTAAAATGTGTATTTTTACTCTCACTCCGCAAACAGATTTCTTAAAATTCATAAACTGTGGAAGAACTAGAATTCCAGTTTCCTTGTCATGGAGCAAGAGCTCTGAGGCCGAATGAATGCCTCCTGCCCAACACATGCAAAGACTGCGTGGTTATTTCTGTCCCCCCGAAGCAACGTTCTCCAGAAACTGGGGTCGCACAGTCAAAAGGTGCATCTTTTTATCCTTATTCTATTGATTTGTTGTTGAAACGAGCTGCCAGGAGGAATTCCGGGATTCTGTGGGCACCAGGCATGTGTGAAGCAGACTGGGTGCCTGGACCCTTGAAGACGACGCCCTTCTTCAGCTGCCATGCCAGTGGCCATGACAGCCCAGCAACCTGCATTCATGTCCCCGCAGTCAGCTGTCGTAGTGCAGAACTGGGCCCTCAGGACTCAGCCGCTGCCTGTCTGAAGCAGTTTTGAAAATAGGAAGCTTGGAAAGCTCCCGCGGAGCAGGGTAAAGTCTTCATGTCCTTTGGGTCTCCCTGCGAGTCTTACCGGCGTCCGGCTGCAGGGCATCCGTCTCTGCTGGGCTGACGTCTGAGCTGCGAGCCTGGGTGGCTGTTGGCTCGCACTTGGAAAGCCCCCAGAGGCACAGAGAAATGGTTTTGAATTTTGTTTGTCTCAGAATTCCATATCCAGTCACCGTGGACAGCTTTGTGGTGTTCGCAGCCTAAAAAGGTATGCAAAGAGTAAATCGAATAAAAACCTGAACCACACACCCAGCACCTACGTATCTTGTCCTCACGGTGTCTTAAGCCTTTTCTGTGTTTCATCATTCCGTTTGACATCTGCCTGAGAAATGATGTTTTTTAAAAATACAGAACCCTGAATTTAGGGGCTTGTAGTGCTGCTGTATTTATGAACGTTGAAGCACAAACTAACAGAATCGGGGAGGGCCTTTTTGCCTGTTTACTTTTATTTCACTTAGTGGTGGACACTTACAGATTTAGACTCTGTAAAACTGTCAGGTGCCTAGACTGTCTTATTCACTCACTGTACAGATGTCCCTTGACCTCTTTTTTCCCAGCTTTATTGAGATATAATGGATGTTTAGCACTGTGTAAGTTTAAGGTGCAGAGCCTGATGATCTGATACATTGTGTATTGTGTAATGATTATACTAACCGCAGTAGCATATCTGTCACCCTACAGAGTGACATGTTGTGTGTGTGTTTGATGAGAACATTTAAAATCCGCTCACCGAACTACTTTCGGGGATACACAGTGGCATTGCTAACTGTAGTCAGCATGCTGTACGTGAGATCCCCAGCACTTACTCGTCTTATAATGGGGAGTTTGTACCCTTTAACCATCTTCACTCATTTCCTCTCTCCCTAGCTTCTGACAACCACCAGTCAGCTCTCTGTTTTAGAGTTTTGCTATTTTAGATTCCCACATATAGGTGAGATCCTACAGTATGCGACTTTCTCTGACTTAACTTCATTTATAATGCCTTCAAGGTTTACCCATTTTTTTTTTAAGGGGCAGGATTTCCTTTCACATGGTTGACCAATACTTCATGGCACATATACACACTGTTTTCTTTCTTCATTCATCCATTAATGGACACTCAGGTTGTTTCCGTGTCTTGGCTCTCGTGAATAATGCCGCAGTGAACAGGGGAGTGCAGGAATCCTTCTGAGATAGTAACATCATTTCCTGTGGATCTATGTCCAAGAAAGGAATTACTGCGTTGTATGGTAGTTCTGTTTTTAATTTTTTGAGAAACCTCCATACTGTTTTCCATAATAACTGCGCCAATTGACATTACCGCCAGTAGGACACTTTCTCCTCATTCTTACCAGCATTTGTTACCGCTTGTCCCTTTGTTGATGGCCATGCTAACAGGCATGAAGTGATACCACACTGTGGTTTTAATTTGCATTTTCCTGATGGTTATTGATATTGAGTGCCTTTTCATATACCGGTTGACTGTATATCTTCTTTGGAAAAATGTCTGTTCAGGCATTGTTTTATGTCATATGAATTCCTTTATATGTTTGATATTAATCCCTTGTCATATGTATGGTTTGCAAATATTTTTTCCCATTCTGTACATTGTTTTCCTTTTACTGATTGTTTCTTTTGCTGTGCAGTAGATTTTTAGTTTGATGTAGTCCCACTTGTTGATATTTTATTTTGTTGCTTGTACTTATATATTATGCCCAAAAGATCATCACCAAGACCAGTATCAAGGAGCTCTTTTCTTGTGTTTTCTTCTAGGGGGTTAATGATTTCAGGCCTTAACATTTAAGTCTTAAACCTCCTACAAGTTAATTTTTGTGAATGGTATAAGAGAGGGGTCCAGTTTCATTCTTTTGCATTGAATATCCAGATTTCCCAGCATGATCTATTAAAGAACCTGTCCTTACCCCTTGACTGTTCATGGCTCCCTTGTCAGATGTTAGTTGACTGTGTATGTGCGGGTTTGTTTCTGGGCTCTCAATTTTATTTCATTGTTTTATGTGTCTGTTTTTATTCTGGTGCCATAATGTTTTGCTTACTATGGTTTTGTAGTATAGTTTGAAATTGGGATGTGTGATGCCTCTAGCTTTTCTCAAGATTGCTTTGGCTATTTGGGATTTTTTGTGGTTCCATATGAATTTTAGGATTGTTTTTTCCTGTTTCTGTGAAAAGTGCCATTGGAATTTTGGTAGAGATCGCACTGAATCTATAGGTGGGTTTTGTTTTGTTTTGTTTTTTAAAGATTTTATTTAGAGATTGCACTGAGTCTATAGGTGGGTTTTTAAAAAAAAATATTTTATTTATTTATTTGACAGACAGAAATCACAAGTAGGCAGAGAGGCAGGCAGAGAGGAAGCAGGCTCCCTGCTGAGCAGAGAGCCTGATGCGGGGCTCGATCTCAGGACCCTGAGATCATGACCTGAGCCAAAGGCAGAGCCTAAACCCACTGAGCCACCCAGGTGCCCCTGTATGTTGATTTTATATTCTGCAACTTTACTAGATTTGTTTATTCTGCTTATTTGAGTGGAGTCGTTAGGGTTTTCTATAGAAAAATCATGCTATTTTCAAAAGAGACAGTTTTATTTTTTCTTTTCCAATTTGGATGCTTTTTATTTCTTTTTCTTGACTGGTTGCTTTGAGCTCTTTCTATATATGAACTTGGATCAGGGAGGGGGCTACGACTAGGCAGATACCAGTGTGAAGGACGCATGTGGTATCTGCCACAATCGTGTTCCCACCTGGACTGTTGCAGAGCTGAATCTTGCTGTTCTGGAGCTGAAGGCCTGCCATTAGGGCAGGTAAAGGCCTACTTGGCTTCATCCTGGGAGAGATGATTGGGGAAGCCGTCCATGCCATGGCTGCTTTTCAACCAAAGATAAATGGACAGGAGTCACCAGGTAGAAGGATTAAGGAAGGGAGACCTGGGAAGGGGAGATGAGCGTGGGAAGGTGAGGAGTCTGTCCTTCTGGGGGTGCAAAGGACCCCTCAGAGTTGGAGGCAGTGGAGAGGGCTCAGTGGGAGGTAATGAGGGTGGTGGGCCCATCCGTCCACTCAGCAGGCTTCCAGGTTTGGCAAAAAAGGCAAGGTTCTGTGCTTGTGGTCTTCATGTTGTGGAGGCTGGCAGTGGACAGTTAATAGTAATAAAGTATGTCCGGAGGGCGTAAGTGCTGTTAGTGTGAGAAAATGGGTTGGGACCAAGTGACCCAGGGTGTGGAGTGCTGTTTTACATAGTCCTTTTTCCCCCCTTCTCTGATGGGGCAACATTGCAACAAAGCCCTTTCTAAGCATATTAAGGTTTCTGGATCAATTTTAAGAGTGGGGAAGTTATTGAGCGGGGAATAAGCAGATGAGTGTTCTAAAAAGGCAGTTTGGCTCCACTGTGGGTCACGAAGCCGGTTTAGAGCTTTTAGAGTCTAGGGGAGAGAAGAAGGTGGCTCTGTCCAGAATGGAGAGGGGAGGGCGTACAGATTTGAGCAGGACTGTGTTTAGGAGATAGGTTGACATGTTGATGCATGTAGTGAACAGCTTACTGTGTGGTGTGGGCGAGTAGGGTGACAGGGTTTCTGGCAAGTGCAGCAGAGAAGGGGACCAAGTTTGGGCAGGAGCGGGGTGATCATTGGGGAAATTTCAGATACCTCGAGTGGATCTGGAGTGTGGCACTGAAATTGGGGTATTGTGCAAGCCTCCAGCATTAAGGCCAGTGAGGAGGAAGGATGGGGGGTGGGAAATGAGCCACGGCTGTGGAGCAGAACCTGGGACCCCACGGCTGTCTCTGGGGGCAGGGATTGAGGCCTGTGGACAACTGGATGCACAGGCTGGGGCGGGGGAGGGTTCCCAGTGAGCAGAGGGGAGGAACCTGAGATCCCAGGAGTGGGGCGGGTGGTGAAGGGCTGCTCGGGCTGTGGCTGCGGATCCCGGATCCCGGGAGAGGTTCTTTAGGGAGGGGTCAGAAAGCAAAAGGACATTTTTCGGAAGAATGGTGACAACTGTGCACGCAAATGGGGTGGTCGGACCGATCGGTGGAGGAAAGGTAGAGGATACCCAAATGGCAAAAGGTAAGGCAACGTGCAAGGTGTAGAGGAGTCAGGAGGGCCTGGGCCTGCGTGGGGGCTGGGGTGGGGTGGGGGGAGGGGCCTCAGCACAGGGGGCCTGGTCCTTCGCCACCCCCTACCCCCTAGCTGACCTTTCCTATTTGTATGGGCTATCACTTAATCCTTTTTGAGGCTCCGTGGAAAAGGTGTGTGTACACTGGACAGCTCGAACTGTTGTTCTTGGAGACATCCACTCCGCTGCAGCTGGTTGGTGGGGCCTCTTTCCCTTGAAGCACTCCAGGGGTACATCTCCCTCCTCTGCCTTCTTGACACACCATGTACATACAGTTAGTGTTATGTTGCTGAATATTGCCGTTAGCAGGCACCTGCTGAGCTGATCTCACCAGGCACCTACTACCAGCTGGTGAATTATTGCTGCATTGCACAGACGAGGGGTGGGCTTAGAGGTGAAGAACTGCGTCCTGGTTTGCTCAGGGCTCCTCATG
This sequence comes from Mustela lutreola, assembly GCF_030435805.1. Lineage (NCBI taxonomy): Eukaryota > Metazoa > Chordata > Mammalia > Carnivora > Mustelidae > Mustela > Mustela lutreola. Next base: position 33,145,938 of record NC_081297.1, on the reverse strand, counting down.
GCCACGCACCCATTGGCTTGTGAGACCCCGGGGCCATTGGGAGCATGAAGGGGGGGCTGTAGCCGGGAGTGGGGAGAGGGCAGGGTCCTGGACTGAATAGCCCTATTGGTGCTTCCTTCTTTCTTTACATTGTATGTGCTGTGTCTCCAGGATGTGTCCCTCGAGGATGGCCCAGAGCCCAGGAGACTTGGATGTAGTACACAATCCAGTAAATTTTTTTTAATAAAGATTTTATTTATTTATTGGACAGAGATCACAAGTAGGCAGAGAGGCAGGCAGAGAGAGAGAGAAAAGCAGGCTCCCTGCTTAGCATAGAGTCCAATGCCGGGCTTGATCCCAGGACCCTGGGATCATGACCTGAGCTGAAGGCAGACTTTAAATCACTGAGCCACCCAGGGGCCCCGTCAGTAACTGTTAAGTGAAAGATTTCAGTTAAGTGACAGATTGGACTAAATCACAGAACTCAGAACTCAGATTTTCCTAGGTTCCACCTCTGCAGAAGGTAGTGTGGGTAGGACCATGTCTTCTTGCTTAGAAGCAAAGATAGGCCCAAACCAACCCCTTAGGCTTTCCAGGATTTCCTCTGATTCTCAGAGTGCTGGCAGGTGCCTGCAGGAAGACCTGCTTGATTGAATTGCTCTGCAGCTCTGGCCTTTGTGGTTTCCTCATTGGCCTCAGATGTGTGTTTAACGTAAGTAAGAATTCAATATCGGCATTCATTTAATTATAAAATATAGCATGCTCATGGTAGGGAAGTCATACCTCATAGAATAATGATAAGAAAAACCAGAAATACCCTATCATTGCTACCCACATTTCACTCCCCAGAATTAATCACGAATAATTTTTTTTTTTTTTTTTTTTTTTGGTATTTGGGCAGATACCTCCAGAAATTTTAAATTTTAAATGTACAGAGAAGCCTACAAAAGTATTGTCTAATGCAGTTTTCCTTTTTAAACATAATGTGTCATTTGGGTCTTTTTCTTGACAAGTACATGTTAGACACATTCTGTCCTTTTTAATGATTGCAAAATATTCCGTATTTATTAATATATCATAGTTTCTGTCTTCATCTCCCGCCTTCCCTTCTTTATAAAAACAACAACATTGTGGTGAACCCTTTAGAATATATACCACAGAGTATATGTCTGGCAATGCAATTGCTAGGTCAGAGGGAGTGCACATTTAAAATTTAGATAGGAAAAAAATGCCTTTTTAAAGGTGAGGTTCAGTTCTGGCTTCAGAGAACATTGAAATCTTTCAAAGGATGGGACTAGGGAGGGTGCAAGGGTGCGGCTTAGCTTTTGTGGGACCCTCACTGCTCATTGTGTGGCCCTCCTTGTTCTTTTCTGACCCAAACAAGAGGCAGGAAGATGCTGACCCAAGGAGTTGGGGTTTTCTTCTGCCCTTAATATAGAACCTCATACAGTTTTGTGGAAGGAAGTGGAGGGAGTGACTGTTTTCTTCTGCATGTGTGTTCATATAAAAGCCAGTGTTTATTGAGTCTGTGTGGTAGGTACATACAGTACCTGGGTTCTCCTGAGAACCTTGCTGGGTTGGCTGCTTGGAAGCTGAAGTTCCAGACCCCTCACCTGCTCCCCGGTCGAGCTGAGATCTGGTTCTCTTTCTGGTCCCTCTGCACCGTCCTGAGAGGAGACATGCTGCAGAGGCTGCTTCAGTCCTTTTTTTTTTTTTTTAAATAAAAAAACCTCGCATGTGTTCTTTTTTATTTTTTCCTACAAGGAAAAAAAAATGTGCTATGTGCTTTAAAACGGGGGGTTGTCATATAAATACGGTATTTTTCCCATGCACACCTTTCCACGATGAGGTTTTGTATCATCTTTATCTGTCTACCTTCATGCCTGATCATATCTTGTTTCACAGATGAGGATGAATTTGAAACGGGAGACAATTTTAAGTATTATGCTAATGGCACGAAGACTCTAGGCTTAGTAAGAAATATTCTTTGAAATAACCTCACATAGCCTTAGTTCATATTTTATCTTGCTCTCCCAAGCATTGTGAAAGAATTTAATTTTATTTTCCCTATAGGGAGAACTATAAATCATAAATACTAACAAAGACAAAGATGTTTGTAGATGATTGAACTCAAGTTATAACTAATTTCCAAATCATAACACACCCGCTGAACATGTAAGCTTTTAAAGTGCTTTGTAAAGCCAGGTTAGGGGACTGTTTTTAAGACCAAATAGTTGAGCTCTTTTGTGATATTTTTTATTTCAAAATACCCAGAAATGAAAGCCAAGACTTTTGCTTTTTGGGGTGTGATTCCCAGACTTGCCAGCAGAGGTCACTGCCAGTTTGTCATTAAATGCTCTTGCTGGCAGCTGAGCCTGCAGTGCTTTCCAGAGGAAATAGGTCTGAGTGTGATGTGAAAATAGTTAGATTTTATTTTAGAATGTTGTCATGAAAATTATTATAGGTGTCATAATAGCATTTTTAAGGTATCTCAGAAGATGTAACGGTTCTTGCTACCTAGATGTACTGAATATTTTTACAGTTAGCTACTTAGCGTAGTTTAACATACTGTGGGGACTATTATGAAAATGTGACTTGATTTCCACTTTGCCCCTCCCCCCTTTGCTTTTGTTTTATAAGGGAAATCTTACTAGTTATGAATTTAAGAGACATTTAATTTTGGGTGATTTTAATATGTAGCAAAAAAGAAGGCATGATTTTTTTTTTTTTTTTTTTTAAACTGGTGGCTTCATGACTCCCTGATGATTGGTAATTGTTCTTAAATTTTAAGTATTTCTTTTTCTGCTCTGAATCCTGGCAAATGATTGCACCTTAAGTGCAGACTCACACAGCCTCGTTAAGTCCACTCTCCCATCTTCCCTCCTTCCCACAGTGTCTGAATTATATTTCTGTATTCTTTGTCTACCAGACTAACATAGCCAGTATATCCTATGGACATTGAATTGTCTCTGTTTGGTTCAGTGTGAGATTGGTAAGGTGCAGTAAATGTATGTGTGTTTGCGTGTATTATCTATGTATGTACATGTATAGATACAGATACACTTTGCGTAAGTTTTTCAGTATATAAAATTTTAAAGTCATGCGTAGACCTATCTATACATTTCTGAGTTTGAGTACAATTCTTGCCTGCAGACATGATTATTCAATGCCCATCGAATACCGTTGAATTTTTAGGAGAGATCACTATATATTTTCATAGGTTAACTTTTGTATCCACTGGTTTTCTTATACTCTTGCTGCGGTCGCCCCCTCACCCTGTCCATTTTTAGAAATGCTGTGCCCGCAGGATCCACTAGAGGGCAGCACGACTGCGCACTGTCCAGCAAAAGTCTCTATGGCTTTCTTTTCAGTTGGCAGGTGCGAGGGGCACTTGTGAGAACAAAGCACATTATTACTGAACACAGAAACCCCCAGTGACAAAGCATTGTAGTGAATTCAAATACACGATCCGGGAAATTCTCAGAATCCTGGTGACTGGTCTCCACGGCGAGGCCTGCTGCACTGGATCACTTGTATAAGACTAACACTTGTGAATGGCGGTGAGCTATAATGTTAATGGATGCCTCATTGTAGAACTTTCACATTCTGTCAGGCCTTTGATAGCAGGCTTTTTTTTTTTTTTTTTTTTTTTTTAAATCCCCTGAAGACTTTTGAGGCCTAAAAATAAGATAGTTGGGAGAAAACTTGCTCTCTGGCTTCATTTTTGTTTTTGAATATAGTGGAAAATACGTGCAAATAAAGGCATGTGGATTACTTTATCCATCGTGGAAGAAACTCTGCTCACAGTACCTGACTGAGTCCTTGCTAACAGGTTTATTTTACTAATTGATTTCTGGAGATAAAGCAGACACAGAATTGGACTATATTAAATCCTCGCAAACTAGTGCATTACTGCAGATCTGAATGGTCTTAGAGTTGTTTTCATATCATTTGTGTGACTTGTGTCTTGATTGCCATCTTGATTTTAAGTCCTTTTCTTTTGGCCTTCATGCCTTTTTTCAACTTTCTTATTGCCCAAGTTTGAGTTTTGAATGCGATAAGGCTTGGCAAACATTTTGTCTGATAAGTTTTTATATTGTGAGCAACTGCAAAATTCCTCCACTCTCCTTGGTTTTCACATTTAACGTACCTTTCCCAAACCGTGCATGGATGCGCCCTTCTTGCTGCTCCTGTGTGTCCGTCACAGCGAGCAGGACCTGTTGGATTAGCCATGCCACCGAGCCCTACCTTTCCTTTACATACTAACCCTCCATCACAGCATCAGGCGGGTTACCGTGGAGACATAGCCTGTTAGGAGAGGAATTAAGTTATTCTCTAGCTGGTTGACAGCATCGGGCTTGATGGGAACGAGCACAGTATCTTCAGCATTCCTCTTACTTTGATTCTCAGTGAGATTACTTGAGGTACCATTTGGTTTTTCTTTTTCCTTCTTCCTGGCAGAAGCGCTTGTGCAGGAAGCATCTCCGTTACTTGTCTGATCTTTCCGAGCTTCTCACCAGCTGGAGGGCGAGGTCAGGTGAAGTGGCAGTGGTGCAGGGGTGCCCGAGGATGGACGGCCAGGGAGCGTCGGCAAGGGAGGAGGGGCTGGCCAGGGGCCCTGGTGGAGAAGGTGGAGCTCACGTGGCGTGGTATGCAGGCCGATGTGGCCCTGGACCCCTGAGGCAAGGTGGAGATGAGGGGAGAGTAGGTCACATAAGTGCTCAGAGGTCTTGCTGGAGAGGACGGGAGAGGTTGTGTGTCCATGTCCTGGCAGTTCAGGCTCATCATCGCTTTGGCTTAAGCTGATGAAGCAATGTCCTTTATCACATGCAAACTTAAGTTTATCCTTTAGGCCGAGTAAGAACAACCACTGGAGCAGGAATTACAGAGAGACAGGCAGAGAGTGTGTGTGTGTGTGTGTGTGTGTGTGTGTGAGAGAGAGAGAGAGAGAGAGAACAACAGTAAATTGAGAAAAGCAATCCTGATCCTCACTAGAACCAAACATCCACTGTTGGAGTGTGATGTGGTGGGTGTGTATGGGCTCTGGGAGTCCAGTCTGTTACATGCCAGCACCACAGCGATCTTGGGTGGTTCCAGAACCTTCCCAGATTTTGTCTACTGATCTGAGTGCTGCTCACAGAGCTCATGGGAAGGTCGTTTCACTGGATTTCTAAAAGTCCTGCACAGTGTCTGGTACATCCCAGCAGGTGCTCACTCGTTTGCTTCCCTTTCCACACCCCGTCCATTCGGTCATCCCTTACGGTTGAATTACTAGCAAAGAGAAGTATTTTCTGCCTGCTAGTTAACCTCAAGGAATGAGCAGATTAGGAGACCTGGCTGATGTCTTCAGAGGATACGTAACATAATTTTGAGTCTTGACTCTATCCAATCATGTTCTAAATGCTTTTATTATCTTACTTAGACCTTGAACAACCCTCTCAAGTTGGAACTCCCTCCAGCTGTTCTCCTCAGTTCACCCCGAGGTCGCTCAGGACAGACGGGGAGGTTAAGAAACTTTCCCATGTTGGGAAAAGGAGGAGTCAGGACTCATATGTCCCCTGGGCAGCCCCAGGGCCCAGGCCCTCAGCAGCCAGCGTGGCTTGTTCAGAAACGTAGCCTGGAGCAGACCTAAGCTGAAATAGACTCATGGATACTTTCTGGCTGTCACACCTTGAAGTTCTGTGCCTTTCACGTTTTTCAACGAGTGTAATCTGAGAATTGGCCGTATGGGTGAGAGCAGGCACCCACAGGGGAGAAACCTTTATCTAGTCCGTGGGGCTTCAGCAAGTCCTTCCCTTCTGTGGGCTTCAGTTCTCCTTCTCCTGTTTGGAGCAGCATTTTAAATAGGGACATTGTGAAAGTCCCCGAGCGTGCTCAGGAGCTGCAATTAGGAGTTAGGATTTGGGCACCCAGTGGAGGAACCAATTCTTCAAGCTGGGCGTGAGACATTAAAGCACCTTTGTGTTCCCGGGCGCATACCGTTGCCTTTAGTGATGCCCTCTTAGTGCTGCCCTCACCTCATTCATATTCAGGATGTCACCTCCTTGCTTTTTGATGGCTTTTGTTCCCAGCTCTACAGCTTCAATCTTAACTAGAAATCACCCAACCTATTGAAAAAGCTCCCAATCCTGGAATGGTGTTTGGCGGCTTTCATTCACTCCGTCATGTATTTGAAAGCACCAACTTTAGGGTTTCTGCAAACAATGGGGCTGTCTCCATGTTTCATTTGGAGATGTTTTTGTTTTCGGTTATTTATTGTGCATGTGAAGAGACTTTTAGCCATGTTTTTGTTTCTTGCCTTCTTATTAAACAGAACAATTCTTGAATATCTTGCACCTGCCTTACTGTCAAATCTTTCTGTTCCTTTAAAGTCTGAGGTTTTTAAAAAAATTTAATAGAAAAGTAGTACATACTCATGGAAGAAGAAAGTAGAGAAGTGTATAAAGTGGAAAAATAAATAAAAGTGCCCTGAATACCACACCCTTTCTCTCCCCTGGAGGGAAAACACAATTATCTTTTTTTGGGGGGTGGGGGGGATTCTGCATACTTCCAGAAATTGTCTGCACATATATGAGCATTTTAAACACACCCACACACACAAATGGTTTCCTGCTGTACATATCATTCTGCCAGTATATCTTGAATATGTTTATGCATCAGCAAATATAGATTGACTTCATCTGTTAACAGCTCCTTAGTAATTAGGGGATAATTTCTTAAAATGCCCTTATTTTCTTGGTTACAAAAAGGATCCTTTGGATATATTCCCGTGGTTCTCCCCCACGCCACTTCCTCTCTGCCGAGCTCTTCCAGGTCTGTTTTGGTGCGGGAAAGAGTTTCATTTGCTTACTACCTCCACTTACAACATTTTGTCGATTTCCTGTTGTGTTACCAGTGACGTTTTTAATGAGAAAAGGGCAGGCCACAGAATTCAGCCTGGAACAAGAGAGGCCAGTGTGGTTGAATTTGGAATTGGGGGTGACGATATACAGTAATAACTTTATTTTTTAAATTTTTTATGTAAAATATTTTTAAATATTTTTTAAAAAAGTTATCTCTGTGGGGCTCAAACTCCCGACCCCAAGACCCAGAGTCATGTGTCCCGCTGACTGAGCCAGCCGGGCACCCCAGGTATGTGGTAATAATCTTCTATTCAGGATCTTGAAGCTCCGTCTCAGGACTGCTGAGGATGAGGGTGCTGCCCAGTTACTTTGCCAACGACCCAGACTCCCCTCTTGTCCCTCCGTCTTGCCGCCTCGAGCTGTCTTCCGTGGAGCCACCTTCCGTGGAGCCACCTCTGCATGTAATAGGAAGTAAAAAGGCACTCAAACAATGCGTTAGAAAATTCACAAAATTATAATTGGCTCCTTAGATTTGAATCAGTGTAAATACCCTAAATGTTTTTATGACACGATAGCCTGCTAGGTTTATCTTCTAGAACTGGAGGCTATCAGCGGTTTGTATTTGTGTGTAATCGGTGTAATTAGCTTTTGACGGCTTAAGATTCTCATTTTTAAAATATGCATTTTTGGCTGACCCATTTCTAATTTTCTCTACAAGCACCATTTCTGAGTTTCATCTACCTGGCGTAAGTGCTGGAGAAGCTAATGTTTTTCTGCGGTTGTCTGTGTGAAACTATTCATACCCTCCCCCCTTTCAATACCGCTTCCTGGTGTGTCTTGTACTTGCCCTTGAAACTAAAGTTGGTCCCCTCATTCGAAGCCAGCCGCAAGCACCTTAGACTCCTAACAGACGTGCAGACCGTGCTGGCCCCCATGGCCTGGACTGTGGGATTGGAGTCTGGCATGGGTGAGCGGGGGCAGGAGGAGGAGACTTGGGACATGGGATAGGGAACCTCAGTGAGGAGACAGTTGCCGAGGTCTTACTGACGTTACTGTGTTTGCTTTTTTTAACTGAGCATTGTGAATGTTTAAGTGTCTCGTACCTACATGTGCCCAGTATTCCCAGACACGTACCAGCCCCGCGTCATGGGAAGTCAGAGCAGCAGATGTGTTTTCTGCCTTCCTGTGATGCTGTGGGTATCAGTGACCTGGGCGGGCAGTGGGTGGACACGTGGGGCCAGGTCCCTCCCTGCCGCTGCAAGGTGCAGAATGGAGCTCTCAGACCACCTTTCCCGCTGGCCCCGCTCAGGGTGCAGGCTCATCATTGGTCCCAGAATGTTTTCTCTGCACCTGCCCCTTGCCTCTCGCCACAGCCCGGTCCATATACTTGCCTTGCCATCATTTGCCTTTTCAGGCCACGTAGGATTGGGTTTTGGTGCCAAAGTTAGAAGAAAAAGTGTTGGATGGGTGGTTGGAGGGCGGCAGAGGAGAGGCTGAGCGAGTACATTTGGAAAGTTGATCCCAAGGGCATTTTGCCTCAGATTTTCAGCCAGTTATTGGGATATTGGATGGAGAAGGTTTTCATTTGCTCACTGTAATGGGCCCTTGCAGAGAGAGGCTGAGCGTGGGCCGTGATGGCTCCTGGCTGTCCTTGGCCATGTGTTTGGAGGTTAGGACTGGACCTGAGAGAGAGGCGCCTTCTTGCCGCGGGGCCCAGGCTTCGGGCAGGCTGCTGTGACTGGGGCTTAAACTTAACTCCGTGAAGTAGAAAAGGCCTGGAGCACATGCAGATGGAAGTCTGTTTCTCTGGTTCTGGGGATCAGTTCCGTACCGTCTAAGCTCAGGACCCACAATGCTTTTAATTTCTAAAATCCTGGGTTGTCGTTGCTGTGCCTGCCAGTGTGGATCTCTCGCCCGTCCCCTCCCTCCCCACCCTCGTCCAGCTCGATAGGCTCGTCGGTTAGGGAGCTCGGGTGCGAGCTGCGCATTTGCATGGGGAATGCGTCATGTACCGCTGACCGCAGTGGGAACGGCTGCACGTTCTCCTGTGGATTTGTTTTCAATGATCTCATGCATTAGGTATTTACATCTAAATATCCTCTGTCTGTAGTATTTGGTGAGTGTGTACGTACTCTGGACTGTGGACCTAGGGAAAACAAGTTGTTCAAAAAATAGTCTTCAAACTCCTAAGGAAAGCTGGGGGTCTTGCATATTTTGGCACTTGTAGTTTTAAATAAGTCACTAAGCAGAAGGTTATGACAACCATATGAGGTGTTTTATCTCAAACATTTGAGCTACTGGGTGGTCTCTTTTTAATGGGTCTAAAATAATGCAATGCAGTATTAATTTTGATCAGTCTGTGCATGAAATATGTGCAGCTTGGGGGGTCTCTCTGTGACATTTTCCTGTAGCAGATTGGAGGTGATGTTCTTTCTGACCAGTGGAGCATGTTCCCAAATACAGGGTTTGTGGACCTTAACCTGTGTGTGTATGTGCATGTGAGTGCGTGTGCATGTGTGTGTATGTGTAAATGAAGGGAGAAATCCCCCTTCGTGCTTTCCTATGACTCCTTTGGTACATGTTGGCCAAAGGACTTCCTCTTTTCTTTAGCAAGGGCTATAAAGAGAGATCACATTAGTATAACCTTTGCTTCTGAGGTGTGGATGAGTGCATTGCGGTTGGAATTTAATTTTAACAGATTTTATCAAACTGCTAAAAGATATTGAAAATGTTTAATACGAGAATCAGGGGCAGTAAATCACACACAGCCGTGTTAAAATAGATGTCCACGGTGCCCAGGTGCAGGGAGTGTGTGTTTCTGCCCGGGGACTTTTCATTACAGCATCAATCACGCACAGTACTCTCACCTCGTAACTCGGCCATGTTCGATGGTTGGTAGGGATTGTGGTGAGGGAGGGATTTAGCACCTTGCTCTAACCCTTTTGGGGGAAGGTTTAAAGACCTCTTCTTTTACACATTTGTAGTTCATTTGGCTCTTCATGGGGATTTTTAAAAAGCACATTTGAAATATAGAGGCAAGTGATGTCAGTTTCCTGTGACATTGAATGCTGTCTCTTGACTCCCTCTCATCTGTGGTGCATTTTTTTTTCTTTATGGCTCTTCGTTTTTCCTCTCCTTTCTGTTTCACTTTTCGTTTTTGTTGGCCTCCAGTTTTTCCCTTACCAAAATTAAAAGTTTAGGACCCTCTCTTTCATTGGCAAGATGCCTGTGAATGTTGGGTAGCGGGACTGTCAAAGCCCTTTGCTTGCCTAGTCCGTGTCTCTCAGGCTGGATAGAGCCTCCTGAGGGCAGGGCTGCCTTGTACCTCCATCGTCTAAACTGACTTGGCAGATGGTGGCGCATATGCCAGATCTGGCCACTATTGGAACACAGCCACTCCCATCTCCATATGGACCGTCCATGCCTGCTTCTCGTTGCATCCGCCATGGGTGTTGTTGAGTACTTGTGACAGAGGCTGCATGGTTTAAAAAGCTCAAGATACTATTGTCTGGCCCTTTACAAGAAGAGTTTGTTGACCCCTGCCCCACATCGTAGCAGGTACTCAATAAATGTTGAATGAATTAACATAGTAAGGGTTTCCCACCCAGGTTTTACTTAATATACACACAAAACCAATGGTCCCTGCTGCTTGGGCTACTTGTACACCCTGGAGTGAAGATGCATCAGAGGATGAAATTGACTTTAGTCCATAGGATGTATTATTCGGTCACATTCAGTACCTGCAAATATTGTGTCAGCATCTGTGCAGTACCTCTCCAGAGGAAGGGGGAAGGATTGGGGAAAAAGTTGCTGGACTTTGGAAAAGATTCCCAAATTGCATGGATGAACACGCCATGTTCCTTAAGAATGAGTCCCCGACTCTTGGCTGTGCGGGTCCCAGGAGAGCCAGGCAGATGAGGGCAGAGAATGTGACCAGCACCCTTTTCTGTCTGGGCTACAGATTGAAAGGCAGCCCACCCCTACCGCCACTGAGAGCCGGCTAATGTGTGTACATGCTGCTTCCGATGTTTCAAAGGACTGCACTAGCAGCCCGTGTGGGCCGACGCGTGCCCCTCATTTTCTCCTGAGATCAGTTATTTCCCACATGAAACTTAGAAACCTATTTTGGTCATAGTGCTTCTGGATGGCTGGTTAGTTTTGTTGGGATGCTGTCACAGAGGACCAAGAACTGGGTGGCTTCACACAACAAATCTCAGAGCTCTGGAAGCCAGAGGCCTGAAATCGGTGTCAGTGGGGCACTGAAGGCTCCAAGGAGGGATCATTCCTTCTGGTAGCCCCAGGGGTCCCTGAGCTGTGGCTGTGTCTCTAGCCCTCCAGTGGCACGGGGGGTCCTCCTTGTGTATCTCACATCCTCTTTCCTCTGTTCATGTACTGCACATTTGCCCTTCTTATAAGGATACCAGTTATGGCAGGTCAGGGCCAACTCTAATGACCACATTTGACTTAATTTCCTCTTTGTAAAGAACCTGTCTCCATATAAGGCCACTTTCTGAGGTGCTGGGGGCTTGGACGTCAGCATGTCTTTTTGGGGTCTACAATTCAGTCCATAATAAATAGGCAGTAGAATTTAGAAGGATACTTGGCTCAAGAAGTGAAATCTATTTATAAACTATGGCCAAGGTCAGGCAACATGTCATTATCTGAGCCTATAAAGTCTTGCACATGATTACTTGGGCTTCGTACATGGGCGTTAAGTGTTGATTACAAGAGTTGTGATGACTTTTTCTGGATATGAACTTTTAGTCATTTATTTTTTTGGATGTGGTTAGAAGGAAGAGACTGTTGGAAAAAGTGTGCTCTGAAATGACAGTATACACCAGTGTGTTAGATAATGAGGATCATGGCCACATTCTTCTCGTGCGTTTGTCATTTCCTTGGCTAATTTTCAGATGTTTGTATATAGGATTCAGGGCCCTCTGACCAGTCAGAATTTTCTTCTTAATTTTACATTTTAGTCATAACATAGAATGCATGCTCTGTGAGTGGTTTGTGAGACTGTGCCCTGCCAAGATGTAGAGTTACGAGTTAATCACAGAATAATGTCTTGTTATTCTGTGTGTTTCCTTGGTTTCTGTTTCCTTCCTTTGTCTTCCTTAGAAAGAAAGAGAGATTAAAAAGGAAAGCTTTATGTCCATGAGAGTCAGAGACAGACAAACAAACAGGTGCACAGAGAGGACACTTTCCCACATGGAGGAGGAGAAGGAGGAGAGAGAAAGGAAGCAATGCACAGAGAGAGTGATTTCAAAAGGTTTGCCAGGTGCACCTGCCATTCCCCTCAATGAACACATCTGAAAATGAGTATTTAGTGGAACTGTGGGTCTGCTCTTGCTTTGGTCCCAGCTCCTCTTGGCTGCCCAAGGGTGTGCACCTTGCTGCATTGAAAGTAATTTCAATATTTACATCGCTGCCTTCTTCCCTTTTTTTGGTGGGGGAGGGAGTGGTCTGTTATTGGTCCTTAGCAACCAAACTAAAAGCGATCTGTCCCACTACTGGGCAGTTTGAAGAGATTTTGAAACATAGTAGTAAATAGAAAAAATCTTAGCCATCTGTTCTCTTAGGCTTAAGAACTTACCCCAAATTCAGATAGAGTTCTGGTGAAGTTGACTTTTAATTTTACTTTGAATCTCTTCATTATTTTCAAAATTTGAAGTTGACTAACCCTTCCATTCAGGTCTCATTAATGTGATACAACTAAATGTGGATTTCTCCAGCTACATCATGTTAACTGGGGTATTAGACCAAAAAAGCCACGCGTGTGTGAGTCTGCAAGACAGTGAGCACAGACACCTGTTATGGGCCTGTGCCTAGGAAAGGGCTCTCCCTGACTTGGGTTTCACTAGTAAGCAAGGCTTTCACTGAGAAGTAGGCCAGGTATGTAGTTGGTGCTCAGTAGATACGTTCTATAAACTCGATGTCGACCTTCAGTTCCACTGTCATGTTACGTGAAAAGAATAATGCCTACTCGTAAGAGACACTAGGAGCCTTCATGAGAATGGTCAAATATCAGATGTGTATGAATCACTCCCCAAATTCAGAAATACGTGGCAGGTTCTCTCAGTGGAGTCTTAATGGCTCAGCATGGTCAGGGCTGTGGACCCCATGAGGGGTCACCCCTCGTGGCTCTTGTATGGCTTTGCAGCCCAGAGCTTAGAGCTGTTGAGATGTGTTTGTTAAAGGCTAGTGACCCACACCCCTGGCCTGAGCCCCGAGAAGCTGACCGCCCCCAGCAGGGTGCTGTGGGCCTCCGCCTGGGTTGTGTCTAATGTAGTACCGTGCGGGAGGCTTTACCCCAGCTTGGCTGGCGTGTTGCCTCACTGCAGTAGGGGTGGAGCTCAGGAAGATGTGGAACCCTCACAGCCGCCACTTAGTGCGGTGGAGTGGGGTCTCTCTGGGTGCCTCCTTCCTGCACAGGGTGAGGTGTCAACATGCTAGCCTCTTGACCATCTTTCTTTTCTCTGGCTCCCCTGGCCAACCTCTTGGGGCAGGGTGGGGGCTGATTCCTTCTGGGCACAATGCGGATCATCAGCATCTGGGTCTTGCTGATGCCGTTGGCCTCTGGGGCACCTTTCTGGCCTCCAGAAAGTCTCACCTTGCCCAGGGGTGACGTGGCTTACTCTGTTTCTGCTTTGGGTATCCAAACTGGGATTGTTTATTCTCATTTTGTGGCTTTGAGCAGAAATAAATCCATGTGAGAAGACTCTGCCCCCAGTCCCCACAGACCTTCTTTGTGGTTTCTACCCAGTTTCTTTTAAAAAAATTCTTCTTTGCTCACATTTGTGAGGCAGGGGTCAAAATATCATGCTTATTATATAAAAGCTGTGGCTTAGGGGCACCTGGGTGGCTTAGTCGGTTAAGCTTCAGACTCTTGATCTCAGCTGGGGTCGTGATCTCAGGGTCATGAATTCAAGCCATGCGCTGGGTTCCATGCTGGGTGGGCAAGGAGCCTGCTTTAAAAAAATTAAAAAAATTTTTTAAAAAAGGCAGTGGCTTATATTCCAACTGCTGCTTTTCCAGCAGAGAGGCTTTTACCTTTTTTTCATACCTTTTCCCACCTACACCAAGAGGGCACAAACATGACAGTAGATGGCACTGGAAGTTGGGAGACAGTCTGCCACTAAAGGATGGTGGGTCCCTGGGCACTGGTGGCAGTGGGCACACGGTCCTATGTGGGTTTTGTGGGCCAGACAGTGCATGGCTTTCAATGCAGAAAGGACGGCTGGGTAGGGGCCAGGGTTGCCCTGCAGGCCTGTGCGAGGAGGCGGGCATGGAGTTGGGGGGTGGAGGGTGGGTTGCTGAGAAGGGCCCCGTGAAAATGTTTGTTTTCTCTCTCCTTTTGGTTGACCTTGGGAAGCAGAGTCTCTTAATCCCCCTTCCAACCACCTATTTTGTAAGATGGTAAAACACTCTTGTCCCAGAGTTTTTAAATTCAGATGCCCGGTTTCTGGCTAAAGTTGAAGATTTAAGTCATTTAAAATGGGACATCACTATTTGGGGGAAAAACTCGGATAACCTATGAAAAGATGCCTCTTTTGGTTCTGCACACTGTTCAGTAATGCATACCTAACGTGCATTCGTAATCTTGTGTCTGGAGAAGGGGGGTCCGCTATAAATAGCTGTCGTCAGACGGGGGTGAAATGCGGTTCCTTCACTTGTGGGAACAGCCTCGGGGGGCGTTGTGTGGCAGCCTGTGTTAACAACACAGCTGCCTGCACGTCTCAGTTTTCCCTCTCGGGCTGTTGAAGCCCCAGTCCTGTTCCCATATGCTTATGTGAGTCTGTGTTCCTGGGGTAGAGTTCTCCTCTTTCATTCTTTTCCCTAGTCTGCCTTCGGGGCTAGACGCCCTGAAGTTTCCTACGTGAGCCGCGGACGCTGAAGCTGCTTCCCCACGGCTGGTGGCGGGAAGGAGGGACACACCGCGGTCCGTCCGTTTGTCAGGGGAGAAAAATAGATCAGATGAATGACAGCGTTTCTGAAAGAGCAGAATTCACACTCCTCGCCAGGGATTACTTCAGGAGGATTGTAAGATGCGACATTAGTATGTCAGTGTCCTGTGCACTGAAAACACGAAACAAAACAAAGCAGGCACAGCCCGTGCAGGACTAGTGCTGGCATTTTGTCCTAGCAGAATGATCTTGTTTTCCAGAAGCTGCTTGTTTTTGTAAAGCCAGCTAAAAACAACGAACTGAAGTTTATCCAATAAATTCATTTAACCATCGCGTATTCAGCGTTTTTATGTAGCCCATCGGGGCTAATGTAGTTGATAGCTTGCTTACAGAGACAGACTAATTTTTATCTCTGATGTGACTTTTTCTTCTGCACCGTAGAAAGGGGAAAATACCTTTTCTTTTGGTAGGTAGAATGTAATTCATCCTTTTTTTTTTTTTTTTTTAATTGCAATGGCTAGCTTTTTAGGTGAGAGAGTGTAGAGGTGTTTTCAGAAATTTCAAACAAGGAAACACATTATTTCCTTTCAAACATATAATTTTCTTATTTGCTATCCTTTTTATATGTTAATTCATGGTATCTGGAGACTCTGGGTTTTAATTTAAACAGTATTGGTCTGCAATTCCAAATTTGATACTTATATACAATGTATACAAAATGTATAAATTGGAAAAAATGAAGTTCTTCAGAATAAGTGATTTCTGTTCTTGGAGTGTTTTCCCAATTAAGTTCCATAGTATATCTTTCGTTATATCTCTTTCTAATAGATTTGTAATGCTGCCTTGTTTAGAGGATTTCTATTTGTTTTTAGTAAGGAGTTGTGGTCAGATGTAATATGAGCTTGGATTGGGTTAAGTAAAATTCTCTTAACTGAAAAGAAGAGGAATGGCCACCACTAGAGGTACATGGATCTTCTAGTGAATTTTACGAACTGTATGAAAAGTAAGTAATGATTAAATAAATGATTGAGATTCACTTGCTAATTGAGAAGTCTTTCTTCAACGTGCACAGAATGTGATGGAAACCTGAGCATTATGGTCTGGATACTTACTTTATGAACATGCATCTTAAACAAGAGTATATTTAGGTACAAAATCTTTATTAAGCTTTGGTACTGGCAAGTAGGTTTATTTTTTAATTCTTTAAAATTTTATTTATTTATTTATTTGAGACAGACAGACAGACAGAGGAAAAGCAGTTAGGAAGATCAGATAGAGAGGAGAGGCAGACTCCCGGCTGAGCAGAAGCCCGCATGGGGCTCAGTCCCAGGACCCTGAGATCTGACCTGAGCTGAAGGCAGATGCTTAACCGACTGAGCCACCCAGGCATCCCCTCGGAACTAGGTTTAGTAAGAAAAAAATCTGACATTAATTTTTTTTTATTTCTGTACATTATAGGATTGTATTCGTCCTTATCGGAATAGTCTGCCACCAAAGGCTTCTAGAGAGTAGGAACATAGTGCATGTACCTCTTTAGAATGTACAGTATTTAAGTAAAAAATCAGTTTAATGATGATTGTGAACGGGTGTGACGGTAAAGCTGCTTATTATTTCCAGTCATATTGTATACCAGGTGTTGGGATACTGTCACTGTTGTCAAGGGTGTGTGTGAATATGTCATGCTCCATTGTTACGTGTTGGAAACAACTCATTCTTCATCTTCATTGTGTTCCACTAGTTTTGATCTTTGTGTTCAAACCTTAGAAGAGAGGGGCTTTCCTGCCATCTTTGTTCAAAAGGTTTTCCTTAGTGTATCATTGCTGAGGGAAGGCTGAGGTCATGCCCCAGCGCCCTCTGGTACCCATGTACTGTTCCCTATGTTGTGGTCGCACACATACCTCAGGTAAGTCTAGGGATGGTTCAGGTGATTCTGTATGGGGATGTGGTTGGGGGTGTTTTTTGTTTGTTTGCTTTTTTTTAAATAAGGAATGAGAGCTGGTTCATTGTTAGTGAACCAGAAATTTCTCACTTATCTCTCAGGCTTTTGAGTTACTTTAATTAAAGAGTGTCCCGAAATTGTTAAAAGAACTTTCATCTGTTTATCTGTGAGAGTTTTGAGCTGATAATGTGTAAGCTGAATAGAAATGCAGAAATGAATTGGATTTCAAGGTTGATACAATGCTCCATCCCAATTTCGACTTAACTGTTTTAGTCCTCAGACAGCCTCACTGTTCTCTTCAGTTGTCTTTCTAATAGGAAATGATATATATTCCAGAATGATGAGATCCATTTATGCTAATACTGATTTTGGTTTATATATGGTGAGTCTGTGAAAGGTTTTGTTTATAAAATGGGTTCTCCTCCTGGTTCATATTGAATGGAGGAAGAGTGAGAGCTGCTTTACCAAAATCTCTTGCTTTCTAGTGACAGCAAGTTCGGAATAAAGTAAATCAGGGAAAGAACCAGGAGCATAGAAATGGAATCTGAGATTACAGATGGACACAAGGTTAGCTGCTTGGGTTGTTGATGGAGTTAAAAGAGTCATCCGTTGGTTGTTGGGGATGCAGGCGGTGTTTCCTGCAAAAATATTTTTGATGATAAATTGGTAGCATTTGAGAGCAAGGAGTCAAGTTGATCGAAGGGAGGCAAGACCATATTGTGTGCCAGTGGTAGATGAACTGGGGATGTATTTCATGGGTGGGTTTCTGAACAGTGTCCATGTTTTCTACTTGTGTTTAACTCCATGTGAGCGAGGACCATGGTAGTGGTAACAGAGGTGGTGTATGTGTGTATGTTATACTTCTGGTGCCTGGCGTGAGGGGGTTGTTCATAGTAGGTACTCAGTAAGTATTTGTTGAATGAATAAATGAAGTGATAAACTAGAAGTTCATTCTATAATGCGGAAGCAGAGATAAGCATGTTCAGTACAGTGGCAAGGAGGAGGCCAGGATCCTGTGTCAGGAAAAGCTTCCTAAAGTCAGAGCTCCCAAAGATTGCTGGAGGAAGCAGGGGGAGGGAGATCAAGCAGAGGGTGTGGTGGAAATCCTGGAGGGGGCACTCTGATACGTTTAATGGGTGGTTAAACTGGATGATTCTAAAATGCTATTTATATTCTGAGATTCCATTAAATAGTTGAGCATCTACCGTTTTTGTAACAATGTATGAGTCATGGGAGGATGGGTAGTGGGTGGAACATGATTAAAAAACAAAAGCAAAATTCAACTGAGTAAATTTTAAAAATCTTACTGGCTTTATTCAGTGATTCATGAATTGGGCAGTATCCCATCTAACTGATGCAAACTAAATGAAGATATTAAGTCTTGTTCTGGCACAAGTGACTCCATTTTGAGCCTGTTGTCTCCCTCTCTGTCTTTCTCCACAATTGAGATACCTACATATGCTTGATCATTTTGGTGGTAAAATAAAAAAATTTGGAAAATAACAGACTATAAATACATAATGAAATTCACAATATTCAAGCCATTTGTTCATTCAGTAAATATTCAAGTGCCAATAAACATTGTAGGTGCCGGCGTTGTCTTTGTAGCTGGAGAGAACAGCAAAACCGTGGAGGGGTTGGGGTACAGTCACACCATAAAGTGTTTATGGAAACACAGTGAGGGGCTTGGAGTGGGAGGAGCTAGGTTACGGGACTGGTGGGGCATGCTGCTGGATAGTAGCAGACCTTGGGGGAAGTGGTAGTAGGTGAAAACAGAAAGGAGGCTGGAGTCCTACTGTGGTTGACCTGCAGTATTTGCTTCCTTTTGAGGTGTGAACGGTGTAATTGAGTTTGGAGGGAGAGGTGTGTATGGCTTTACTGAGTCTGAAAACGAATGCCTCTGTCAGACAAATGTTGAGTAGGTAAAAAATGATGTACTCTTGGACATGTGGAGTTGGATATTTTGGAGATCCAATTGGAAATAACCAGTCATGGAGATATCATATCTAAAAGGACATTTGAAATTTTGAAACGTTACCTGTTTTGAAATGGCTCATCTGTTTGCTGATTTAAACATGCATTTGGTTCATTTGGTCTGTTCTGTTCTGGGTTCGTTTTCTTTTAAAATGGATTCGTAGGCATTTACCAGAGTGTGATTCTTCCTTTTCTGAGATGTCACTTTCTCATTTCTACATGAATTGTGACTACTTTGTCACCGTTATGGAAGTGTTCTCACATGCTGGCTTCACTGGTGCAAAATGTCACTTGATGTCACCAAGAGTTGTGAAAAGCTATTTTAAGTGGGGTGGAAAATTTTCAGTTTTTAAAGGATTCACTGGATTTTCAGAAATGCGAAGGATTTCTGTAGAGCTTGGACATTTGTGTGTTCTCTAATGTTGGGAGGTCATAGGTTAAATGGCTTTGGATTTTATTCTCTTCTTTGTTAATCACTGAACACTTAGTAAGCAAATAAAATTGTCTGTTAAGTTCGTTACATTTTAGAATAAAGACTAGGAAGCCTGAGTATTAAAGGAACTGATAGAGGAGCTGTGTTTATTGATTGACAGATGATTGTTCCAGGATTATGAGTTACAGAGGTCATGGTTTTGAGGATCCTCTGTTGTAATAATATAATTTTCGCACAAGAAAATGTAGCTGAGTACCAATGTTTGTAGAGGAGGCGTAGCTAATACTTTAAAATGTTTTCCCTTTGAATTAATGACTTAAAAAATATATTTTTGAATTAACTCTCAGCCATGCGTAGGGCTTGAACTCACGACCCTGTGATCAAGAGTTGCAGGCTCTATCGACAGAGCCAGGCTGGCACCCCTAAAATGTTTTCCTTTTTAGAAAATTTAAAACCAAATCACATTTCTTTTCATTCTACCCTTTTACATTTTACATCTTTTGCATTTTTACACATTTTACCCTTCATGTCATCTAAACTAAGAAATTAGTGTCTAAAAATAATTATTTATAAGTGTAATTTTGATCTCTCCAGGCTCTCAGAGTCCCTGCAGTATAGCCGGGATGTCTTCGAAGGTGGCTGCCCTGTTTGTGAATTTACATTTCTAAAGCCCATCCTATTAAAACTCCTCCTGCAGACCCACTTTTGTGGTCTTTCAGTTTGTGAAACAATTAATTTGGTCTGTGGGTTACATTACTAGTTTATTTATAGACAAATTGAAATATACTTAAGATAATTTCTTTTTTAAAAAGTTACATAAAATATCAGCCATATTACAGTGTTTTAAATATTTGTTTGACATTTAGATAATCTGTTAATAAATTCTGTCATTCTGAGTTTATTACCCTTGAACACTAAGCTTTTTTTGCAGGGGTTGGGGAGAGGTCTCACCCTGGTTTTCTTTGAACCTTAGAATATTTTTCTTTCTTTTTCTCTTAGTCTTCTGGATACTCATAGAGAACTTCTGGGTATTCTTAAATTTGCAATCTCCAGAGTTTCAGCTCTTATTAGCTCTTCTTCAGAGCCAGTTCTGAAATAATTTCCCAGAGGTTCCTTCCCCTTCCTCAGAGAGAATTAGTCCTTTTGTCCCAGGCAGTGGAGCAAAAGGAGAGAGGTCATAGACTCAAATGACTTAGTCGGTTGACTTAAAATATCAGGAGCACTGTTTCCAAGAAGAAGCAATTTTTATTTTTATCTTTTTTTTTTTTTTAAAGAATTTATTTATTTGACAGACAGAGATCACAAGTAGGCAGAGAGGCAGGCAGAGAGGGGGGGGGGGGGGGAGAAGCAGGCTTCCCGCCCAGCAGAGAGCCTGATGCGGGGACTCCATCCCAGGACCCTGAGATCATGACCTGAGCCAAAGGCAGAGGCTTCACCCACTGAGTCAGCCAGGCGCTCCAAGAAACAATTTTTAAAGGGGGAAGAATGTTTTTTGTTTTTTCTTGTCTCCCAAATTAGCTGTTTGCCTTTGAAACCGAGATGAGGCTCGCAAACACACACATATGCGGGTGTGTGTGTGAGTGTGCGTGTTCTCACGTTCCTGTGCATATCACCTTTTCCTGTAAGGATGGCCTAGCAGTGTATTGTTAGTGCTTGCTGTAGTTTCAGTAACTTGTATAAATTGGTTAATAAAAGGGTCCGCTTGGCATTATAAACCTGCAGCTTGTGATGCCACATAATTTTAAAAAGCAAATTTAAAATAAAAATTAACAAAGCTTAAAAAAAGAAAGATGCAAAATGGTTGTTGCACATTGACCTGAAATGATTTCCTCCATAAACTCAGAAACTTGGAAGCTGAGCCTGTAGAATACTGGACAGAACACTATTTTTTAAACCTTTTCTTTATTCTACAGGAAATGAAGCTGTTTGCCCTTTTCCTGTGGTGCCATATTGTCTGAATTTTCTTTCTGTCTTATAACAGGCAGAAAGAATAAGAAGGCCACACATTTGCTAATCCTCCTGATGCTATGTGGTGCTGTGTTGTGGGGTTGAATAATTATGATTAATTGTAAGCCGGACCATGTGCATTTCAGGGAGTGGATTGTAATGAAATAAAACTTACTGATTTTAACATTGTGCTACTGGTATGTATTTGTGATACAGAGCTCTGGTCCTACAAGATAATACTTTGTTATTGCACAGATGTTGTTGAGCTCAAATTTCAAGTCATAAAAGTTTTGTGACTGTTTTTTAATGAAAATAAGATTTTATTTATCTTGGTACTTCACAAATTAGACCTAAGAAAGGTGGAGACTAAGAGCCAATCACAAAGAAAGCAGGGGGTCAGTAGCACACATGTACACACACATTAATCAGGAAACACTTTTGCTTTCCTGTATATTGTTCACTTTACTGTGTTTTTATACTGTTTTACAAAAGTGCAAAAATAATTATAAATTAATTTAAAATGCTTGGAGTGGTGGCGCAATTATGGGTTTATTCTGAGCATGCCTTTAAGTTTAGGGGAAAAAAAGTCACCTTGTGTGTTGGACATGAGGTACACATGCATGTTTACTAACGTTTGTACTACAGGTAGCTTTGGTCGGTGTATTGTCATCTGTGTGGGCTTAGGTTTTGTATAGCTGCTTGGAGAATTATGTACATTACCTTAAAAGCTTAATTTCACTTTTATTTAGGATGAATTAGAATCGTTTCTTTGATTGTCTGGTCAAATACTTTCACCTCCCCTTCAGCTGTTCCCCAACTCACCATTGCCTGTGTCTCGTTCTCTTACTGTTCCCAGGAGAAGAATGATACCCACCTTGCTGGGTTGCTGTGATGATTAGCCGTAATTGTTTCCATTCCTCACGTCTAGTGCTGGACACCGGAATTAAAAAGCTTTCTGTATCCGTTATCTGATTCCTGCCCTTTGGGGTAGAAATGCTTGGCCCAGTTTTCCAGATTAGGAAATGAATCATCATGTTCCATGGCTTGTCCCAGGTTGCACACAGCTCTTAAAAAGTTGAGTTAGGACAGTGCGAACAGAGCACCCAGCATCCCTCTCATGGTGTTTTCATTGTTCTAGATCCATAATGATCATTTGGGGGAAGTCCAGAAAGAGCCAAAACCCATTTTTTAAAAAACATTACATTGTCTTAGGCTGGATTTTTTTGTTTGTTTTGTTTTTGTTTGTTTCAGAATCATGGCTGTCCTCTTCCTAAGGGATAATATCACTGACTGATAGGGAGGATGTATCTATATTTAAGGATTTTGGAAAAAGGATTTTCTATATTGAATAATTTCTGATTTTTGCATTTTTAATGCATTTTCAATGTAGCTTTGGAATACTTGGGCATATACACACATTTCTAGCTTACGCCTATGTTTAGATATTGCTTACACACTATGTTTATACACACACACACACACATATTTTTTAAGATTTTATTTATTTTTTGTCAGAGAGAGAGATTGATCATAAGCAGGGGGAGTGTCACGCAGAGGGAGAAGCAAGTTCCCCGCTAAGCAAGGAGCTGGATGTGGGACTCCATCCTAGGACCCTGGGATCATGACCTGAGTCAAAGGCAGATGCCTAACTGACTAAGCCACTCAGGCATCCCACACGCTATGTTTATGGATACATACCATCTTTGAGCCTCTTTATTTTAAATGTCAGACATCAAATTTATTTTCCATCCTCATGGACATGAATTAAAATAAATTTGTAAGTTTTCAACAGCCCCCTCCCCCCCCCAACACACACATGATTTCCTTGTGAAAAATTGTATGTTGAACCTCAGGAGTGGTAGAATTCTTGAGATTGGCCCAAGATCCAGTTTTTTCTCTGGATTTCCTATAATTTTATTCTGACTTGTTCTATTAGAAGTTTATGAAGAAGGAATTTTGAAAATGGAATTAATTTTGTGATTTGCCTAGTTAATTTTTCTGGCGGCATTTGAGCTTCAGTTGAAAGACTTTTAGGAAAGCCTAAAATTCCTCCCTTTTGCTTCTTTCCTTAGCTTTCCTCTGTGTGTGACTTCTCTATGCTTCTTTTGGTGGCATGGTATTTAATCTGCTCCCCCTTTCAGTTTTGTTCAGATAATGCTCCCTTAGATAATGTTTCTTATAAAATATTTTGTATTTCCAGGAAATTTTTACATTTTGACTAGCTTATTTTTAGTTTGAGGACTGTGGTTATTTAACTGTGAAGGAACTCAGCTGCTAGGCATGGTTATGACACTGACATGTCTACTATAAGGTACAGAGTTGGGATGGAGAGCATTCAAATTTGTACTGCCTTGTATTTTACAGATAAATAGCAAACACTGAACACCTCTGAAAGCTATACTTTATTTTCCCCGCGCACCTCAGAATTTAACTTTACGTAGGCATTTAAGCATTAATGAATGTAAGAATAAACTGGTCCTTATTTTGCCCATTTCCAGATTCATGTTTTTTTTTTTTTTTTCCAGTTTTAGGACTGAGTTTGGCAATATGAAAATGGACTGTTTTCAAGTCTCTTAAGTTGTTGAGGGAATAGGATGTTTTTAGCATTGAGGACGTTAAAAAGAAAAAGAAAAAAAGAGGCTCCTGGGTGGCTCAGTGGGTTAAAGCCTCTGCCTTCGGCTCAGATCACGATCCCAGGATCCTCGGATCAAGCCCCACATCAGGCTCTCTGCTGAGCAGGGAGCCTGCTTCCCCCTCTCTCTCTGCCTGCCTCTCTGCCTGCTTGTGATCTCTCTCTCTTTCTAATAAATAAATAAAATCTTCACAAAAAGAAAAGAAAATTACCCATTTTTTCCTGTTATGGCATGAATGTATTTCAGTGGGTGCTGCTTACTTTCTAAGATCATAGAAGTGTTGGAAATTTTCAAGTTTGCTACACATACACACACATAGTTTAGTCAACTCAACTTGCAAATATAAATGAATTTTGTATATATTTTCAGTAATCAAAAGCAGTGAGTATTTTTTAAAAAGATTTATTTATTTACTTATTCGAAAGAGAGAGAGAAGGAGTGAGTGCAGGGTGGGGAGGGCCTGAGGGAGAGGAAAAGAGAGAATCCCAAGCAGTCTCCCCTCTGAGTATGGAGCCCAAAGCCGGACTAGATCCCAGGACCCTGTGATCTTAACCTGAGCTGAAATCAAGAGTCAGATGCTTAACTGACTGAACCACTAAAAGCTATGAGTATTTGCTCATTGTCCTGTTGGGTACCACACTTTATAAAACCTGGAGTTAATCATGTAAGTGTTTGGCAGTTTTATTTTACTCAGAATCAGTAAAGGTTATGGACCGAAACAAAACAAAATGCCAGCACCACCAGCATTGTCAAACAACAACAACAAAGCAGTTTCTGACCTGTCTGGTATATTCTGGGAACGCCATAAATACTCTTTAGCGAATGAATGTAGTTCGGCCGTGATCATTATATTCCTTATTAGTTTCCTCGTATTTACTCTTTGTACGCACGCGCCTTTTTCTCACGAATGTTGATGGTAGTCTGTGCGTGACGCTTGGCTTAGCTGGGCATATTCCTCGCCGTCCTCTCAGGGTGGATTTCTGTTAATACTGTCTGTGGGAAGGTTCTGTTGTTTGAAGAGTGTCCTGTTCCTGCAGTGCTCAGCCAGGGTTTGATGCAGATGGCCTTTTTCTGTTGTTTTTTGGAGCAGAGACCCAAAGTGCCCTACCCGCATGCATGGCAGCTCCCAAGTAGCAGCCAGTGAGACCAGGGAGCACCCACAGACAAACCAGATTCTTCCTCAGGACTGGCTGCATCACTTGCCAGGCACGGTGCAGAAGGACTGTGCAGGATACTTTGTTTAAAAAAAAAGTGATTTGGAATTTGAAGATGTTGACAACAACTATTTAATCAAGTGTGAGGCTCTGTGCTAATGCACGAGTGGGTTTCTCCCAGGAAGCCTGCCATGCTCCTACTCTCAATGCGCTGTCTTGATTCTAATACTAGAGAGCAGAGCAGGGTAGGATTGACCTAGCTTTGTGCGTCCTACGTCTTCGAATTGGAAGCTTCCTTGCTGGTTAACCCTCGGCCCTTTCATGAACTGCAGAATGAGCTCTGAGGGGTGCCACAGAACACAAACAGAAATGTCTGGTAGGTGTCGAAAACTGCACTTCGCTTTTCTCTATGTTCTCAACATACTTGGAACCGAAACAGGATTATAAAAACACAGGTATCACCTAGGTTCAGAATTTGTGTAATTCTTACAATTTGTGTACCACACAGAGTATCTGTTTCTTTTAATCTGTTGATTTTCCACTTGTATTTTTTTCTCTCTCCTAATATCCCAGGAAGTTACTTAATTATTCAACTGTTCTTCTAGCTGTTACGCATTAAGAATTCCTGTTGTTGGCACAAAACCCATCACTTAAGCCTCATCTTGGGAATGCTCTCATCTATTATTTCTGATATGACTATGAAGCGTTGCGGTTTTTAGCACATTTGTGTGTACCCCAGAGGGTTGTTTGCAAATTGGGATTGCATGTGTTGTGAATTTATCTGAAAAAGATGGAATATTTTTATGGTTTTAATGTATCTGGAGTAATGACTTTGTGGTTGGGATGGAGCGAAGCTGTCAGTTTTGAAATCTGTAAAATGCAGAAAATTTGGTCAGCCTTCTGAGGAACTTAGATTGGCCCCCAAAGATTATGATGTGTGCTGAAGTACATTTTTCAAGTTTGCCTTTTTACCACAGAAATAATGCATCTATCTATAAATCTGGACAACTCCCTACAAGTCCCAGCTGTGGTAGGGCTGTCCTACTGATAATGTTAACATTTATAGAAATGTAGCTTCTTTACCCCCTTGGCCCATAAAAAAACAGTAAGCTGAAAGAAATCCTGGGAAATCCCATTCCACAGTATGCTACCTTGATGAAGGACACTGTACCAGGCGTGCATTTCTACTCCAGCCTCATCTATCTCCTGCTCTCCTTTCTCGTGGTTACTCTGCCTGGGTTTGGGGGAGCCATGCTCCCCTGTATCTTCTGCTCCCACCACCTTTAGACACCCACCCACACGCTTATCCGTACATAATCT
The DNA here is from genome assembly GCF_030435805.1 of Mustela lutreola. Classification (NCBI taxonomy): domain Eukaryota; kingdom Metazoa; phylum Chordata; class Mammalia; order Carnivora; family Mustelidae; genus Mustela; species Mustela lutreola. The sequence goes on along the minus strand of NC_081297.1, from coordinate 33,119,813 downwards.
CCTTTGAAAACTGGCAAGACTAACGAGAAATTACTTGCCCTTACTGACTAGGAACAGCTTCATAACCCTCAGAAGTATATTGCATTTGGACATTTGACCTTTGCTTTTGGGGTCCTTTTTGTGAAATGAGGGAATCAACCCTTTTGATAAGATTTCAAGGTAGCAAGTTTGTGGGGAAGATGAGATAGTTTTTGAATTTCTTATTCTTGAATGTGTCTCGGACCTTTGAATGTTAGCACCCTCCTCCAGGATTTGGGTCTTGAAGGGACTGAGGGTGTGTGGATGGTTTTCTCTGTGTAGCATGCTTTTGGTTGTTGTCTTCTTTGAAGTCCAAGCAATGGTTACAGGGGCTGAGCGTCTGTACGCCTTTCTCTTTCCCCCATAACAGCTACATGTATGTTTTATATTTTCCTGTTTCTGTCTTGTCCTCACTTTCCCCTTCTCCTACTTTCTGTTCTGGAATATAAATTACGTCTCACATGGCTTCTGGTCATGAAGTCTTTGGCAGAGCAGTGAGCTGTTGGAGTTCTTTGTCTTTGCTAATTGCTTTGGTAATTGTGGTTCTGTTCTGAGTTCTGAACTCTGATAGAATGGGAGGTCCTTTCCCTAAAGACAGAGGGAAGTGATCCATCCTGAACAGAGTATCCACTTTTCAGTGTGTTCCTTTACTGTTTGTATTCCTTTTGCATTATTTTGGAGGCAACTAGGCAGAAGGGACAGTCTTTGCAGATTTGTCATTGGGCAAAGAGTATTAACCCCCGGGACTCTTGGAATGTGCCAGATCTTCTCTGCCAAGGGCACAGTGCCATCATGGACAAAGATGAGCTCTTCAGGGAGACAAGAATGCAACTTTATTAATACCAGAGCTGCAAAATACTAGGTAGGCGGTCCTTTCTAATTTGAATTTACAGCCCACCAAGGCACCATTGCCTCACTCCGGGACACTTTGACAAGCTGCCAGCAAAGAATAATTTTCAAAGCACATTTATTTTTCTGATACACTCTCTCAAGTCCTATACACTCCGCTTAATTTTGATAGCCATTTGCTGCTCTGGTATATTGACTGCTTTCTCCTTTGCATTAACCTCTCACTACCAAACTGTCCTTCACATTAAAGGACACAATGTTTTGAAATTAAAAAACCACAGCATACTATTTGTCAACTACTTTTAACTATAGATGACAGTTTTTTAAGTACTAATGATCTTGATACATGTTTTACATTTTTTGAACCTTAGTGTCTCTTTCTGTTAATTATAGGCACATATGGACAGTAGAGAAGATCTTTAAAAAAAAAGAAAAGAAAAGAAAAGAATGTATATATAGTGTAGATTGAACAGTTTTCATGTAGGTTTTAAACCTGTATAACTGCCACCCAGATTAAGATACAGAACATTACCTGTGCCCAGAAGACTCCTTGTGCCCATTTTGCCAAAAGTTGGTCCCCTCGCTATCACTATGGAGTAGATGGGAAAATATGTTGTACACGCCCCTGTTTCCGACTCCATTTGCTCGTTATTATGTCTGTAAGATTTATCTAGGTGGTTTGATATGGCAGGAGTTACTTTTGTTTAGCATTCTATATGATTATGGCACTTCTTTTAAAACCAGTCTAGTGCTGGTGGACATTTGAATTATTTCCATTTTGGGGTTCCTTCACATCAGTGGTGTGCCTAATGTATGTGACCCCGCAGGCCAGTTTCACACCACCTACTAGACAACCAAATTATTCTCATTAATATTCATGACATGGGACACATAATAATAACTGCCAGGAAAGAAATGAGGTGAAAATTTTCCGTTAGTAAATTTCCAGTATTTAATCATGGCAGTTAAAAAAAAGACTACAATACCAAAAAGGAAAAAAAGAGAGAAATAGATGAGTAGGTTTTACTTACATTTAAGTATTTTTTCCAAAAAGTGCACCTTGGATACCTGCCCCTGTATGGTCCATCACAGCACTGAGGAGCACAGTGCCTGTTGCTGTTTTTGCCTTCGTCCCTTTTACGGGATTTAGGCCCCATTTTTGTGTTCAGTAGTTAGCCTAGCCAGATTTGTTGATCTGTCTTTGTAGGAGGTTCAACAAAAAATACGTCTTATAATTTTTAATTTTGAAAATTTTCTTCCACAGAAAGCACCAACCTCTATATAATAAGTATTTAGGAAAAATTTTAAACAGAGGTATACATTTGGCACAGAGTCATAAGAATCCCATTTTGTGATAAATTCCAAGAATTACAGTGTCTTTGTTTCTTGGGGAATTGTTCTAGTGAGTTTCACATGATGTTCCCACAGTTGAAAAATGTTAAGCACCAAGAAAAAGTCCAAGGGCCTGCGCAGAATGACAGAACTGAAATAACTACCATATTTGTTACTGCAGCCACTCTGCTGTCATTTTAAACATTCAGATCCATGTAAAACCACAGGGGTTGGAGAAACACAGTGTGCCTGGTGCAAGGTGGGATGATTTCACACTGTTAGGAACTTACTCAAAACGGGTCTGTGTAGCAGAATTGCGTGTGGTGGCAGGCCACGGGAGTCAGTGGGACAACTCTGTGAGGAGAGGTCCCTGGTTTAACCTCCAGGTGAAAATCAGTGTTTATATTAAGGCATAAGCAACAAAAATATGCTAATTTCTATATGAAAAAACTTAACAGTAACTATAACAATGATTTAGAACTTTGACCAATAAAAGGATTCTTCAGGCGAGGAGGTTTTATTGTTGATACTGTTTGAAATTGTTAGTAATTGGTGATACTAAAAAGGAGCCTAATTTTTAGAGTTTTTTTTGTTTTTTGTTTTTTGTTTTTTTAAAGTTGTTTTGGGTTGCTTGGCTGCCTGAGTTGGTAGAGCACGTGATTCTTAATCTCAGGGTTGGGAGTTCAAAGCCCCATGTTGGGTGTGGAGCCTACTTTAAAAAAAAAAAAAAATGTTTCAAAATTCTCTTGCTTCTACTCCTTATTGCCAATACCTGGGGTAGTCTGTCTCCCTCCTCTTCACCGGAACCGGAACCTCAGTGCTCTTCTGAATACATGTCCCATAAGAATGTTCACATTCTTATACATGCCTCCTGGTGAATATATAGCTGTTTCTTTCTTATTATCTCCTCAGCACTCAGTACTGTTTTTTAAATTTAGACATTCCACATGTTTTCTGTAAAGAGTTTTCCCCTTCCTTTCCAGTCCTTATACCTTTTATTTCTTCTTTATGCTTTGTCCCCCTCATTAGGACCTCAGCACAGTGTTGAACACCATGATGGTAGCCACTTAGTCGTGTCCACAAAGGGCTTGATCCCAGGACCCTGGGACCGTGACCTGAGCCAAAGGCAGATGCTTAACCGACTGAGCCACCCAGGCACCTGGTAGTTTAGACTTTAGTTATAAATGCCTGTTTTGGTATAATCGGCTGAGGAGTATTAACTGCTAATATATGTCATATTGACTTATGTCCATGGTTAGGTTCATAAGTAACTTTGCTGACAGGCCATGTGGTAACTGGAAGTGGATCATGGTGTGAACAGTGGATTCAGATGTGGCCTGAATGCAGATGAGCCATTATTCACTCACCCCTAATGTGTCAGACACTAGACTCAGACCTGGGTGTATAGTTTAGGCTAAGACAGAGCTTTAGGATTTAGTGGGGGTTAGTTACAGCTGTGATCATTCCCAACCGTACTTGGGCTGGGAGTATTGATGGAGTCGTGCTCAGAGCGTGGTGATGGTGACCGTAAAGGAGTATGTAGTACAGTGGTTTTGTGGGACTTGTTTGTTTGGGGTCCTGTGGAAGGAGGGGAGAGGTTGGTGATGATGGTGTGTGAGGAAGACTTCAAACTTGACCGCTGACTATGGACCGAGTCAGTTTTGCTGTAGGAGGAGGAGCGGGGATTTTGCTGGTGAAGGGAGAAGCTGTGACATGGTTTTGTGTGGGAAACCGGTGAGTCAGTGTGCGGTTCTGGTTGTGAAGGGCAGACGGGCTGGCTGGATCCTGGAAGCCTGCCCTCCGAGCTGCTCTGAGGAGCTTGGGCTTCCATGCTGGGCATTCTGGGGAGTGTTTAGAGCATCATGGCCACGGCATGGTGCCCTCTCTTAGAAGCTCTTCATAACACTTGACTTAGTAACCCCAGGGCTTAGTGACAGCTTGCTGTCTCAGCCCTAGGGTTTTTTTTTTTTTTTAATTTGTTTTTATTTATTTATTTATTTTATTAGTTATTATTATTATTATTATTTTTTTTACAATTTTCAAATGTTTTTGGTGCTGGGGTATAACTCGATTTATTCCTGAAGTTCTTTTGTAGACTGAAGCATGCCTCATAACGGTTCAGTTAAAATACACATTTTGGAAAAAGAGCCCCCATGAATGAACATTCTTTCTTCCCTCACTTCAGTTTTTTTTTTTTTTTTTTAAACCTCATATTATTGAGAAAGTGGTTTGGACACTTACAATGTTCCATGAATTGAGTGTTCTACTTTTTACTTTTGTTTGTTTTTAAAGATTTTATTTATTTATTTGAGAAAGAGTGAGGGTGAGAGAAATCACAGAGGGAAGAGGAGGAGCAGACTCACTGCTGAGCAGAGAGCCTGATTCGGGGCTTGATCCCAGGACCCCGGGATCATGACCTGAGCTGAAGGCAGACGCTTCACGGACCAGCCACCCAGGCGTCCCGCTATTTACTTTTGAATACTAAAATACATTTTTCCAGGGTGGACAATTCCTTGTAAAACAGCTGAAAATTTAATTTCAGTCTGACATCTGGTGCTGATTTCATGTTCCAATGTTTTATTCGTATTTAAAATTCCAATTTCCCTACATTTGTGATGTGTGTTTTTCATAATTGTATTTTTTTTTTTTTAAAGATTTTATTTATTTAACAGACAGAGATTACAAGTAGGCAGAGGTAGGCAGAGAGTCAGGAGGGAAGCAGGCTCCCCGCTGAGCAGAGAGCCTGATGCGGGTCTCAATCCCAGGTCCTGGGATCATGACCTGAGCCGAAGGCAGAGGCTTTAACCCATTGAGCCACCCAGGCGCCCCTCAAGAGCAATTATTTAAGATTAATTGCTTATGAAGGTACAGTCAGCTTCCATGCTTCCAGAGACAGTGATTTCCCAGCTTGGCTCACCACAGAATCAACTATGGGACAGGGTGACTGGGGAGAGTTCCTTTCCCGGTCCCTATGCCCAGAGACTGTTTTCTGCTTTTCTGATCGCCACATGTGTACTCCAACTCGCCTCAACTGTATCTTCCCCACCCTTAGAAAATTAAATTATTTCTTACACTGATTTTCCCTGAGAATCAGAGTTTTAAAGAAGAGCATAGTGAAAATTTGTTTTTCTAAACAAAGTGTTTGTCTCATTAAAACTTTAGGATAATTTTAAGAAAAACCAACAAACAAACCCCAAAACATACAAACAAATAATATGTTACATAGTATATAGCAATATTATAAAAATATAAGCAAAACTAAAAAATTATTAGGAAATTATAAACACAGTTGTGCCTCTGAGGGTCTCGGTTCTTGTAGCCCCTTCTGCCGCCCTGTCCTGCTGTCACCACATATCCAGAGCTACTGAGAAGACCAAGTCTTCCCCAGCTGTTCTTCTGTTAGTATGATCTTGAATGCTAATCAGCTACTAACTTATCCTTACTCGAGCTTAATACTCCAAGACTTTTCCCCTGATCATCCCATTAGGAACCTAGAGACTTCGGGGGTTTTCAGTGTTTCTCTGATAAAGCACATTCTTGGAATTTCTTTGGCTCCAGGGGTGTAAAATTTGTACTCTCTTTATTTAAACTCTACAGCTGGGAATGATTTCTTATTTATGTGTTTAAAGCTAGTTAAGTCCCTACTCTCTTTAGCAGTCTCTCTCTAGATTTAAGATTGAGATAATATTTTAAAGATTGCACGGCAAGCGGCTGGAGCTCTTGGAGATTGCTGGGTGGAAGGGATCCACGACGTGCCCTTCCCTTGCCCTCTCCTCTGTCATTTCCCAGCTCTGGAATTGGGCTAGGCACCTGTGGGGGGAGTTCGCATATTCTACAGGGTTTTGTCAATTTGTGTATATGTAAGAGAAGGAAAGTCTGCATCCAGTTAGTTCACATGAGCACATTTTCCAAAAAAGGGGTTGTTAAAGACTAGGGTTAGATGAACGTTGCACGCAAACTTGAGTGTCCCTGAGGTCATCTGCACTGATGGGCCTAATCTCACCTGAGCTGTGGTGACTCTATGGTATTGAACTTGTATTAGATACTGGGAACAAGAGCAATAATTGGAAGAAAATTTTGTTCTTAAAAGGTTAATGTGGTATGTGTTTCCACTTATAAATTGTTTTTTTATGGGAAGAATTAGTATGCATCATAAGGGTAAAATAAAGTTTTTATCCTCATCAGTTCTTTGACATTTGAACAAGATAGGAAAAAGAAAACCAAGATAGGTCTAATGTATAAACTGAGACAGAATATTTTTAATTTAAATATTGAGCTCTTTTTATTTGAAATAACTAAGTGAGGGTCACCTGGGTGGCTCAGTCTGTTCAGTGTTTGCCTTTGGCTCAGGTCATCATTGTTGGGTCTTCCCCAGGGTCTTGGAATGGAACCCTGCATGGGGGCTCCCCAAATGCTTCTCCCTCTTCCTCTCCCCCTCCCTCTTCCCCTTCCCTTGTTTTTCTCTCTCTCTCTCGTTCTCAAATAAATAAAATCTTAAAAAAAATGAAATAACTAAGTGAAAAATAAAGTTTTATTTTGTGTCTGTTTCATTGCAAAACATCAATTTATTACACTACAGCATACATAAATTAATTTTTCTCCTAAAAGGTGACTAAGTTGTGGTATCAACCTCCCTTCTTTCTTGAAATAGTTTAGATGGACAAGACTGAAAAGCATTACTGTAATTGGCATTTGGAATGCCATTACATACATATGAACAAAAGTAAGAAATTGTAGGGGCGCCTGAGTGGCTTAGTGGGTTAAAGCCTTTGCCTTCTGCGCAGGTCATGATCCCAGGGTTCTGGGATGGAGCCCCGCATCCGGCTCTCTGCTCAGCAGGGAGCCTGCTTCCTCCTCTCTCTCTGCCTGCCTCTCTGCCCACTTGTGATCTGTCTGTCAAATAAATAAATTAAATCTTAAAAAAAAAAAAAAAGTAAGAAAATGTAGTGAAATCAACTTGAAATTTAACCAAACTGGAGACATCATGTTTTGTAGGGTGCCATGTGGAGTGTAGTCATAGTTTGTAGTAGATTTAAGAATTCTAGTTGCAAGCAAAAAAATTTTTATTTTTAGGTTTCCAAAGGATTTCTTTAAAACTCTGAACGGACATTTAGTGAATACTTATGCCAGTATTTTGCAAGAGAAATTTCTATTAGTATTTTCAATTTATTAATCTTTGCCATGCTGAGAGAAAAATAAATCTCTTACCTCTCTCCTCGATCCCACAAGAATGAGCTTTTCAAATTTAATCAGAGGCCCTTTTGAGTTCCCTAAAGCTAGAACAGAGAAACAGAATTTCATAAACTGTGGTATGAGTCTGACATCTTGGTGTGTGTGTGTGTGTGTGTGTGTGTGTGTGTGTGTATTTATTTATTTTAAAGATTTTATTTATTTATTTGACAGACAGAGATCACAATTAGCAGAGAGGCAGGCAGAAAGAGAGGAGGAAGCAGGCTCCCCGCTGATCAGAGAGCTTGATGTGGGGCTCGATCCCAGGACCCTGAGATCATGACCTGAGCCGAAGGCAGAGGCTTTAACCCACTGAGCCACCCAAGTGCCCCACATTCTGATATTTTTAAGGAATAGTTTGATTTTTACGCCTTAAGAAGTTCTTGTAAATTCCTGAATTGTAGAACTCTAACTTCAAGTTTAGTGTTTTTGATAAGCAAATTAATAGTAACAATAATGATCATATCCTTTGCTGTTTGGATCATATCCTACTACCTTTGGATCATAGTAGAGGATCATATCCTCTACTATTTGTATGTCTCTTTCCTAGATATTTTAAACACTGCTCTCTTTTTCAAGAGAGAGACAGCTCACTGGTGCTGAAACTAAAATAAAGAAACTAAAACCCAAGAGAGTCACTTTGCCAAGATGCCCCACATCCAAGTGGATAAAAGAGTATATCTGACTTGTTTTAAAGCCCATCATCCTTTTACTGTCCCCTTCTGCCTTCAGGATTTTGGGATAGGCGAATCCTATCTTCATCACACCTGAGATTACTTAGTCTACATTCTTGAGTTTTTCTGGTCTCTAGGAAAGCCAGAGAGTGAAGAGCTTTTTATACAGGCTACAGTGATATGTATATTTGTATAAATGGGTCATGAAGTTAAGACACATCTCAGAGAAGCCCTAAGTTAATTTTTGTGTAACAGAAATGACTGCATACAGTATTATCCAGGCTTTCTAGAAGTTGGAAATATGAGTTTAAATGTAATAGTCATTAAATTAAGTGTAAATTGTGGGTCATTTCAAAGACACTGTTTTTACAAATTGATTACATGCATATTAGGTCCTTCAAATAGCATGCTTTGATTGAACAGAAAGTCTTTACTAACAAAACATGTCCCTGTGCTCTGTATTGTCCTTAGGGCATAGGGTTGACTGTTAAAGCAATAAACCTTTTCTTTGCTCTCCATGAGGTAGAAAAGAAAGCTATAGTTGGAGGGTTTGGGAAGAGGTGTAAGTCATAATTGAAGGCAGTAATAAATGTAAATCCATGAAGAATGGCTTAGCTTCAAACAGTTGAGTCTCAGAAGCTTGTGAAACCATGCCCTAATATTCCTTTCTGGAGCTCAGATCATAGAATTATCTACCTATTTTAGCCTTGAGATTTCTAAGACTTCTCAAAATCTTCATCTCTTGGCTTTTAGCAAAAAAAACCCCACAGCAATACCAAGTCTTAAGTGACAGAAATGAATTCCTAAATAAGTTAAAGTTTTTCAAGTTTTTACTAAATTTGAATAATAATGCTCGTACAAATGATAGCTCAGGTCTTTACTTCATCAGTGGTACTGAACTAACATCCTAAATTCGAGATGGCAGGCTCTCTGTTCCCCTGTCTGGGTAATCGCTGATAAAACATTAATCATCTCAAGGTTCTATTCAAGCCCATTGATGGAAATTGTGAAATGTAATTTAGCTTGAGGAATTGAATTAATGTTTTCTAATAGCTCTGAGGTATTCAGTGATTTATAGGTTCCAGTGCTGGAAGGTGTATGTGTGTGTGCACGTGCTAGTTAATCTAAAAAGCTGATTACAAGTGATACACATTCTATATCATAACAGTGTATATTAACTCTATGGTGACTCTCAGTATGGCATATTTGTGTCTGTCATTGTAACATTTATTTACACAACCAATAAGAAAGGTAGTGATTGATTAAGAACTACTTGTTGAATTTAAAAAAAACTTCAAATATATATGCACATATATCTGTATGCACGTAATGTTTTTTGAAGCAGGTTCAGAATTTATTCTAATTTGATTACTTAGGCTATGAACCTCCATCATGCAAACATTAGTTTCCCCATCCATCATTTCCCTGCTTTACTATCTTGCTTTTTTCTCATCATCCAACCCCTGCTCTCTACCCCATAGCATTTTGCCTCAAACCCACATTAATACCATAATCATGTCTTTCTTTCTGCACATTTCTTTTTAAAAGATACAGTAGAATGCAACTCCCATTTGTCTTTCCTTTTATTCCCTTTTGAATCTACAGGATCAGAGCAGTTTCTGGCCCGGAGTAGGTATTCAATAACCACTTATTGAATGAGTATGATGGGAATGGGGAGAAATAGTGTCCATGATCCTAGGGAAGTCTACTTCTGGCACTGTCTTTTTTGTGTTACTTTGGACCAGTTTTATCTCTTGAAACTTAGTTCATCATTTGCAGAATATGCATTTTTACACTTAGGTCATTGAATCGACAAAGTTAAATATGATTACATTCCTTATGTGTTGCCTAGAACATGGTAGGCTTTCATAGTAGGCTTTGCATAGGAAGCTCTATTTGAATGTTATGTGGAGCATTCTCATAGAATGCTAGTGGAATGGAATGCATCCTAGTATTCTAGCTGAAGGGGTATTACTTCTAGTCTGTGTTTAACTTTTATCCTCACCTTAGTTGCCACCCAAAGAGATAAAATTGATGTCCCAGGTGATTTAAGGTAGGAAGGTTGTGTCACTTCTCTTTTAGGTAACAGAATATAGGCAAGTTCTAAGTAGTATGCAGGAAGGGTGGGTGTATAATGCTTCGCTGGGAGTAGTGCATTATGGATCTGGAACAGTAAGTTGGGTCTATTTTGTGGAGAGCCTTGAATTAAGGATAAGGAGTTTTCTTCTTAACTTGGTGGATAGTCTGGGGTTCCTAAAGGTTGGGTCTGTGGTAGGACTAAAGGTTAGGATGAGAAAGTTTGGAATCTGGGAGTGAAGAACTTAATCATGATGTTTCTAACTGGAGTATATTGGAAATCTTGGTCAGTGTGTGCTCCAGGTCATTGTTAATCTTTCCCTTAGCGCAGTGACCCTATGACTTTTCTGCTTGCGTTTCCATCCATTTCATCTTATGCCTGCTGTAGCATAGAGTACAGTTTCTTATACTTGTGACTATATTGTCTTATCCCCGAAGCAGGCCCATTCAGATTTTTAAGCTTGGCCACATTGAGTTCAGAGTCTCCTAATCCTGGCCAGAATCCCTCAGCTTACCTTACTCACCCACACGTTAGCCACAGGGGTTATTTTTCTGCTCTTCGAGCCTATCATGTTCATTTCTAGAGTAGGGTCTTGCACTGGTTTATCTCCCTGCTGGGAATTCTGTTCCTTTGACTTGAGAACCATGGGCTCTTCCTTGTCTTGGGGCTTGTCTTAGGCTCGACACTCAGATCTTTTCTGATCAAGTCATTCTTCATCACATCCTCTTTTTTAAAGTCTTACTTTACGACACTGACTCCTGAGTGTCATGTAAACTCAAGGGAGTAGCGTCTTTGTCTGGCTTGCTGTTGTATCCCCCGTGTGTAGAATGGTGTTTGACATATAGTAGATACTCACATGTTGGTTGGATGAGAGTGAAAGAAGACATGTATACTTGTTTTTCTTTGTCTCCTTCCTTTTACTCATTCCATTTATATTTAATAAAAAATCCCAGAAAGAAGACATTAATAATTATAAACATTTGGTAATAGAGAACTGTTGGGTACACAGAGATAAAGTAAGATTTATTTATTCTTTGAAAGAAGGTCCAGGCTCACAATGGTTGTTTCATTACTGGAGGTGGATGACAAAAGGTAGAATGTGGTAGGTAGGGGTTTGGGGACAAGCTGGTCCTCATGACTGGAGCTGCTGGGGGCCTCTGGAATGGTGTGTGGGGCTTATTTTCTTCTCCTTTCTGTCCCTGTTTTACAGCAATCCTACCAATGCCCACCAGTCTCTGGGCCAGGAGCAGAGGGAGGAAGGGCTGGGAGAGATTTATTAAATGACCACAATAATGACAAAGAGATTTTTTACTCTGAAGTGTCTTCTCCCAGTCCAGCTGCTCTTAAACACAGGGTTTAAAGATTAGCTCATGTATGTTTTAAAGAGGCTGGATTTCTATGGGAGAGACCATAAGGGACACATCTAGACTCTGTGGACATTCCCATCTATAGTTTCTTCTTTTAGGAACCATTTTAGGAATGATTCTCTTTGCAAACTAGGGTGAGTGTCTAAACTTGATCCTTACTGGCCAGGGATGTTTATTGGTGTTCTTGATGATGACTATTTCTTTGTTAATAGGAAAAATGAAAGTTAGTGTTTTCCTTGCTCTTATTTAGTTGAATTTCCAACTACCCACCCCCCCCCCCCAAATGCCCTGGTTTTAAAATTATAAGTAACAATTATACTGTGAGTCAGTGAAAATGTAGTCTACTATGGGTAACTTATGATCACAATTTTCAAATAAAGAATCGTGTCTTTCCTTTCTTCTGCTCTGCAAGGAGAAAATTGGAAATGAGGGGAAAACAGAGAAGCCATCCAGGCAGCACTTTATGTATTCTAGAAAGAAATAGATACAAAGTAACATTAGATTTCTTGCAATTTCTAGGTCCTTCTGAATGAATGTTCTGAGCCTTGTTCCCTCTTTAGCACTAATTTTAAATTAGATTTCGTGAATGGTTGGTCATTAGACCCAGTTGCCATGAGCATATGACAGCCCCCACCCCCCCACTAATGTTACCCACTGCTGTCTGCAGTGATGGAGAAAAGATTAACAGAAGATTGAGAAGGGCGTTCTGCTGAGATCGTTTTTCATATAAGCCATTATTATCTCTATGTTAGTAAAACCCAGAGTGGGAACAGCCGTTGGCTTTTCATGGACAACTAAGTGTATGAAATTTCCTAAGTTTGTGCATACATTTTATAAGTGAAGGGATTCTGGTTGGGTGATGTTTACAATCTGTCTAAACGGCAGAAGTAGAGGTTACTATTAGGCCATCTTAAGATGACTTGTCGTTTTCCTGTTTCCTTCTGCTTACAGTTTCTAGGTGTTCAGCCATTAGGAATTAGGAGGAAATAATCTGTATTGCTGTATCGACACATGACTCCTGTGCATGGACTTATTTGGGGATTCTGATATGTAGGCCAGTTGCGAATTTTGAAAAACAGCACTTGGATATATGATTTCTCCGTTAATGAAATTATGAATTGAAAGTTGATAGTTCATGGACTTTGTCAGAAAGAGAAAGAAACTATATTTTGACATGCGCCCCCCCCCCCCCCCAATGTATTAGTTTGTTAGATCAACCACAACAAAGTACCACAGGCTGAGTGACTTAAACAGCAGAAACCTACTTCCTTATAGTTCTGGAGTGTGGAAGTCTGAGATCAGGTTTTGGTATGGTTGTTGCTTCTGAGGCCTCTCTCTTTGGCCATCTTCCTTCTGTGGGTGTCTATGTCACAGTTTCCTCTTCCTGTTAGTGCTGACCTAACATATTGGATTAAGGCTCATCCTGAAAGCCTCTGTTAACTAATTTCATCTTTAAAGACCCTCTCTCCAAATGAACCATATTCAGAAACCCTGGAAGAAGACTTCATCGTATGAATTTTGGGGGAGAACAAATAGCTTTTAACAGTACTATACTTCTTAAGTGATTCGAAACGCTTGTTAAATGAATTTAAGGGAAGGATGCTTAAATTAAGGGAATAGACCAAACATTTTATATTGATTTTTTTTTTTAAGATTTTATTTTTAAGTGATTTTTATACCCAGTGTGGGGCCTGAACTCACAACCCTGAGATCAAGAGTCGCATGCTGTACTGACTGAGCCAGCCAGCTGCCCCTGTATCAATTTCTGTAAAACAAAATACTTCACTTCGTTAGTTACTGTTTAATATCACAGGTTGGTTGATTTTTGTCATGTACCCTGCACAGCATGGTATTTTTGAAAGTTTTTTGTGTCTTAATGTAGAATTACTTCCAGTAGAACAGTATTCCTCCTGCTCTCACCTGGGTGTTAATATTGTCAAGATCCCTTCAAGATACAGATGTCAATTCAGTAGGTTTTGAATGGAGCCTGAGAACCAGAGTCTAACAGTTCTCCAGGTGATACTGATACTTTTGATTCTCATATCATACCTTAAGAAGCAGGAACAGGATGGCTGCACAATTTGCAGGTCACAGTGTAGAATGAAAACGTGGATCCCTTGCTCAAAAATGATTAAGAATTTTCAGACTACACAGCAGAACACTGAGCCAAGTGTAGGGAGCCCTGTTGGAAAATTCCAGTGGCAAGCCCATGGAGTCAGCGCTGAGCTGGTGTCAGAGTGCTAAAGGAAATCATCCTGGGGCACTTATTCACACTGGCTTGTCAAATGATTGATTAGTTTTATGGGCCAGTGATAAAATCCTTCTACTTCTAACTAATCATGGTTTTACATAGTGTTTGCACAAAGCTTCCTCTCAGAACATGGGGAAGTGTTAGTATGCAGGCGCTATAAATAAAGTGAGTTGCTCCTGTCACTCTGATTATCTTTGTGTATAAAACAGAATATTACCAGCCACGGTGGTTATTATATATAACTTGTCCTTCCTTTGGAAAGTTTCAAAGGAATCTGGGCCATGACACGTGAATTCCTCTGCCAAATGATGACGCTTCTTTGTCATTGAGATAACACTGTATTTGCTCTTTAATGGTAGTATTTAACTCTGGGAGCAAAATTCATTCCATATTTCTTAAGTGAAGGTCATTATAATACTACTAATAATACAGAAATGGATTTTAAAATGCTTGGGTTACACAGACACACGTATTTGTCAGTTTTTCTCTGTAGGAGACAAGTATACCTCAGTGCCGAGTCATCTATCACTGAACTTGTTTCCCCATGTTCCTGCTTCCTTCCTCCCTCCCTTCCCTACCTTAGGGGAACTGTGCAGGTGTATAATTCTGGAAGCCAAGGAAATATTTTTCATTTAGATTAGCCCAAGGAGAAATTTGAGGTATGATGAAAGTGGTCTGAGGTTTATTCCCACTCATCCTACTAGACTGATTGCCTCTTGGTGCTTTTCCAGATCCTTGATATTGAATTCCTTTAATCAAGTAATTATATCAAAGAAAATGATCAGGTTTCCATAGAGTCATTACTTCCTCTATAGTCTTGGTTCCCTTCTACCTTATTTCTCCTAGCTTCATTTCCAGGTATCCTATTTCTGTATCCTTCAGTTGGAGCTGAAAACAAATCTGCATTATGGGAGTAGTTGTTACTTGATGATGATAATCTATTTTCCTCTCATGAATATTTGAATATCATGGGATTTTAGGGAACATGGGTTTTTGTTGTTGTTGTTGTTTTGATAAACATCTTGTGGAGGATTCTGATTCTTGGTCTGGAATTTTTTATAAATAATGTATTAACACAGCTCAAAATTTAAAAGTTATAGGTAGTATCTCTAAGCTATTCATCTCTTTACGTAGAGGGACTGTGTTTGTGTGTGTTGGTGTGTGTGTGCACCCGCACGCACGCTTATGTCCCCTTGAGTTAGTTTAGGCTTAAATGAACAAAGGCAAGCACCTCTCCTTCATTTTATACAAACAATAAACAATTTTCATAGTTAAACACCTTATAAAAATTATGTAATGTTACGGGATTTTACAAAAGGCAAAAACTGTCAAGACTGTAAACAATGAAAGCAGAACAATTTGAATGATAGGTAGTATATGTGGTCAGTGAACTGAAATCATACCCATAGGCCATGGTCATTTTTTCCATCTTCCAGTAGAGTTGGTGCTATCTGTAGTCTTTCAGAGTTTTGCAGACTGCACCCCCCCGCCCCCAAGAAACATTAGGAAAAAGTGTTGGGTTTTAGTACTAGAAATAATGAAGAATTAGCAGGGGAAATTTAGTGTATTGTTTTTAAAAAGAAAAATTAGCATCCAGTTAGTTTAATTGCAATTCCTAATAGACTGATGAAATAACATTATTAAGAATGTGTAAACATCTATAAGATAATGGAAGCAGGACCAAAGATTTAAAGTAGTAATCATCATACAAAAACTGATTGCTTTCCTTGATAGCTTTATAGAATTAACTTGATTAAAAAAAGGCTATAGATGTTAAATATCATGATTTTGAGAAAGCATTTTTTTTGAATTCTCACATACCAAATTAACTGAATTGGATAAAGAAATTATGAATGTTTAATAAACTGTCCAAAGACATAATGATTATTGAAAACATATCAAATTAAAGAGAACCACAAGATAATGTGTATATATTTTTTAATGATCTGAAAGAATTAGCTAAGCAGCATATTAATGACATCTACAGATAATGGTGAATTGGGTACCTTTTGTTTGTCTTTTTTTAGGAGTGCTCTGGGGTCAAACATGCAAATTTAATGTAACAGCAAAAGTTGTAATAGACTTCTTTGCAAAAAGCTAACTGTTGTATCTGGAGAGAACTCATAAAATCCATGGGATTGGGGAGGGGAAAATCTAGTGACTAGATGACTGTTTTAGGAAATGGGCAGTAAAATGACCATTGATTATTATGTGAATTAGATATGATCTTAAAGTACAGTTAACCCAAGTTTTTTAGTTTATATGATAAAAATCAAGTAGTAATTTGGGAATACTGTTACATATTTTTTCAGCTTTGTTACCCAGCCATCTGTCATTAGATGTCATTGTGATTGAGCAAACCAAGAATTTCTACTGCAATAAAAAGGAAAAAAGAAAAAGGAGATATACACTGTAGAGATACACATGAAAATTTGTGGAGCTAGATGACATTTGTTTTCATATAAATTACTAGGATACTCAACTTTAGATGACCTCGGCACCATGTATCTCTTTTAAGTTGAGCACAGCTGCTCAGAAGAGATGAAGTGGACCAAGGAACTAGCATCTGAGTGAACCTCGCAACAGACAGTGTCCCTGTTTTTACATGTAGTTAGGCTTAAGCTTCGATAAGTTGCAATTTCTTAAAAATGTATCATGGATAGTAAGTGGCTGAAATGGAATTGAAACCCATGGGTCTTTGCTTTTCCATCCTTATTACACTGGAAAAAACCTTGCATTGGAATATTCTGAGACATTCTTCATTTTTGGAAGCTAATAAGGGGTATTATGTCTCCATGGACAACGAGGAGGATAAGATTTCAGTCTCTATAAAGAATAATGGGTTGCCTTTTTGACTTAAAGAGCCTCACATCAGCAAATGCATGTCCACTTTAGATCAAGAAGAAATAATAGCTTGAAAGATAATAGAAAAGTGAGTAGGCATGCCAGGCATCTTTACATCTTTAAATTTGTTTTATCAAGCATAGATTTTATAACCTGAGTAATATTAAGATTGTCATAATGTATGATTTATGTACGGTAAAGGCTCTAATCAGTAAAATATCTAGAAATGGTAGTGTTATTGATAAGAATTAAAGAGGTGGAGATAAAGGAACTAAAATTATCCCCTAATTTGCATGGTTTGTTTTTAAAAAAACATCAATTTTATAGAAACCTGTGAAGAATTAAAGTGATAGAAAATTGCAAAGTGTGTTCTCCTGGTAGGGAAATGCTCTGTTTTCCCTTCTTGATTATTTTAACAGAAAATCAATACTAATATCCTTTGTATTGTACTTTAGTGTTTACAAAGTGGATTCACATATATCCTCATATTTCATCTCTGAATGACCTCTGGAAGGTAAGGTTTCCTAATTATGCTTTTTAAGGTCTATTTCTTAACTTTAAGAGCAGATTGATTGAGCACTATTTCCTCAATTTAGAAGGTTTGACTGATTAACTGTTTGGTGGAACATTCAAGAATGCAGAGGGGAAGAAGTGACGAGGATTCTAAATAATAAAAACTACTCCTGACATAATTTAATGAATAGCAATCTCATTCATTTTTCAAAAGGCTGAAAACAGAACAAAAACCACAGATAACAATTGAAGCAGGGAGCATGTGTGTCTCTGATTCCATCACTTAGAGTAGCAGCTTTCTTTCTTTCTTTTTCCTTTTTTTTTTTTTTTTAAGATTTTATTTATTTATTTGACAGAGAGAGAGATCACAAGTAGGCAGAGAGAGAGGGAGAGAGAGGAGGAAGCAGGCTCCCTGCTGATCAGAGAGCCCAATGTGGGGCTCGATCTTAGGACCCTGGGATCATGATCTGAGCTGAAGGCAGGGCTTTAACCCACTGAACCACCCAGTCGCTTTGAGTAGTAGCTTTCTTGACTAACTTTTGAGAGCAGAATACTTTGAATATCTCTTTCACAAGAACAGCTTTATACTTTCTTCTTAGTTTTGTTGCTTTACTGGCATGTCCCTAAACTTGATTTATTATTTTTTTAATTTATTTTTTATTTTTTTATTTTTTTTAAAGATTTTATTTATTTATTTGATAGAGAGAGAGATCAGAAATAGGCAGAGCAGCAGGCAGAAACAGAGGAGCAAGCAGGCTCCCTACTGAGCAGAGAGCTGGATGTGGGGCTCGATCCCAGGACCCTGAGATCATGACCTGAGCCGAAGGCAACAGCTTAACCCACTGAGCCACCCAGGTGCCCCCCTAAACTTGATTTAAATCTAATAGCATTAAAACAAAAACTCTGGTCTCTTTCTTGTTATAAATATTTTTTGGTAAATCTTTTACCTTATTGGTTAGGATGAAGTATGGCAGTGTGTAACCCCAAATCCCCCAAATAAAAATAATAGTGGCTGAAACAGGCTAAAAGTTCATTTGTCTCTTATGTAAAAGGAACCAAGCAGTCAACAGTCCGTGCTGGTATGAATGATAGTCTCCGTGTTGGAGAACCAAATACCTCCATCACGTCAGTGTCATCCTTAATACATCGTCTGATGGTCCAAGGTGGCTGCGGGAGCATCAGCCATCATGTTCACATTCCAGGCAGCATAAAGGAGGGAAGAAAAAGGGCACCTGGTTTGCCTTTTAAGGATGGTTTTGTGAAGTGCCACATAGCATTCTTAGTTTTATCATGTTCTAGTTGTAGGGCAGCTTGTTGTAAGGCAAGTGCATGACTCCTCAGCTAAAAATCAGGGTTTCTTTAGCACTGAGGAAGAGAAGAATAGATGTTGGTATAAGCATGCCTCAGTCTCTGTCACATGTACAGTATGACACAACAGGTTAGTTAGTAGTGAGGATGCGTCAGTAAGATTTTGTGACTGACTACTCTTCATGTATAGATGCAGATATATTTAGATATGTGTATATATATTAGATATGTATATATCTACATAAATTTATGTATGTCTTTATTTAAACGAGTTTGTTTTCACAAGCGTGTCTTCATTCTTTCCTACCTTCCTTCCTTCTTATTTTCTTTAGGATTTTGTTTATTTATTTGAGAGAGAGCACAAGCAGCGGGGGCAGCAGGCAGAGGGAGAAGCAGGCTTCCAGGACCCTGAGATCATGACCTGAGCCGAAGGCAGACACTTAACCATCTGAGCCACCCAGGCGCCCCTCACAATCCCTCTTTCTAACCAATAACCCTAACAGTAGATTTCTGGATTGCTTCTGACTACCACACTAAATTTCCAAAGTCTTCAGGAGGAGATGTAAGCAACTTGATGCTATTGTAGTTTCTATATGATCCCCACCCCCCCTTATTCCTTAAACAAACTAAAAATTGCCTAGAGAAGAATGGGCAAAGTACCAGCTTACCATTTCTTTAAGGGTCTAAGATTTGGCTTTAGAGAGTAAAAGAAAATTCCAGAAACCCTCTTAAGAAAGTTATTTCTTTCAAATGTGATCTGGAACAGCAAAGGACAATATGTTTTATAGCACAACTTTTAAGACAATTGAATTGGCAATAATTTCACATAATGAAACATCCAGCAAGTCTTTATATTTCTATTGGGGGAATTCCATGGTTCTTGGAGTAAATTTTTAAATAGTTAATATCAGCTTTGTATTCTTTATATTCCTTTAGTTGTAGAGCTAATGAGAAAACAGCTTGCTGTGTTACAAAGAACGCCTTCTAGTGAGCCAATGAATCAACTCTGTGCTTGTTTCGGTTGTCAGGCATGCTAAATAGTAGTTTTTAGGCACTTGAGGGATTGCCCATAATGTTATTGTGAGATTCTATTTCTCATCCATAACCAGTAAAATCCCTCCTTTCCACCACTGCCTCTTACAGACCCCCAGCATGTCCCGTTCTTTCCCACAATCTGTTCTTATTTGGTTCATCTGTACATCAGGGGTAAGCAAGTCCTGTTTTCTCAAAACCCTGGATCTTCACTCTAGATTTCCTATGAAATTTGACAAAACGATGTGTCTTTTGAGGCCTCAGTATCTTTATATTTAAAATAAGAGGTTGAGCTAAAATACTGTTTTCTTCTACTTCTGAAATTCAAAACTTCTGTGCAATGGCTTTTTTTTTTTTTTAAAGATTTTATTTATTTATTTGACAGAGATCACAAGTAGACAGAGAGGCAGGCAGAGAGAGAGATAGAGGGAAGCAGGTTCCCTGCTGAGCAGAGAGCCCGATGTGGGACTCGATCCCAGGACCCTGAGATCATGACCTGAGCCGAAGGCAGCGGCTTAACCCACTGAGCCACCCAGGCGCCCTGTGCAATGGCTTTTTAAAATAAGCTTAAAAAAAATTCTAGAGAGCATATTTTCTCAAGAATCCCACCTAAGTGTTAGTTTACATTTAAGAATGCTATCTTTGGGGTGCCTGGGTGGCTCAGTGGCTTCAGCCTCTGTTTTTGGCTCAGGTCATGATCACAGGGTCCTGGATCGAGTCCAGCGTTGGGCTCTTTGCTCAGTGGCGAGTCTGCTTCCTCCTCTCTCTCTGCCTGTATCTCTATCTACTTGTGATTGCGCGCTCTCTCTCTCTGTCAAATAAATAAATAAAATCTTAAAAAAAAGAGAATGCTATCTTTAAGAAGTGTTTGCTTATTAGTTTTTTAAAAGGAATCTAAGTCAAGAAATGTTGATATTAGGTATATTATCAGATACATAAGCGAATTTTTAACATGATACTTAGATTTTACGAGGGGGAGAAAGCTGAAAGAGAAAAATGTTCCTTTTACTATAGAACCATGTTCTACATTTTCCTTTAGAAATTAAACGGTAAGTGTGTTAGATCACTTAAGCTAGACAAGAAGGGGTGATGGAGTCACCTTTTGAGTCAGCATGTAATCATGTCAACCTTTTCGATAATATTCCATTTTATTTATATTCAAATAGTATGTGTATCATTATATTGGCAGCTGCCACTGTTCTGAAGTTATGGAAAGTGTCCTGAACACATTGTATCCGTAAGTGGCTCCACTACTGTAATCTTTGTTTACTCTTTGAATTAAGGTGTAAATATGTGCCCACACTTGATCAGGATTTCAAACTTAAGGAATTTAAGTATGGCAGAACCCAGGTTTTTAGAATAGGTTTTAAAGATAATAGCCAGGATTAGAAACTGGAAGGGGACTAGATACAACTTTTTGTTTATTTATTTTATTTTTGAGAAGATTTTACTTATTTATTTGAGAGAGAGCAAGAGAGAGAGCACAAGCAGGAAGAGTGGGGGAGGGAGAAGTATGTGGGACTTGATTGCAGAACTCTGGGATCATGACCTGAGCTGAAGGTAAACGCTTAACCAACTGAGCCACCCAGGTGTCCCCTCCATACAGTTTTTTTTTTTTTTTTTTTTTTGGAAAATTAATGTTTCCTTTTAATTGAACATACAGAGAGACAATACATAAATAGGTGTTTTGCACTATTTCTTGAAGGCACTTTTGGTTTCTTGCATGACCACAAATTACAGAAAATGTTATAGCTTACATTAAATTATCACTGCATAACCTTTAAAGTTAAATTCGGACAGGAAGCTCAAGTATATGAAGAGCTAAATCTTTTTAGAAGAGGTGTTGTGAAATTCATCAACTGTAAATGTACTATAATTTATACTTCAAGATAACTTATCAGAAATACATCCCAGTATTGTCACAGTCTATAAAATACTCTTAACAGTTCATCAATGGAAATAGTCTTCTCAAAATTAAAAATTATTAAAAATTAGTTGCAGTCTTGGGTTTGCCAAGAGCAACTCATTTTGCTTTCAGTTATATTAATTTGATAATGAAGTTACTAGAAGTATGAACTTTGAAGACATAAAGCCAAGCCAAAAATATCTGTTCAATCAAGTTATCACATAATAAAGGGTTTTATCCCTTATTTTATATAATCATGATGCCAAAATATTTTTCACAATTTTAAAATTTATATTCTGATACATAACTACTATCTCTATTATATTTATAAGTAGTAAAATATTTTTAAAGATAATATCTATATATTTTAGTATCCTTAGTAGTCCTTTCTTTTAGATTTTTGAACAAGGGTCCCCATATGTTCATTTTGTAGTGGGCCCTCACATAATACAATATATGTTGTACACACTCCTATTTACTCAATAATTTTTGTTTTATGATAAGAATTTTTCATTTGTAGGACAAATATGATTTGCTTTGATAGTCTTTCAGTTAGTTTTTATGTTGATGCATTTTATGAAATCATATACCCTTAAGAGAATTTTGATATTTAACATGACGCTCGGAGGGCCCTGAAGTTGTATCTCATCTGTACTTCAAAGAACACAAATAGTGATTTCTGTTATATGAGAATATAACAGAAGTAGCAGGAGTTCCAATCACTAGCCTAGTTTTGATCACACAGCTCCAGCTACTCTGGTCTCATTGCTCTTCCTGGAAATATCCCAAAAGCTTAGAACAAGGTCTGTCACAGAGTAGGTATCCTGTAAATACTTGCTCAGTGAGTTGAATAAAAAATGTCTTGACTCTGTGACCCTCCATACAGTTTTAAAAAAAGAGATTTCATTTTACAGTTCTTAGTAAATAGACTGAAGCTTTTTTTTTTTTTTTTTTTTTTTTTTGAGATTTTATTAAGAAGGCTTAATTGAGAGAGATAAAATTGACTTCTTTGGTGAAAATGGTAACTGCTACTTAGTGGCTACTGTCTGGCAATTAACTAGCCTCTTCACGTTTATTTTTTTCCTTTCATCTTTACAAAGACTTTGAAGTAGAATACCTCTTTCACAGGTGAGGAAGCCGAGGTCATCCAGGGTAAGTTGTGGAAAGGCAAAGTTGCACGTGGCTTCCAGGGACCCTAGAGCTGGTTTGACTTACACCCTTTCAAGAGAGTACTGAGGGATATCAGGGGTAATTAGAAAGGATGTTGCTAAAGTAGTTTAATAATTTGCTTTCCTGATTAATCAGAGCTCTTGAAACTGTATATGCTTAGCACATTTCCCCCTTTCTATCTACCTCAGAACCTTTCCCCATGAATATATAAATTCACCCTAAACTGATTCAGAGAAATCAGAAAATAAAAATTGTGCTCACATAATAGCCTGATTAGCATATGTAATTCAGTACCTCCTGATACTCTTAGGAATGTAAGGCATGTGTGTTACCTCAGGGATTGAGTGTGTTTGGAAAGTTGGAAACATTGAGTGTGAGTGGGTAAAGGCACAGGCTTTGTAGACATAGAATCTGGATTTGAATCCTGGCTCCACCAAGTACTTGATATGTGAGCCCTGGAGTCTTGGTTCCTTCATATGTTAAATGGGCTGTTGGGACTCCCCTTCTTTGTCAGGTTAAAAGGAGATCCTGTATCTGGATGACAAGCTTAGTGCTTCGTAAAGTGTTGGTTGCTCTTGTTTTTAAAAATGTATTCTTTGATAATTTTATTGTTCTTTGCCAAGGGAATACCTTCTCATTTGATTTAAGAAAAATGGCATGTTTTAAGAATTTTTAAATAATAAAAATTTACACAATACTGGGAGAATTTTTATAGCTTGTTTTTAAAAAAAAAAAAAATCTGCCGAATTCTTCTCAATAGATTTTTTTGGGGGTGTCCCTAGAATGATTAGTTAAAACATTTTTCTTTAAAATTATTCTTTTCAGGAATTTCTGTGGTATTTTTATTGCACAATAGTTGAAGTATTTTGAAGAGATGTTCTGCTTTTTAAAAGTTAATTCTGATATCAATGACACATTAAGTAATGATTTCTATCTCTGAACAGCATAATACTCTGATTTTAAAAACTTTAAAGAAATACGTATATATGTTTATTCATTTTTTCCCTAGTAGCTCAATGGAGTTTTTATTGGGAAAAATTATTTCTCATTCCTGTTCTATAGACAGGGAAGATGAGTCAGATGAGTCATGATACTCATCTTATACAACAGTGATGGATTTGGGCAGAGAAGGAAAAGGGTGTAAGAAGAAAAACATCCTTGATTCTCACTCGAATTGGATTCATTCTGCTGCGCTCTGTGGTGTTCAGCAGCATGGCCAGCCGTGGAAATGTTTTTAATTTTGATTCTGGGTTGTCTTATAGTTCAGTGCATGGGACTAGAAAGGTCTCTTGGGCAAAGATGCTAATTTAAGAATGTTGTCAGTCTAAATGCTCCTAAGAGGATTAAACAAATTCCACAGCAAATAAATGGACATGTTTGGAAGGTTTTTCCTCCAAGTAATTTCCAGAAAACACACACGAATCATTTGCTAAACTGAAAATACAAGCGTATTAATGAGCCCAACTCACATGAATGGCCAGTCAGTGAAGGAACTTCCTCTGCAGGCTTGGGTTCAGCTGTACGAGCTGCACACCAAGTTTAATTAGAATTTATTTACAGCTAGAAGCTGCTCCTGTTTTCCTCTCCAACGTCAGTAATGAAGCATTCCTCCTTGCCTCGTCATTAGTATTCAGAGCTCCATCAGCCTGCAGTTCAAACTCTTTCCCTTGTTTTTGTCAGAGAAGATGATGAAGCAAGGTTGCTTAGGAACATTTAGCCACACTCGCAACGGGAATTATCAATCTGTTCTGTACGTTCACCTCCACACGCAGGGGAGAAAATTGAGTTTTGCTGCTGACAACATTAATTGATTGCGGGTTGTTTTAGTGGGAGTATGATGTTGAAAACTAGATTTCCTTTCATTTTTATGCATTAGATGCAGAGAAACTATACAGTAACACGTTCTGCTGTAACTAAAATTATCATAGAGGTATCTAAATTTGGATTTGTAGGTTTTAATATTCAGATCTTGACACTGGTCAGTTTACAGGATTATCTTTGGTTTGGGAGACTGTTTCTGTAGTGATTTCTTTGGTTTCTAATAAATGCACATAGCCATCTCCTTCAATAGAGTTCTGATTAGTGCAGTCAGGGGGTGACCCATGTTGTTGGGGGTGGACAGAGGGGTGAAATGGGAACCAGCACCATCTGGTTACCTCCAATTTGATATGGTCCAAAAGATGCTTTTGTCTGTTTTTCCCTCCCCTGCCTCGCACCTTCTTGTCAGATAGATGTCTTCCAAGATGTCTTGCCCTAAAATATAAAGTAATGAATGCAGTATGTGTCTGTGGATGGTTTCATTTGACTTGGATTCGTTTTTAGAGATGCTGTGATTTGGCTCTTAGGAACTCTGAAAAACTGAAACAAACGAGAACGTGGCTGACGAGAAAAAGTTAGACAAGCAAACAAACAAAACACCTCTCTGAGGGTAGGGGTGGGTCGAAGTGGGGTAAGAAAGAGAGGCCAGAGCAAGCAGGCGGTGCTGTCTCATTCTGGATCCGGAGCTCCGGTCCTCTGCAGCGCCTAAGCCAGCTTGGGTATTTAGGGCATCTCCTGCCATAATATATTTTATCCAGGACTCTTGTTGAAATTAAGATTTGGCAGGGAGACCTTACCTTTTACTCTTGTCAAACATCCTTAATTCTCGTTCTTATTTATTCAAGATGACACATGAAAGTCACCTGTGGAGCTTGAAAAAGCAGTGCTCGGGCACCTGGGTGGCTCCGATGGTTAAGTGACTGCCTTCGGCTCAGGTCGTGATCCTGGAGTCCTGGGATCGAGTCCCACATCGGCCTCCGAGAGTCTGCTTCTCCTGCTGACCTCTCTCCTCTCATGCGCTCTCTCTTTTGTTCTCTCTCTCTCTGTCTCCCAAATAAAATACAAAATCTGAAAGAGAAAAAGAAAAAGAAAAAGCAGTGCTCATTCCTTGGCTTGCACTCTGCAAGGTCTGATTTAGTGGAAAAGGAAGCTGTCTCATAAAATTAATATTCTGGGAGGTTGAATTTGACTTGTTAAGAATTTGTGCATTCTCAGAATTTTGTTTCTTTAAAAATGCATTTAGGGGGGCGCCTGGGTGGCTCAGTGGGTTAAGCCGCTGCCTTCGGCTCAGGTCATGATCTCAGGGTCCTGGGATCGAGCCCCACATCGGGTTCTCTGCTCAGCAGGGAGCCTGCTTCCCCCTCTCTCTCTGCCTGCCTCTCTGCCTACTTGTGATCTGTCTATCGAATAAATAAAATCTTTAAAAAAATAATGCATTTAGGGCACCTGGGTGGCTCAGTGGGTTAAAGCCTGGGTCCCGGGATTGAGTTCTGCATCAGGCTCTCTGCTCAGCAGGGAGCCTGCTTCCTCCTCTCTCTCTGCCTGCCTCTCTGTCTGCTTGTGATGTGTCTGTCAAATAAATAAAATCTTTTTAAAAATGCATTTAAGTAATCCTTTTTGTGTTATGAACATGTTCTTATGTAAGGAGTCATGTAGAAACTGTTGTGGATAAAATGATTAGTGCCAGTGGTATCAGAATGGCCGATGGCTCTGCGTGGGTTCTCTAGGAACTTGACTCTTGGTTGCCGATAGTCTTTGAAAATGTTTTATTCCAAAGTTCATAGTGATCCTCTAGGCTTATCACTTTTGTGTTTTGAGAGAATAATTACCTGACAGGAAGGGAGAGGGAACATTCAGATTCAGGAGTAGACAGGTTCTTTTATTCCTTGTCTAAAGGTAGCACTGGTATAAGTACTTTATTCATAGAGTCATAGTTTAATAAAGGTCAAAAAAGTCTTAGAGCTAATTGGACTGAACTCCCTCACTTCTCATTTGAGGAAACAGAGTCTCAAAGCCTATTTTAATGAGCTTGCAGCCACATTATACCATCTTCCACCCAACCCAAAAATAGGGTAGGTCCCCGTTTTGGAGTTACATAATGTTGAATTTTGCATGCGTGTTTGATCCTTGGAAAATGCTCAGGACTTCCTGTTTCCTCTGTGTAGAGGGGAAACTGATGAGTGGATCATGTGGTATTGTGTTCTCAAGGACCCAGAGGACACATAGGAATTATGGACAAACATCTTGTTCTGATGATGATATGGTTAGAAGCTTGGAAGAACAGATGTGTCCATTATTGTAACTGAATTTGAAGGAGGAATCTAGGAGGGTTTGACATAATTGAGATCTTGAGGAACACATGATTTTTTATTATTTAGAGTAGTTTTAACTCTCAGACTCAGTATCCCCACCTTTTTTTAAAACAGAGGTTTCTTTCTTTCTTTTTTTTTAAAATTTTATTTATTTATTTGACAGAGAGATCACAAGTAGGCAGAGAGGCAGGCAGAGAAAGGGGGAAGCAGGCTCCCTGCTGAGCAGAGAGCCTGATGTGGGGCTTGATCCCAGGACCCCAAGATCATGACCTGAGCTGAAGGCAGAGACTTTAACCCATTGAGCCACCCAGGAGCCCCGTCAGTATCCCCTTTTTATAATAACTGTTCTATAACTTTTCCTTTTGGTATCCTGAGATGAAATTCATTAGAAAATAGAACCTAATTATAATTATAATAAATAAATAGAAAAATTAAATACCTCAATTATTATATATTGATTTATAAATGTTAACATTTATAGGATATATTTGAGGCTGATTGGTGACCTATCAAAATAAAAGTTAAGTATAAAGGAAATGACTTATAATAAAACTATCATTTCAAACTGTAGACGTCAAGCTTGACCTAACTGGAAAACAGATGCCTTCATGATCTCACAACAACCCCCCTTTCCCCCAGGATGTGGCACAGCTCCTCTTGAAGCACCCTTTGTTTAAAGTTATACTTCCTGATGGCGTTTTATGGAAAGTATATGCATGAAGCAGATGCAATTCAGAAACCGTGTGGAGGCTGACTTGGTGAATTCTTTCCAAGCCACAAGTATAACAGAGCCTTGAATTCCTGATTTTAACTATGGGGGCTATTTTAAACGGCTGAAATTTTAATACCAGTATATGATATGATGTACCCTCACAAAATATGTTAAATAAGGTAAAAGACTTTAGATGATTCCTTTGGGATATTAGTAGAATAGAAAACAAATGATTATTTTAAAAAATTCTGGCACCTGGGGGGCCTTGGTGCTCAGTGGATTAAAGCCTCTGCCTTCGGCTCATGTCATGGTCCCAGGGCCCCGGGATTGAGCCCCACATCGGGCTCTATGCTCAGTGGGGAGCCTGCTTACCACCACCCCTCCCCCACCTGCCTCTCTGCCTACTTGTGATCTCTGTTTGCCAAATAAATAAATAAATAAATAAATAAAATATTTAAAAAAAATTCTGCCACCCAAATAAATGTGATATTACATTGCATCATTAGCTTAAACAGTTTCATTGCTGCTTACTATTAATACAACTGGTAGTTTGATCTTGTCTCTTTTTTTTTTAAAGAAAGAAAATAATTTTTAAAGATCTTGTATAAGGGATTACAGGCAGGAGGGTAAGAGTAACAATGAGATGTGATGCTAGTCAGTTTCTACTTAATAATTCATCCTTACGTACTGTATTGTATTTTTTCAAATCACATTCTTTGAAAAAATCCCTGTATCAGTTAGTTTTATTAGTAAAACATATATTTTTCTTACTCAGAATATCAGTGATATTTTCAAGATACCCCAAAATTGGTAGAAGGTATTGAGAGTTAATTGGGGGCATCCGGGAGGCTCAGTTGGAAAAGTGTCAGACTCTTGATTTTGGCTCAGGTCACCATCTCAGGGTCCTGGGAGAGAGCCAAATGTCAGGCTCCACACTCAGTGGGGAGCCAGTTGGAGGGTTTTCTGTTTCTTTTTCCCTCCTCCCCTTGCTTGCAGGGCACACTTATACTCTCTCTCTCTTTCTCAAAAGACAAACAAACAAAAACCAACCAACCAAAAAGGCCTTTAGAGTTAAGAGTTCCTTGCCCTAGTAATTCATAGTTCTACATACTCAGATTATCACAACTGAGAACTGTTTTTTCTTTGTAGAAATTGTAATTTGCTTGGGTTAATGGAAGGACAGATAATTTCTTACTGGATCGAATATAATGGTATTTGTTTGCATTCTCTCACTCAATCTAGAGTCTTGTATTATTTTTCCTAATAGGTAACTTAGAAAAACCCAATGCAAATATTCTTGTTTACCTAAATAGCTAGCCTTGTGTAAATGGTGCACGTTGAGTCGGTCTCAAGCTGAATTCCTACATCAAACAGGAGAGTGATTTCCCAAGCCAGTGTTCCAAAAAGTTGACTTGATGGTTCAATTATACCAAGGACATTAGCATTCTTAATTGACTCGATCACTGCTTTCTGTAACAAAAGTTTCAATTCCATCTGTTCTTTTGGTTTATTATTCTTTGGAGCATCATTTTGCTTTATTTCCCAAATACATAAGATTTTTGCTTGTCATTTAGAATTATTGCTAGTGTTGCTACCTCATGCTGAAGAGGAAGCCTTGCGACTGTTTGATGGCAGCTGATTTACAGTGTTTAATGCTACCTTACAGGGTTGTAAAGACCAAATGAATTGGATACATAAAGACTGGGAACAATGTTTGGCTTGTACTGGGCACAGTATCAAGACTGTCAGCAGGTCATATCGTCACCATCATCAACCTGTTAAGATCGTCATCTTATCATTATTATCTTTCTAGTCAAGAAGAAGAAATTTCAGATTCTCAGTAAATCTTTACAGAATTTTTAATAAGTTCAGATACTTTTTAAAAACCTTGGTTATTAACGGGACTAGAGGCGCTTTGCCCGTCTCCTGCTGGGCCACCTGTTGGTGCAGGAGGGTGATTCTGTATGTCTTCTGAGCGGCAAAGTATTGCAGTTCTTCGTGTGGTCTGGGCACAACCGGGGGCTTCAGACCCCTTTTAGGGGTCCTTTGGGTCACAGCTGTTTTCATAGTAATGCTAAAATGTTATTTGCGTTTTCACTCTACTTCTCTCTAGAGTGCAGGGTGCATTTTTCTAGAAGCCACATGCATGTGGTGACATCGTTGCCCCAAGTGTGCTTGTGATGATGTGGGTTTGTCCTGTTTAAAGATTTTCTGGGTTTTAGTTTCTGAAATAGGCCGTATGGACAGAGATAATCCATAGGAACAAAACCTCCATGGAGGGGTGGCTCAGTGGGTTAAGCCTCTGCCTTCAGCTCAGGTCACGGTCTTGGGGTCCTGGGATCAAGCCCCACATCGGGCTCTCTGCTCAGCAGGGAGCCTGGCTTCCCTCTCTCTGCCTGCCTCTCTGCCTGCTTGTGATCTCTCTGTCAAATAAATAAATACAATCTTTAAAAAAAAAAAAAAAGCTCCATGGAGTTTTTAGTAATTTTTAAGGATATAAACATTACTGGAGCTTGCTTCTAAGCTTGAGTCTAACCTCATGAGGAGCAAATCACTACTATGAGGACCAAGTCCTACGCCCCATGTGGCAGGCCGAGCTTTACAATCTGGTTTGCTCACTGAGGCGTGAGGATAAAAAATTATAAACCTGTTTTTGTGTTGTTACCCACCATTAGATTCCCAGATTTCATATCTAAAGAGGAGTGCCAATTTTAATTCCTGTTCATTTAGTTGTAAGAATAAGTGTCTGTGCCCCCTCATAATGTGGGACTTACTAAGCAATTGGAATTTTGAATGGAAACAGAAACAGTTGATTGTATCTTAAATTTTCTTGAGTAATTCTTTGTACCCCATCTTCACCAGTGAGAAGAAAAACACTGCTAGGCAGTGTTGTGACCCAACATAGTTCACAGTACTGTATTTATGAAATGACACAGGTAGAAATTTGAATAGAGTTTTCTCCTGTAAGCAAGTTGTGGAATTCAAAACTGAACATTCTTTTCCCTTTTTTTTTTTTTTTAAGATTTTATCTATTTATTTATCTGTCAGAGAGAGAGAGAGAGAGAGAGAGAGAGAGAGAATGAGAACAAGCAGAGGGAGAAGGAGAAGCAGGCTCCCCACTGAGCAGGGACCCTGATTCGGGGCTCCATCCCCAGGGCCCTGGGGTCATGACCTGAGCTGAAGGCAGATGCCCAACTCACTGAGTCACCCCAGCATCCCAAAATTGAACGTTCTTTAATTACAACAGGATTAGATTCATATGTTTTATTTCGTTTTCTTATTTTTAGAAAATTTTATCTGATCCTATTGTCTCTTTTTGAGGGCAAGTAAAAAAAACCATTTGTGGCATTGATATCACCTATTCCTATTTTTATTGTAGTGAGGTCTTCAGTAAAGATGTGGAAAAGATTTATTATCTCACCTATTGTCCCTCGTTTTTGAGTAGGAAGGAAGGGCTTTCTTAACCAGTGGCCAGTTAATCCTCATTTAAACAGCTATGTATGACCTTAGTTTTACCATTTTTTCTGATAGTATCAGTTTTTTTAGAAGTTCTGATGGCATGCAGTGATGTTGGCTTGTGTTGACCTTCTTGAAACAGCTCACTTATAACACAGTATGATATGTAATCATGGCAAATTTGTTTTGTCCTTTTCTCCCTCATAATTTAAAAATATTTAAAAATAAAAACCAAATTAAATGTCTTTTGTAAATTTTATTGTGGTAATAAGATCAGCCCCTCCCCAAATCCCCATTTTTATAAAGAATGATTTTGCATTTCTCTACAGCTTTCTATATGCTGGTGTTTAAACCTTAATACAATAAAGTTTTTATTCTTATTTGCATTTGGTTTCATGTGGTATCTTTGCTTACTCTACAATGATTTTTTTTAGAACTCTACAAATGATTTTTTTTTTAAAGGAAAAGGTAGTTACTCTTCAGATATTATTTATAAAATACTATTTATCTGGCATTCAGAGGTTTTGTATATATATTTTAGGTAGTATGAAGAGAACTTTGGAATAGTGTGGTGAGTTTAGATTTGAATATTAATACCTATTAATTATTAACCACACATAGGAGTGATTCTTTGTTTTTTTGGATGACTGTATTAACATTTTTATTTGGAGATAATACACACTGTAAATGTAATTAAGTCTGTGTCAGTCAAAGCATTTCCTTTTTTATACTATTAGACAAAAAAGTTAAGAAAGGGAATTGGGCAATTGACATCTGAGTGTGTCCTTTTAACAGTTAAGGGAATTGAAGTTCAGAGAGGTTAATTTGCCTGAAGTCACACAGGGAGCAAGTTCGGGAGCTGGAGTTCAGCTCTCCCCTGTCTGGCTCTAGTGTCTCTGTTCTTTAACTTGCAAATTGCTGCATCTGGGAACAGAGTGGGTCATCCCGTGGCTCTGCCACCCCTTAGTTCCGTGACTGTTATTAAATTATTAATTATTATAATGGTCTCAGTCTTAGACCCGAGAGTTTTGTTATTTATGAAAAGCTGAACAGTTTTTTAAAAAATTCCTTTTATTTTTGTCTTTCCTTTCTCTAAAATCTTGTCCTTCTTTAAAATCTTACAAATATGATTTGTGGCTTTTCTGTGTAATTATCAGAGACCAGTTTTCTTCCTTATTGTAGAGGCACTCTCAAAATGAACAAGGTTTTGAGTCCTAAGAAAAGTTATTTTAAAATCATAATGAATTAAAGCCTCTTCAAAGGCGGTCTCATTTACCAATAATGGAAGCATTACTATAAGACTGGTTGAATATAAAAGTGTGATCATCAGAATAGGGAACATTATTCACATTTATAATGCTAACTTCCATTCAGTGAATTTTGATTCAACTGTCGTGTCCAGTGGATTTCTCAAAGGCAGTTACTAACTGCCTACGAAGACTCTTCTGTTCTCTAGGAACCAGAGATAACTGACTTGAGTTTTGCTCAGGGTGGCTACAGATGGAGTGTGGAAGGGAAAGGTGAGAGCAGGCGTATTTGATTACCCCACAGAAAGAAAAATGCAAAGTGGATGGAAAACAGTTGGTTTCCCTCCTTAACTAGCTATCAGTAATTCTCCAGTGGACAGAACTCCATTATATTTTGTTGGATATAGAACTCTGTAACATGTGCCTTTAGTAGACTAATCATGCTCGCTAGCTATATCCTCCAACAATCACACCCATCGCACAATTCTGAGGACAGATGGCTAGAGCATAAATCTGGAAATGGTAGTGTCAAGTCTATTGTATGACGCTTCTTGGTAAAATATTGATAGCTTAGTGTCCAGCTGCAATTGCTGGTTTCTGGTCTTCCTATTTAACCTTATTGTTTAAATGAATAATGCTAGTACTGCTTTTAAAGTCACTGAAAAATTTTAAATTAGATGAAGTTGTCAAAGCACATAACGGATGTTTGTGTCTCTCTGTACTCGTGTTAATTAATGATTTGTGAGAAGTGCTCTGTGGATGAATTTAACCTCTGAATGTTTGGAATTCCAACCAGACCAGCTGTTTAATGTTAAGTCATATCAGTGTAAGAAGAAAATGCTGCCAGAGGAAAGTTTTCTCAACATTTTAAAGTATTTCAGAAATGACTTGGTGATTTATAATTTTGTAGTAGCAGTAATATTCATTAAACCCAAGCAAGCATTCATATATGTTTGTATCTATACAGAATATATATCTTCAATATTTTAATTTAAAAGTGTCCTGATTTGTTATCATTTATTTTTATTTAATTTTTTATATTTCAGGTTTTCATTTAAATTCCAGTTAGTTGACATGTAGTGTAATAGTAGTTTCAGGAGTAGAATTTAAGGATTCATCACTTACATACAACACCCAAGTGCTCATCACACAACAAGCACCTCCTCCATGCCCATCTCCCATTTTCTTTATCATTCTTTTAAAGTGAGTGCTTCTCTATATTGACATTGTTTTTAAAGAAATATTTCAGTGGATGGATATTTCATTTCCAGAACATATTTTAACTCAGTACACAGTGTAATAGAAATGTTATAGACATTCATACTTAGACTTCGTTGATGTCCTTTTCCTCTCCTGTGCACGAACTTGTAATCCGCCCAATCTCCACGAAGTCCCATTCACTTCGCTTGTTTTTGAGTGGGCCTCTGTCCTCACAGCGTTGGTGCTGTTACTAGTTTCCTGTGTAGCGATTGTTCTGGACTAGTTAGTGGGGGAAGTGATGATAAATGGAAAAGTTAAATTTTATCCTAAGACACATTTTATTTTATTTATTTTTATTTTTTTTTAAAGATTTTATTTATTTACTTGACAGAGAGAGATCACAAGCAGGCAGAGAGGCAGGCAGAGAGAGAGGAGGAAGCAGGCTCCCTGCTGAGCAGAGAGCCCTATGCGGGCCTCGATCCCAGGACCCTGAGATCATGACCTGAGCCGAAGGCAGCGGCTTAACCCACTGTGCCACCCAGGCGCCCCTAAAACACATTTCAAAAAAATCCTGGAAGTATCTCACTTTAGAGTTTATCCCTTAAACTAGCACATGCAAAAAAGTTTCATTTTTATTTTTATTTATTTTAAAAGATTTTATTTATTCATGAGGGATAGAGAGAGAGAGGGAGAGGTAGAGGGAGAAGCAGGTTTCCCATTGAGCAGGGAGCCTGATGCGGGACTCAATCCCAGGACCCCAGGATCCCAGGATCATGACCTGAGCAAAGACAGACGCTTACCCATCTGAGCCACCCAAGTGCCCACAGAAAAGAATTTTAATAATAACACTTAAAGATATATTCTTAAAGCAATATTGGCCTTCTCAGCAATCGGTTCAGCCTCTTGTGCTTTATTTGGCCAGCTGCAGGAATGGGAAGTGCCAGCTGTAGAAATACTTGTATTCATTTGTTTGATTACTGTCTACATAGAATACTATAGATGAACTACTGCGGAACTTTTATGCAGTATTTTCCAGTTAAAAGCAAAGGTGCATTTAGGAAAGTGAAGATACATACCTGGTTTAAAACCTGCTTTTTCCTTTTTTGGTGACAGGTAAAGTCTGCATTATGATCATTTTTATACCACTTTTCTCCACCACTTTTGAGGAGACGTACTTATTACAGTTCCTTAGTAATGTATTCATGAAATGTTTTATTCCGTATTTCTTGGAGTCCCCACCCTGAACCCCACCACCCCCAGGATATCTGTGTACTTGCCTGTCAGAAAGTGCCAAGTCACGACCATGGCCTGGTTTTTAAGGATTTTAATCTGTTATTGGAGTTAGTAAAAAATCTGTGTTTGCTATAAGATTAAGCCTCTGAGGGGATGTGTGTGTTCCCCTTTACAGAGGCTTCTAATGACCTGTTGTAGAAATGGTACACAGACCTGCTTCATGTTGTTTTCATGTCACTTTCAGGAATGCATGTGCTCTGTCTGTCTCTGGGAAGAAAAAGTTCAAAGCTTTTTGCAAAATAGAAAATTTCATTATGTGCTATGGTATTGATAGAGCTGGGTATTATTCCTGCCCCCAACCTCCTGCTGTTGACTAAGCCTTGGACCCCATGTAGTAAAAATAACCCCCTTTGCTTCTCCTTGGGGTGACCCCTGAATCCGTGGAATGTGTTGAGTTGGATTGTCAACGGTCAGTTAATTGGGTTATGTTTAATCGCTGAAAACCAAGACTGCTATTTTCTTTTTGGTAAGATGGAAAAACATTTGAATCACGACTTTCTGTTTTTCTTTTTGTGATTAGAATTTTGACGAATTATGAAAATCTAATTATCATAATAATTTGAATCGTGCCTTTTTTGGGAGGTAATTACCCACCTTTCTCCTTCAGCCCCAAACCTGGTGATGCGATTAGTGTCTGTTGTAAGCTTACATGTGATCTTAAAGGAAAGGGTTGCTGTCCTTCTGTGTTTGAAAAGTGAATGCCAAATACTTAATTATCTAAAGCGGAGGTTCTCAGGCATACTGTGCATCAAAGTCACTTTTTAAAAACCCAGATTTTAAGAACTGAGAATAAATGGTCTAAAACATAAAGTTGCTAAAGATCAAGTTGTTTATTGAGTGGTGATTTAAAAAGTGATTAAATCTTTTAATATTATGTCTTTTATCTGGCCATATGGTCTTCAGTAGTGACCAGATGAAGAACTGTCTTGATATAATTAAACTAGCTCTCATAATTGGGTCTAATTGGACAATAAATTGTCTTAGGTTTCTGGCCAGCACTTAATATTACTGATGGTCTAAATTTAATGCTACGTATTTGGTAGACAGTATTGCTTAACATTCTGAGAGCGGGCTTGAGAGCCATTCTGCCAGAGCCTGATCTTGGCTCCCTATGGTAATAGTTCCGTGTGCATGGAAAAGTTACCTGGCTTTTCTGGGCCTCAGTTGACATGTCTCCAAAGTAGGGTAAGAGATGTTTCTACTTCATAAGTTTGTTGTAAGAAATGAATTACAGGGAGTATTTGAGAAGTGTTGCTTATTTTTATTCCATAAATACATGAAAATTATCATATTGATAGCTTGCAATTACAGACTGAGATAATAAAATGTGTTTACATATGCTCACAAAATATAAGCATCCCAAATGTCTATTCAATCAAAATATACATTTAATAGAAAATTCACTTAAGAGATTCAAACAATAGGGAATCTATACTTTGCATAATTACATATCTCCACATGGGTGTGAGGTTTTATTAGTTATATAATTTGATAACGTTGTCGGAGACCTAGTTCCTTCCTTTTTTTTTTTTTTTGTTCCTGTCCTTCTCAGCATGTAGGCTTATTCTCAGAATCACAAGAGAATTATAGCAGTTCCATCTTACACGTTTCAGCTTTGTGAGTTGGAAACCTACCCCAAAACCCTCAGAAGATTTCAGCTGATGACTTGTGGGCTATAATTGAGTCCCTTGCCCTTTCCTAAGCAAATCCTAACATGAAATGAAATTGCAGTGTCACATAGCCATGCAGAGAAAAATAGTTCCCTGGAAAAAAATGAAGAATCTATTAGTGAGGAAGGAGGGTGGAATGGATATTCAATTAAGTAACATTTTCTGTTGTTGTATTTTAATAGATAATAACATTTTAATAGATACATGACATTTGTGTATCAATAAAAAGCCTATATTTGCGTCTATATAACTTATCTACCAGAAGGTGTATTAATTGCTGGATATAGTATATATTTTCTCCTCATAAAAAGCCTTTGAAATAGAAATTATTAACTTCATTTCAGGGATGGAGAGGGTCAGTAGTCCAAGGTGATAGAACCAGTAATTGCTGAAAGATTTGTGATCCTGCAAAGTTTCAGCTCTTTCCATTACAACATGTGATTTCTTATTCCCATTGGGCATCAGGATATTAGATGCTGTTCTTAATCTTTATTATAACACTGATTTACCTTAATTATTATTATTATTTTTAAAGATTTTATTTATTTATTTGAAATAGAGAGAGATCACAAGTAGGCAGAGAGGCAGGCAGAGAGAGGGAGAAGCGGACTCCCTGCTGAGCAGAGAGCCTGATGCGGGCCTCCATCCCAGGACTCTGAGATCATGACCTGAGCCGAAGGCAGAGGCTTAACCCACTGAGCCACCCAGGCGCCCAACCTTAATTATTTTTGAAGACAGGTATGAACAGACTCTATGTAAGACGCAGTGTTCTGTTTTTATATTAGCAAAATTTTTAATCAACTCTCTCATTAAATATAAATTTGATATAAGAATTTGCAAAATGCTTCATAATACCTTATGCAGTAATGTTTAATTATTTCTGTTTCCCTGTGACTCTAGCAGCTCCTTCCGAAACACCTGTTTTGAACTCTATAATTTTCAAGAGGCTAGAATAAAAATCCCAAAAGCTCCTTGTTTGTCTAAACTTATATATTACTAGGTTTGTAAGCTGGGTGAGTGGAAGAGTGGTGGTACAAAGTATGATTGTATTTAGAAGGGCGAATGGTTGTAGTGTGAGGTTAGCATAGAATAGAATTAACTGGTGTTCGTGGAAAGGTGGACTTTCCCTTTTTTGAATTAAATAAACATCATGACTTTTCATAGCCCATAAAGACCATATTCCTCTTTGTACCTCTCCTCCCTCCACAAGATGATGATTCGTTTGGTTGAAATTATTTACTTTCTGCTTGGCTTAACAGAAGTGGTATTCAGGTTTGTAGGAATGGTAGACTTTTAAAAAAATTAAATTGGTAATCCTCCCGTAGAGTTTCTGACAAGAGACTTGGAAGACAGAAAACAGAGTACACACAAAGAGTAAACACTTGTGTGAAGGGTGGCGCTGACGCCATGGGGAAGGTATTTGAGGCCCTTGATGCCTGGCCTTGAGACACCCGTCAATGGTCTTTACTGTACTTCACTGATTACTAGAACGTCTGGTGAGGAAAATGATTTTAACGTGGCTTCTGCACTGTACCTGGTTTTAATGAATACAGTTTAGGATAAGGATAAATGGGAATTAAAAGTGCCAAATTAAATCTAGTTTGGGATTCAAGGACAAATGCAAAGCAGTTGGTCAGCCTTAGCGAGGTAAGGTTCCCATCATTGCACCTTTGTGATTGTCATGGTGCTACTTTACTCCAGTAGCACATTATTCGGCGTGTGGTGAAGGGGATTTTTTGGGTCATCATTCCTCCTTCCAGCTCTCCACCCCCGAGATTGCAGGGACGTGTAATCTGCACCAGAATCTGGAATAATTGGAATAGTATTTCCTGGCCCCTCGTCCCTTCGTAGGGTTGGCACCTCAGCTGTTGTGTGCTTGAAGCTGAGGAGCAGTGGCACCACCAAGACTTTTTTTTTTTTTTTTTTTTTTGCTTTAAAATCTTACCCCAAATAGTGGTTTCAGGGAGCCTTCACCTGAGTACATGCCCAGAGGGAAAGGACAAAGACTAATTTGATTTAGAATTCTGTTATTTTGGCATGAGAATGCTATATTCG
Organism: Mustela lutreola; assembly: GCF_030435805.1. Classification (NCBI taxonomy): domain Eukaryota; kingdom Metazoa; phylum Chordata; class Mammalia; order Carnivora; family Mustelidae; genus Mustela; species Mustela lutreola. The sequence continues at coordinate 33,081,480 of NC_081297.1, read as the reverse complement.
TTCCAGATACTCCCGCAGTCGAAATGAGGTGCTGACACTTGGTTCCCCTAGCTGTCCTTAGCAACTCATGAAAACGTGATCATAATTTATCACCATCGTCTCCAAAGAAAAAGCCTTAAAAATAACTTAGTGGATATGTTGTGCTCCTGTTTGTTCTCCCATGCTCCCTCTCCCACACCAGATTATATAGAATGTAGGCCCTTATGCTTGAAGGCCTCTGTCTCCCCAGAATTTTTCAAATAAAGATCTTGCATCTGTTCACGCTAATTTTCAAACATCGGAATTGCTGTTATTGCTAGAGGCATTATCAAAGTAAAATTGTGAAGATGTGTAACATGGAGGAAACAAAAAAACGAACGTATTTGCATCTAGTAGATGGTTTTGATTTTCTTTTCTTTCTTTCTTTTTAAAATATTTTATTTATTTATTTGGCAGGGCGAGACACAGTGAGAGAGGGAACACAAATAGGGAGGGTGGGAGAGGGAGAAGCAGGCTTCCCACTGAGCAGGGAGCCCCGTGTGGGGCTCAGTCCCAGGACCCTGGGATCATGACTTGAGCCAAAGGCAGATGCTTAATGACTGAGCCATCCAGGCGCCCCTGTGGTTTTGGTTTTGTGAGACATCGTCTGTACTAGGCTGATGTCCTTTTTTCATTACCAAGTACTAAGCAAATAACAGCCCCATAAACTCTTGAAGCATTAGAATGAGAACACACATAAAAGTATCTGCTTTTGACAAGTATCTATGGCATCTAACATTCTGAATGGCTTAGTTTTAAACAACAGCCATTCTCAGTTTGAGAAATAGCAGTAGGTACCAGGACCCCAGTATAGAGCCTACTGAGAAAAATATTCAGAGCATGGTAAAGTCTGCATTGTATGGTCAAGGAAACCCTTCCCCAGATGCTGTTTTTGGATGCTGATTCCTTCTTGAGGAATTGTGATTAGCTATGGTTTCTCATACTTAAGCCTTCAAATTTAATTAACTCATTTTTCTTGGGAAGCCAAAAACTTACCAGGATTTTGAATTACTCTGACGTTATATGCTTGGGAGGATGTCCTGGTTTTTATGATGCTGATAATTAAGGCACAGGACCCAAGTCCGCTTCTAATTCAAACTTTCAAAATCATTTACTTTATGAAAGATACTCTGTTAGGAAAGGAAACTTCTCTCTTCACAGACTCATTTTAGATGCTTGGTTCCATATAACATAAACAATCTGAGTTCAGCTCCCAAGATCATTTAAAATGACATCCATTGTGCCCTTCTTCACTTTGACAAGTGGGAGCTGCAGAACCCTCGGAAGTGCATTTTTGTTGTTATAGTCACTTCTGTTCTCATCAAGTAAGGAAGGTCAGACTTTATTGCTGTCCTGGGAGTCATCGTTTTTGTCAGTTATTATGCGTCTTTCTGTTGGGTGAGTACCTCTATTTATTAAACTGTGAAATAATGATTTACAGAGGAAATTGTGGCATTGACGAGTGGCATTCACCTGAGGAATCTTGATTTGCTGGCATGTTAAAAAGGTAGCAATCTTGTTTTCTCTTTTGTTGATACATGTCTTCTTCTGACTGGTAACTAACTGAGCAAAATCGACTCTGGTCGATTTCATATCTCATTGTTGCACTTTTCTTTCAGAAAGTATTGTGAAAGCTCTAGAGGCTTACAGTTTAAAATGAAATTGGACTTGAAAAACATCTCTGGCTAATTCTGTAGAGTTCATAACCCTTGCCTAAAAATGCATGGGTAATTCCAGGTACTTAGCAGTTCCAGTCATCAGCCAAGGCATTCCACCTAGGGCATGGGTTATCAAAAGTGTAACAGTTTTGTATTAACCTGCAAGTCCTTTCATCTCGGATCAATGAAAAATACTAATTTGCCAGTAAGATCAGTTCAGTCAAACCGAGCTGTTTTAAGATGTGTATGAGTAACTGAAATAGAAGGCAGAGTATGGTACCGACACTAAAAAGACAAGGAGCACAACAGAGGAATTAGAAAGAGGGAGTGCTTTGGCATTGGGGCTCAAGAATACTTAAGACTTTGATAAAGAAAAGGAAAAGATGTTTTTAATTGTTTTTTAGAAAGAGTTTATTTATTTATTCAACAGAGGGAGAAAGAGAGAGGGCTCAAGCAGGGAGAATCAGGCTCCCCTCTGAGCAGACAGCCTGACGTGGGGGTTGATCCCAGGACTCTGGGATCATGAGCCAAGCTGAAGGCAGACACATAACCAACTGAGCTACCCAGGTGCCCCAAAGATGCTTTTAATTCTAAGGGAGGAGTTTATCCCAGGCAAAGGGAATAGCAACTGTGTGGGTTTTGAAGCAGCATACCTTTTAAATTAATCATTAGTTTATCATAATTGGAATAAAATGCATTTCAGGGGGTGGAGACATTATGTAATGGAAGCTAAGGCAGACCCTTTCTTTGTAGTAGGTTAGCTTTACCCCATTGCAGTGTGGTATTTTGGAGTCAGAGGGGCTATCTGAAAGGAGATAGAACCCATTCCCAAATTATGTATGACTTAACACTTGGAGGAAATGAGTTTGTAGGAGTGCTAACTCTTTTATCGGTTGTTCTAGAGACCTGTGCAATTTTGACAGTTTGCTGTGTGATTCTTGCTTATAATTCATATGGCTAATACAATGAAGCCGAATTTCCATTAAGACCTATAGCTGTGGGGGCGCCTGGGTGGCTCAGTGGATTAAGCCGCTGCCTTCGGCTCAGGTCATGATCTCAGTGTCCTGGGATCGAGCCCCGCATCAGGCTCTTTGCTCAGCGGGAGCCTGCTTCTCTCTCTCTCTCTCTCTGCCTGACTCTCCGCCGACTTGTGATCTCTCTCTCTGTCAAATAAATAAATAAAATCTTTAAAAAAAAAAAAAAAGACCTATAGCTGTGAAAAACTTCATAACAACATCCACTCCAATTGGTTTTCGAATGAGCCAGTATTAATGAGCCTCTGAAATGGCAGTGCTAGATCATGTGGGGGTTATAGCACTGAGAGATACAATGGCTCACTTAATATTTTTGAGTAAAGAGACGTGTAGATGTGTAGTCCACACGCAGAATTAAGAAGGAGCTAAGGAATGTTTGGCAGCTTGTACAGGGATGCGGGTTTGGAAGGCCTTATTACTTTCTCCCTACATATTATAAATAGCCAGCTACACTGCAGTCCTCTACATTGTGGATTGTGCAGCAGCCCTGGCAACGTAATAACCATGCTTCCCTCATACCTTTTATATTTTCTAGTTAATTCTGATTGCTGATTATTCTCTGTGCATGTACTCTACCCTGTATGATGTGTTGAGCACTTGGGATACAAAACTGAATAAAGCATAATCCCTCTTTTTCAAGGAACTTACTAGACCCTTGACTTACTTTTCGCCCTCAAACTACTCAGATAAATACACATTTTTAAAAAGATTTTTATTTATTTATTTGACAGAGAGAGACACTGTGAGAGAGGAAATACAAGCAGGGAGAGTTGGAGAGGGTGAAGCTGGCTTCCCGCTGAGCAGAGAGCCTGATGTGGGGCTCTATCCCAGGGTCCTGGAATCATGACCTGAGCCAAATATGAACACTGACTCACTTTGGAAAGAGTGGAGAGAAGGATACCATAAGAGTTATCATCATTTGTTTATAGATATTCCTCTGTCCGGGTTGAACCACTGGATCCATTGGTTGTTGCTGTACTCATGGTTGAGAGAGAAATTTAAGGCAATACTATAACCTTCCTTAACCACCAGTGCTTAGTGGTTAGTTGTGATCAGATATATCTTTGTGCCCAGAGAGTTTTTGTATGAAATAGAATTTGTGAGCCAGAAGTATCCTATTATAGATATTTAAGGAGTTGAACTTAGCACAGTATGGTGGACTACTGGAAGGGAAGGAGTGCAAGGGGAGGGTTAGTTAATAATCCTTGAAGTTCATGATTAAAATAGTTATGGATAGGGGCACCTGGGTGGCTCAGTGGGTTAAGCCGCTGCCTTCGGCTCAGGTCATGATCTCAGGATCCTGGGATCGAGTCCCGCATCAGGCTCTCTGCTCAGTGGGGAGCCTGCTTCCCTCTCTCTCTCTCTGCCTGCCTCTCTGCCTACTTGTGATCTCTCTCTGTCAAATAAATAAATAAAATCTTAAAAAAAATAGTTATGGATAGAACACAAATAAACCCTATAATTTTGTTAATCTAAATTACTACAAGCCAAGGGATCGAAGAGTTGTAGCACAGTTGTATATATTAAATCTTTGTTGCACATAGGATGTTAGGGTATATTCAGTCTATGTCCATGTAACAGTAGCCAAATCAAGTTAGCCAAGTAGAGAAGAATGAAGTTGTAGTTCATACTACAGGGGTTCTTCATGGCCTCAACTAGCATAGGAAATCAATGGGAATCAGAATTAAAAAGGTGTTATGTTAGGAACTACAGAAGTACCTCTGCTCAGTCCCTGATTTCTTGCTTTCTTTTGGAATTCTGTTTATTCTTCCTCGCAGAGAGCAGCTTTCTTTGCCTCTGTTTCCATATTCTAATTTGTCTAGCTCACAACATGAATATTTCCTTATGAAGTTCTAGCCTCCCTGCGCTTTTGGTCCTATTTGCAGATTCTCTATGGAGATATTGCAGTCGGTCCAGTTTGGATCAGAGGTCCAGCCTGGATCTCAGCAGTTGTGGCTGGAAGGGGATGGTGCAGGGGGGTGGCAGTGATGATGGCAGTGGTTGGGGATCATGACATAGTCACTCAGAACACCTGTGTTGACTGAGGGCCTGCCCCTTCGGATGGATGGGACAAAGGTAGGTGTGCAGATGAGTGGACGCATTTCTCAGAGAATGGGGAGGGCACCTGAATTTGGATGAATTGGACTTATAAGGTGCATATAAGTACAAAAGATGAACATATTAAGAGTATTAGGATAGATAAAGTGAAATAATTTTGTAAGATACACATTCAGACATGGAAGTTACATGATTCCCTTCCTCGGTTCAACATTTTCAAATAGTTAAAACAAAAATTGAATATTTATTATTCTGTGATCCTAAAATGTTGTTTCTTGGTTATTTTTTATTTAAGTTTTTCCTGAGATCCTTTTCCCAAATACGCAAAGTACAAGGTTTTGCCTTCTAACTGAATTTGAAAGTAGAACTAAAACTTTCCCATATTTTCTTTACGTAGCTTAGTGCCACTGCTGTTCTGTTTGAATGGATTGGGACCACACTGTTCATGTCTTGAAAGCTAACGTTCGAGTTACTGTTTTTAAAAGACTGTATCCATTTTCAGCCAATTCGTAGATTCTCAAATACTTTACTCAGTGCCATCTAACTATTTTACTATTAGTTTCCTAGACTTACCCCATGAATGAATGCTTTGGGTTACTTTTCTCATTTTGGACAGTTGGTGTGGTCTTAATAAGAATATATCAATTCCTGCTATTAATGGCCTTTGTTCCAGTTTTAAAGCTCACTAATTTTAAAAAATGGCCCTAATAGTGTGAGGCTCTGATTCCTCAGAAAAGCTGTTGTCATTGGCCGTAATTATAACTTGGTAACTTGGTCTATTAAGTTTCCTTGAGTTTATATTAAAATTCTTTTTTTTTGACTGTTAGGATTATTCTGCTTAGAATGGCAAGTCTTTAAACTATGAGAACTTTATATTCTTCTTTTTAGATGACTGAAGAATAAAGCTTGACTTTAAACCAAGCTAGTCACTTTAACTTTTCCTATTGTTTAAAACCGCAGACATCGGAAAGTTAGTACAAGGAGCGATCCTAAGCTGCGTTTAATCAGAATTTTTCATATTCTTAGTTCACTGGAAACCTTTGTCAACACTTTATTACTAACACAGAGTATAAGTTAATGATGCACAGAGCTTAAAACCTCTTATATTCAATTAGAGGACCTATTAGCTTTGAAAGCAGTAAATAATAATTGGCATTTGCTGAGTTTTAAATAGATCTACATGATCTACATTTTTGGTTTAGAGTGCACACAGCATTTGTGTTTTGCTCTGAAACTTGTTTTTTTCTGAGAATGCAGTTACCTTTTAGTATTTAACCTAAAGTCTCTTCCTGATTTTAATGTAGAATATTTCCTCCCTTTAATTGCTAGCATGTTTTTCAAATATTTATACATGATTTTTAAGGTGCTAATTGGCACGAGAAGGGCTGAGGGATGGTAAACCGTTGGAATCAACGTTAACGTAAAGCACACCCACAATAAATTTTTGTATCCTGGCCTGGAAGGGCTGGCATTTGTGTGTTAAATGCATCAATAGTCTCGCAGTAAAATACAGAAAACAGCAGTAGGCGGGTTAAGTGATCACCTCACCAGAGCCAGAGGATGCCAGCCTCTGGGGCTGCCTTCACAGAATTTGATGGAGTCTTTTGTCGTGTTGTAAATGTTACAGCGAGGGTCTTACTTCTCTTTTGTACAAAACATTGCCTGTTCATGTGCTACAGCTCTTTTGGCCCTAGTGGGGTTAAAAAAAAAACACAAAAAAACAAAAAAAACACCCAGACTTTTTTTCTAAACCCCAAATACTTGATTAATATCAGCTTTTGTGTCTTTTGCTTATTGTTCGTTTTTCTTTCTCTTCCTTTTGTAGTAATTTGCTATCATTAGCATGTTCCATAAAATCACGCTTGCTGGCACGCGGAGCCGGGCCCCTGAGCCAGGTGTCCTTTACAGTCATCCATTTACCCTTTTTTACCTCTTTGTAGTTAGCCTGAGATTCCCCATTTATCCAATACACCATTTTTGCAGTTATTCTGTTGTTCGGGGGCATTAAAGGCCTGATTTTCTCTGAATGTAAAGCCTGGCTGGGAAGCACAGTCACCAGGCCGTGCTTTTGTTGGGCTCCTTGGAATCCCACTCTGGGGACGCAGGTTCAGTGGACTGGAGAGGAGGCCCATCCGCGTGGCCCTGCATTGGCCATGCACCAGCAGTGGCTCTGGCCCAGGAACCCTGTCTGGCCACCAGTGTGGCACACGGCCTGTCATTTTCTGGCTCTGGACCTGGTTGCAGGTAAGGGTTGGAAGGTTGATTAGGGATGATTTGCCGCCGTTCTCCTAAATTCTCACTGGATCACCCAACCTCGGTTTCCATCTCTTTTAAAGGGCAGTCACATACTAGAGTTGTTCAGTTGTGTTTTGTGGCATTGTTTGATAGTGGGTTTGAGTATTTGAAGTGCTGTTTTAGCTAAGGGCAAGGAGTCCCTTCAAGTCATCACTGACCCAAACTTTCATTAGGCTTTACTGTTCTATTCTACTGATAGTTATTTGAACATTTTAAATGCTTCCTCAGTCCATTTATTTAAGCTCCTTTAAAGCTTTAAACTTAAAATATTTGATTCCTGAAAACTAAGATTTTTTAAAAAAATATTTTTATTTATTTATTTGACAGAGATCACAAGAAGGCAGAGAAGCAGGCTGAGAGAGAGGAGGAAGCAGGCTCCCTCCTGAGGAGAGAGCCCGATGTGGGGGGGCTGGATCCCAGGACCCTGGGATCATGACCTGAGCTGAAAGCAGAGGCTTAACCCACTGAGCCACCCAGGCGCCCCTTAAAACTAAGATTTAAATGGTAATTTGCTTCAGTATTATTTCTGGGTCTTTTTTTTTTTTTTTTTTGAAATTTATTTTTGAAACACTAGGTCTGAAATGTGGTTATAGGTGTTTTTAGAGACATGGTTGCCCAAGATACAGTTTTTTTTTTTTTTAAAGATTTTATTTTTTTTATTTGACAGACAGAGATCACAAGTAGGCAGAGAGGCAGGAGGAAGCAGGCTTCCCGCTGAGCAGAGAACCCGATGCGGGGCTCGATCCCAGGACCCCGAGATCATGACCTGAGCCGAAGGCAGAGGCTCCAACCCACTGAGCCACCCAGGCACCCCACCCCGCCAAGATACAGTTTTGGTTATAAGGTGTCTTTCTCCTACCTCCGGTTTTGCATAGTTCTTTTTTGTAGCAAGGCCAAAGACAAGAAAAACAAAACAAAACAAAAAAACAACCTTCGGGGGTGACGATAAAATTCTCTTGCTGCTCTGCTGTTCTCTCCCAAATGCGTCAAAAAGTCCTGGTGAGGTCACAGTTCCTCCTGCCTGTGGTGGTTTTGCTTTACTTCCGGAAGGCCTTAGGGAGCAGACTGGTTTGGCCTCTCTCCTCATTTATGGCTGATTTTACTGATGCCCATCATCCCTAGCTGACCAAAGCCATAGCTGTAATATTGCCACTTTTTAAAATAATTAAATTTAACTTCTTTTAAAGATTTTTATTTATTTGTGAGGGAAAGAGAGAGAGGGAGTGAGCGAGCTTGTACAAGGGGGGTAATGACAGGCAGAGGGAGAAGAGGCCTCCTGCTGAGCAAAGACCCTCATGTGGGATTCAATCCCAGGACCCTGGGATCATGACCTGAGCCAAAGGCAGATGCTTAACTGACTGAAACAACCAGGTGTCCCAGTATTTGCTGGTTTGTGGGGAAGCTTCTGCCCCTGCCTTAGCTGTTGTGGATTCTCCTGCCTCGACTAATTCCTGTTGGGGTCAGGGTCTTGGTCCAGAGCTGGTGTGGTTGGGCATCCGACTTTATCAAGCCTTACTTCTAGCCCTGCTACTTGGAATCTGGCTTTAAAATACATACGTAGATGTAATTGGGGCAATCTTCTTAGCTGTCTTGGTATTCCTCAAGCCTAGGGCTAGAGGGAGGGGCAGAAGTCCCAGGCTCTTCTTTCATACTAAAGTAGCCTGTTAGATTCTGTTACCTGCATATATTTGAGTAAGTGAATAAATTAAGCGGGTTAGAAAAATTATCATTTATGCATGATAGCTGTCACTTGTAAGATATTTTGATTGATTGATTATTAAAGACAGTGGAGCTCCCAGGGTGGGGTTGCTGATATTGGTGGCCAAGCCTACTGCCTTCCTGCCTTGCTTCTAGGAGAACCAAACCAGTCAGCTGTGTGCGTCAGAACAGGAATATTGTGGGGTACCTGGGTGGCTCAGTGGGTTAAGCATCTCCCTTTGGCTCAGGTCATGATCTCAGGGTCCTGGAATCAAGCCCCGCATCTAGATTTCTGCTCAGAAGGGAGCCTGCTCCCCCCTCTACCCCCTGCCTGCCTCTCTACTTGTGATCTCTCAAATAAATAAATAAAATCTTAAAAAAAAAAAAAAAAAAGAACAGGAATATTGCTTACCTCCTCTTGGGTATATTTATGCAAACTTTTGTGACTTAGCTTGGCTGTAAATACTTGGCTATAAAATTTCAATGTGGGTTACATAATTTATATGGGACTTTTAAAAATATCTTCAGTTGATTTAGGAGCACTCTTTTTTTGCATGCATTTTGAAGAAGACTTTCAATTCTAACATATTTTTATAGGTGGGGCTCTGGAGAGCTAGATAATCTTGAGAGAATTTCTCTAGTACTCATGGCATTGAATTGACAGACATGAGTAGAGTTCTTGTCCTGAAGTGAAGGGGTGTGTAATACAATACTTTGTCCTTAGGATGTTTTAGATTGTAGTTGTGTGGACATGTTTTCTTTAAGAGTAATGAATAGGTAAAAAATTAGTAGATTATTTAATGAAAAAAACTGTTTTTGAAGTGAAAACTTTTAATATTGTACTCCTGCTGTTTTATTTTTAGACTTAGAGTTAAAAGGACACAATAAAGATTTCCTTTTTGTGAGTTGAAAAAAAAATCCCAATTATCTCCAAATATGGAGTGATTGTAAAATATATAAGCCCCAAGGAGAGACATTTGTTTTTCTTAAGCCTCTGTGGACATGATTTCCTTGAAATTTTTCATGTTTTACCATAATGTATTCTTTTAAAGGAAAGATTCAGTTTCTCTATGATTTCTGATACATTAAAGAGGGCGAGTGCTCAGCAAAGATCTGCATGTCATACAGAGATAGGCATGGACTGTGTCTTCCAGCCTTGGCACAGACAGGTACGCCAACTCTTTGTGTAAGGGATCAGCAAATGAACCACGGCTTATTTCACAGCGCTCCCAGGATTTTATTTTTACTAAGTTGGCGTAAATGTGAGAAGGTCCAGCAAAGTTCTTGCCTTATTACTAGATCATTGGCAGCACTGATTGAAGACGGTGTCATTTGTGTTGATGGGGTGTACTTTTGAATATCATGTGATATCTGCTTATTGAACTCTTTGGGGATCATCACCCAGAAGGAGCAGAAGTTTTGACTGGCTCAGGCTTGAGCTGTCCAGTCAGTGTCACTAGAACCTTCTTATAGAGAGGTCAAAGTACCACAGGCTTCTTTATTTACAGAAGGACTGAGTGGAAGAACATTACCGAACCAAAGATAGATACACAGTGATCTTACTTCTTGAAATAAAATTTCCGTCTATGGTATTTCAGTGAAATGTTTTCCTGTTTTCAAAATTACAAAACCTTCTAAGCACAACTCTAGTGCTTAAGTTCAGTGTGTTTTTAAGGAGATATTTTTTGTTAAAATAGCAGCCAACGTAACATAAAGGCAGAATTCTATCAGTGGATTTCAAGGATTGGCTAGCTTTTTGACATAATGCGGAAAATCAACTTAACAAAAAAGCTCATTGCACTGTGAATCATTTTATATTGTGGATTGTGGACTGTTTTAAGGATTCAGAAGAGAAGAGATCTCAGTTGTGTAAAGCTAAGGCAGGAGCTATATGGCTAAGAGAAGTTTTAATTTATTTTGAATGTTAGGCAGTGGGTTGTATCATAAAATCTAAGACCTTCAGAGGAGAAAATTATTTAGAGCGGACTTTGTTTATTATTTAAATAAGACTTTGTTATCAAGTGCTGCAAGTCAGAGGCAACTATGAAAGACCTGTTGAGACACAAAACCATAGCACATCCCCCAGGGCTCCTAGTTCAGAGGATTTCTTGTGTGGGAATCTATACTGTGGCAAGCAGTGTCCAACATACTGGATTTTAAAAGGTATAACAATTAATGATGGAAAAACGCATTGGTTTGAAATTTCTGTTGTTGAAAGATAAAAGCTAAAACATTAAAAGAAGTAACCATTGAGATCTGAGTTATCTGATGGTTGCTAGAGTTTAGTTTTCCTGCTCCTGCTCTTCCTCTGTAGAGATGCTTGGGTAGTTAAGTTAGTTGGGCCTAACAGAAGCAAGGTCCAAGAATGGGTACACCTGGGTTATCCAATAATACTCTTGCGGCAGTTGAATGTTGACTGCTTCATATCACTTAACTTTCGTGAGTGATGAACAGGAAATTGGATTTGGGATGCAATAGAGACCAAAGAAGGAACTGTGGGAAGTGACAGACATTTTGTTCAAAGTATTTACAAAGGAAAGCCAGTCAAAGGCTGCCCCCTTCTTCAGTTCTTGCCATTGGTTTAGGAATATGAGAGAAGAATGGCACTTCCTATTTAGAAGACTGGAATGTGGAGGGAGATTGTTCACAAATCACGTTCATTGAGTGAGTGACTGCTGTGTTCAGGGTAAACTTCTAATTCTATTTGGATAATGAATTTCATGATATTTTAAATAGTGGAACTACTTCTATAGGAAATGAATTATAAATATGCAGAGTTAAAGTGCATTTTGATTTACAGAACACTGAGTTTCCCAGGTTAATACATGTTACTGTTTTCAAACAAGTTCTTCAAGCACAGGTTGGCTAAACCGAAACATCAAATGGAAAGTCTGTGTGCTTATTCAGTAGAAACTGAGCTGCCTGAGGACGCCGGCTCTTTTGTGTAACTTGTCTGCCACCATCTCGTTAGCTTTAGAACCATAGAAGTACAACATTTATCAAGTCACGGGAAATTTTTTATTTAACGTAGGCTAAGTTTTGACCTAATGGTCAAAATTTACTGGTTTATTAGCATTTTTAAGCATAGTCATTGCCTGCAATACGTTTTTCCGTCTGCACAGTGTCTTTTTTTTTCTTTCTTTTCTTCCTCATCATTAATTTGAGTCTCCAATTGAGCCATAAATGTCTGGTTATACTGTAAGAAGAAAGTTCTAAGTCCTAACCCATGTGATAGCAGACTCCCCCAGGTGCTTACTATCCCCTCCCCCAGTCTTTATTATCGTTTCTAGGTAATATTAAGAGCTAAACATGTGATTTCCTTACAGAGCTTAAAAGCTGTATGTCTTGATGTAATAAATCTCTAGACAAATTCTTGGCAATGATGCATACGTTTTATGTGTGCTGTGATTATCTCTAGTCATAATTATTTAATACATACGGTATGTGTAGCATTTATAATCTTCCCAAGGAGAAAAATGATGTGGCATAATTCTGGCAGATTATTTATGTTGTTTATGCTTTAAATGTATGGTAAAAAATGCTATGCATCTCTGACTTTGAAATCCCCACTATTCTATTTTTTAAATGGTTGCATGAAAATAAAGAAACTAAGCAGAGTACTTTGCTTAGAGTCCTCTAAGTCTTGTTTCTATGTATTTGTTTCTTGTTTTCTATGTATTTCCTTGTTTCTGTATATTTCCTCTTGTAAATTACTATTAGTTCCTCATGTTCATTAACTGACCTGCTAAAGGGAGGTGGCTGGCAATGGGAATGTCCCTCCAACTTTTTGATGAACTGTTCAATAATAGCCATTCTAGTAGGAAATTTATGTGTGATTATCAAACACTGAAGAGCAAAATTTCACAAAAATAACTTTTTAGAGTAAGTCTAAAATAAACCCTATTTCTTGCTTTTGTGTGTTTGAAAACTAGACAGCAGGCTAATAATTCTTTGCCTTTTCAGATTATTTCATTTGTGTTCTGACAGTAATAACTGTGTTTTATCTGGCTGTCAGGGGTCCTTCTAGGATGGTCTTAAATTCTAATGTATTCATTCATTGTGTTGAGCCGCAAGAATAAATTAAATCTCTAAAACAATATGAAAGAAGAGGAAAGCAGCTCAGTTAATTCCAGTAAAAATAAAAGCTATGTATTTATTCCCAGGGGAACCCTGAAACTTGTTGATGAGATGGGTATTGGTAATTGCTATAATCTGCAAAGTACTTATTTTTCTTCTTTGTATGAAAATGTATTTATCTGCTATATTCAGTGTTTTCCAATAGTGAGTTTCATTAAAGTGTGCCACATTTTGACTGTTAATATAAATTGCTAACTGCAAACTTAAGACAGCTTTTCATCATTACTTTAATATTAATGTATGTGCTGATAATTTGCTAGCTTCTAAAAGTATAGAATATATTTATTGTATTTATTTCTAATTTAAATGTACTATAAATATGCTTTTGCTTTACAAACATGCTTATATTGTGGGGTGGAGAAAAAAATAGTGCAAAGCAGAAAATATATCCCCTCTAATTCTACAGTATTAAATATTTAATATAATATGTTAATATTTTGGTGTGTATTGTTTGATTTTCTTTCCATGCCTTTAGATATACATTTAAAATACTGTAGTTTTACAGTGATTTATTGTGGCTCCTATTGTATACAGTTAAGGGTTGTTTTTTTTTTTTTTTTCCCCAAGTTTTCTAATAGAACCATTATAAATATTTTTCCTTTCAACATCCATGTGGATAGATTCTTACTGCCCCCTTGTCTGTGTGTTTTTCCCTGTCGACAAGAACAGACGGTGATGTTTGGGCCTTAAGGTCTCTCATTCCCAGGATATGAGAGGATGCCACTGTAAAAGATTTATTCTTGGAGTGCTTGTTAAGGTCTTTCTCTCCCACGTGGTCCCATTAGATGGGGAAAATTGGGATTTTGTTTAGGGATGGGCCAACCATGGGCACTTTGCCTGGCTTTGGGAAGGGGCGCTTTGCTGGCAAAGATGGCCAGCAAGGTGGGCTGTGTGGCAGATTGTACCTCAGTGAGGCAGTTACTAAAAAGTTTGAACTGATTGAGAGAGAGACCAAGGGGCCATCTAGAGTAAACATCCTACCTATTTTTTGTGGAGGGGAGTGCCATCAACACAGGTGGGCTTTTGGCGCCCCTGTAATCAAGACTGAAATGAAATTCTGACGGAATCTGTTCATTTCCTAAAATTTTCGGTAATTGATGAAGCAGGTGAACTCAGTGCTTTGAGGGCAGGAAGGGAGAGAGGGCTCCTTGTCTGGGGCCATGTGTTCGTGGATCAGCTCTACACTGACTCTCAGAGTTTGGACTTAGTTCCTTAGTCTCACCAAGCCAGTGTTGCTGCAGTGTACATGAGAATAATAGGTCCTGTATCATAAAACTGTTATTACGGTTAAATGAAATAAATCATGGATGTTGATTAGTCCAATATGTCTTATGAAACTCCAGTTCCTCTTTGTTCTTATTCTTTAGTCTCATTTTACCATCTCTAGAAGGTTAGGGCAGTGTTTCTCAAACCTGAGTTTGTATTAGAATTTCCTGGTGAGTTTGTGAAAACACTGGTTTCTGGGCCTCAGCCCCAGAGTTTCTGACTTAATAGGTTTGGGGCAGAACTGAATATTTGTCTTAATAACAAGTTTCCAGGAGCTGAGGATACTGGTAGGGACTGCACTTGGAAAACCTCTGGGTTAGGCCACTAGAAGGACAGGGGTTATTTGCAACCAGTACATATATCGCCCTTTCTTTTTACCCACCTGCATGGATAACATTGAAATAATTTCTTGGAAAAAGTTGGTATCCTCTAGTTCCCTTTCCTCCAAGTAGTCAATCTTAATTGTTTTGGATTATTACAGAAATTTAAAGCTAGAATTAGCTAGTTGTTTTAGAGTTAGAGTGACCTGAACTTTTGAGGAGTTTGATAGCGTTTCGGTATACGTGTATTACATTGGCTTACTTTTAATGAAAATTGTTTGATAAAGGTGGTTTTCCTTTGAGGATTCTCTGCATGTGTTTCTAGTGGATCTAGTAGTTCATTTGAGCATGGATTTGTTTTCAGAACTGTAAAATACAAAATTTTATATAATGTCAGGCTGAGAGCTTTAGTCAATATCTCTTTTTAGCTTACTTGCGAAAGATCAGGGGCTGAGGTCCTTTTAATGGCATTATTTCGACCAGATGTTTAAAACAACTGGAATTGTCAACCAGGTATTGTGAGTTGCCAGTGATTGGCCATCAAGATGATGGCATCGAGATGATGGGAATGGAGTGTCAGTCATGTAATTTTCTTGCTGAGTGCAAGACAGGGAAAGGCACCGAATATATGGTGTTGACACACTTAATTTAGTACTTCTTCCACAAAGCTATTAAATTGACTATTAATTGGCCTCTGATAAAATTTCTGCTTAATGCAAATGGTGAAAAAAATGCATGCTAGGATACTAGCGGCTGCTTCTGGAATAATTCACATGCTCTGAGATCTCATTAGTGACAGCAAGCATATCCACTTTTTGTCTGGATGTAATTAGGATTCTCTTAAATACAATGACTAAAATTTGTCAGACTGTGATTTAAAAAAAAACAAAACACCAGTTTTTGACAAAATCCTTAACTTAGAACTTTACAGTTTGTTGTTTTACTGTGTGGTCTCTCTTCCTCAGCAGTTTGAAAAGCAGACGACAGCTTATCTGTGTCCAGTTCTTAACCAGGCTGAGGTTCTCTATAGTAATGCCTCTGCCTGCAAATGGCTTGCAGGTGGGGTGCTTCGCAGTTTCCAACAAAAAATGTCCCAGGTTGCTTTGTGGCTTGAAAAGCGTGCATGGTGAATAGAAGTAGGTTTCTGCTCATGTTTTCCTGTTTTGGTCTTTTTCCTTCTTTACTTTTCCTGGCCTTCCCCTGCTCACTTAACCATCTTTTGTTTTAAGATTTTTTTCTTAAAGTCAACTCTAACATCTGTCGCTGGCATTTTCTGATGATAGGAGCAAGAATGGTCTCATCGCTAAAGTTCCTGTGTGAAGACTTGTAAAGTTTAAACAAAATCTGAAAATGAACATTTTATGCGTAATCCACATATATTGGGGAGCTTTTGCTTTGTGGCAAAAAATTTATAGATGGTGAGCTTGTCTTGTTTTGCTCTATCTTTTCATAAATTTGCCACAAAATACTTTATTCTTTTTTGGTTTCACTATTTTCTGCAGTGAGTATTCAGCATTTTTATATTTAGAAAAAAATACTGGTCTCCGACATGTAACAGTGTCCTTTGAGAGGCAGTTGTTAATTTGCTTTTTTAAATATTAGCAGACTCCACTTAAGGTAATGCACATTTAAAGTTATATATGTTTTATAGGAGTGACTGCTCAATAGGGTGAAGTATAGGATCAGTTAGTGGCCTTTAAACTTTGTCTCCTAAAACAGGGTTTCTCAATGTTAGCATAATGACACTTTTTTCCCTCTTTTTTCTTTTGCCCTATTTTATTTAAATTCCATTAATTAACATAGAGTGTACCATTAATTTCAGATGTAGAGTCCAGTTATTTATCAGTTGCATAAACCTAGTACTCACTGTTTCATGTATATATATAGCTAATGAGTGATGAGCTAATGAGTGATAACTCACTAGATATATATATACATAGCTAATATATATGTAAATATATATAATATATTAGCATAATACTCTTCAGTTTTATCCACATGAATATAATATTCTATTGTGTGTGTTATCTATCTTTCTCTGTGTGTATATATATATATATATGTATATGTACGTATATACATACATATATATATAGATACACATACATACATATATACATACATATCACATCTTCCTTATCCATTCATCTGTTGAAGGACATTTGGGCTCTTTGCATAGTTTGGCTATTGTGGACGTATAAATATAGGAGTGCAGGTGCCCCCTTGGATCACAATGTTTGTATCCTTTGGGTAAATCCCTTGTAGTGCAATTGCTGGTCATAGGGTAGCTCTATTTTCAACTTTTTGAGGAACCTCCATACTGTTTTCCAGAGTGGCTGTACTAGCTTGCATTCCTACCAACAGTGTAAGAGGGTTCCCCTTTCTCCACATCCTTGCCAACACCTGTCATTTCCTGACTGGTTAATTTTAGCCATTCTGACTGGTGTGAGGTTGTTTCTCATTGTGGTTTTGATTTGTATTTCACTGATGGCCAAGTGATGTTGGGCATTTTTCATGTGTCTGTTGGCCATTTGTATATCTTCTTTGGAGAAATGTCTGTTCATGTCTTCTGCCCATTTCTTGACTGGGTTATTTATTTAATTATTTATTTATTGGCTGTTGAGTTTTGATAAAATTCTTTATAGAACTTGGATACTAGCCTTTTATCTGATAGGACATTTGCAGTTATCTTCTCCCATTTTGCCCCATAGCTTCTTTTGGTTTTGTTTTTGTTGACTATTTCCTTTGCTGTGTGAAAGCTTTTTATCTTAGTGAAGTCCCAATAGCTCATTTTCCCTTTCATTTCCTTTACCTTTGGAGACATGTCTAGCAAGAACTTGCTGTGGCCAAGGTCACAGAGGTTGCTGCCTTTCTTCTTCTCTAGGATTTTGATGGATTCCTGTCTCATATTTATTTATATAAGCTTGCATCCATTTTGAGCTTATTTTTGTGTACCGTGTAAGAAAATGGTCCAGTTTCATTCTTTTACATGTGGTTCTCTAGCTCTCTGAACACTATTTGTTGAAGAGACTATCTTTTTTCCATTGGACATTCTTTCTTGCTTTGTCAAAGATTAGTTGACCATAGAGTTGAGGGTCTATTTCTGAGCTCTCTGTTCTGTTCCATTGATCTATGTTCTGTTTTTGCACCAGTACCATACAGTCTAGATGATTATAGCTTTGTAACAGAGCTTGAAAGTCTGGAATTGTGATGCCACCAGCTTTGGTTTTCTTTTTCAACATTCCTCTGGCTATTCAGGGTCTTTTCCATACACATTTGAGGATATTTGTTCCAGCTCTATGAAAAATGTTGATGGTATTTTATAGGGATTGCATTGAATATGTAGATTGTTCTGGGCAGCATAGATGTTTCAAAAATATTTATTCTCCCAAACCATAAGTATGGAATATTTTTCCATTTCTTTGTGTCTTCCTCAATTTCTTTCATAAGTGTTCTATAGTTTTCTGCGTACAGATCCTTTACCTCTTTGGTTAGGTTTATTCCTGGGTATCTTAGGGTTTTTGGTGTAAATGTAAATGGGGTTGATTCCTTAATTTCCCTTTCTTCTGTCTCATTGTTAGTGCTTAGAAATGGAACTGATTTCAGTGCATTAATTTTATATCCTGCCACGTTGCTGAATTCCTGTATGACATCTACAGTTTTTTTGGTGGAGTCTTTTAGTTTTTCCATATAAAGTACATGTCATCTGTGAAGAATGAGTTTGACTTCTTTAGCATCCTGTGTATTACAGCATGATTAGCAGTTTGCTTTAGCGGTACCAATTAGATGTCAATAGCACTCTCCCCCAGCTGTGACAACCAAGTGTCTCTAGACATTGCCAGTGTTCCCTGGGGCAGACTTGCCTTCATTGAAGACCACTGCCCTATAGTAAGAAGTACATTTGACTTGGTGGCCCAGTGAACAAATTCATGCATGCACACACACACACACACACACACACACGCACTCAAACAGCTTCAGTGCTTGAAATGTACATTGATATTTTCTATTCTCATTTGTTCGATTTTGTTCATTTTATAACTTAAGTTTATTTTTAAAATATTGTAAGGACGTTTTTCTGGGTAGAGTAGGTGCCTATGGCACTTGGTAGTCACCCAGAACTGTATGTGGGGTAAAGATTTATTGTCTCCTTTATGTGGATTTTCTTAAAGTGAGGCTCACTAAGGCAGAGGAACATTATTTATCCCAGGCTTCCTGTAGACGCCATATGTAGCAGTGATTCTGGAAAACAGCGCAGGTGAGGCACCAGGATTATCTTGTGGCCCTTCTTCCAGTTACCTGACACTGTGCACACTGGACAGATTGTCAGGGGTGTGGTCTAAACGTATGGTTTCCTTTGTTTAGGAGACAGAGGTTGTGCTGTCTGCACGAGAAGGTTGTGCCACCTTGGGCTCTAGGGGTTTGTATGAGATGCGATTTGAAAGTTGCCTGTAAATTTGGAATTTGCCTGTAGAGGATTGAGAGAGTGAGAGAATTCCGTTATTCTTTTAGGAATATAGATTGGATCTTGAAGTGGAAGGCTTTTTGAGTCTCCTACCACAGATTAGAGAGATTTAAGTTTTTATTTTCTCCAAAAGAAGCATTTATAATGTTAGGTGCTTAAGCACTGGAAGCCCTTCACTTCTCTTTGCATTTGTATTTCTTATGCAAATACCATGTGTGAAATATCAATTAAACTGCAGTTATGTGCAGGATGAAGTTTCTCCTGGGCAATAAATAAGAAATCTTCCAAGTGCCTTATAAATAATGTGTTCAGATTAAAAGAAACATTATCTTCTAAAAGTAAGCTTTTGCATTTTCCATATTATTTTGAATACGTGTTTTTGGGATTTTTGGATTGTTTTGAATAGTCGTGTTTTTGGTTTTTTGGTTGGGTTTTTTTGGGGTGGGCTTAAAATTTTATTTATTTTTATTTTTATTTTTTTTTTTGCTTTAAAATTTTACCTCTGTTTAAAATTAAGGCTATGTGAGCTTTTAGGAAAAAGTTGCTATGGTGACTGTAAATGTATGGTTGATGTCTCCAACTTAGGAATGGATTTGTGCTTTAACACTTCATTTTAAAATAAACTATTTGGAGCGTTATTTTTCATAGAAGTAGTATTGCAAATGATGGATTTCAGATTCAATCAAAAAACCTTATTTAAACCAGAAAGTAAAAGAAATATTATATACTTCTGTCTTTATGAAATAATGGAGTACTCATCCTCTTTACCTACCCTTACCCCCTACCCCCACCCTCAATGAGTTCTTGTACTAGAAAAGTTAAGCAGATGGTCTCTTTGACTGGCAGTTTTTCTTACCTTATGGGACTTGAAATATAATGTGTATTGAACCACATGGTGCTTTGGAGAATTAATACATTCCTTCAGTAAATATTTACTCTGTATCTACATGTATACTATCTAGGCCCTTGGGATAGAGCACTGAATAAAACAGACAACAGGGGTGCTTGGGGGGCTCAGTTGGTTAAGTTTCTGCTTTAGGCTCAGGTCATGATCTTGGAATGCTGGGATTGTGCTCTGCATTGGGCTCCTTGCTTGGCAGGGAGTCTGCTTCTTCCTCTCCCTCTCTGTCTCAAATAAATAAAAATCTTAAAAAAAATAAATAAAATGGACAACAGTCCCTGTTCTCGTGCATACTCATAGTGGTTGGGAAGTTAACCTCTACCTTAATGTACTGCGACTAGGGTAGAAGACCCTAGCATGCAGCAGTCTACCTGTGTGGCTTGTTGCCCAATGGCAAACCAAACAACCGGAAAGGGGTGCCGTGGTTCTTGAAGCTTCTGCTCTGTGGACTCTAGCTCCCAAATTTTGACCTCTGTCTATCTGTTGTGCCCTTGGAACACCCCTTCTAAACAGAAGATCCTGAAGGTAGTTGTGAATTCATCTTTGTTTTCATAGTTTCAGGAGAGCCTTCAGCATTGATGTATTTTCAAATGTTTAACAACACACTGATAATGCAGTGTTTGGCAGTTTTGTGGTGTAAATACTCTGCTGGGTTCTATTGCAAGAAGCCAGTGGGACATCACTGAGTGTCGAGTTGGGAAACACAGTCACATATCCTCCTGGAGTATTTCTACTGTACAGAAGCAATGGATATAAAGAACTTTAAGACCATGCACATATGAGACTGCAGTAGCATAATGAAGATGTGAGTTTGAAGGATTTCCCGCATTTGATTTTAATCTCGTTCATTTAATTACAAATTTGCACAGTTTAATTTTTAATGATGACTTTGTTAACAGGGGACTTACAGAAGTCCTGGGAATTTAACAATCTGTTTTCCAGAGCCAGAGTATTTGTCAGCTCCTGCTGTGACCACAGCAGCACCACAGTACCTTGCCTGAAATTTCTATGGCCAGGTTTTAGAGTCAAGATTTTTTTCTAATTTTTAAAAAAGTAATCTGGAAGGTGTACCGTAATCTATAATACCTCCTCTGATGTCTGAGGCACAACTCTGTAATCAGATCATTGCTATTTCTGTAGCAAAACATGTGACTGTTCACCAATAGGTGAATAAATACATACTACAAATTTGTATTAGTTCAGGTTTGGTTTTGCTTTCTTACAAACTTAGGAAGAAAAGGGTTGTTTCTGGAGCTGTTTGATTTTGGAATTGTGGACAAGGCATTGTGATGCTGTATTTTTGTTTGCAAATCAAGATTTGTTATTTCAGGTCTGGTTTTACTTTCTCAATATGAAAGAGAATGAACTCAGTGTGCTGTTCTGTGGGATCATGGCTGCCGTGCAGGAGATGCCCAGAGTCCCTGCATTTGTGTGGCTGCTCTTCTTTCTAGAAGCCTCTTGCCATGTGACTCCCCCACCTTTCCACACTCATCTTGGGCTTCATTCTTTCTTCCCAGTTTCCTGGCCCCATCTCTCCTTAGTGTTTCACCCCAGTGGATCCTGATTCTTCCTTTTGCTACCCAACCTTCTGTTGCTGCTCTTTTTACCCTGTGTTTGCTGTATCCTGCCATGCAGTCATGATACAGAGGCCACAAATTTTCAAGTCCAGCTTCATTAACTCATATTCCAGGAAGTGGAATGGGACTTAAGCTAAGCGATTTCTGAATAGCGATTTCTAGCAGTGGAGATGCATTTTCACATAGTGTTTGGGATGTTGATGTTTGTGTCTTTGCAAAGCTCCTTCCCCCTATCCAGTACTTCAGGTACATTATAATCAGTCAGTCATTGCCCATTTCTTTGCACACCTCTTGTGTCTGTGTTATTAGTGAGCATATATCTGAGGGACTTCAGCTGGTGCTAGTATCCAGAAATAAAAGCCACATTAGGGAACAAGAGGCAATGAGCCAGTTTTCCTGGAGTGCCCAAACATGCTGGGCACACAGATTTCCTGATTCTCTGGTAGTTTTTAAGGTTCCACTGGGACTATTTGATACCAGGACCTCTGAATCACTAATTTCAGGGATTTCCACTAATAATACCTTTTTATGAGGGGAGACTATGGAGTGAATTTAACTCATATTTTGATATTACATAGACATTTAATTCAGCCTTTCTGCATGAATATCGTTAAAGATTTCACAGTTTTGTTGTGTGGTATTCTATTTTACTCATTTATTATACTTGGAAACATGTCACAGTTTGTGAAGTGACTTTTTTCCCTCATAAATTACCACTTGCCTAAGTGTATTTCACTGTCTGACAGTACCAAATCAGGTCAGTTTTTAGGTGGCAGCAATTTATAAATAATATTCTTTTTCCAAAGATAAAGCAACAGTCTATTAATTATTTGTTTACAAGAGGTTTGTTTTTATTTCTGGCAATTTTGATGTTAATTGTCTAATCAGATTTCTGTTTTAAAATAAATACTAATTTGACCATTTTTTGAGTTTCTGTTGTTCTCTCTTGCAGGCTAGTATATAAAGATAAAAGAACTGTTTTTAAATGTCCCAGCAGTAGTCTTTCCTGCTTTGCTATTGTGCCTCTGGTAAGGTCTGTGGGGTCTCTTTTGTGTGAGAGTGATTTTTATTGTCTGAGCAGTTCCCAGCTTCTGGGTCATTTAGACATTGCCAGCATTTTTTATGGTTTCAGAGATAAAATTGTTGATGAGGAGTGTGGACCCCACAGCAGGGGAAGTCTGGGTTGGTCTTCCATCGAGGATGTGAATACCCAGTGTCTCCTTGGCTTGCCTTATAGTTTCCTGTGGTAACTCTTCTGGTATTATTCTTAATTATTGCATTGTGGTCTCTCTTACCTTTTCTTTCAGTCCTTTGGCCATCATACTGTTACGTTTTAAATTTCCTGTGTCCTCTTCAAGGGATTGACTATGTTGACTTCCTCAGAAGAGAGCAGGGTGATATTCTGAGACCTCTGTGCCCTCCCAGAGGGATCAGAAGTGTCGCTGCAAAGGTTCAACCACAAACAGTGGGATCCAGAATTCAGGATTCCACAAGTGGTGTTTGGTTTTCTGGTGTGGACACTGTTCTTCCAAAAGATGCTGGGAGGTCTTCGGGATCTTGTCCAAGGAAATGTGGTGATTAGTCGGAAATAATGGTTCTGTCCTATATTTCCTTGCCATGTCTCTATGTAGTTTTTCTGATAATATCGTTAGGGGACGCCTGGGTGGCTCAGTTGGTTAAGCATCTGCCATCGGCTCAGGTCATGATCCTGGGGTCCTGGGATCGAGTCCTCTGTCCGGATCCCTGCTCAGCGGGGAACCTGCTTTTCCCTCACCCTGCCCTCCTGCTTGTACGTGCGCACGCTCCCTCTCTCTCTCTCAGATAAATAAATAAATAAGTAAAATCTTTAAGAAAGTCTTTAGAAAGTTGAATGCTTGACCATTTAAAGAGCTAAGTCTTTATTCCTTATGTCTCCTTGATAGGCTAATGGTGTTTGAGACGCTGGCAGTGGGAAGACCTACAGTACCACTCTGTTACTCCTTCCATAGATTGTGGGGTGGAAGTGGGGTGGGGTGGTTAATGCAGCTTTACTTGTCGCCAGATTTGCTTATGCTTAGTAAATTTATGAGTCACTGTAGACTTGAAAATGATAACGCAGCAATTTAAATACCTTTTAATATATATTTATATACTTGAGGAGGGCAGTGAAAACTCTCTGAATATTTTAAATATTTTTCGGCTATACCAAAGATCTAGTCATTGGCTCTGATTTATGGAATCGTAGGTTTTAACTAGGGATTGAACTAAATGTTGTGATAGACACCAAATTGAATTAGTGTTGAAGAAACTAGGATGGGTTATTTTTGGAATGTTTCATTGTCCTTTTGTCTTCAGAATGCCCTACACTTCATTGTCACATTGTTTTCACACACTTAGCAACAACACTAATGTGATTCATGAACCAAAAACTAACCAGTTTAAAATTTAAAATTTAACATTTAAATTTGTAAATTTAAATGTTAAATATACCCCTAACCAGGATAATTGTCCAGCAGGTTTAGTTTCTGTAAATGAAAACCATTTTTGTTTCAATATCAAGAAAATATTGCGCATTTTGAATTAATTTTGGTCAGATTTGGCTTTTTAAAACCTAAATATATTTTCAAGACATTGCAAATTGATTATTAGCTTTTTAAAATTTCCTTTTCTTTTTCCTTTCTTTTTAAAGTACGCTTCACACCCAGTGTGGAGCCTGGTGTGGGGCTTGAACTCATAACCCTGAGGTCAAGAACAGAGCTGAAATCAAGAGTCATGTGCTTAAAATGGTTTTACTTTAACTCTGCTGCTCTCTAATATCTGTTGCTATTGCTGTCCTTGGTCATGTAAGATACTGAGAGAAACTTTCATTGCATGGACTGTCTCATAGCTCTTTTTGTAGCCCTGTTACAGGAAATAGCTAGTCTTTTTTGTCCTGTAGGCTCTGGATTTGGCATGTACTGAGGCAGCATTCTCTGATAAACTGCCTGGCTCCTTTCCCAGCCCCTCACATTTTTTGTTTCCATATTAGAAACTGTTCTTTTTCTTGTCATTCTCCCAATCTTTACCTGTTTCTACTCATGCCATTAGATTTCCTCAAGACTTGCAAAGAAGAAATGCAGGAATGTGTTCAAAGCAGCTAGTAATATATCATTTTTCTAAATTGTTAAATAATATTTGTGCTGAACTTCATATTATTGTAGGCCTTGAGTATGTTGCTGGGTAATGCACTTTGTCTTCAAAATAAACAGAATCTGGGGATCCTAATGAAGCCAGTCCTTTCCACTCCCACCACTCCCACTACTCTGCTGCCCCTGGTTCGTGTCCTCATTGGGTTTGGGCTGCTTGTTTTGCTCAGCGTGTGCACATATGAGCTCAGGTTTGCTCATGACAGCCTCATGAGGTTTAATGACTTCACAAGACCGGCATTACTATCCTCTCTGCCTCTCTGCCTATGGAGGCATAGAGAGGTAACTCGCTCAGGGCCACCCAGGTGGTTGGTGGTAGTTTGTATTTGAACCAATGGCTCCCAGGCTTCAAGGGCTGCCCTCTTAGCTTTCTTCTGCCACTCTTCAGTGGAAAAAGCTCTCTCATCCTTGATGGCTACTCTTCCTTCTGGTATACCTACACTGAGTCCTTTCCAGATTCTCACAGCTTTCATTCCACTTTGGTATTTCGATACCTCTGAACACTGGTGTTGTTGCTGTCTAGGGAAATCATCCTCTGAAAGTTACCTTGTAGGCTTGGTTGAAATTGAAATGCGGTTTCTCATAGAATTTGGGGTGTTTTCCATCTCATGACAGCCTGCGGAGTGCCTTCTGAAGCTGAGCGTTTGTACAGAGAAGTAATGTCATAAATGGCTATTTTGTTATTCTCTTGGGTTTACATGTTTAGGGAAGCCTGAGTTTATCTGAGAAGTGACACACTTTGGGTAGACTGTGTCTCTTGGCACTTCTCTTTTAGGTTTCCTTTACAGGAGGACTTGTGGCTCTCCTTTTCCTTGACTCAGCCTTCCTTGAATGACCCCTCTGCTTGTTGGCCACGGTGGAGGTTGTATGCTGGACAGCGTCATGCAGTTATTCTGGGCAAAGCCATTGACTTCAAGTACACGTGCACAGTTCTACCACTTAGACGTAGTGGTAGACCATGGCCAATTACCTTAGCCCTCTGCGTTTCCAGTTTCCCTGGGTATTAAATGGATATGATGGTAGTAGTCTTTATATTATGAGGATTAAAAAAGATAATGTGTAAAAGGTCTAAACACAGGAGTGGTAAGAAATGTTAGCTACTCCCATTTGTATTACTCAACTGCTATTGCTATGCTGTTTTCATAATCACATTTGTAAATAGGATTTTTGTTTTAGGCCTCTTCCTTTTCTTCTAATTGATATAGAGGGATTCATTGTTTCTAGGTTTTTTTCTTTTTTCTTTTTTATGAATGATTTTATTTATTTGACAGAGATCACAAGTAGGCAGAGAGGCAGGCAGAGAGAGAGAGGAGGAAGCAGGCTCCCTGCTGAGCAGAGAGCCCGACGCAGGGCTCCATCCCAGGACCCTGGAATCATGACCCACGCTGAAGGCAGAGGCTTTAGCCCACTGAGCCACCCAGGCACCCCGGTTTCTAGGTTTTAACATTGAATATTTATATAGTAAAATAAGAAGACAGAGCAGAAAAACTAACAGGAATACTTTAAGGTAAAAAAGAATTTGAGGATATTTGGAAGAGATTTATAGTTGGCTGATAGAAAGACTTTGTGGTAACAGAGTGATGTAAAAGAATTTAAGAAATGTGTATTGATATTTAATTGAATATCAGAAAATGTGTTCTTAATTCCCTCTACATTTTCTTAGAGCAGGGCTTTGTGAAACTGCTGAAACTATGTCCAGAATTTAGTGCCTCTGTGCTTTTTTTCTGTGAAGGTTTATGCCATTATTAAAGTTACAAAGTGGTCTAAAGCCAGTATGTCACACAATTCTTGGCACTTACTTGGCATAGGGTATGAAAGGATGTAAATGAAAGAGGTCATGAACTGTAGCCTTCTAAGCAGGTGTAGAATTATCTAATCAGAAACGAAAGCTGTGCCACCGCAGGGAAAAGTGGAAACCAGAGGCCAGAGATGTCAAGGACTGCAGGAATTTGAGCTGGCTCTTATTTTGCATTGATGTGCTATTTCCTAGGCTCAGCCTCTTTTAAGCATACTTTTGGCTTGAGAGAATAATAAGATCTGGATCATAGAGTGTTGAGAAGTGGGAGGATTATGATGTGGGTAATTGGTATCATTCCTTGAACTGAGGTACGAGCCACAATCTCTTTCTCTCTTTTTGTGGGCTGTGAAAAGAGCTTGATTTTCTGGGTATAAGCACAGGGGTGAGGTGAGGGAATGGTGCCCAGAGGACTTGTAGTATATTAGCTACTTGTGTTCACTTGCCTACACTTTTCAGAGGGACTGCAAAATAGATACAATAAGTGATAGTAATTCACCATGTATTTGTCAGGGCACCTATTAGGCAGAAGCAGAAAATTAATGAAATAGACCCTTTCACAGGAGAATCAAGAATTGTTTATGGAATCCTCATCTGTGAAGATAAGCCTACCATTGTGAAGATGAATTTATCTTGTTAGTGCTCCTGGAACAGATATTTGTGTGTCTATTCACACACATATCAGTGAACTAAAATTTAAGTTTATTCATATATTAAAATATTAAAATATCCTTATTATTGAAATTAGTTTAGTACTGGTGTAAAATAACTAGGTCCTATTTGTTGAAGTTATGTATTGATGTAACCTTCCTGAAAATGTTTTAATATTCCTCCTTTATAGTATTTAAATCCTACGTCCCTACTCGTGATACTTTTACTTTACTAGTTTCTATGAAACCATGTTGCCTTGAGTTTGCTTAACATTGTTTTCTCAGTTCTTCTTAAGTATCTTCAGAAGTAGAGTTGGAGGGAAGGAAGAAAAAGCTGCCATCTCAGCTTCATTCCGGTTTTGATCCCCAGTTTTGTACCTGCTGCACTTTCAGACTGGGGTCCTTAACTAAACTTGTGGCTTCAACTACCACCGACATACTGACATGGCTCTGTTATATTTCTTTAGCCATGAACTCCCCTTTGCATGATAGATGCCTATTTCCAGTTCTCTATCATACTTAATATATGATAGTTTGACCTCAAAGTCAATGTATCATTTTTTGGTCCCCAACTTCTTTTCTTTGTGCTTGCTCTCAGCCCAACCACCCAAACCACAAACCTAGACATTTTGGATTGATCCCTTTCTTCATAGTACCAGCCCTAACCATGTACCAAATCCATTTAAATAAGTCTCAGTTCTCCATTTTAATGCTTATACACTTTACATCTCTTTTCACTCTGTAGCTTTTCTTTCGGTCTAGGGCCTCATGACTTCTTCCTTGTTGGATTAAGGAGCTGTGTTTAACCTTCTAGTCCTTTCTTCATAGTCCTTGAAACCTGCAGAATACATGCAAATTAAACCAGTATGCCTTCAAGGATGCCTCACAGTTTTTAGGATTAAAGTTCATAGGATTTAACTTAATCCCTATGCCCTTCATCTTCCTCTGTTGATAACCTCTTGATAGGTTGATAGTCTTTTGAAACTCCCAGATAATAATAATAGTTGACATTTATTGAGTACTTGCTGTTTGTAGGGCTGTTGTGTGCCATCTGTCAGGATTAAGGCAGATGTGCAACAAAGCACCAGTACTGAGACCCAGAATGTTGGAGCTGTCCCTGGTCATGCAACTGGTGAATCCTCTCTGAGCTGGACTCACTTGGGGAGACCAGTTCAACATTGGCAGCCTCGTGGTAACAGAATGGGTGGAATGCAGTACAGACACCGGCGCACCCGGGACTCCATGGCCACTGTTCCACTTCACGGACGGGCTCGTTTCTTGTGTGTGAGAAGTACCTGAAAGGGCAGAGGCTTTGGCTTTCCTCAGAATATATTTTCATCAAAATTAAGGTTTCCAAACTCTTTGGGCTTGGCTACCTAAACCCGTTAAATGGTACTAGATTTCAAAAGATTTGCAGTAAGTTTCCGTATTAAAGCTATTTGTGGATTGGGGACAATGTTTAACTTGCTCGTTCTTTTACCTGTCAAATATGAGGGAGAAAGGATTGACACACAATTAGTATTTATTCTGTGTTCACTAAAAAAAAAAAAAAAAAAAAAAAAAACATTGCTAAGACAGGTTATACTAATGAAGAGTTGTTATAAAGTATTTCATTATTTAGTTACTTTCTGAATAAACCTGCCAGGTGATTAAAATGAGCGTAATTTAATCAGCATTGTGTTGCATACTGAAGATAATTTAGGCTAATGTCAAGGACACCTTTATCTCTCCTTTGTAGAAAGTATTGAAATAATGAATGCAGCAAAAAGGAGTCAGAAAATGTTTGAAATTTTTCATCTCTGCCTCTGGGTGGATATTTAAAAATCACACTTATCCTTTTTGCATGCAAATTAAACTGAAAGGCATTTTGTAATGTAACATTATCCTTATATTTTACAAAACAAATTTATTGAGCTTTGATCTTTTGCTAATATTGGCTTGTGGTTGTCAGAAGGAATGGTGACTTTTTATTATGCCTCAGTATAAACCGAACTTTCATTCAGAACTTGGAGTGAACAGAAGTATTAGGTTTTTATGCACCTTCATAGGAAAAGAAATCACTGTTAAAAAATAACTCACATTTCTTCCAGGGTGCTTTTCTTAGGATACTTTTTTCTCCTATATCCCCTTCCACTCCCCAAAGTCTTAATAGAGTCATCTGAATTCCTTTATTCTTTTGTAGCAGTTAAACTCTCGTTTTTTCTGATGATGCTCTTAGATGGAAGCTAAGGTGTCAGTGGGGGTCTGGTTCAAATCGTGAAGTCAGCAGTTAAGGGTTTACTAACTCCCTAGTGAGTTCCCTGTACAAATGCCAAGTTGCCTTGGAAACAAGGCTAGTTATTTGAGTTGGAAATATTATCTTGTCTTTAAATGCCAGAGAGGATGATTTGCTTACCTCTGTTGCATCCTCTGTAGGTCTAACATTGTGTTGAGATGTTTTCTGCTTCACTACTTCTAGTACTGATTGATTGACTGGAGCCACAGCCAAGTTTTCTTTTCTCGTGCTTTTAATTTTAAACATGATTTGCAACATTTAGAAGTAAGGAAGCAGTCCTTCTAATTTCTATTTTAGGATGGGAAGTTTTCCACTACTGATTGCCAAAAAAATAAAGTGCTATATATAGTTCACCAGATTTGACTGGCAAGAAATTTTAGTGATGAGTCATTTGTCATATGCTCAACAATGGAGTCAGTGATGGGTTGATTAGGCAAAGGAGGTGATTGTCTAAGTTCTGTGAGATGGTGTTACTTGATGAGAGACTGACTGGGCCTGATTGCTTCTGTGTGCCTGAAAGCCCCCTGGTACCAACGTAGCAAGTTGGTAGGAGAATGCGGTAGCAGCTGGAGGCTTACATTGGACTGCTCCTTTTCTCTGATGTAAACATGGTAATTTGCTAGTTGGATGGTAGAAGGTGGAGCTGGGGGTGCTGTGGGCATCTTGAGACAAGGTTTTCAGGTCAGTGGAGCAGGCCCTGGCTTAATTTACCTGGCTTGCTGAGGAAGTAAACTAAAAGGCACCTTCCTAAGCACAGGGCTCAACCCTGCTTTGGAGGACTCACCAAATGGAGGCAGAAATGCAGATGCACACGAGGACAGGGCAGGAGCCTTTAAGACTCTGTGATCTTTTGCAGTGTAACGATGGTGCTGTGTTTCTGGGCTGAGGAATCCCAATGGCAGCTTCTGACCCTTGGGCCTTTGGGTCAGGAGTTAGGGAGATTGGAGCATGGTGACAGACTTGTGAGTGAGGGTGGCAATGGCATGTCTTTGTGTGGGACATTTGTGGGACAAATGTCTTTGTCTGAGTAAAGTTCAAGTAACATCATGATTGGTGCTGTGGGTTTTGGTTACAGTTTAGAGCAAGACATTGAAAGGCTACCTGTGTATGGTTTTGGCTTGTCTCGTTATTGCCTGTTTCCTACATGATGTTGGACTTTGATTAATAAAACTTTTTTTTTTTTTTCCAAATTTAGATCCCTAATTCCCAGATTATGGCATTCATAGAAGAAGTTATTCTTGAGGGTCTATGCCTGAGTGTTATTCCTGAAAAGCTATCTGTGAATCAATATGTAACACATATTAATAGTTAAGCATGAAATTGTCTGCAGATTGAAATACCTTGCTGTTGAATCATATTTCCACATTTTACTTGCTTTTAGGTAGGTTTTGTTGGAGGGTTGGCAGAGTGACAAGGTGGGGAGGGCAGCATAGATGAGGAACAGCTCCCTCTCCACTCTTAAGCTGGGGAGCCTGCAGTTGGGCTGGATTTGAGATCCATTCTCATGGAGCAGGGCAGGGTAAGGCCTCCAGGCACAGCCAGTAGGAAAGGTGGCTAGCTTTCCATGTGCTCATGTCATTTTAGAGTTCCTGCTAAGCTTTGGGTCTTTTTTTGGGTGGGGTGATGGTCAGACAAAATATATATAATTCTTGAAATGCTGAGGAGGCACAGAATTAATCTAGTGAATGTGACATTTAAGGGTTTTCAACGGCAAGTTTGAGATGCTCCTTCTGTAGTGAGTGAGTTTTCATTGGTATAGCTTGTATTACTACTATTACAAAACATCACTGGCTCAAATATATTCTTCTGCTATTGTTCTGCTTACTCATCCAGTAAAACAGTAGCTCTGTTTAAATGAGTTTTTAATGAACCATGATTGCAAGTAAGGCTCAGAGAATGACTAAGGATTTAGTATTGTCTCTATGTCATTAGCATAGAAACAGTCATCAGAAAGCTTACAAATTGATTTAATAGTTTCTTCACCCATGTCTGTATAATAGTTGTTACATCATTACATTTGATTCTGAGGTTCATATTGCTTCTCTCCCAGTTTTATCTACTGTCATCTCTTTGAGAGAAAGCTGCATGTGTTCATGATAAAATCATAAGAAATGCTGCCTTCTCCAGTTTGGAGTCCGCCTATCTCTATGTGATTAGCCAATTTCAGAGTTATTTTGCTTTATCTGACTTTGTGGTCTTACTTTTTATTAACATTTAAACAGTAGTGTAATATAGTCGTAACTTCATGGATAGGTACAAATGAAACAGTGGCTCTTGGTGATGGGGATGGGAGGAAGAGGGGTTTACATTGTATCTGACAAGTGGGTCAGCTAGTTTATGGCTGCAGCATTTGCATATTATGGATTGTGGATGACATATTCAGAGCTGTTAGCTGAACATTACTCTTCAGTTGGGAATCTAATTAGTCTGAAGGCTCAGTGGGTGATCGAGTGTATCATCCTGAGGGACCGCAGAATGAAATCCCAGCTCTGTAGTGTAAGCTGGGGAGCATAGCTGAATATGTTTCACTGCGATTTCCAGATGATGCATAATACCTTTTTAGGTATCTGTGACTTTTTAAAAGGATGTTTATTAGCTCTTAGGGGACAGATGACCTTTGACTGTTGACAGGTAGGGGTGTGTTATGGTGTTGGTCTCCTTGGTTGTGCAGGTAGCAATGGGAATGTCTTGCTCTTTACTACATGATATACTACATTGAAATAGCACTATTAAATATTTACCTCATTAGATTCCTTTGCATATGTGTAGATTATATACTATGTTAATCCATATAATCATGCTACTATCTGGTAATTTTCCTTTTATAGATGTGCTATTGGTTATTAGGTGAGCTATATGGGAGACCACTATAAATGAAAGGTTTTGTTTTGTTTTTGTTTTTCAAGAGACGAATGAAGAGGAATTCAGGGACCCAAGTACTTGATGTACTTTGACAAGTTTTAAAAAGTATATCCCTGAGTGAAAGGCGGTGGGGGGGGGAATGGAGTCTGTTGTAGAAGTCTGTCAAGGGTCTCAATGGGCCAGAATCAAGGTGTGAGCAGAGTCTATACTTTCTGGAGGTCCTAGGAGAGAACCCATTTCTTTGCCTTCCAGAGCCGCCTAATGTTCCTTAGCTGATGGCTTCCTTTTCTTCATTTTCAAAGCCAGCAACATAATATCTCTCTAACCATTGTCACATTTCTCTCTGACTGCAGCTGGGAAATGTTCTCTACTTTTCCAGATTTGGATGATCAGATGTCCTCCTCCCCAGGGTAATCTGAGATAATCTCTGTAGTTTAAGGTCTTTAATCTGAATCATAGTGTAAAGTCCCTTTTGCCATGAAGGTTAACACCACCGGTTCCAGCGGTTTGGGGAATAGACAACAAGGAGCATTATTCTGCCCACCACAGCCATCATCCTCTTTTTTTGTGATGAGGACTGTAAGGCTAAGAGATGGTAGAGAGGCCAGTGGATTTACCAACACCCATCCATGAAGTAAGATCAGAGCTATTTTTGATTGGAGATCTGTTTGATTCTGAATCTTGGGCTCTTAGACACTTTGCTACACACAGTTCTGGGCTTTAAGCACATAATTTTAACCATTAAAAGGGCTACCCTCTATCCCAGTGGTTTGTAAGTGTTTGCATGTAATGTTTTAAAAATAACTTGGAAAAGAAAATAAAAGCAGTTCGGAGGGTTCTGATATCTCAGAAAGTTAAAATGATTTCTCCCGAGGTAGGTGAGGAATGGTATGGCCAAGTTTGGAGTTTATTTGAATGTGGGTTTATCTTAAATTGTGGGTGTTACCCTAAATTCAACATATCTGTTTTCATGGAGATTTGATGGATAAATGAATCAGAAGAGAGATTAAGTCATAACTATTGAAAGTAAAAATGAACTTTCAGAAATGATCTGCTTCACGGACAGCAGTGAAGATTCCATCTGTTAAAGCATGGATATGAGTCACGTTTCACAAATTTTAAAAGCAGACATTTCCTTTATTTTTTTGAAGGGCATGATAGAGATTTTTAATATGTGATGTTTTTGTGAAGGTTTCGTTTTCTTTTGCTGTGCTACTATATGCATTCTTGTAGAGTAGATTTTCTAAAATTATATACCCTTCCCAATTTAACACAAAATTACTTCATATCTGCACCTGGCAGTTAAATTTTGGTTTAAAAGAAAGCTGTGGAAATTGTATGTTATTGGCATATTGCAAATCACCAACTGTGATTCTGCCACTGAAATTCAAACAGCATTTGTTCATGACACAGTCCAGATTTCATACTTGTGTTTTCTAAAAATGCTGGAGATAATTATTGAAACTAATATACATGTATAAGTTCTTCCATGTGTGGCATTTAAAGACACGATCTCTGTAATTTGCAGTCTCCATTTTCAGTTTGCAGAAAGGACTTGATTCTTGAGAGAACACACCATTGTAAAAAGTTAATAACAAAACTTGCCTTTCATTTTCTTCCAATTAAAGACCAAATGTCAGAACTTAATATCTTCAAAATCCATATTAGGCTGCATACCTTGTGAGAAGTTTGATAATATTAAAATCAAGTAGGGAAATTCAAAATCTCAGTGAAGAGCTTGAAATGGATATTGGTATTTATCAGGGTTACCAAGGTGCCTAGACTCTTCATTTTATTTCCCAAGTTGAAGATTGTAAATTGGATGTTACTGGGTGGATGAGCATTCTATAGCCGGATTATCAAACTATGGCCTATGGGCCAAATTTGGTCCATCACCTGCTTTGTAAATAAAGTTTTATTTAAACCTCGTTGTGGTATTTATTTGTGTATCGCCAGCGGCTGTTTTTGTGCCATAGTGGCCGAGTAGAATAGTTGTGACAGAGGCTGCATGGATTGCACAGCTCCAAAAATACTTACTAGTTGGAACTTCCAGAGGTTTACTGACCCCTCGTCTAGCAGAATGTCTGTGTTATGAATTCCGGGAGATTCTTGCCAGTCGATGTCAGATAAACAGACTGATTTTTTTTCTGTTTATGGGAACTTCAGTGTATACATACAAACACCTTTCTGTTATTTATAACTGCTGGGGATTTCTTATCCCACTTATGTTGCTTATTATAAGGTTGAGTGGCCCAGCTATCCATCCTACGTTAATTTCTCCTTACCACTTAACCTCCTTCCACGTTGTTTAATCAGCTAATTATAGATGATGCCACAGCAGGGTTCTGAGCTTCCTGTTTGTCTACATGTCTCTATGACCTTATGATGGTTTTTGTTTTTGTCTTACGAATTGATTGCCCACACACACACACACACACACACACACACACACACACTCGTGAAAATAGCATTTGTTCAAAATGACAAAACCAACTATGAAATGAGAATTGTAATTATAAGTGCTTCTCATGTTCTGTAAATTTATCAGAGCATCCTTTAACTGATAGGACTCAAGCTTGGAGAAGCTTGAATTGGAGGTAGGTAGGAATGTTAGGGTTAGTCATGGTTCTACCTTCCTTGGAATGCCACGCTTAGTTTACCAGGCATAGGGTTGTAGGGTGAATGATCAAGGTGGTGCTGGCCCTTAGCACTTTATTACTCTGAGATTTTAAAGTGCTTCCACTGTTTAGTTATTGGAATAAATAGATTGCATCTTAATTTTCATGGCCTTTTGTAATGCTATATTATGAAAGTATAATTTTGAAATAATTTTATACTTGAGAAAAGTTGCAAAAATAGTTGCATATATTCTTCATCCATCCCTAATGTAAAATCTCATACAGCTGTAGCACAGTTATCAAACATAGAAGAACTAGTAACATTGAGTCAATACTGTTAACTAATCTACCGCAATCTTTTGAATGTTGCCTCCTTTCTACTGATGTCCTTTTTCTAGCCCAGGATCCAGGCAAGGACCTCACGCTGCATGTCGTTCTCGTTTCTCCTCTGTCTCTTCCAATTTACACGACTTCATCAGCCTTTCTTTTGCTTTCATCACTTTAATATTTTTAAAGAGTGAGTTATTTTATAGATTGCCCCTCAACTTGGATTTATCTGATGTTTTCTCATGATTAGATCAAAGATACACATTTTTAGCAGGAATACCACTGAAGTAATTTTATGTCCTTCTCCGTGCATTTTATCTGAGGGTGTTATGACTCATTACGGGTGATGTTAACCTTGGTAAAGTGTTTTCTGCCAAGTTTCTCCCCTGCAAAGATACTATTTTTCTCTTTTTAATGAAAAGGTATTGTGTGGGGAGATACTTGGAGATTTGCAAGTATCCTGTTTCTCGTGATATTCTCACTCAGTGATTTCCGCTTCCATTGGTGATCTCACCTGCGGCAGTTCTAACTGTCATGATGGCCTGTGATGACTTCTGTTTCCATCATTTCTTCTCTTTTTATTAATTGGAATGCTACAGTATGGAAGAGCTGTCCATTTCTACCATTAATTATTTCTTTAACTATTTACTTGTATCATTATGGACTTACAGATATTTAGTTTGTTTGTTTTGGGGTTAAAATCCCATTGTGTCATTATTGACTTGTTTATGAATTGTCCCAGCTTTGGCCATTGAGAGCTCCTTTGGTCAACACTGATTCCCTTTGATGTGCCTCTTTCACTTTTGAGTACTCTTTCCTTTTTGGCATCAAGGGTGTTCCAGGCCCATCATGTATTTTCTCTGCCCCAACCCTGGAATTAACTTTTTTTTTTAAGGAGCCCTTGTTCATTCGTTGGAAAATGGTAACAGAAACCAAGATCCAGGTGCTTATGTTCCTTCATACTGTGTGTGGTTGCTTCTAGGACCACTCAGTGGGGGGAGCTAAGAACCACACATGCATTGACTTTCGTTCCTGTCTGTCTGCCTACCTACCCATTCATTAAAAAAACAAAAACAAAAACAAAAAACAACCAACCGCATATTCATATTGACGCCTCTGATTTTAATCTGATATCACAGAGTTTATTTCTTTATTTGTAACTTCTCTTTCTGACAGGGAGAATTTTGACTCTCATTATCCAAGATATTTTTCTTTTTCATTCATTCCTGGTATGTGTGTGTGTCGTGGTGTGAGGATTTCTAAACCATACGCTTGTGAGAAACAAATTTATATGACAGGTTTTTTGTTTGTTTGTTTGTTTTTTGGTCTCTAGTCTTACATTGAATGGTGAAAATAGTTTTCCAAAGTTCTTAAGTCTTTTCCTCCCCACCAGCCTCATTGCTCCC
Organism: Mustela lutreola; assembly: GCF_030435805.1. Lineage (NCBI taxonomy): Eukaryota > Metazoa > Chordata > Mammalia > Carnivora > Mustelidae > Mustela > Mustela lutreola. The sequence goes on along the minus strand of NC_081297.1, from coordinate 33,044,956 downwards.
ATTTTTTTTTCTTTCATTCCATTCTTACCAACAGCTAGGAGACAACCTTATCTTTTATCCTTCTTATGCACAAATGGGCAGACATATGTATAGTTTTAAATACTCCTTCCTCCTATGTGAAAGGTACCTTGTGTGTTTTGCTAAATATGTAGTACTACAGATCACATATATGCATTATATATAGAAATGCATTTTCTCTTCCACTTAATGTATTATTTACAAAAAGATTTATATCTGCCCCATCTCTCTTAATGTTCTGTGATATAAAACCAATTTATTATTTTTTACCAATAGAATTTTGGATTTAAATGTACAACTTAGAAATATAAAAGTAAAGCATCAAAGCTTGGGGGCAAGATTAGGTCTTTGAAGCTTTGCTTCCTAGAACATAATATTCCTGGGTGCTTAAATGTCAGTTTTTTTCCTCTGTAGATTTATGTCAAATGTGGTGTAACTTTGGTAGCAGTTTTATTTTACTTTAATTTTATTTAGATTCAACTAACTAACATATAATGTGTATTAGGTACAGAGGTAGAGAGTTCAGTGATTCACCTATTGTTTGTAAATGCAGATTTACCTTTCGTTTCTAGCTGGTAGCTGTGTTTGATGAGCAGGATCCACATCATGGAGGTGATGGCACCAGTGCCAGCTCCACGGGTACCCAGAGCCCGGAGATATTTGGCAGTGAACTTGGCACCAACAATGTTTCAGCCTTTCAGCCTTATCAAGCAACAAGTGAAATTGAGGTCACACCTTCCGTCCTTCGTGCAAGTAAGTGAAAGCTCTTTCTTCTCTGCGTGTTTCATCTTAATTTACAGGGATGCCAACTCCTGTTATCCAGCCATGCTCCTGTGAATAGAATTCATTATCTGTTTTTATCAAAAATTGATTAAGTTTAGAACCTGGGCAAATGTCTTTTGCTGGAGAAGTAGGCAAGAGTCTTCACATTTTAATACATTGGGCTTACTTCATTTTAGACTGGTAGACTTTTAAATTGCTCCCTAAAGGTAAACAAGGATGACAGTTAAAGTTATATTCCCAGACTTTTCTTTTCATGTTTTTTATTTGAATGCTAGATCAAATAGGAAATAGTTAATGACCTTAATACCAAACCCAAACTTAGTATCTTTGATTGATAATCAACTTGGATACAATCATTACTTGAACTTTATCTGAGAGAGAGAGTGGTGAAGAGACCTCGGGGCCAGAATTATCGTCAGAGATCCGGAAGAGCTGCTATTCAAATACCCTCTGAAGGAGAGAAAATATAGGGCTTAGTGAGTTTATATTAGGAATCCAGGGACTTAGAATACTCAAATTCTAGGACACTTGCCTGAAGAATTCTGTTGGCTGTTCATGGGAGGTTTACACAGAAAAGTGAAGTACTTTTGCAAAAATAAATTTAGTGTTTGGGGCGCCTGGGTGGCTCAGTGGTTTGAGCTGCTGCCTTCGGCTCGGGTCATGATCTCAGGGTCCTGGGATCAAGCCCCGCATCGGGCTCCCTGCTCCGCAGGAAGCCTGCTTCTCTCTCTCTCTCTCTCTCTCTCTGCCTGCCTCTCTGCCTACTTGTGATCTCTGTCAAATAAATAAATAAATAATCTTTAAAAAAAAAATAAATAAATTTAGTGTTTGTAATGATCTAATCTTATAATTAAGCACTTTTTAAGAATAAGAAGGTCCATTTCAAGAAATTTGTAAGTCAGAAATCATTTATTTTTTAGTCACCTTTATTTAGAAACGTTGCAGTTTTTCCAGTGTTGTGTGGTAGTTGTTTTTTTTTTAAATATTTTTATTTACTTACGTGACACAGAGAGAGAAAGTGCACAAGTAGGGAAGCAGCAGGCAGAGGGAGAGGGAGAAGCAGGCTCCCTGCCGAGCAAGGAGCCTGATGCTGGGCTCTATCCCAGGACCCTGAGATCATGACCTGTGATGAAGGCAAATGCTTAACTGACTGAGCCACCAGGGCTCCCCTAATTTTACTGGTAGTCTTGTGTGGTTTTATTGGTAATTATCAGAAGATCTTCTTCATATAAATAGGTAATAGTGTATAATAATGTATGAAATTCTCTATAAGTATAGTTAGATAATATTTAGACTATAGTTAATTCTCACAAAACATCGGTTTGTTCACATGTACAAACATATTTTAAACTAATTTTGTGGAAATAGCATTTGATTATTACATGGATATGCTCTTTTAAAAATCTTATCTTGGATTTGCCTCAGGCAATGTTTTTCCAAATGTGAGGTGTGTACCATGTATGGTATGCAAGGTAATACGTAAGTGGGTACACTAGTTACTTTACTTTCTTTTATTGTATACCAGCTCATTAAGCCCATGCCTTTTCTGCTTGGAATAATCTCATTTATAAATGTAGATTGCCTAAATTTGATTTTTTTTTGAAGTTTCTGATGAAGTGTTCAATAATTTATCAGTTTCTTCTAACACCCAAGGCTCATCACATCAAGTACCCTTATTAACGCCCATCACCCACCTCCTCTCCAGCAACCCTCAGTTTTTTTCCCATAGTTAGAGTCTCTCATGGTTTTTTGATGTCTTCCCATTCTGTTTTCCTTCCCTTTCCCTATGGTCCTCTGCCCTGTTTCTTACGCTCCATGAGTTTTACAAGTGAAATCATATACCTATCTTTCTCTGATTGACTTACTTCTAAATGTGATTTACAGTAAATTTTAATGAAATAAGAGTACAGATATTCAGGTGCCTGATATTTGGGAAATAGTATCTTTATATGAATAATTACCCTCTAAGGTATAGAATTAAATACAGAGCTTTTTTTATGTCTTATTGTTGTAGTTTTAAGTTCATGTTTTATAAAGGATGTACTTTTAATTTAGCTGCACCTTAAAAAATTGTTCGAGGAAAGGTAAATGCTGTCTTTATGTTAAGAAGAATTTGAATGGTGTACTTTCCATCAAGTTTTGTCTTTTGTTCTGGATGCAACATTTCTTCATCACCACCACCCATATTTGGCTGGTCCTGTGTGTTTAAATTTAAGTGCTGTTTTTAACACAAAAGATCTCTTTTACCTTGTTTATCATGAGCAGGGGAACTTATATTGGAAGCTTTGGCAATGTCTTGTAGCCATCAGTGGGAGAATACATAAATATTACTTTCTAGTTCTAAATTTTATATGCTAGGTTTATTTAGATTTCATGGCTTTGGCAGCCGTTGGGTAAGTGTATGGTAAGCATCTAATAAACGCAAGGTTTGGTAGCTGTGTAAAAGTTACGTGTTGTATACGACTCCCCTAACTATTAGGATGGTTTTTCATACTGTTTTAATACCACTGATTCAAACATAATACAGGAGTTGGACAGTGCTGGGCCAGGCATTGCGATATGTGATGAGTCCAGAGTTGATGTCATAAGGCCTAGTCCTTGTCCAAAAGGGGTTTATGGTTAGTGGTCTTTCTGGTTTACCAATAGGAAAATAAAGAAGCCAACAGTATGTAGAAATTTGCTGAATTGACGGATAATCAACTCTAATTAGGGGCATGGTTCATAAGAGATTTTAGGTAAACTCCTGAAGCTTTCCTTGAAGAAAGAAAGTTAACTTTGCTGTGTTTTCCAAGTCTTGCTGTGTTTGAATTCACTCCTCTCCTTTTTTGCATGAAGAATTGATGGAAGCTAAGAAAAGTGTGCAATTTATTTTGTCAATAGAACAGTGGATATTAATTCTGAGAATTAAGATAAAGCCTAGGTGAACTTAATACACAGAATTCTCATCTTAAAAGCTTTTTATGCTTTTTTAGAAGTTACTGTGAATTTGCCCTTGTAGTGCATATAAACTGAGAACCTTGATTTAGTTGAATTATTGGTTCTCATATATAAGTGATATTTTCCCATGAGGGACAATAGACAATATCTGGAGATATTTTTGGTTGTCACAACTGGTAAAGATGTGGATACTATGAGTGTCTGATTAAGGCCAAGAATGTTACCAAACATCTTATAAGTCATAGGACTGTTGTCCGTATCAGTTCTCCATCCCCAAATATCAATAGTGCTGAGGTAGAGAAACCCTGAATTAATGAATCATTGTCCTTATGGTCAAAAATAGTAGTTATGTGAGAGAAGCTTAAACTGATACTTGAGAAATATTTTCTTGAGCCCTGTGTGTTGAACAACGTTCTGAATAATACCCTTAAAGGATGAGACATCACAACCAGCTAATAATGATCTTGCTCATAGAAGGTAATCAGTAGACCATAATAATAAAAATGGGGGAATTATGGGCAGTTTTACATAGACATACTGGTGTAAATATAATTATTTGAAAAAAAAATACATATTTTCTTAAATTCCAAAAAACGTGCTTTAAAAAAATGAGAAAGTGAATAAAATAGGCCACACAGTGAGAGATCATTTATGTAAAGCTTCTTATGTTGAAGAAATAAAACAAAAAAGAATAACTATAAAAAATAGGTACCTATGGGGAACAGAGAGAATAGGATGGATGAAGTGGGGTAGAAGTGAGACTCACAACCTCTTGTTTTGTATATTTGGCATTCAAACCATATTATGTTTTATATAATTATAATAAAATCTTAATTAAAAAACTGTAAGATTATTAGTAGTTAAATAGTAATTCTCAAAATAAAAAATCATATAACAGAACTACATATAAATTATATATCCAATTGGTAGCTCATGCATCCAAGAGTAGCTATTTTGTGTTACTGTAAAGTCTAGTAATTTGTACCATGAAAGAAAGATGGGGGGGAGGGGAAGAACTGCAGTTTGTTTGTTGGTAATACTGGTCCTGTTATTCTTGGACTGTTCGGTGGATATTATGAGATGGAGCGAATGAAGAATTATAGTAATATTCTAATTCTCTTATTCCTTGTGCCATCAAGGATCTGGGATTCAGAATATAGAAGGAAAGGTCTACAGACTTAAGTTAGAAGAGAATAAAGAAAACTTCCATGGTCCTCAGTTTGCACAGAACATACAATGACTCTGTGGGATGTTCTATTTCACACACACAAAGGAAGGTGGGAGGAAAGGCAAATCCTGTATATGTTCACTGACTGTGTCTTGAATTAACGCTCCAGCCCAGTAACTGAGCATTCCCGATATCCAGACTGTGATTTGGAAATCGCATTTTCCATCAAAAGGGATCAGAGCTTTCTGGAGAAATGGCTGAATTCTGGTCCAGGGAGGAAATGTATCAGAGGATTCTGGGTCATCCTGCCATATCAGAAAATAAGGGAAACTGTGAAAGGTCACTGGAGTTGTGTCAGCAGGGCCCAGGAGTCATGTCGAAGCTCCCACTGGCCCAAGGAGGACGATTAGAACATCAGGGAGGGGAGTGAAAGGAGTGTGTTCATGAGTTCATAATGACAATGAATAAGTAAGCAAGCAAGATAAGGGATGCTAGTGAACCAGCTTACTATTTGGAAAACTGGTAGAAGAATTAAATAATTAGGTATCTTTCCTGTATTTTGTGTATGAATGATATTACTGGGTAACTAAATAGATGAAGGGGAAGTTCTTTTTATTGAGGTATCCTGGCTAATAAATGATAGAAGTAATGCTAGAGTAAGAATATTGCTTTTTTTTGGTCATTCCTGATGAAATAATAGATCTATGCATTTATCATCAATCACTGGTAATATAAAAAGATAATAGTAAATTGAGAGTTCACTAAGTATTGAGATCTTTCTGATGGAAGAATATAACACTATGAAGTAGTCTTGCAAAAGAAATTAAACCCAAATCCAATCAAGTATCTAGATCCAACTGTCAATTTATAAGAAATCCTGAATGCTGGAAAGCATGTTAACACCGTAGATGTGCAGTCAGTCAAGTCAAGATGATGGGAGACTATATAAGACAAGTGACCCAGGTTCTTCGATACGTCAAGTGCAAGGTAGGGGAAAGAGGTGAAGAGGGAACACAGATTAATAGAGCCTTAAGAGATGTAACATCCAATCATAATCTGTGAATCTTGTATAAATCCTGATTTAAATGAAACAACAACAACTAAAGAATAGCAGTCATATGCAGATTGGTGAGTTGAACACCGTTTGAATATTTGATATTAAGGAATTATTTCATTTTAGGTGGACGTTGTTATTGAAATTATTTTCTAAGATTTTTATCTTTCTGCAATACATAACAAAGTAGGTGTGGTTGGAAATCATCTATCTGGAATTTGCTTCAAAGTACACAGGCGGAGATAGTAGCTGAGTGGCTGTGTGGGGAGGCAGTATGCTATTCTGCTTCTTTTTGTATTTAAAATTACTCTAAAAATGTATGTGTGTGTTTGTGTACGTGTGTGTTTTTGAAGGAAACACTTTTTAAAGGCACTTACTTAACATTTCAAAGTTTACTTAATTCCTGTTTTTCTTGAACATTGTTTCATTTAATATAACTCAAGTTTTAACCTAATACATTTATAAGCTTGAGTATCTTTCATTGGTCATCTTTTCCCATTTCTGTGAAACAAAATACATCCAAATGTTAACTCTTGAATTTTTATATAATGCAAATATACTGGTGATTATTATTAATACATAATTTATCAACATAGTGTAAATATGCACTATAAAAATTTTTGCCTATTAATGTGGAAATAACCGAGAGCATTCAAATGAGAGTAAGCTATTTATTCAGGGGCCCTTCCGCCATCACTTGTATTTGGCAAGCAGGGAAGTGGGAAAGCTTTATAGTAAAACAAGGGGGAGGCTTTAGATGTGCCCTCATTGGTAGCTGTTGGCGTAGAGTAGCTGCCGGTGGGCTACCTAGAAGCAGAGTGTCCTTTGTAATTGGCTAAAGGTGTGCAGGGACGGTCTCTGGCTCCTCATAAATTGAAAGCAGAGTCAGAAATTAGGGAAGCTGTCAATTTCTAATCAGATGCTGTCTATATTGAGCCTACTGTTAAAGGGATTATTGCTTGGCTTCCTGAACTGGTTGCTGCAGATAGTAGTCTAATTTCCTGGACTGGTTACTCTAAGTAGCAGACTGGCTTATTAGGTTGGTTTCTACAGATTGTGGATTAGATTTTCATTTTTATGTATACTCTGGTCATTGTCCATTTTTATTATTTTTTTGAGAGGGCATGTGTGCATGAGTGGGGTGAGGGAGGGGCAGTGGCAGAGGGGGAATCTTGACTTGAGTCTCAATTTCATGACCCCAAGATCATGACCTGAGCTGAAATCAAGAGTCAGATGCTTGACTGACAGAGAGCCACCCAGGTGCTCCAGAAATTATTTTTATTATAAGTGTATCTCTTTAAATGGGATTTTCTCCCCAGCTAGTTCACTCTAATTGTTGAAAAATACTAAATTTTTCTAGAATGAGAAATTGTTATCTTTAAATCTTGTTCACAGAAGTGAGTAGAAGGGTATAGATGGAGTTTGTTACGGTTACGGTACTGTTATCAGCCCTTCGACCTTCCGTCAAGTTAAACACCAAACATGAGTTAGTGATCCTTCATCAAGATTTTTATTGATGTATCATTGGAAAGACAACTGGCTTGTGTCTTCCTTTCATTTTGTTAAAAGGAATGAACTAGAAACTCATTGAGTGGCAAAAGGATTTGTTACCTGGAATCATTTACTTTCTCAACATCAAGACCATTATTTCAAAATGTCCCACTGTCTGGCATTCTGGAGGTTTAGTGTTTGTTTTTTGTTTTGTTTTGTTTTTTCCTTTTTGAGATTTTCTTTCTTTTCTTTCTTTCTTTCATCTATCTATCTATCTATCTATCTATTTACTTAGAATCTCAAGCAGATTCCATGCTAAGTGTGGAACCCCACATGGGGCTTGATCTCATGACGTGAGCCAAACTAATTGTCGGGTGCTTCACCACCAGCTGAGCCATCCAGGTGCCCCATCCTGGAAGTTTTTATGTGTAGTGGTATATATCATCAGTTGTAAGATTCAGGATAGGTGATGGTTAGTTTTTACTTTATAATTTTTTAAGAGAGAGAGAGAGAGAGAGAGAGAGAGTGAGAGAGAGAGAGAGAGTGTGTGTGTGTGTGTGTGTGTGGTGTTTCACCTGTTTTGTGAGGTAGAAAAGCTGTTCAGAGCATATGTAGGACTTCCTAGACTCTAGGCACTTTCACCTTCATGGACCCCTCCTACCATAATAATATTAATAATAAAAATTAATTTCATATAACTAAATATTTCAGTATTTTATTGTTTCTGTCATGCAAAATTTCATAGTTTTCAATGGCTCTAAAAGTATTATTTTCATATGATGTGAGAAAAAAATATTTACTGTGTCTCTCAAAGTTCATTTTGTTTTCCTTCTGATTTTAAAAGAAATTAAGTGTCTGACTCTTGCAAACAGAGAAAGTCAATTATGTGGTTTCATTTACTTGTGGAATAACATGGAGGACGTTAGGAGAAGGAAAGGAAAAGTGAACTGGAGGAATCGGGGTGGGGTGGGGAGATGAACCATGAGAAACTCTGGACTGTGAAACAAACTGAGGGTTTTAGAGGGGAGGGAGGTGGGGGGTTGGGTGAGCCTGGTGGTGGGTATTAAGGAGGAGGGCACGGATTGCATGGAGCACTGGGTGTGGTGCATACACAATGACTCTTGGAACACTGCATCAGAAACCAATGATGTGTTTTATGATGACTAACATAACACAATAACGATTTTAGAAAAAGTGTCTGACTCTTGGTTTCAGCTCAGGTCATGATCTCAGGATCCTAAGAGAGAGCCCCACATCACTCAGCGAGGAATCTGCTCAAAATTCTCTCTCTCCCTCTGCGTCTGTCCTTCCCCCTGCTCGCACACACTCTCTTTCTCTCCAGAGAAGGAAATATTTTTTTAAATATTTTAAAAAAATATTTTTTTAAAAAGAAATTAAATATTTGAGCCTCCTGAAAGCACTGTGGGTCCCAGGCACTGGGACTCCTCTGCCTCCTGGGTATACATCAGCCCTTAGGGCTGTTGACAAGGGCAAAAAGGGGTTCAAAAAGCAAGCATTTCACCTTGACCACTTTAAGGACAATGTAGCCATTTTGGGAAAAATGTGAAGACCTAGACTTCAGGTCCCTGAAATTTTTGGTGTCCCGGCATCGCGTGGATGGTCTTTGTGTCTTCTCAGGCACTGTTCCTTTTGAAGATTTGGGCAAGATTAGTAATCTCCCTCAGCCTCAATTTCTCAGTCTCTAAGTGCCTGCCCTAGGATTGTTGTGAGTAGTAAATGAGGTCTTTAAGTCCTAATAGAGTGCTGGGTACATGATAAGCACAGATAACAGAAGATTATAGAATGGTGATGATGATAAAAGATGTCTCTTGAGTGTAGACTTTATGGATGTTTTAAAGGGTTGAAAAGTTACAGAACCTAAGTAAATAGGACACATACTCTTTTCTTTTCTTTCTTTCTTTCTTTCTTTCTTTCTTTCTTTCTTTCTTTCTTTCTTTCTTTCTTTCTTCTTTTTTTCTTTTCTTTTTTTTAAAGATTTTCATTTTAAGTACTCTATATACCCAATATGGGGCTTGAACTCACAGCCATGAAATCAGGAGTCACTTGCTCCATTGACTAAGTCAGCCAGGCGCCCTGATGGGACGTACATTCTTGAGTGGGACACGCTACCTCTTTTCAATACCCAGTTAGACTGCAACTGTTTTCTCTCACCTTCATAATTCTTTGATACATGTTTAAGTGTCTTTATTTTTAGTGGTCACAAATCCAGGTTTTGAGAGACCTAATGTGCTCAGGGACACACATTTCCTATGCAAATAAATCATTGAGTTCAAATCTAGTGATTTTTTTTTTTACTCTGAGTTTTTTTCTTTATTTTTTAATTCTCAAAGACTTTTTTTTTTTTTTAGAGGTCAGACATTCCAGGGTAGCCTGATCTTAGAATGGTGGCAGGATTCTTCTCTGCCCCAGAAATCTAATTTTTGAATATTTCTTCTGGAAGATCCAGACTAGAGAATCAGGATTCTTTTGGAACTGCCACCTGCCCTAGTAATTGCAAAATTTCTGGAAATAATATTGCTGTAGGAATGTTGAGAAAGTGTCTGATTTGTTCGATATTGTGTGTGTGTGTGTGTATGTTTACTGTGTTTTAAATCTTGTAACATTTTTAACATTTCTAAGCAATGTTAATCTTACAGGTTTTATCCATTGCTGGCAACATTTTATTAAATACTGCTGTTTGATTAATTGATAAGGTTTTACTAGCTTTCTAACTTTTAGAAGTAAAAGAGATAGTAATAATTATTACAGAAGGATTGTGTCCTAAGTTAGCACCCACTCCCCTATCTTAATCTCTTAATTTTTTTCTTACCCCTAAGCACTTAGAGATTGCTTTTGCCTTGATAAGAGATCCAAGATCTTTGCTTTAGAGATCTATCCTCTTAACATTAACTCGTACTAGAGTACTATTTTCTGAGTTTGATTTAAATATATATTGAAAAACAGAAATAATATTCCTATTGTATTTTCTTTTAACTTGTGAAGTGGAGCATGGCATACAAATGGTATTCTCAGTATTTCAAATAATTACCTTCTTACTGTGCAAGTTCTATTCAGCATATAAAACTCATCCAGTTTTGTTGTAGATGCAATCTGATTATTACATGTTGACAAGGTCATATATCTATTAATTGGATTGGAGATGGGATACAAAATTGCTGTAATTATTGTAATTTTCTAGCTAATTGCAGGGTTGGTGGTGAATATTTTACTTCTGCAAAATGAAAAACAGTGTTCCATCAGAAGTTGTTTTATGGGGTTTCAGACATTTTGTTTTATATCTTTGTTGCTTTTTGCCCACAAAGTATCTCTTTTGTATTTTTTGTGTATTGATCTGCCTCTGAATGTCAGATAGCTCATTGGAAGGGATCAGTGGAAGCAGGCACAGGCAGAGAGCCGAGTAGTACTCTCAGCTACCTCTTTGTTCTGGTTGCCACGTTACGTCTATTGTTTATTTATAAATTGGAGTAGTCTCCTTTCAGACCTATAATAAAGGTTGGATGGGTCAGAACCAATTGGAAGAAGGATCGTCTTCACTGCTCTCTTTTCACCTGTGCCACATTCAGAAGTATTCCCTGAAATAAGCATTTTTTAAATTAAATTGAGATTGTGCATCCTTTTTTTTGTATTAAAAATATGTGAATTATTTGTTAGCCCACTTAGTATTGTAATATGGAGCTTATTTTGCATGTTCTCTCTCATACTTTTGCTTTATTTAAGCTGAGCTAGCTTCCAAAGCTGGAAGCCAAATCGACATTTTAAAAATAATGGTATGTACACAAGGTGAGTGTGTTTGGAGGATTGCAGATGGATGGGGACTGTGCTACTGAGGGGGAGTTGGGAGCTCACTGCAGAGGATGGTAAAAGCAGACTGATGTTTATTCCCTGCTGAAAAATAAACTGGAGGCGCAGGTGAAAATTGCCAAACCTAATGAGCAATTTGGCAGATAAGACGGGCTGTCAGGCGACCGCAGATCAACAGCAGGCACACTGTCTGCGAACCAACTTTTTTGTTCCAGAGCACTACATTTAAATACCATAAATACAATCTTTTTTTTTTTTTTTTTTCATTGATATTTGGTATCACAAAGATTCTTCTTTCGCCCTTCAGGTTTCCAATTAAAGAGCCAGTAATTAACATATGGTGATTTTGGTTGTAAAAGTATGTTAAACTTGTGAAATGTTTCCTCCATTAAAAAAAAACAACAACACAAAAAACACACAACAAACGAACAAAATGTATCTTCCACACATCAGAACAGGAGTAGTATGAGGTCTTAAAATATACTCATAAAATATAAGTGATCACTTGCTTCATTGGGCTGAAACATTTCATCTGTGGTTTGTTTGTTGGAACATTCCAAAGTAACTTTGTTGTCTTTTCAGTGTTCTCTGTCATTTATATCTGCTTACTTTACCAGAGAATCCTTTCTTTCCATGGAGGGCATGAACATTTAGACAGGTGCATGGCTTTTCCCCCATTGAGGCTGTCAGTATATTACATTGTGTAAGGGGCATTTGAAAAAGATACTTGTGTCTTTGTAGAATTGTAGCTGTCAGTCGGTCCCTAAACTTTGGGGTCTGCTTCCTCTCTTTTTACCACAGGGAACCTTAGTCTCAAGTAAAGGAATATAGTCTGTGGTTATGGCATGGCAATGGCTCAGGACTTCATGATCAACGAGCTGACTTACTGACCAAAATGTCTGAAACTGTACTGTAAGCTCCCTTTGTGGCATTTCCAATGCCTGACTTGGAGTCCGAGCATCTTTGTACTTCCTCTGTGGCATCAGTATTTCTGAGCTGCCTCTAAGCAGAATAAATATTTGTTCCTAATATTCTTTAACTATATCTGTATGAAGCACTTAATTTTTAACAAATCCCTACACATATGGAATATAATATTTTACAGTTAGTAATAGTGACTGTCCGTCCATTAGTCAGAGGAGTATTCGTTTTTAGAAGTTCTCTGCCCCGTGTAATCACGTGGACTTTTAGCCTGTAGTTAGCAGGTGATCCTTGGACAGGGCTTTCGTCTGAAAAAGCTTGCCTGTAGGGGGGTTCACAGTGCTGCCTCGGCAGGATCTCCACACCTCTGACATGTGGCACGTTGGGAGGGGGTGAGTTACACACTCTACCAGAAGTTGCCTTTGAAATGAGACCCAAAGCATGTGGAACTGGACCCCTCTTGTGTGAAGCTCTGGGTATCTGTCAAAATTTGCTGCAGTTGTAAGAGAAGAATACTTCTTACAGATTTGTCCCCCGCCCCTGTTTTCTGCATTGCCTGAACACTGCTTCCTTCCTCCCTTCTTTTTGCCCTTGGCTCTTAACGTTTTACTTGACCCTGAGGTCTTGCCTTGTACTCTTGCTTTTGTATAGGAATCTACCTTATTTGTCCAAATATATTATCTGTTTATCAAATACAGAAATAGTTAGTGATACTTAAAAATTTGTGAAGGTAATGTAGCTATGGATATATTAAGAAAGTACAGTTCAGGGGCACCTGGGTGGCTCAGTCCTTAAGCGTCTACCTTCGACTCAGGTCCCTGCTGCTCATCTTTTTCTTAAATAGAAACCAATAGCCTTGGGACGCTTGGGTGGCTCAGTCATTAAGCGTCTGCCTTCGGCTCAGGTCCTGATCTCAGGGTCCTGGGATCGAACTCCACATCAGGCTCCCCACTCAGCAGGGAGCCTGCTTATCCCTCTCCCACTCCCCCTGCTTGTGTTCCCTCTCTCACTGTCTCTCTCTGTCAAGTAAATAAATAAAATCTGGAAAAAAAAAAAGTTTTAAATCAAAGCAAGAAAGCCCATGTCCAAATGGCAGTCAGAAGTGTAATACATGGAGAATATAATTGTATGAAAATGTTTTAGTAGACAGGATGAGATTGGAAACAAGAGTTGTCTTTCATTTTCCCATTCTAACCAGGTATGTAGGTTCTCTTTTCTGTTAGCGCATGTCACAGAGAGACCCATGTTGCGGATTATTTTGTCAGCATGAAAGCCTGCCACATTAAGTCTTTTCTTCTCTTCTTGCTGCACTTGATACAGATCTCTTGTTTACTTCTTGAGACTGTGTTTGCTTACTTATTTTTTCATTGCTTTTAATGTCAGAAGTGGCTTTGCATTCCCGGTTGTGTTTGTTCCTGTGCCCGGCTGGAGATGGGCTTCATATCTCCGAACCATTGTGTCAGCCCCAAGTAGTGAAAGACCAAGAGGAAGCTACACAAAAGGCACAAGGCGCTTGGTAAATGCACCTGTGATATTTTAACCCCTTCTGATTTTTTTCTTGGAACGCACAGATAGTAGTCTCTGTGAGGGCCACACTTGAAAGAAAAAAAAGCTTAGGTCTGTCTCACTGTGTGGATTCATTATGTAATTTTGTATTTACTGTGTTCACTTACATTGACTTCTAAATTAATCCTATATTAATTTTCAGCGATCAGTTTATTCCTACATTTCAGCAGATAGTGTTTCTCCTTTATACAGGTCTGCTCCCTGCAGAGTGTGCCCCTTGTATGGCTCAAGATGTGTGAGGGCATGTAAGGGTATTTGTGCTCAAGTAGCAGGTCTGAGAGGGGATCAGTAGGGCCTTCTCACAGAGATCTTTCTTCTTCAGCTCTTTCCAGTCTTACGTTGGGGGCTTCCTTTAAATCTTTCCCCCGTATTGGCAATTGATAGCACGTAAGTCTAGAATTTTCATAACTCCAAAAAAGGGGATAACGCTCTCATTACCTCCTCTACTTTCTCTCCTTGGTCTCATGGATCCAAACCACTGACCGTGCTTCTCCTTAAATACTGTCACACTGTGTGTTCCTGGCCCCATCGCTTTTCTATTTGTATTCTCTCCCAGAGTTGTAGAACGTTTTCTGTCAGTCCTGGGGATGAAGCAACCACCATTTTCAGCCCTTTCTTACAGACTGACAGAGAAATGCAGCAGCTGTGTTTCCACCAAATCATACGGCAGCGTTTTCTTGTTTGCCGAATGGGACCCTGGTAATAATAAGAAACTTACATATATACCTATGTTTGAGTACATGTATACGTATACACAACTGATATCTAGCGAGCTTATATGTGGAAGAAGTATAAGAGTAACTTCAGGAAAATGTAGCATTTATTAGGATGATTCCCATGTTTACAGATGGGAGATTATAATGGGATCAGTCTAGAAAGCCTCAGACCAACTATAATATGGGAAAAGGCATTTCAAAAGATAGGTATACTCAGCCTATCATCAATTTAATTAAAATGTAGTTTGTACCATGGCTGTTCTATTAGTTAATTTGTTATTTAAAGCAGCTTGAGAAGTATTTATTTTAAATATAGAATTTGTGTTAATGAGTTGGAAAAGAGTATTCCATTGCTTGGCAGAGATGTTACAGCATAAAGATTTATGACAGTACAACAAAAACCAGCTAGCAGGGGCGCCTGGGTGGCTCAGTGGGTTAAGCCGCTGCCTTTGGCTCAGGTCATGATCTCAGGGTCCTGGGATCGAGTCCCGCGTCGGGTTCTCTGCTCAGCGGGGAGCCTGCTTCCCTCTCTCTCTGCCTGCCTCTATGCCTACTTGTGATCTCTCTCTGTCAAATAAATAAATAAAATCTTAAAAAAAAAAAAAAACCAGCTAGCAGTCAGCTTGCATAAGAATATATGGTACACACAGATATTGATAATAGCCATTCTTTGTAGCCAGAGTACGGGGGTTGGGAGTGGGAGGCATAAACAAGGTCACTGATGAATCAAAGATCCTGGGAGGAAACTGTACTGAATTCTGAGTGCAGGTCTGGGATGCATGGTTAAAGCTTGAGAGGTAATGCATCCGCTCCAAGGAGGTAAGGGAGAGCCAAGTGGGCAGGGGTACGCACGGGCCTGCGTCTGTGTCTCTGCTTCAGCCAGAAAAGTTACCAGTCCACCATATTCATTGCTCTTCCTCCCCTGAAATTTGCCACCTCTTCTCTTCAAAAATGGGACATTAACTTCAATGGAATTACTATATAATTTTTCTGGTGTGTGTGAGTCTGTGTGTATGGACATGACTGTTGCATATACATGATTCCTGCTATAACAAGTTTCTATAAACTTAGTGCTTAAAACAACACAGATTTATTACAGCGCCGTATGTCAGAGTGCTGTGGGGGATCTCGCTGAGCTAAAACCCAGGGCTTGTGAGGGCTGTGCTTCCCCTGGAGGTTCTAGGGGAGAATCCATGTTCCTGCCTTTTCCAGCATCTGGAGGCTGCCTGCTTTCCTTGGCTTGGGCAGCCCTTATCCCAGCATTAATATCCTTGCATCTCTTTGACCCTGGCTCTTCTACAGTCATTTCTGCCGGTATGCTTCCGCCCTTCCCTCCCATTTCTAAGGACTCGTAATTATATTAGGCCCACTTGGATAATGCAGGATAATCTCTTTAAGTCAGAGCCTTTACCTTCATCACAGACAAAAGCCTTTTTGCCATGTAAGGTAACATAGCAGGTTCTAGAGATTAGGAGTGGACATCTTTGGAGGCCATTATGTTGCCTACCACAATATGTGTATATTTATTAGATATAGATATATTAGAGTAGAGTGAAAAAATACTACTGCCGTTGGTTTCAGTATGAAGGCATCATCTGTCCTGATCAGGTTACTTTGGGTATGACTGAGCATTTGGTCTAAAAACATCCATGGGCTGGTCATTTTGATTTAAGTACATAGGGAAGGAAAGTAAGGAATAGAGGGGCAAACCACCTCATTAGAATTCTTTTTTTGAGACCATTTTTTACTTAGTTAAGCCAAATGGCTCAGTATTTGCAAAAATATAACTCTAGCCATGGTTATGTTATTGTTTGATCAAAATAATCTATAGTAACAAATTTGCTTAATATTTATCTCTTTTGCATACTTAAAAGAACTTTTCATAATGATTATTGACATGCTGTGTGAAGTTTTGATCGGAAATATTATGTACAATTTATGAATGCTGAAAACCGTAGACAGTGTCATTGTCTACCTGTGCTCTCTCTTACTTGCTCAGACTTTCCTCTTCCCTTCCTTACGTCTTATTTTCTTAAGCCTTTAAAGTCACATAGATGTTTATTATTTATTTATTTATTTATTTATTTACTGTGAGAGAGGGGGTGAGAGGGAGAGAACGCGGGTGGGGAGGGGCGGAGTGGGAGGGAGAAAAGATCCAAAGCCGACTCTGTACTGAGCCTGGAGCCCCACATGGGGCTTGATCCCATGATCTTGAGATCATGATCCGCGTCGAAACCAAGAGTTGGACACTTATCTGACCAAGCCACCCAGGCGCTCCATGTTGATGTTTATTTTAGTTACATTCTAGACCTTTCCATAAAGGATCCAAAGGATGGCTTTGGGGATTATTGCATACATTGGTGTCATTTCACATACGAGGTGTCATTTTCATTGTTTAACCTCCATATCAGGTTCCATTTCTTTCTTTCTTTCTTTTTTTTTTTTTAAGATTTTATTTATCAGGTTCCATTCTTGAGTGGTTTTACAAGTTGCTAATAATTCTGTTTTGAACAGAGGCTTTGAAATGACTGAAGACTAGTTCTAATGATTCTTCATGAGTGCATTTACCTAAAGGCCCCCCCCCCCCCCGCTTTTTGCATTATTTCACCTTGTTTTCTTCTATTGATTATAAAGAAGTGGATTCTTGGCCATTTACCAGTCTTTTAAAGAATCAAAATTTTCTTAAACCTAGCATCCTTTTTCTCTTTTTGTGTTTCCTTATCTTCTGCTCATTTTTGTGGCCACTCTGTACCTCTCTAGCCTGTAAGTTTTATAAAGCAAAGAATACTATCTTCATCATCACTCTGCAGAAACTGGCTCAGTGCTTTGCATTCAAGAAGTATACACCCTTTCCTCTCAGCCCCAAGAGCATGGCGGTGGTATCAAGGAAGGGTGTAAGCATAGACTTGGTCACAGTTGGTTTAAAGGGGTAGACAGTCTATTCATTTCAATTTCTAAGTAATCCAGTGTGATGAAAGACTTTGTATTTTCGAATATAAAATCTCTCTATGTCCAAGTTCAAATGTGTTCTTGATCTTACAATTTTATTTACAATTGTTCTAGCATTCCTTTATTTTTTTTTAAAAGATTTTATGTATGTGTTTGGCAGAAAGAGAGAGAGTGAGAGAGGGAACACAGGCAGGGGGAGTGGGAGAGGGAGAAGCAGATTTCCTGCTGTGCAGGGAGCCTGATACAATAAGGGGCTCGATCTGAGGACTCTGGGATCATGACCTGAGCTGAAGGCAGATGCTTGCTTAATTGACTGAGCTACCCAGGTGTCCCCTGTGCTGGCATTCCTTTAACAGAATTTTTTTTTTTTACACTGAAGAAGTGTTTTATAGTACTTTCTATTCATTATAATTTTATATGTATTTTAATTTTTGTACCTTCTCCAAGATTGTAAATGTATATGGAGACACCACAAATAACTTTCTCTATCTATATCCTCAATTGGATATGCGTGATTAGTGGCCAGTGTAAAACTCTATTAGTGTAGAAAATTGAGATTCTTAATTAGAAAAAATATCTACTGAAAGCACAACTAAAATGATTGCTGTCTGCTTTTAGTTACGTCATCCATCTTTTTTCGCTTCCTTAATTTGAAGACATACTAAATGGCTGCATTTTTGTTAAACTTGTAGTATAAGGCTTAATTGCTTCAGGAGAGAAGTTTGATTTAGCTGTAGATAATTTTATAGTTGTGTTTACTTTCCCTTACTAACTTTAAAGACAGAGTATATACTTAGAGAAAAAAAATAAAAATAAAACAACAATTTTGATCTTAATCCATTAAGTAACTACTAGGGCACAACTGTATTCTCCAGAACTTGATTTTTGTAGATCTTGATTCTGCTTTACTCATCTGCAGTAAATGATGCTTTGCCATCGTTAGTGATGCAAAATCTTGATGTGTGTGGTCTGTTTTCTTTTGCAAGAGTCACAACTGCCATTACAGCAGTCCTGAAGTGTCTGTAAAAGGTGTGTGTGTGTGTGTGTGTGTGTGTTTGTTGCAGTGATTCTTAGCCTTTATATATTCACAAGTATTTACCCCTTTTTATTGACTGAAGCCTGAGTTTTGATAAAGGCTTTTTTTTTTTTTAAACTTCAAGGAAGTATTTATATTAAAGAGTATAATTGTGATATCAAAAGACACTATCTGAGATGAAGGCATTGTTTATAAAACTAATTGGACAGTTTTTTTCTGTATGATGAAAATGTTTTTAAATAAATGAAATGTTGTATTTCCTAGTTTTTTGCCTACTCACCCACTAATCTTACTGGTAATGCTGTCTTTGCGAGTACTTCTAATAATATAGTTTAAAAACATCAAAATAATGTAAGAATATTTTTTGTATTTCTTCATCATTACTTACTATGTGTCACTCCAGTGTTCCTTGAAAAGATCTACTAAGTATATGTGGGAAAATACAGTTACTTTGTCTCTGTAACTTGATTATGATCAAATGTGCTTCATCTTTCTGAAAAATGTAAGAAATCAGATTATAGTAGTATTTGTTGCTTGCCTTTTCATAGTCAAGACACATCTAATTTAAATGGGGTATAGGCCACATCTATAACCACTAATTATGTTGTTAAATTAATTGAAGTAATTTCTTGTTGCTTCTTAAAAGTCATTTAATTTTTGAAAAACAGCATTTAGGAGACTTGAATTAGGAAATCTTTTCAGTGAAATTGAGCCACTTCTGAATGAATGTTCTGTAAAGTTGGCACAGTCTGTTCTGAAGAGATTGATTCAACTGTAGCACAGTAAATATTATAGAAATCGTGATGAATGCAACTTTAGACAGCTTTCCTTTTTTTTTTAAAATTTAACCCTAATCAGAAAAAAGGCTATTATTCAATATTGTTACATTGCATATTTCACCCTTGTCTTTATAATTTTCTATTTGCGAGATCATTTATCTTTTAAGTTTTTTATTAAAGAAAACTTGAAACATATGCAAAACTGAAGAAAGCGGTGTACTGAAATTCCATACCCACCTCTCAAGTCCAACTATTATTAGTTTATGACCAATCTTGCCTCATGTTTACTACACCAGGTGGGATTATTTCAAAGTAAATTCCATACCTCAGATAATTTCTTCTGAAAATGCTTCAGTATGTATTTCTAAAAGATAAAAACTTTTTAATGTAATCCCATATTGTTTCAGAAAAGACAGTATTTCCAATGGTAATGGTATTAAAATCACTGTTTTATACATATGGTTTCATATTAGGCTGCTTTAAATCAGGATCCAAAGAAAATTCACACATTGCATTTGACACACAAGCATACATTATGATTTATTCATTGAAATTGGATTTTTTTTTTCCTGTGGTTTTTCTCTCTCTGAACTTTGCTGAATCAATCGCTGTGGTGTCAGCCGTGTTTCTGTGTCCCCTGTATGAGATATAGAGTCTTGGTTTGTATCAACAGTGGTATCTCTAGGTGGTGGCTTGTGCTTCCATCAGGAGATGAGTACTCTGGTGGTTTCTCATTTTGCAGCATTAGCAGCATTGGTGATTACTGCATGTACACATTATTTGTTTCTATATTTGCAACATGTTAATTGTCTTTCACTTACTAGCTAGAATATTTCTATAAAGAGAAATTTTTCCTTGACATCTAGTATATTACCCTGTGGTATCTTCTGCACAGGAAAAGACAGACCAGATGCTTAATTCCATTTGTTTCTTTACCAATTTTCAGAATAATGAGTTGGTTTTCTCGGCTAACATCCTCTTGGTTTCTCTTTCCTTTCCCCACCTTTAAAAATTGTGTCATTAAGAACTTAAAAACATTGCATATTGTTTCAACCTATTACATTATTATTCTTACTTGTGCTCAAATTGCCATATTTGTAGTAGTGACACCTGTCTAGTTTGGCTCCTGAATGCTTTTGATACGAGCATCTTGCTTTTTGCAGTGGCAGTGTATTCCATGCTCATCTTAGACATTTTCTGCCTCATACCTGGAATCAGTCATTTCTTTAAGCATTTTTTGTCCTGTTATTAGGAAAGCATATTCAGAAGTCACTGTGTGGGTACATTGTTTTTATTTTGCTAAGCTTAATAGTAAGTTAAAATCAAGAGCATCATGGTCAAATGACAATTTTCAAAGTCATGCCAGAGAGTGTAGTGAATCTATTCATGATTATTTGAGAGTTCCGTTTTCTTAAAAAATTTCTTTTTCCTAGATTTATTGAGAAATAAGTGACATATGTCACTGTTTAAGTTGAAAGGCATACAGTGTGATGGTTTGATTTACATATGTTACAGAATGATTACAACAGGTTCGGCTAACATCCATTTCCTCATATGGGTATAATACTAAGTAAGTAAAGAAAAGGGAAAAAGAGAAATGTTGTGCTTGTGATGAGAACTATTAGAATTTACTCCTCACAAACTTCCCTGTATATTCCACAGTGGTGAGCAGTAGTCGTGCTGTATATCACGTCCCCAGTACTTGTTTGTCTTGTAGCTGGACATGTGTGCCTTTCGGCAATCTTCCTCTGATTACCCCTCCTTGAGGTTTTCAGTTTTTGCATATGTTGCTTTTCTTTTTTAAAATTGAAGTCTCCTTGGCATATAGTGTTAGATTAGTTCAGGTGTCCAGTGTCATGATTTCAGAGAAGTACATACCTTAGGCTGTGGCCACCACGAGGGTAGCTGCTGTCACCACACAACACTGTCACACCGCTGATTATATTCCCTGGGCTGTACCTTTTATCCCTGTGACTTACTCATTCCATAACTAGAGAGAGATGAATCTTTTTAAGGGCACTGATCAATCAAATGTGTTCTCCATGCCAATTCCAATTTGCCTGTATTTGGATTCTGATGAACGTTTTAGTAACTGTAAGACTAATGTTCCCATGGGCACTAAGGACCGTGCATTTGATGAGCTCATACTTGGCAGGTGTCAGGTGTCAGAAGCACTGATGGGCTGTTCTGCTTGGCCTTCAGGAGGATGGCAGAACGCACTTCTACCGCTGTGCGGGTGTTGGGAGGAGCTCCGCAAAGGAATCCAGACATTTTGACAATGACTGGTAGCCAGTGTTTTAAGATTCTGTTTCCTTGCTTTGGTCTTCCCCTCCCCCAATAATGAAGAAGAAATGGTGTATCAGTTAATGAGATATTTGTCCCTGGTGAAACTGAGTGGCCAGAAAATTGTTCCAAACTATTATGTCTTTGGAAGGCACCGTGTTAGGGAAATTGGCCATAGTCTGGATTGCTGAGTTTTGGAGAGATTTTTCCTAGTCCGGTATGTTTTAGCATAAGCTTTCTCATCCCTAAGAGTGGCATATGGCTCCCACTCCCACAGTCTTCACCACATCCTGGTGATCCTATATTCTACATTTCATCTTCCAAGGGCGCCCTCATGGGTGGTGTCTGAAGTGGGACATACAATCATAGAACTGTGGAAACAGAAGATTCTATCTTAACATACACTTTCAATTTATTATCTCATATTTTAAAAATTATACTTTCTTTTATGTGTTTAATAATATTTATATTAATGGAGTTGAGAATGCATTTAGATGGTAAATAAATAAAATAAAACCACTATAGTTCTGCATGCTTAAGAAGTGGTTTTATTTATTTATTTATTTTTCTAATTATGCTGTATTGTCAAGACATGGAGCTACCAGACCTGTCTCCTCTCTGAACTCTCAAAGCAGCCCTTCTGTCCAGTCCATTTGCTTAAAAAGCTACCTCTCTTCTTTTGCCCCAGCACTTTAAAAACTTTCAAAAGCTTCTCAGCACTTTTTAACAAAGTTAAAACTATTAGTGTGTTTCATTAAGGTTTGTGAGAACTGTTTTGTGTCTGTCTTCTTCTTTTTTTTTTTTTTTTTTAAAGATTTTATTTATTTATTTGACAGTCCGATCACAAGTAGGCAGAGACACAGGCAGAGAGGAGGAAGCAGGCCCCCTGCCGAGCAGAGAGCCCAATGTGGGGCTCCATCCCAGGACCCTGAGATCATGACCCAAGCCGAAGGCAGAGGATTAACCCACTGAGCCACCGAGGCACCCCGTTTTGTGTCTGTCTTTTCAACTGCCTCTCTTTGTATCCTGTAACTAGCGCCCTTTGATGAGTTTCTTGTTTGGGTCCAGGCCTCCTTAGCTCCAAGCACCCTATTTTCTCCTTGTGTGGTAAAGCTGCTTCTCTGTCCTTATTGCACACCCGGCTAACCCCATCTTATACTTCAGGATTCTGCTGAAGTCCCAGTTTCTCTGATAGGTCTGCCCTGATTCCATAGATTTGCTGTGTGGTCCTGGAGTGCCTTGTAATCTAAGTCCAGGAGCATAGGGAATTTATCTGGTTCCACGACCGCTGTGCTGGTAAACGTTTTACAGCTGAATCTGTGAAAAGTAAAGAAGACGTGACTTTGTAGCATTTGTCCATGTAAATGCTCTTATTGTGGCCAATTTCAAGTTAGTCATGTTCCTGAATAGAATCCTTAAGAGAGGCTTGGTGGCACACCATTACAGGGGATTTCTACCAGACAGAGGCAGTGGGTGCATCATGAGCATAGGTAATGATAAAATGTAAAATAATTGGGAAGTGGAGTGTTTGAGCGTTTGTTATCTTTGTTTTTAATATAATTTATTTGATTGTAAGTTTCTGTAATTTTTAATAATGACTCTAATAAGCAACTCTCAGAAATTTAAAATGTAATCTTTTCTCGTGAGATGGTGTGAGCCATCTCTAGAAATCCTTTGTATCCGGCACATTTTTTGAGTTGATTAGAAACTGTGGAATAAAGTAAGTATGATAAGTAGTTATTGGAGACAATTCTGATTGAAAGACGCTTGGAGCAGATGTGAGATAGATCCGTGGAGGAAGGAGAGAGAAGTTAAAAGGTGGATAGATCTCTAGAGTTCCTGTATTTAGACACTGACTAGATTGGGTAAAGGGGGTCAGAGAGCATATTCAGATTCTGACCAAGATTGTATTAAAAACATATATAACCACGCCCTCCCTTTGGGCTTTTTATTTTCATGTCATTCTTGGCATTTATTTTCACATCACATCTATGCTTGTGTATGTGTGAAAAGGTAAAGAGAAACACGAGCTGTGACTTCCTAGCTTCCTAAGCCTTTCTGATGGTCATCCTTTGCAGGACTCCCAGTAACAGAGCTAGCTGACAATGTGCTCTGCATCCTGTGGTCCCAGTGGTGCACTTCAGCATCTCAGATTTTAACCTGATGAGAAGTAAAGGAGGCATTCTTTCTCTGTTTGGGCTTTTCCAGTGACTTAGCTGTCATATAAAAATATTTAATGTGTATTTTTGGTATTTTAACTCAGTAAATGTGTTTTTGAGATCAAGCCAGCCTCTGATAGGCAGTATGTTCTTAATGAGTCCTATGATTAATTCATAAAGATACTGAATACTATTTCTTCTTAAAAGGAATTTCTGTTTTTTTCCTTTTAGAAGTACAAGTACAAAAAGAGTATGGTTTGTCAAATCATCATTTAATCCTCTGTAAAGATCTTCCACTTAGGTCATGATAACTTTTACCCATAATTTTCTCTCAAGTATGTGAGATTTTTTGGACATTGGAGGTTTCAAAGGTTTGAAAGATTTGACGTCTCTCTTTATTTTTTTTACCCCTTGATAAAGGAAGACCAGTGTTTAGTCCCAAGCCTGTTATGGAATGCATGGTACATAGTTGGAAGACTTGCTTAGAATAAATAAATTCCAGTTAGTTAATTTTTTCAACATACACCGAGCAGTTTTAAGTTCTAGACATTGTTAGAATAAGTCACCTGTGTATACCCTGTTAATTTTGGTATTTTAAAGCTCATTTCTTTTTGTATAAATATGTAGTCGATACTGTGTAGACCCAGTAACATACATACTCTGTTATCTAGTAGATAAGGGTTTATGTTGATCTCTAAAATAACAACAGTAGTTAATAAAAATGGGGGATTATGTAAAAGGAAAATAAGTTGAAGTTGAAAAAATGAAGACAAAGGTAAAGGAAATTTATGTACGTGCTCTCTGTGTCTGTTCCATTTATCACATAGTATTCCGGTGCACAAAATTTCGCATTTGCTTCCTGGCAGCTAATGTGTAAAGGGAAATAAGAAATATCTTTTAATGTTTCCTTCTTTACCGACTCTCCTGACCAACACAAGCTCTGACAGACTCCTGGCAGATGTACACAATGTTAGTCCATCTACCCATGAGATTCTTTATGATTGGCTCTTCTTATTTTTCTCTGATTGCCCATACTGCTTAAATTTCTTTGAGCTGATTACATGTCATGCAAGAAAGAGCTCATTTCTGTGGAAGCATGTTGATGTCCACTGTTCTGAATAGTTTAACAGGCAGAGAATCTAGAGAGGAAGATAAAGAGCAAAAAAGAAAAATGTAAGTGAATCGAAACTAATTTCACAAGAATGAACTTACCATCATATGTGCTGCTATTTCTGGGCATTTACTTTGCTTTTGAATTATCACCTTATTCTGTTATAACTTGTATGCTTGCATTATAATAGCTTTTATATGAGAACAAGTGTATATAAAAAAGAGGAAACATGCAAGTGCATGTAGATATCCAAGACCACTCCAGTGGGGGCCCCTGATTCATGAAGATGTTAGTTAGCATGGATCTGCTGGAGCTCAGGGGTGGGTGAATGGGGAATATGAATGATAATAGATTAATCTTGCTTGTTGGAGAGACAAGATAGAGAAAAAAAAAATGAACGTATTCTTTCTTGGAAGTCCCATTTTGCTGTTTATACCTTTTATTTACCGATCGTTGAGATGTGAATTATCAGAAAAACACTTCACTGATGTTTGCTACTGAAGCTACTAAATTGGTAGTTTTGCCTGAATTACTTGATCAATTCAGCCCAAGTTCCTAAATTGACTAAAGCATTTGACAAGACAGTTTTGGAGAAAATATAGACTATTTCACAAGATTGTAGTAACACGTTGTATGAAAGTATAGATTAAGGGCATCCAACACATTTCTGTTAATTCTAATATATGTTCCTGACACAGATATAAGAACAAATGTCATCATAGTTACAAAAGCTGAGGTAAAACTCAGACATTGTAATAGCCACGAAGTAGGACATTTCCAATATTATTTTCTAAAGTTTAACTGTCAGGGTTTAGGTCCTCTAAAGAAAAAGTTTTAAAATGGCCTAGGATAGAGTATTTATTTTATAGGCAATGTTTCTAGACAGTATAGTCTTTCTTTCAGTATTTTATTTCTGAGAATCAAAAGCTGTTAGAGCTGAAGAGGTTTTTAAGATCAAATCCATATCCTTCTTGTTCTAGATGAGGAAACCCAGTGCTCTTTTGAATTATCACCTTATTCTGTTATAACTTGTATGCTTGCATTATAATAGCTTTTATATGAGAACAAGTGTATATGTTAATATACACTTAATGTGTTTTGAAGTATTTCCTGTTTGAATTAAAACCTAAGCATGTATGAGCTTTGCAACAGTGGTGGCCCAGGGACACACTTTCTCCTGCTACCCCCCACCCCACCTCTGGGTGACCCTTTTTTGTATGTTGAATCAGTGTAGGGTCACATTTGCAGAGAAAACTAAGGAGACATATTAGAAATCTGTACTAATGCAGATAAATTTTGTAAAATCAAACAAGATTGATTACCATCCCTACTTAATTCAGAGCAAAGGAAGGGAATCTAATTTTTCTATTTTTCCACACCTCGTTTGCTGTAATGAAAATGGCATTCTGCTTTGAATCACTTTCAATGAAATGATTTTCAATATTGTTGTCTCTGTGACATTTTGACAATTAAAATGTATTTCTCAAGCCTACTGGAAGTGCTGCAGTGCTTTTTCTTGTTTTCATTTTTTCCCACTGGCCTGTATCTGTGCTCGTTGCCTAGGAAACTACTACTGGGTTGGATTTTGTTTGCTTGGTTGTCAGGCTGTCAGAGTTATGGGTAAAGTTCTTGGCGTTATATTTGTAAAAGTGGAATAACTATTAGAAATGTTTTATCTATGTTAAAGTGCTTTATCTCCTCAATTAAAAAGCAGCCAAGCAGTTGTTTGGTTTTCTTAAAATAATAGAGGATTTTTCCCCTTGATTATTACTGGAATTTTCTGTTTTGTGGACACATTTGTAGTAGGATTTGAATTGCCACAGTGGGTTAGATCCAAATATAGCACTTCAATAAAAAAATTCTTTTGTAAATATTTATTTACTTTGGGGACTTGTGGACATATATTATGATTCCTAAAATGTGCAAATATAAACATTAAAATACTACATTAAACATCCAGTGAGATCTTACAAAATGCAGGTCATTTGCCCTGTGTCTGATAAGTTACAAAAGTATTCTCTCTATATCAACTGAAGTTAGAAAGAAGTTCAAGTTACAAAGAAGTAGGATAGGGACACCTGGGTGACTCAGATGGTTAGGCTACTGCCTTAAGCTTAGGTCATGATGTGAGACATAGGGATGTCGCTACTTCACAGAATCATCTGGGAACTTGATGGAATGCAAAATCTCAGGCCCCACCCTCACATCTACTGAATCGGAATCTGCATTTTTAACAAATCTCTTAGGGTTGTTAGGCAGTACTCTCCAGTCTGGCTAGAGCAGCAACTCCTTTCTTGGCTGCATATTTGAATTGCCCAGAGAGCTTGTCAAAGTCTCCAGGCTTTATCCTGGACCTAATTTTCAGTATTTCTGCATGGGGGCCTGGGAACCAGCCTTACTCTCAGATTATTTTTTTTTTCCTTTTTTTAAAAAATTAATTTCTTTTCAGCATAACAGAATTCATTGTTTATGTTCTCAGATTATTTTAATGAACAGTGGAGATTTAGAAACTCAAAGGGTGTACACATAATGTGAGATGAGGATGGGGAGATCTTTTCGTACTGACCTGGATTTTGGACCTTTGGTTAAGGTCGGATATAGGAGGGGTATTGGTGGAGAAAGAGAGTTAGTTCTTAATGAGTGCTTAGCATATGCGACATAGTGTTATCCTGAATTGTCTACATATTAGAAAAGACTGTTTTTGGTGAACATACAGTCTCTTTCACTCCCAAGAATGTAGTGGCACATTGTGTGAAGATATAGATTGAACCCTTACTGCGAAGCATTTCTGTTTAATCCAGATAGTTGTTCCCTACATAGAAATGGAATATGAAGCATTTAATTTCTCTCTCTCTCTCTATCTCTCTCCATGATGTACCTTCCTTCAGTGTGCTACTGCCCAACTCCTTCCCATAAATCTCCTAAAAATAAAATAAGTTGTGATGATGTTAAAAGCCTCGGTTGTTTGCCAGTCTTAGTGAAAGGGAACTTGTCTCCTTCTCATGAGCTTTCTTTTTACCTGTGGAGAATGATTGCAAAGATCCCAGCATCTGATGAGTCACTGACTGCTTACCAGTGACTAGCCTCCCAGCTCCGAGGTTCCTTGTGAGTGAATTCAGCTAATGGACATTTTACTACTGGCCCTTGGTGAGATGACCATGATGGTAGATGTTGGTGAGAAAATTGCAAATACATCAGAGCCCCTGTCTTTAAGTTCTTGGTCTTTAAGGATTTCATCCTTTCTGGAGAGGAGCATGATCTCTGTGGCCTGATTATTGTGGCTTGGATTTTGTCATTACCCCTTATTAACAGGTTAACTTCAGGGATCCTGGGGGCCTTAGTTGGTTGGGCGTCTACCTTGAGCTCTGGTTTTGATCTCAGGGTCCTGGGATCAAGTCCCATGTCCGGCTCCCTGCCCAGTGGGGAATCTGCTTCTCCCTCTTCCTCTGCCTCTTCCCCCTGCTTGTGTGCGTGCTCTCTCTTTTTCTCTCAAATAAATAAATAAATAAATAAATAAATAGGTAGGTAGGTAGGTAGGTAGGTAGGTAAACTTTAGCCAGTATATCTTGCCCATGCAACACCAGTTTCCCTACCAAAAAAATGGAAATAATAATAGAACCTATTCTGTAGCTTGTTCTGAGATATGATCACTTAATATATTAAGGTTCTTAGCACATGCATGACCCCTAGTAAATGCTCAATATATGTTAGTGGTTACAGAGTTAATTGGTTTATTATAAATGATCAGGATGTATTTACTTTTACATTACTCTTTCCTTGAATGGATTAGATTAGCTACAAAGATCTCTGCACTTTGAAGGTAATATAAACAGACATGTAGCCATATGTTCCAGAGCCATGAAGTCTTATTGCCCCCTTGGAGCAACCAGTTGGTGCCAAATGCCTTTATTAATAACCAGTATGTACGAGGCTCTATGGTAAGAAATTAATCTGAAACTGGAACACATAAGATAGAGAAGTGGATAATGAGCTATTTGAATACTTTTGAAGTGTTTCTGTCATACTCCCCAGTATCAGATAGCATTTCTTCAACATACAGCAGTCTCTAATCCTGTGCTCTGTTTCATTTGTCTTCATAATGCTGATTGCCTTGTGAGTCCTCTGTAATTACTTACCCATTGCTCTTCTTTTACCACGAAATCTCACATCGTTGAGGGGTTATTTGATGCCAGCAGCTAGAAGAATGCCTAGCATATATGAGGAGGGGCTCAAGAGACCCTTGTCTTGAATGAATGACTTCTGGTACATGCTTATATAATGTCTTTTAGTACCATGAAGATTCAAGTTCAAGAGGAAAACTCTGTTTATGATGAAAATTAAGCATAGAGACTCCAGTGGAGGTTTAATGCCTGAGAATTAAGAAGAGGATTGCCTTTGTGAGGTAGTTGGTGATGGCTAATGAGCTAGCATAGTTAAGTCTAAAAATGTGGTAAAATAGGGGAGAGTCAAGTTTACATCCTTAAGTCACAGAAAACAGATTAATGAAATAAATGAATCTCCAGTCCCCTGTGAAGGGGGGAATATGACACTTCTGTATAGTATTGTGGGATAAAGGTTAGAACAATAAAGGAATGGGAGAATAATGCTTATCAAAAGCTAACTTGACAGTTCTTGAGAAACTTAAATCCTTAATAAAATAATAGAAGACAAATGCCCAAGGAGAAGGGCATTTAGAGACAATCTTCAATGCAATCAATAATCAACATCCATTTTTGAAAGATAAATTACTTGTCAGATGAAGTTGATAATTTCAAAATTTAATTACATGATGGCTGACCTAGATTGGTAAAGTGAAAGGGATATGAAGGATTTGATACAGATATACATATAAAATTGTGTGTGAAAAATTAATTTAGATTTGCTTGGACTCACATACTCCTAGGGCCATGATAGTAAACAAACAAACAAAAAAACCCAGAAGAAAACTCTAAAATGTCAGTGGGATTTCTAGCTGCAGTGTTCTTTACCGATATGAAGCAGCAATTCTTTGAACTTTCTGAGCAAAAAACTTTTTTTTTTTGGTCTTCTCTGGCCATCCAGTATTTGTTTTTCTTTACTAAAAAGATTGCCTGTTTAATATTTAAGACAATTAAGGTGAAAAGGGTAGAGATGCAGTAACAGTTTAACAGACATTTCCTAAGTGCCTTTTGCTGGGCTGGGAAGTAGGGGTGGAAGCTCTAAAATTAACGAGGTCCCTGTGTTGGTTCATCCAGGTCTCCCTGCCTTGCTTTATCTTTCCTGTGTCACATCTTTAACTTTACACTCTAGCCATGCTGATTTTTTTCCAGTCCTTTTAATTCTCTAGAATTTAGGTGTTTGGCCTTTGCCTCTGCAGTTTTCTCTGAGTCCGTGTCTTCCTTTTTCCTCTTCATCCCACTGGCCAGACATCAACACCGTCACTCCAAAACAAAACCGCACACTGACAAACCAAAAACTTCATCTTTGATGTCCTCTTCCTTCATGTCTTGGTTGATTCCACAAATGTCTGTTTTAGGGTTGTGTCCGCAAAGGGTGCAGTAGTGTTCTCTGGGAGCTCTGTGCTATTGGGGAGGCAGATCCTAAAACTTCTGATGAAACAGTGTGGCAAGTGTGAGGGTAGGAACCGGAAGGCCATAAAAGAAACACCTCACTCCTGAAGAATTGGTCAGACGCTTTCTAAGAGAGGAGAAACAAAGAGAATCTAAAAGGATAACAGGAACAATGGAGCTGTGGCTTCTCTTCTGAAGTCTTTGCTGATGCTCTTAGGAAAGATTCCCCTCTTAGGTGTTTTGGTAGAGCTCTGTTCCTGCAGCCCCGGGAGCATGCTCTAAAGGGCTGGATAATTTGCCTTCTCTGGTGCATGGCAGAGGCCATCTCCGGGCTGTACACCGTGAGCCCCCTGGGGAGGCATTGATAAAGAGGAGGGGGTTTCTGGTGCTCTCTGTCAAAAGCTGTATTACTGGATTGGTGGGGAGGAAGCTAGTAATAGTGCATTAAAGGAAAAGGGAGAGATGAAGCAGCTGGCTCTTTCTCAAGGATTGCTTGTTAAGGGCCCTCCTGGAACTCAGCCTCTAGTTGGGGCTATTGGATGTAGGACAATAGAGGGCACAACACTCCTCTGCACACTACTGCGAGGGAGAACATTATCTGTAACGATAACCTAGAAGCCCCCCCTCCCCCTTTTTTTTAATCATCTCTAAATATCTTGTTCATGCTTGAAGGAAGGCAGCTCAGCTAGCTCTTGCCCCTGTGCGTGCTTCTGGGTGCACACTCCTGCTCTCTGTCTTTTTCTTTCTCTCATTGTTTCTTTCTAGCTCATTCTCATGTTCCCGACTCCAGTCCCCTCGTTGCTCATTGAGGTATTTTTCTGAAAGTGCAAAAAGAAGCCCCAAATGGAAGGAAGCCACACTGTTCTCCCAAAGAAAGTCTTTGGTGCCTGCTGTTCACATAGTTTCCTACCCCCTGTGGTTATTTTCATCCGGGCACCTTGTTGTGTAGATCACCTTTCTTACCTTGACTTTCCTCCTCTTACTAGCGTCTTTTTATCACAGGGCAGGTGGTGGTCTGCTAGAGTATTTGTTCCCTTTTGAATGTTCAGAGTGGGATTCACTTGGAGTGATTTTTCCACAATAAATGACTCTCAAAAACCCCTTAGCTCCATAGTCATTATTTTTCAGAATCTCTAGAAGAGTAGTGTCTGGTAGAGGCTCACACGTGTTTGTTGATTGAAGTAGCCAGACATTACACCTGCCAAAGCAAAACGAGAAAGGGACACCAAAATTAGATAAAAGGGAAAAGATCACCCAGTGAAGCTTTGCTTTTTCTCTGCTCTTTGGGCTGGCCTGAACATTCCCCGATGGGCTCCTGGCAGGTGCTCAGGATTCTGGCATCAACTGACCATTTTCCCTGAGCTGTAACTGCTTTAGCAAAGGGTCTGGGGCACGAAGTCTTTATATACAGGACTCAGTAGCCTGTGTGTATTTTTATAAGCTGCTGGTTATTTACTGCTGGCTAGGCCCTACCATCTCCATCAGGATGCAGAAAGGTAAATGTGAAAGGCCTTTTACTTCTGACCCGTTTCTTACACGCCGCTCCTACTATGGGGGTCAGGTTCCAGGCTCTCTGGCTCGTGCCTCAGGGGTTCAGGTGGGGTTGCACCTTCTGGGCACTGACCGGAGTGCGGGAAGAGAGGGGACAGGCCTCTCACCTGGGCTTCTTCCCCGCCCAGCTGTGTGGTTTGCTGGGAGCTGTGTCCTCGGAGTGAAAGCTACATCTCCCCATGCCTTGGGGAGCTAAAAGCCTCACAGTTACTTGACCCCCTTGCTGCTCTTCCTTAGTTCTGCCATATATTTGTAAACAGTCCATCCTTTAGATTTTCCTCACTGACCCTTTTCTGAATCAGCCAACTGTTTTGCTGCTGGGCCACCGACCCTGGATGTGATGGATTTGAGGAGTTAGGACACTGAGCAGTGGGGACGTGGCTGGGATTGAGGGCAGATGCTGGGCAGTCTAAGTTAGTGACATTGGTAAGGGACAGAGGTATCGCACGTGTTGGATGAGCTGTCCGTGTGGGGTGGCCGATAGGGTGTGTGGGGTGTGTGTGGTGGCTGAGCCCTGGGGCGAGAAGAGTATTCTTGGAAATAGTGTTAGGAAGATTCTTAAGTCCCGATTGCTGTAGGCCTTGACACTGAGGCCTCTGTCCTGGGATTTTCTGCTTAACTCTTGGGAGGGCTGGCTGGCTGGCTGGCTGGCTTGTTTGCTTGTGTATGTATGTATGTTTGTATCATTTAATATGGATAATTGCAGAAGCACATGCAGTTGTGAGAAGTAATACAGAGATTCTTTGTGTCTCTCCCTCTGTAGTAGGATTTTGAAGAACTGTAGTATAGCATCACACCGATACGACATTGATACGACCCACCTTCCTGACTCTGATTTCTCCGTTTGTGCTCCTATGAGTATTTGGAGGGTGTTTGAATTATCAGTTGTATTATCAGTTTCCAAGTGAGAATTCTGATGTTACGAATTCAGTATGCCTCGGAAAATTCTTGGTTTTTCTTTGGAAACATTCATATGACATTGACATACTTTTCCCTTCTTGTATGTGTCTAAGATTCAGTGGGACCATTGAAAACATGCTGTTCTCTATAGAAATGTGCTTTAAACTCAACCTCCCCCCAGAATCACCTGTTATCTCTAGTGAAGTGTAAGCATATTGTGGATTTGACGTGCCTCAGTTCTCCCAGGAGAGCAGCGTGGTCATAGCCAAAGTGCAGAGAAAAGGGAGTCCGTTAACAAGCACTGGAGGTATAGCTGGGTCACCCAGGAGTAGGGTGACCTTTGACCCAACCCTTAAACTACCTCGCTGGGCCTCCGTGCACTCATCTGTGAATGTGATGCTTCAATTTATTTTCTAGGGCACCTTCCAGCTATGGTAGTCTTTATTTATTGCTTGTATATATAAAAAGATAGTTAATAGCAGGGTGATAAAGCTCATTTTATATCCTTGTGAGTTATTCACTGTTTTTTTAGAGCTTATTTTGTGCCTTGCCTTCTACACATTTCTTCCAGGGATTTCACCTCAGTCTGTGAAACACTGAGAAGCACCTTTATAAAAAGGGCAACATATATTGGAAGGTCAGCTTTGCAATATTGATGACAGGTTTTTATTCCCGTGGCATGTGTTAATAACTTGATTCTCTTCCCTGTGAGACGTGTCTTTAGAAAATGTGTAATTGCCCTGAAGATCGGGGAGACTGTCTTCATTTTGCATCAAGAGTAATTATGCTGTTTGCATCATAAGTTCTAATAGAACTTGTGTAACCGCATAGTATTTTTAGATTTGATGAAATACCTTGATGGCTTATGCCCATCTTCTTGGAAAAGGTTTATTCATTGCCGTGAGTGGTTAAATAATTTAGAAATCACTAGAAGAATAAAAGAAGAGAAGCAAATGGGAAAACTGATTAGGAGTGGGTAGGGGTGATATTTAATAGTTAAAAATGTATATATCTGCCCTTTTAGTATTTGCTCTAATTCATTATTAGATTTGCCATTTTCCACTTATTTAAAAGGCACCTTACCTAGAGAGGCAAATCAATATTTACAGTGCATTAGTGACACAGGGAATTTGAAATCTTGTGATGAGGGTTTATTGCTGTTTTATCCACTCTTCAAAGGAATGCACACATCAAACAGTCTCCACTCTCGTCCTGGACCCAGCGACATCGCACCAGTCCCCGTGCGCTCCAACCAGCAGCTTAATTATTGAAGATCCTCGTCTTTGAATTTTCTTTTTAATATTTCAGAGGATGTACTTAGCAAATCTATATATTAAATAAATCAGAAGATTATGGAGAAAGTTTTATTCTCGTGTTTTTAAATGCATTGATTTTCCTAAAATTGAGGATGAGGAATTGTAATAATAATGACCGAATTACCTTAAACAAGAAGCTTCTATTATTTCTAATTACTGTAAAGAACACAGATCACATCAGCGCATTAGAATGCTGAAATAGGCCATGGGCCACCCATGGAGGAAAAGGCTCTATTTGTATTATTTTCCTCGGAGGCCAAGACAGAATTGTATTCTTTTTACAGTATATATCTTATCAGGACTGTGAAAGGTGGGAAACCTGTCTGAGGAGCCAGGCAGTTGTATTTTATGATGGTTTCTGTTGATAAGGCCAGACATTTATAGTGATCTCCTTTAAAGTCAGGTGCAACTTGTCAAAAGACCGCATGCCGTTTGTGGCTGCTTCCCCACCATTCCCTACAACTCAGGTATTTTCCTTCCCCCGTGTTGCTTGTTATACTTTGAACTGCTTAAAAAATAAATAAATAAATAAACTGTTTAGAGGCACCTGACGATGGCTTTTGATACTTCTCTGAAACACTTTCATATTTTCTCTAATTCATTTTTCATAAATTATTATGAGTTCTGTTAGGATGAGGCTTGGGCTTGGTAGGGGGTCATGGATACAGGTAAACATATGTAGAATCACACATTTTTTTAGCATCAGAAAAATTTCTGACCCCATCAGTGCCACCTGTCTTGCTAGATCAGGAGCCTGAGGCCTGGAGAGGGCAGTGACCCGCCAGGCTGCCTACTGGTCTAGGCCAGTGTTTTTTTTTTTTTTTTTTTTAATGTCCTGGGCCCTTGGGAATCACTCAGATCATATCAAGGAGGCTGTTAGGGCAAGACTTTTCAGAATATTACCAAATACATGCTGTGTTTTTCACTGGGTTGATCATCTGCACCAGTGGTGCTTAGGCACTGATGGGTAAAATGCAGGCCCCGTGCACCAGTGAGGACATTGGCACCAA
This sequence comes from Mustela lutreola, assembly GCF_030435805.1. NCBI lineage: Eukaryota > Metazoa > Chordata > Mammalia > Carnivora > Mustelidae > Mustela > Mustela lutreola. The sequence goes on along the minus strand of NC_081297.1, from coordinate 33,009,837 downwards.
ATGTATTCTTTACCCAGCACTTTCCTCATACTTTGAAACACAAGCCATTTCCATCTGTTGTCCTTGATAAAGCAGCAAAAATGATTGCTTTTATTACATACTGGCCTTTGAGTATCCGGTTTAGTATTTTGTGTGATTAAAGTGGCAGGTAGGCGTAAAGTATTTGTACGTATTGAAGAGCAGAGATTGTCTTGAGAAAAACTACGTGACGGGTGTGCGTTGTAAGTGAGCCAGCCCTTTTTTTAGTGGAACACCACGTGTTATTTTTCCTCTTTGTTTTTTTGTGAAAAAGGACAGAAAACCGTGGTTCGTCAGACTTTGGTGTATGGCAGAGTTTCCAGAAAATGAATGAAGTGAGCCTGTTGCTACATGGCAAATAATGGATAGTATTTATTGCCAAAGAAAACACGCAAGGCTTCTAGTGAAAATTAGATTTTGGAAAACATAAACTCTCCCACCACTTAATGACTTGGTCATGAAATGGGTAGTGATATTCACATATGTGGTTTTCTGATATGAAGAAATAGATCAGCCTTTGTAAGAGTGGTATAAGCCAATAATATATTCCAAGTAGCTAATGTTACAGAATTTTTTCGTGAATAAAAGATCCAAAGTGTAAGACCGACAAGGAGATTTTAATATACAAAGAATGAGAAGTTTACATTCCATCTTGCAAGCTAACCTTTGAGAAACTCTCATCTGTCAAGTTTTGGTGTGGTATCAAAGAAGACTATCTACAGTTTGGGAAAGATTCTTAAAATATTATTGCAGCTAAATATTTGTGGAGTGCTTTTTTTCTTTGTATGCTTGTCATGCGGCAGCACGTTGAAATCAGAAGCAGGGATGAGAATCCAGATGTCATCTATCAAGCAAAATGGAAAACAGTGCTGCTCTCCCAGCAAATAAACTTTGTTTTGTAAAATAGAGTTTTCTAAAATTCTGTTGTTTATGTTAACATGTAAATGGGTTTATTATTGTTAAGTTAAAAATGAATTAAGGTATAAATATTTAAATTATTTTCATTTCCACTTCCAATACGGTAAACAGCCCTAGCTATAAGCCACACAAACAAAAAGCTCTTTGGGGTCCTCAGTAAATTTTAGAGTCAAAGAGTCCTGAGATCAAAATTTGACAAGCACTGGTCTAGGCTGGTCTCTTTTGGGGTATTTTTTATTATCTTATATATTGTACTTAAACTTAACCAGGAGGTTTTTCTTTCTTTCACACTTCTCAAATAGGGATGACTGTTGTTTCAATCTATATGCATAACTAACATAATATTTCTTTAACTCTCTAAAATCGAATGTTGCTATTTGTTAAAATCAGTGTATGACTTCTCAGTGTATATAATCCTGCTTAGGAAACAACAAACATTTTTCCTTTTATAAAAATGAGACTCACATTTCTGTCTCCAAGTAGCTAGAAATGGAATTTGTTTTCCAATGACCTGCTAATTAAAAGAACTAATTTCATGATTTGAGTAGTGAGTCGGCACTGACCCAGGTGCCAGGAAATTGTCCCTGAGCTTCTGTCATCTCGCTGAGCCTCAGCTTACTTATCTGTGAGATGAGTCACATGTTCCTCTGTTGTGATGTGATGCAGAGACTCAAAAAAAGACTACAATCATTCCAGGTTAAATCAGTGGTTCTGATCCAAGATTACTTAGGTGTGTGTATAAACTGGATAAAAATGTCTTACAGTTTTTATGTAAGTTTCATAAAACCAAGAAGGAATTATAAACCAATACAAATGCCCATCTCACACCATTGTTGTGTTGCTGAGTCTGAATCACACGCACCATGAACGTAGACCGACACTGTGTGGCCTGGAGACTTTGTGTTGGGACCTAGCAAGGCTGCTGGTGTGCACTAGAATTCAGTTCTTCCAGTTCAGTGAATTGCAAGAAAACCTTGATTTCAAGATCATCATGATATCATTTGGCATTCTTTTATGAAGACTGCATTGTTTACTTTTAAAATTGAGTTCTGTTATTTTCTCATTAGCCTGGGACTCAAATCACCTTCCTGAATGTGACTGTGGACAGAAGTATAATTGTGGGACCTTGAAATTGCATCAGGGTACTTGGTTACTAGGTACTACAAGCGAAAGATCCAGACTGTAGTGTTTCCTTTAATGGACATCCCTCAAATGAAAACAGAATGAAATGAAAATGGAAAGTGTAATGTGTAAAGAACTGGCAGGAAGGGCCAGCTGATAGTGCCTCTTCTGGGACATCTGTTACACCTCAGTTCCTGTACACAGTTCCCTGGGCAGTGCCCCACATCTAGCCAGAAGGCTCCGGCCACAGAGTCTGCAGTCTTGGCTGCACCATAGTCCCTTTCTAATCCCTTCTCCCCTCCCACATCTGCAGTTTCAAGTTACAGATACAAGAGGTAAAAGGCTAATTATTTTTGTCTGTTTCTGATGAACAGATTAACACAGTGACCATGTCCCATCAGAAGATGCATCCTGGATGCAATTTATTTCTTGTGGGAAAATTTTTCAAAAGCAAGCATCTTTTGTCTAAGCAAATTCAGTGAAATTTTAGAGTTCCTGGATTTATTTTGGGGTTGAAGTACTTTTATCTGATTGTTTATTGTGGTCAGTACTTCTGTACCACTTTTTAGAGACCATCTCTTGTGAGTAGTGCTTCTTTTAGATTTGCACGCAGATGCACACATACGTGCTTACACATGTGTGCACGCACACACACACATACACGCAGATGCATACACACATACACAGAAACTGAAGTGTGCATAGTTCCTTAACCACTAAATAATTAACAGCCCAGTAATTGGAAAGCAACCGAACTCATATCCAAGAAGCAGTATTATAATTGGCCGGAACGGTTTTATTCTTCCCCTCCTTTTTTTTGGTTTTCTGCTAACATTTTTGATTTGATGAATCTGGGAACAATATTATTATTTGGGAGGGAAGTCTTTTTTATAGCAAGAGCATTGAAGTGTTAACACACATAGATGTATATTTTTGTGAACTTGTTTTGAGAGTGACTAGTTGTTCTTGGTGTGTTTTATTTTTGGGTGCAGTGTATAAGTGGTAAGGGCCATCACGAGTTTTTTTTTTTTTTTAAGATTTAATTTATTTATTTGACACAGAGAGATCACAGGTATGCAGAGAGGCAGGCAGAGACAGAGGGGGAAGTGGGCTCCCTGCTGAGCAGAGAGCCTAGATGCAGGGCTCAGTTGCAGGACCCTGAGATCATAACCAGGTGCCCCATGAGTTTTTTGCTTACACTTAAAAATTGGCAATGATTCTTCTGTATAATTTTCATATGTGTGTTTCTCCCAGGAAATTAAGATAACTACTAACAGTATTAAATGTTCAGCGTATTTTTTTTCTGGTAGTATTTCTCAGGTTCTCTTACTATCAAATCCTTATGATGTAGAAGCACATGTTAAAAGAAATATTATATTTATATGCTTCTGTTTCCTCTGATCATTTCTAATTTGCTTTAACATCTTTCTGACTATTGAAGTAGCAGTGGTTTAAATATCACCTTCAGTGTGTAGAGTCTGTTTTCAGTTGAGCGTCCTCTAGGATCTGTATGCCCATACCGTTAATGCTTCAGTGTTCCAAAAATGTTTTTCATGGAGTAAGTGATGGATTTATTTCACCCTGAAAACTGTTTTGTTAGAGACTATTTATTCATTTATTTATTAGAGAGAGAGAGAGAGTTGGGGGGAGGGGCTGAGGGAGAGAGAATTTTAAGCAGGCTCCTCGCCCAGGGCAGAGCCCCACTGGGGGTTAGTCTCATGACCCTGAAATCGTGACCTGAGCCAAAACCAGAAGTCTGATGCTTAACCGACTAAGCCACTCAGGTACCCCTGTTAGAGATTTTTTAAAGAAATGCATACCTTACATTCTGGTTTTTAAAAACAGGCTGTCTAACATAATTTAAATTTTTCATCTTATATTTATTACATTTTTGAGTGATGAGTTAGTTGATGAGTGGAGTTTTGGGTTTTTGATTTTCAGTGTTAACAGACTCATGTACTTTTGTTCTTAGGTCTGGTTTTATAGTTCTGTTCCTTCTCTCCTTTACCAATGATTGTATCTGTTTAGATATGCTCAGGGCTATTGATACAAATATTCACCTGAGTTTGTTAATGATTATGTGAGAGTAGTTGCAAACAGATTCCTCTTTTATGTGAATACAGTTGCTGAAACACTGTCTTTCATGAATCCTATATGTGAATATATGCCAGATACTACCTGCATATTAACATATCACTTTCAAGATTTCTATTCTCTTAAAGATAAGAAATGTGATTGTGCTTTGCGTTTTTTTCTTTGAACAAAATAATTATCTTATTTAGCAGAATTCCTTACTAGATGAGCCAGGAAGTTTAGATTGTGTATTTTTAATCCCAGTACGGTTAAAAGTTAGATAGAATTTGTTCCATGGCTCACATTGTTATTTACATTTTAGAATATGTACAATATGTATTATTAGAGAGCATGCGTGTGTGCGTGAGCACGAGGGGCAGAGGGAGAGAGGGAGAGATAATCTCAAGCAGACTTGTCGCTCAGAGAAGTGGGGCTCGATCTCATAATGCGGAGATCACAACCTGAGCCAAAACCAAATCTGAGTCCAACGCTGTCTGCTGTACCACCCAGGTGCCCCTGTATGATATTTTATTTAAGAATACTGGGATAATAGACTGGTGACCCACTGTCACCTTAAGTGTTACTCTGATTTTTGGTTTCACTGCCTTTATTCTAATATGTAGTTTTCAGACACGAGTTACATTTAAAAAAATATAATGCTTTTTTGTATTTATAGATATGCCTCTTCATGTCCGACGAAGCAGTGACCCAGCTTTAATTGGCCTTTCAACTTCCATTAGTGATAATAATTTTTCTTCTGAAGAGCCTTCACGGAAAAACCCCACACGCTGGTCAACAACAGCTGGCTTCCTTAAGCAAAACACTGCTGGTAGCCCTAAAACCTGTGACAGGAAGGTAACCATTTCTGTTTTGTGTCTTCTTCGTGTCAGTGGTGAATGTCAACTGCTGACTGGGTCCTTTGCTTCTAGCGTGTCTTCTCTGTGGCCCTTTGTGTGTGTGTGTGTGTGTGTGTGTGTGTGTGTGTGTGTCAACTTTTCCCTCAAAGTTTAGATGACTTCCTATTTTATATTGCCCTTGCATTTTATAGTAAAATTCATGTTATGTATTTATTTATTTATCCATTTTTAATAGATAATGTATTTATGATTAACAATGAAGACTCTTTTGACTTGAAATGTATACATGTAACATCCCTCACCTACTTTGTCTCCTAGTTGTCCTCTTTCTCTTTGGGGGCAATCCCCTTACTAGCCTTTTGCATGTCCTTGCAAAGATGTTTTACACATGTGTGAGCAGATATTCATATTGGTTCCTGAGGTACATTAAAGAAATTACAGCATTATGGACTTTTAAGGATAAAGGTAGAATCCATAGTCTAACTACTCTATTGATAATTTTTTCTTCCTAGAGAAAGGAAGTGTACTGCCTAGTCTTAATAACATTTTCTTCTTTGAGCCAATTTAGTTCAGTCCATGACCTAATTTATTTAGTCTAAAAGAATAAACTTTATTCTATTTTTTCAATTTGTTTCTTAATGCTCTTTGTCCTATATTCCTACAGAGCCCTTATAATCCCTTTCTGTTATATCTCTGTGCTTTCACTCAGTGAGCTTTAAGTTGTGTTTATTTTTATTGCTGATTCTGTTGAGTCTCAGTAAACATCTATTGAATGAGTTAATATTTTTTTCAATGCAGCAATAATAGAGCACCATGTGTTTGTTGAATTGTACTAATAACATGTTAATATGGAAGTGAGTATAGCTTGATGTTTGCTTGATTTATCCTTTGCATTTATTGGAAAGTGCCAGTTTTAAAATTTCCTTACTTGTTGCATTTCTACAAACACTCATTTGTAGTAGTTCATTTCTGGGGCGGGGCGGGGGGGGGGCGGATATAGAGAACACCTAGAGTACCTTAACTGAGAAGAATCTTCCAGGAAAGATTTCACTTTTCTGAAATACTTCATCATGTATTTGATGAGGAATCAAGTTGGAGTGTCTTCTCATTGAGACCAGCTTGGAATTTTAGCATGCTTGACCATGAAGTAAACCATCCAAAGAAGCAGTATCCAACTTATGAATAAGCCTCATGACATTTAATTTGTGTTCAGAATAGATTTTATTTACATTGATATTTAGAAGTGTATAAACAAGTAAAGTTGACAGTTTTAAAAAAGCACTATTAGAAAGGTTTTCGCATGGTTTACGGAGAGTAATCAGAAGTCATTGAGGTAATCAGGATTTTCTTTCTAATTCCTTCAACATCTTGGGTAGGTGAGTCAGCTTCAGTTGTACAAACAGAACTACAGTGGCTGTTTTAAACATAAACAAACGAACTTCATACTTAGAATTGGAGTCTCAGAAAATCATTGGAAGAGCTTGAAGAGCGGGCCGTAGGCTGGGCCTCTTCCAGGACTTCCTGAACCATGCAGTCCTGCACGTCTGCCTGGGAAGGAAGTGACCTGGGTCCGTCCCCTGCATCTGCCCACCGAATGCTAACAGCCTGTCTCCAGGTGTGCTCACCCTGCTGCTTGCCACTTGTGCAGCTGGGAACTGAACCCAGAAATGTCTCAGCAACCTCCATTCTCTCCATCAGCAGCCCGGGACAGTTCTTCCCTCTTCCACAACCACCACCTTCCACAACCGGCTCTTGAGTCCAGATGCGCAAAACGCTGTTTGCCTCTGGATCCTTACCTGCAGGGGAGGTTTAGGAAGTTGATTTTAGTCTTCCAGCTGTAGCAGAGGGAGGCAAGCTACCAGAGGACTGTAAGGCACCCTGCCAGTGAGTCCCCTCACTCAGGTCCTAGGATTGATGATGATCTCAGAGTCCTGGGGTTGAATCCCACATTGGGCTCCCCACTTGGCGGGGAGTCTGCTTCTCCTTCTCCCTCTGCCCACTGCTCCCCCTGTTTGTACTCTTCTCTCTCTGTCTCTCTCTTTCAAATAAATAAATAAAAATCTTAAAAAAAAACCCATATCTATCATTGTAAAAAATTTGGGAAACTAATGCAATACAAAGTTAAATTATTTATAATGCTAAAATGCAGCAACACCTAGTATTAAGATAATAAGGAATATGCACCCATGGCACATACACGTACTCACGTACACACATATATACCCACACAGAGTTGGAGTCATACTATGTCAACATACTTGGCATCTTTATTATTTCTACTTTGTTTCATATTAGGGATTTCTCCTGGTGTGAATTTTATTGGAAAATATATATGTTATAGTGGGGCAGGGGGCAGAGGGAGAGAAGGAATTTAAACATGCTCTATTCCCAGTGTGGAATCCAACTTGGGGCTTGGTCTCACAACCTTGAGATCATGATCTGAACCAAAATCAAGACTAAGACGCTTAACTGACTGAGCCACCCAGGTGCCCCCTGAAAAATATTTTTAATGGATGCAGACTATCTCATTGTAGAATATAATTTATCATTCTTATTGTTAGACATTTATTTATACTATTTTCATTTTTTTTCACATTATGAGTATAAGTGCTGTGAGACAAATTTGAATGTAGTTCTGTTTTTAAAAATGGTTATCCATTCGATAAGCTTTTTCCCACGTGAAACAGTATTTAATGTAGCCAAATGCCCACACTTTCTCACTGGAAAGATCTCAAATTCCATATACATCTTTAGATGAAATCATGTTCACATACAACGCACATAAAGGATAATACATAATGAATTTGTCCTTTGAATTATCTTTGGCTTTACTTTTCAAGTACCCATTTCCTAAGCTTGCTGTCAAAATTTTAAGCTGTTTGTATTAAGATCTGAGAGATTATCTTTTTTGTATGTGTATATCTATCTTATGTTCATTTATAAAATGATGTCCTGTATTTTTAGTATTCAAAATGGCTGATCAGTATTAACTTGATTTCCTTCTCTTGAGGCATGAGAGCTTGCCTATGCTGGATGATCTCAAGATGCTATACATTTTTATGAATATGTAGTGGTTTAGGTTTTCTATATAAATGCATGGAAATAGAGGAGTTAAGGATTCACAGTCTTGTAATGCATTGATTTTTAATATATAAAATAAGTTGACATTTTTCTATAACTCAACATGGTTAAGTGATCTCTGTTTTTTTTTTTTTTTTTTTTTTAAGATTTTATTTATTTATCGGGGTGGGGGGAGAGCGAGCACAGGCAGACAGAGTGGCAGCAGAGGCAGAGGGAGAAGCAGGCTCCCTGATGAGCAAGGAGCCCCATGTGGGACTCGATCCCAGGACGCTGGGATCATGACCCAAGCCGAAGGCAGCTGCTTAACCAGCTGAGCCACCCAGGCGTCCCAGTGATCTCTGTTTTTTTAAGTTGATGAGCAAAACACACAGTTTTGGAATGATGTCACCAGTCAGTTGAAATCTCTTATTTCTGAACGAGGCAGTTCCATTCAGGTGTGTTAAAGTGCTACCGTGTTGAACTCGCTCCTGTGGCTGAAAACCGAGGTGGGAGGTAGAGTCTTCCCAGTTCATGTAGTTATTACACTATTAAATTAGAGGGCAACATAGAATGATTTTGGTGCAACAAAACCAGATGAGAGCTTGGAGAGACCAAGGATTCTATGGGCTTCTGGATTTCTTACAGTTCTTCATTCTTTAATTTAGAAGTGACATGTAGAATAGAAGAGAGTCTTGGCTTTTTAAAAAAGTTCCTTGGAACACTGACTCACTCCTGTTGGCCAGCATTTTGTGGCTGACTGCCTTTTTCAACTCTTTTAGAGAACATTTTTTACTCATACTTAGCATGGAAAGTATATTGCTAGAAAATGTATTTTCATTTGAGATTTTGTTTAATATTTCATCTTAGGAAATAGTATTTCAATCAGTGTGAACACTTAAATCATTTTGCCACCTCTTTGGTCATCCTTATTAAGTCATTGTCCCTGCAAATAAAGTCTAAATAGTATGTGGAGAGCATTAGATTCATTCCATCAAGAACAATGTAATGAGGCACTTACAGAATCAGCCAGCCATGAAGTTTCAAGGATCAAGTCTGTGCATTATTTCATTGTGTACTCGTTGTAAGCCATTATTCCTTTCCCCCAAAGACTAAGAGCTGTTGCTTTCTAAGTAATCTGTCCCTTTCACCAACCCCCTTCCCTGCCTCACCAAAGAAAATTTACAAAGGTAGATGAAAACAAAGGTGGCATTAAGAATATATCTTGAGGGGCGCAGTGGGTTAAAACCTGTGCATTTGGCTCAGGTCATGATCCCAGGGTCCTGTGATCGAGCCCCACGTTGGTCTCTGTGCTCAGCAGGGAGCCTGCTTCCCTCCTCTCTCTGTCTGCCTCTCTGCCTACTTGTGATCTCTGTCAAATAAATGAATGAAATCTTAAAAAAAAAAAAAAAGAAAAAAACATATCTTGATGTAAGGGGAAGAAAGTTGTAAGACAACATTTTATATTAGCATCAGTGTCTTGTAAATTTTTATTTTTAAAGTTCTTAAGAGACTTTAGAAGATTTCTGACACCCTGGATTTATTATTTCTTAGTTGCTTGACATGTTTGGTATCTGTCCAGTACTCCTCATATACACAAGCTCCTGGAAGAGTTGCTGTCTTAATTGTCTTTGTCATCTTTTTTTCTGTTCATTAGAAGAGTTAGGAGATATTTCTTTTAACTTTAGAAAAATACTTACAGAAACATTTCTGTAGTATATTTTAAGATTTCCCCATAGTCTTTTTCTTATAATACTACTGTTTGCTCTTTGCATTTATAAAGTAATGAAAAGTATAAAGAAGCAAGTAAGTAATTTGGAATGGTGTAGATAAGTGTTATTGACAGTCTGGTGTATTGACTTGGGACCCTGGAGCAGAGCTCTGTATAGTTGGTGGCTGTCCCTATTACCAGTGGGGAATCATCCAGTGAACATGGTTTAATTTCTTGACTTTTTTTTTTTCTAATTTTGTCTTATATTGAGAGCATTTTCCCATGTCATAAATATAGATAGCTTGCATAATGTTCTTTTATGTACTGATTTTTTTTTTTTTTTTGTAGTTGGTGTCTATTGTTTTATTTGGTGACTTTCCTGTTGCTTGACATTTATACTTCGCCAATTTTTTTTTCTCTCTAATAAGTAACCTTTAGAAGTACCCTTCAAAAAAGATCCTAATATATTAATTTATATTGACATCTCTTATTATTTTCTTAGAACAGATTCCTGAAGTAGGCTTATTTGACCAAAGGAATGGATATTTTTAAAGCTACTGATAATTGTTTCTCATACATTCATGACTAATAAAGTGTGAAGTACTTATGTTGTATAAAGCACTGCGAGGAGGCCCAGATGGAGTGAGCGATAGAGGATAAAGAAAAAGAAGCAAGTGGTACTGTTCCTGAGTTCTGGAACTTACTATCGTACTATAGATGTTAATGGCTCCCATTTGGCTCTGCATCAGAATCACCTGTGAACTTTAAAAAGATGAAATACACTTGTAGTGATGGATTCATTTACCTATTTCAGGAGATTTGTGTGTTTACTTAAAGCTGCTTTACTGACTTCAGGGCACAGTCTTTTTTTTTTTTTTGAGAACTGAAGTTCAGCTGAAAAGGAAGTGTGTTTGTTTGCCTGTTAGGAGAGGGTAAATAAGAGTATTATGTCTATTTTGAGATGTCTTCTTTTAGGCTAATTTTCCTATCATAGCAGAATAGAGTCTGGAACATTTACCGCATTTGGTTTTGTGATATTTCACTTCTCATACTTAGATTGCTCAAATTTATCATTTTTAATCAAAAGTCCATTAAAATGAAAAATTTTTTTGAGTTTTAAATAAAAGTAATCTAACAACTTGCTGCGATGTTGGGTCCTATCCTGTCCGTGCCCACCTAGAATCGGACTTATCTTTTCTAAATAGAAGCTCTGATACAAGTAGTGTACCTGTCTCTCCTTCCTTGGCATATTGTCCTCCACCCCCAATCTTAGTTGAAAGTGCATTTCAATACATCGGGTCAAGGCACCGTGTTCCCATTATCATGTGTGAAGTCACCAATGCTAATTCAGACACAAGGGACTTCCAGAAAGTGCCCACTCCTTGTTTTATTCAGAGTCTATTGGCGGTTTCTATGCTGACAGTGTACTAGTTAACATTGGCTCCTACCTCATGATACTCTAAAATAGCCGCTTGCTTGCTCATTCATTCATTCATCTTTTACAGAGTTGTAGTCTGTGTTTACCTCTTTATTTGCTGCCTCATCCCTCTTCTCAACCATTTGGCTTCGGAGTCGCTGCTTCTCCTTTCTGCTTTCTAACGCAGAAGTCCAGTCATATTGGTACATTTGAGTATGCTCTTTCATTTTTAAGCTAGTACGTTTGACCAGGTGGCTATTGAAAAACATTGTCTGTCTTTTGTCATTTGTGAGCCAATCGTAGAGGTTAGCTAGTTACAGTAATCATCTAAAAACCTCAAAGGATGAGCTGAGATCATCCCCTAAAACCACATGTTTCCTCTGCGAGAGACCTATAGCTATGTTTAATTTTCTGGGGCATTAGCTTCAAGGGAGATCCAACTGAGACTTAAATGTTAGACCGTTCTGCTGCAACATTTGTATTTCCCGTTAAAGGCCTCTGAAACTATAAATTTCACCCTCCTATTTTGCATATTAAAAGATCTTCATTTGATTGCAGTACAGTTGTGTGCTTTTAGTAAGTGATGGTTATAATCATTTCTACAATAGGCTGGCTTCAACTGCCAAGAGCACCTAGTAAGAGTTGTTAATAACCTGGTCTCATCTATTTCTGTGTCACCGGTAGGGATATAATCTATCTTCACTTGCTTTGAATATTATAATTTGTGTTCAAAGTTATAAAATCCTAAGGTGCTATTGAGAAAATTTTTGAGCCTGGATGTGGTATTTTTAGAGTTCACAAACCATTCCAGAAATGTGAAAATCTTTATTGAGTACCCTCAAAGTTACATAGGATAGAGGGGGAAATGAATGCGTTACACCTGTTTTTCTTGATTTGGGGGGAGAGAACTGAGAAATGACATTGATTGACTTATATTGAACAAACATTTGCATGGCTTTTATACACTTAAAAATATTTTGGCCTTATTTCATCTTTTTTTTTTTTTATAAGATATGTGTTTTTTTTTTTTAAGATTTTATTTATTTATCAGAGAGAGAGAGAGGGGGAGAGAGCGAGCACAGGCAGACAGACTGGCAGGCAGAGGCAGAGGGAGAAGCAGGCTCCCTGCTGAGCAAGGAGCCCGATGTGGGACTCGATCCCAGGACACTGGGATCATGACCTGAGCCGAAGGCAGCTGCTTAACCAACTGAGCCACCCAGGCGTCCCCTTATTTCATCTTTTTAACTTGGTTTTTGTTTTTAATCTTTGATACTTTGGCTTATAAGCCTAGTTCCTTCAAGTCACAAAGTTAGATGTAGTCACTTCAGGTCCTGCTGTTAACAGAAAAAGTAGAGGATGGGACCGCTCAGGGCCAGAGCCCTCTGCCACTTGCATTCTAGCTGCTCTGGCAAACTTGGTTTTAATTTGCACGGATTCCAGGTGCCCTTGTGTTCCCATCTGCCTTTAGAGAAGTGCATTTCAGTCAAGGTTTTTTGCAGTGTGGGGGTAGAAGTGGTTTCCATCGATCTCATCCCTAAACTGTATCCATTTTTGAGGTTTTTGATATTTTCACATAATCATAGCCACGTTGTCTTGAGTACTTCTTGTCAGAGAATGTGATTGGTGTGTTACATGATATATCTCATTTAATCCTCCTCTACTGTATAAGTGTGGTTGGTGTTCCCATTTTATTGATGAAGAGGTAAAGCCAAGAGGTTAAATAGGTCACCTAATAGTTAAGCCAGCTGTTCAGTGATAAAGTTGTGATGTGAATCTCGATTTTGCAGTTTCAGATTCTGCTTTTGACAAGTATCTTCCCACATCTCAACATGCTTACAGACTTTATACACTGCCCAGTTATTTAATTTTTAAATTTTTTAATTAAGATTTACTTATTTATTTAGAGAGTGTATGTGCATGCCTGCATGAGCAGGGAGGTGCAGAGGGAGAGGAAGAGAGAATCCCCATGCTGAGTGCAGAGCCTGACTCCCCACTGATCCCACGACCCTAAAATCATGACCTAAGCCCAAATCAGAAAGTTGGACTATTAACTGACTGAGCCACCCAGGGGTCCCTGCCAATGTTCATTTAGTTGAACAATTTAAACTGTAAAATATTTCACAATAACCTTTTTATTTTTATCTCCTTTAAGTCTTTCTGTTATACATGAATATAAGAATAATGAGCATGTGTTTATTATTAGATCTGGCATATTTTGGTAAAACCTCACCAAGTCTGTATTATATCTTAACATCTTAGTCTTAAGTAAAAGTATGCTGGCTTCATGAATATCTGTACTAATAATGTGATTATGTTAACTGATCTCCATTTCTGCCCCCTTTTTGAGGAATTCTTTGTGTTCGTCTATTTTCTCTAATCCTTGTGTTTGATATTATTATTATTGAGAATTTATATATTTGGCCTTCTTCTTGATATTTTATGTGCATTAGTGACAGCAGAGAAAATAAAGATATAGTTGGACTGTAATCCAAAGACCAAAATAAATATCCATAAGACTATACTGATACTAATAAATGACTAAATAAAAAGTGAATGGGAAAAAAGGGGACAAATTTTCTTACAGAAGAATTCTAAATAGTAGAAGTAATATGTCCCCCTCCAGAAGGTGGGGATCTTAATTCCCCTCTTTTTGAGAATTGGCTGTACTTAATACTTGTTTCCTAAGAAGAGAGGAAGGAATGTGAAAAATACTAACTTTATAGTGGAGAAGTGACAGACTTACCTTAACCAGGTGACCAAGGTTAATATCACTAATGATAAGTCATGGTGATATTGTGAACCCTTGAAATGGTACAATGGCATGGACATTTCACCTCAGTGGAGTTTTCCCCAGACCTCATAACTCCAGTTTAATTGTAAGGAATCTCAGGACAAACCAAAAACCGAGGGCCATTCTATGAGATACCTCACCAGTATTCTTCAAGAATATTGTGGTCATAAAAAAAATTAGGAAGGACTGAAAAACTGTCCCAGGTCAGAGGAGATTAAGGGGATGTGAGGATTTAATACAATTTGGGATCCTGGCATGAAACAAGGGCATTAGTGGGGGTTGGGGGGAACAGATGGATTGCAAATACATCTGTTAGTGTAGTTAATAGTATTGTATCAGTGTTGATTTCTTAGTTTGGACAACTATACCAAGGTTATGTAAGATGTTAACATTGGAGGAAGTTGGGTGAAGAGTGGGTAGGGACTCTACTATTTTCACAACTTTTCAGGAAATCTAAATTTTTTTCCATCCCAAGAAGTCTTTAAAACCCAGTTTTCCAAGGCATATGGTGTCACCCACATTTTGGGCTGAGAATTAGAGATAGCAGTTCAGGCACAGGTACCTGGCATGTGTGGAACCAGGACTCAGCCACAGATCTCTGTGAACCCTTGAACACACCTGGTCATTGTCAGAGATGTATTTTTCTCTTTGGAAATGAGTTCTTTTTTTAAAAAAAAAAAAAGGTTTTATGTATTTATTTGACAGAGATCACAAGTAGGCAGAGAGGCAGGCAGAGAGAGGGGGAAGCAGGCTCCCTGCTGAGCAGAGAATGCAATTTGGGGCTCAGTCCCAGGACCTTGAGATCATTACCTGAGCCAAAGGCAGAGGCTTAACCAACTGAGCCACCCAAGTGCCCATGGAAATGAGTTCTAATGAAAGCTTTTCAACTGATTTTATTACTAGGGATTGATGGTTGGTAGCCTTCCCTATGACAGGACTGAATTTGAGAAATGCTTACCAGTCTTACACCTGCTGCATTCTTATGGCTGGGTACTCCCACTTGTGTCTTTAATTTTTGTCGAGTCATTCTGCTACAACAGCTGTTTTGTTGTCCCTTTATTCAAATTGTTAAGGTTTTGAGGGGGAGACAGAAGGGGGTTTCAATAAGAAGTACTCCAAATTTTCTGGAATCATGTTTTTTAAAGTTGGGATTTTCAGTTATCATTCAGGAAGAAAAATAGATTCCTTGAAAATTAATATCCAGCTTAGAGAACACGATTTTTCTGCTGATAGATAGGAGAGAAGGACTTAATTCTTTAGAAGTTTGAGCTCTCAATTTCTTTATGATAAATGCTTTTTGTGTGGAGATGGAATTCTCCAGAAAAGTCATTATGATTGTATGAGGAGCATAAATAGGATGGGATTTTGATAAGTGAAAATATTTTTTCTTCGTTTTAAAAAATCTGTGGAGATATTTACCTGAGGAGGCAATTTCACAAGTAAGGGAAAAACGTTAAGAAAGTCAAATCGTCAACTGTACCTAGGGATTTGCACAGAAATTACTCAGTTGTTTGTTAATCTGCTCAGTTCATTGAAGTTATGATTGTACACTGAAAAAAATAAGAAGGGAGTGCTAATATTTACATTGGCAGGCTAGTTATGTAGCTAGTTATCTTGATTTTCCAAGTTTTAGTGATTTCTTTGAATATATATATATATTGCTTTTAAATTAACATGAAGAACATTTAGGTAAATAAAAAAAATTCATGTTGCACATTTAGATAATGTGTAAGATTGTAGATATTTTGGGATTAGGCAACTACTCTAAGTATTTTACTTTCTCCCTTTCATTCCCTGGCATCTGTTCCCTTCATCTCTTGGTGTTGTGCAAATTGCTCCTGATGCAAAATGCTATTGTTATTTATAATTTTAGCATGGCAATACAAACGTTTAGAGGTACATGTTTTTGAAAGAAAATGAAATGTGGATAGGTATTTCTTGCTGTCAAAATAAGAAATATGTAGCACTTTCTAAAATGTTTTAAAATTGTTTCAGATTTAAATGTGTTTTTCAGAGTCAAGCAGCATTAGTCAAATGTTGCTCTTCATTTTTATTGTAGTTTTGGAAAATGAGCCAGGCTCTTCAAAATGTAACCTGACCTGAAATACTTATATTTATTTTGTTTGTATACACTTGCCTTTGTTGAAAGAGCAGGGTAGGGACACCTGGGTGGCTCCATCTTCAACTTGGGTCATGATCCCTGGATCCTGGGATCGAGCCCTGTATAGGGCTCCCTGCTTGGCAGGAAGCCTGCTTCTCTCTCTCCCACTCCCCCTCCTTGTGTTCCCTCTCTCACTGAGTCTCTCTCTGTCAAAGAAATAAAAAATAAAAAAAAAAAATCTTAAAAAAAAAAAAAAGAACAGGGTAAAAAATGGTGGTCTCTTTTCTCCATTCATTATACTTTCTGATTGTGGAATGCCTGTGGCCATATGGCAATTGGGTGACATTTTTGTTTTGTTTTTTGTCTTTGAGAGAGACAGAGGGAAAGAGAATATGAATCCTAAGCAGGTTTCACAGCCAGGGTAGAGCTGGATGGGGCTCTATGCCACAATCCTGAGATCATGAGTTGAGATCAAGAGTCTGGTGCTTAACCGACTGAGCCGCCGAGGTGCCCTAGTCATGTTGGTTTTTATGAAGTACTGGGCAAGAAATAAAATGGCAGCGCCTATTATCACTGCTTCCCTTGAAGTTATTTCCCTTAGTTCCTCAGAATCCAGATGGGGATAATGTTTTTGTAATTTGAAAAATACTAAACTATCCTTCCAGGCTACCTTCTCCTTATGTTCTTACTGATGTTTTCAAAGGATAAAGGAGATAATCCCAGTTATACCTGGAAAGAGATTGTTTTAAAACCATTTAAATAAATAAATAAAAAAAATTTATTTGAGAGAGAGAGAGAGAGAGAAGGAGGGCATGTATACGAGCACACATGGGCACGCCTGAGTATGTAGGGGCAGGGGTGGAGAGGGAGAGAATCCTCAGACTGACTCCCTGTGGAGCATGGAGCCCGGTATGAGGCTCTGTCTTGAAATCTGTGGGATCACAGCCTGGGCTGAAACGAAAAGTTGGTCACTTAGGGATTGAGCCACCCAGGTGCCCCAATTTAAAACCATTTTAAAGCAAACATTTTACTCCTAATTATTCCTGAGACTAGGCAGTGTTTATCAGGGAGCCAACCATCTCTCTTGTAAATATAATTTGTGATACAAGATTATATATTGGCTTTGCCCTAGTTTATGTACAAGAACTCAAGGGATACTTTTCTGTTGGGAGAGGGTCATTTTGTGGGAATGGCTGGATCTCAGAAATTACCATCGTTACCCAGGTAAACCACGGTTCCTGGTTTATCGCATGAGAGTTAGAATTCATTGCTCAGACATTGGACATTGAAATGGGTAGATAAAACCCTGGGAACTGGTTACTCACCCTCATCTCCACAGAACATTTGTTGCAACTTCTCTCAGCCTCTGTTTCTGCTTTTTAGATGGTAAGAGGTTAAGCTGAATAGTCTCTCACTTTTCTCCTTCCAGATTTAAAAATCTGGATCTAAAGTTTTTCACGGTATTCTGAACTGTTGAGATGGATTAAAAACAACGGAAGAAAGAGGTTCAAATAAATAGCCTGAATGAGGCTGAGTTTTGCTGATCTCTTTCCTCTTAGATATCCTTGTCTGCTCCATGACCAGTTCTGGTGGCTTCAGAGAAATCTGTGCCCTCATGGTCACCTCTGGAAATGTCACGGCCTTTGTAAGTTGGCCTGCATCTCTGTGAGATATTTGGCCGACTGGTTTTCATAACGGATCCCTTAATGTTGATACCCAGTGCAGGTCGGTGCTCTGGGGGGTTATTTTTCTTATCTGATGTTACAGCAGTTACTGAGTTACTGGTTAGTTGCAAGTTGTGAGTAAAACTAAAATGTTATACTTCTGGTTTTGTCAGCATACCAACCAGAAGGATTTGGTCCGTGACAGGAAACTTACTTGCAAATTAATCATGATTTTCAAATGTGTACTTTCTGTAGAGTTCCAAACAAGAATTTTTTCCCCTGGCATATTCAGCATTCTTGAGTGTCCCACTGATCTAAATGGAATTCTGTGATCTAGAAGCTACTGAACACATGTTGTAAAGACTGCAAAGACAGATTTTTCAGGTCAGAATGAATTTTAAGAACTTTGTACGTTTAATATTTCAAAGGGAAAAAAACTAGTAAAATTTGATGTACATTATCGGAGTTTTGATTTTGCACAATAATAAAAATAAAATCTGCTTGGATAAGTCATTTTCAATTTTTGCTGCTAATTCTTCAAAATTTAAACTCAGTTTAGAATGGAAAAATAGAGGTGTAAAAATAAATTATGTGTTAATGAAATTTGAGCTACAGAGGTACTCTAATAAATGTTTTGGCATTCAGAAATATCTGCATTTTGGTGTTTTTTCATTTTTAAAAAGTTACAGTATCAGTATAATCAATGTCTCATCACAAATTGTACCACACCTTAGTAGACTATCACTAATGATATGTAGCCTACTAATAGAATTTTGACAGAAACATATGGATGTTTGAATTTCCTCTTTGTCTTGTCATAATTCTGTTCCAGAGTAAGAACAGATTTGTAGGTACAGACTCCTTCTTTTATCTCTTTAGCCCTTTCATTAATGAATAAGAATGTGGTGGGGTGCCTGGGTGGCTCAGTGGGTTAAAGCCTCTGCTTTCAGCTCAGGTCATGATCCCGGGGTCCTGGGTTCGAGCCCCACATCAGGCGCTCTGCTCAGCAGGGAGCCTGCTTCCCTTCCTCTCTCTGCCTGCCTCTCTGCCTACTTGTGATCTCTTTCTGCCAAATAATAATTTTTAAAAAATGATTAAGAATGTGGAAGAAATCAATTACCTAAAAGGAGAGTAGGAGATACCTATCTGTCTACCCACCAAAAAAGTGATTATACTTTTTTATATATGCAGGAATTACAGAGAATATGGGCTTAGCTAATATGGAGATGAATTTCCTTGACCTCAGATCAGTAACACAGGGGGCATTTCATGTAGGATATTGGTCACCGTGGATTTCAAATAAAGTTCATTATACAGCCATGTGTCTGGGATAAGTGGTGATAATACTGTGTTTGGAATAAAACCCTATGTTTCTTTATTTAAAAAAGTATATTAATAGGCATGTAGTTGGTTTAAATGGACAGTGATGGCCAAACCTTCTGCCTTCATTTACAGGTTGTTTATTGAATCTATTATTTTTTGTGTGAGTCAGTTTATTCCCAATCCCATGTCTCTCTCTCTCTCTTTTTTTTTTTTTTTCTTTCTCATTTATTAACTAGAGGACGATTTGAAGGTCAGAAAAGTACATTGATAAAAATCCTATTTACAGACCATTTTATGGTTGCTTTCTTCTGCTACGCGTTAGCCTTGGCCTTGCTTCCAAGGTCATGCTCTGATATAGCTATCAGGAAGCACACAAGGTAAACTCTGGGCATAGAGACCAGAATGGGTCTGTTATATTGACCCAACAATGTGATTACTGGTAATTGGTACAAACTTTATGTAATTAAAAAAAAAATTCTAAACCATCATTACTAATTTCACTTCAGTCTTATAATTTCAGGTTAGACATTCTGAAAATAGTTTCTTTGGTGTTTGTGTATCATTTCTTAGGGAAATGATAACACAGAAAATTGAGTTCTAGGATTGCTGAGTTGAAAAATAGTTATAAACTTAAAATCTGAAAACTGCATGGGGATATTTGAAACCATAGGATGCTTATATAGAGGGTACAAAAGTTAAATTTATATGCACTGAACGTTCGGCATGTCAAAATGACACAATTCCTAATGGTTTTTAAAAAGGTGTTTGGAATTTTTGCATTGAAAAAAAGTAGAGCTGTAGTTGGGTTTCTTAAACTAACATAGAAATATCTGGTACTTCTGTAACGTTCTTGAAATATTCCTATATTTCTGCAACATAAGGATGTAGGCTTGCCAAGGAATCTGACCATCAGCTAAGTAGCTGTTTCTGAGAGATAAAGCTTTGGAGTTTCAGCTTAGTATGAAAGGAATAAGCTCCTATCCCAAGGCCCTGGGTGGGTTCTGTGTGGTTTCTTTTTATTGAATTGTAATTGGCTTGGGGAGGAGTGATGGGGGAGAGAGGACAGTTCCTTTCCCTATCCTGAAAGAGATTTACTGCATAACTAGGGTACTGCTACCAGGGAGCAGAAAATTAATATGCATTTCTCAGCCTGGGTGGCTTTTTGACACCTGATGATATGGCAGTACATTTAGATGATAAGGAAAATCCCTGATCACAGCAGGAACATCTGTTTTTTTCTGGCAAGAGGGAAAGTAAAGCTGAATGGCTGTTTGGGACAGCCTCATGAGTGAAGGATTAAAATTGTAATTAAAAAATAAAGGAGAGTAATTCCTTATGGTATTTTTCTTATAAAAATCGTTAGATAAAGTAGTAGTGGCTTTACTATAATAGATTATTTTTTGTCATTAGCAAATTTAATAATTATTTGGATTTTGCATATTGGTACTACTGACAGATTTTTCTAAGTCTAATGAAAAAGATTTCTGTTTTTATTTTGGAAAACAGAAATATACAGAACGGAGGCATTAATTTGATCATAGAATGAAATAGATTTAAAGTCACATTCTCCAGTTTTTTTTTTTTAAATAAATGCAGCTCTGACTTGTTACAAAAATATTAATGGCAAAGATTTTTGTTGTTTTTTTTTTTTTTCCTTTAGGTTAGAAAGTACAGGTTTTTAAAATACATTTAACTTAAAAATGTTCACTTTTTTGGTAGCTGATGATAGTCTGATCCATTAAATATGTAGATAATCTGCATAGACATATTAAGACTACTATTTTTTTTGTCGTTGTTGTTTATACATCTACGACATTCCTTTCTTTCAAAAACAAATGAAGGAAATGCCTTCATACTTCGTCTTTAAAATTTTTTTAACTTTTATTTTTTATTTAAAAATGGGAACATAGGAATGCAAACTCACAAATAAACTAAGAGAAAATTCTTTTCAAAAATAAATTAACATATATAATTTGGAAGAAGAAAGCAGTATGTTTATCAATATGTCCTGTCAGGCACTCCTACTCAAAGTTCACATAGGTAGTGAGTTTAGGTTCATTGCTAATCAGAATCAATGAGTTCGGGAATGTTTTGAGAAATGCTCATCAGATCTTTCGGAGTTCAAATATTTCAATGTCAGTGCAATGCTTATAATGAGTTTTTTTTTTAAATTCTTTTTTGTGTTTATTATTATGATCTCTCATAGCTGCTTCTTCTGTTAAGTACATTAAATATTTGCTGTATACCTACTTTCCGAAAGGCTCAGTGCTGGACATCATGGGTAGGGGTAGGAAGATGGTCCTTTCTCCAAAGCTTACAATGTAGTTGGGTTTGCTAGAGGATATGGCATTTATTTATTTAAAAAACTTTATTTTCATTTAAATTAATTAACATATGATATATTATTGGTTTCAGAGGTGGAGGTCAGTGATTCATCAGTCTTATATAATTCCCAGTGCTCATTACATCACATGTCCTGCTTAATGTCTGTCACCCAGTTACCCCTCCCTCCCCCACCTCCCTCCTCTCCAGTTTGTTTCCCATGATTAAGAGTCTCTTACATTTTATCTCCCTCTCTGATTTCATCTCGTTTTATTTTTTCCTCTCTTGCCCCTACAATCCTTTGTTATATTTCTTAAATTCCACCTGTAAGTGAGATCATATGATAATTTTCTTTTTCTGATTGACTTATCTCGCTTGTCGCTTGTCATAATACCCTCCAGTTCCATCCATGTCATTGCAAATGGTGAGATTTCCTTTTTGATGGCTTAGTAATATTCCATTATCTCTCTCACACACACACACCCCCCACCCACAACCCACATCATCTTTATCCATTTATCTCTTGGTGGACATCTGGGCTCTTTCCGTAGTTTGGCTGTTGTGGACATTGCTGTGTAAATATTGGGGTGCAGGTGCCTCTTCAGATCACCAAATTTAAGACTACTAGGTTTCTAAAATCATTTACACCAAAATAAATATTTTTAAGCTGAAAATAGTATGTACTTTATACATTTCAATTGGAAATCATGAATATCCAAGCATGTATTGTAAAGGAGAAATCATATTGCATGTTATGCTGTTTGCTGATATACCCATAAATACAGAATCACAACTTTCTAGGACTCCAGTCTTTGTATGAACTTTGGATCAAGCTCAGGATTGTGAAGAAGAACATGAGTGCAATGCGAGTAGTGCCTACATGTTGCTATCCACAAACTAAAGTATATATTGCATAGTGATTCCTAATACATTTTAGAAATTCTTTGCTTTCTTGACAGAGACTAAGATACTTCAGCTGGGCTTCTCATACCTTATAAATTAATGCATGAATTCATTATTGACATTACCATAACAGTATTGAATTAGGAAAACTTTTTTGATATGAGGGGTTAATTTTATTTTTGTTATCTATTAACTACTCAAAGTTGATTCTGTAAATATAAAATTGAGTTTTTCGGGTGGAGTTCAAGAGGACAATTTTTTTTTTTAAAATCTATAGCTCTTATCTCCTTTAATCTGATTACTTTGTGATGGCCTGAAACATGAATTACATGTCATAATTGATGAAAATGGAGAGATGTCACACTGCCTTTTGGATGCAATTGGAAGTAATCACATTATCCACAGACATTGTATATTGTAGGTGTGACATTAAATTGAAATGGGCATAAAACAGAGTTACACATCTTGTATAAATCTACAAGTACAATCATTATATTTCAGTGAAAATGCATTTCACTGATGCTTATCATGATGCCTTTTGAAAGCATTCACTTATTAATTTTTAGAACAACTTATAGAAGTGTTCTTTGAAAATTCTGGGCATCTGAACCATGTGAAAATAGGAAATACAATGCGTATTGAAGAAAAAGCCCTTCATGTTGGTATAGGCCACTGAGCTAAGTGCTTGAGTTTAGAGGTGAATGGTGATCTTCTCCCTCGGTTTTGCTGGAATAGTGGAAATAGCAATTTTAAAAATTAACTAAATTATAAGTCAGAACTGTAATTAGAAGTAAAATTAGAAGATAGTGGTAACAAAAAGCATGACATGCCAATGTCTGTTGAAAGTCCAAGAATCTTTCTTAGAGAAAATAGTGATTGCATTGGGTGTTGAAAAATGGGAAATGATCTTACAAGAAGAAATGGTATTGGAGTCTAGGCTCCAAAAGAGCTTAAGTGAAGGCAAAGAGGCGTGTGGCACCTTGAGCATGATTGTGCGCAGGTTCCTCCAGGCTAGCTGTGGTGTCTGCCCCACAGCTCCAGCATACTTTTTTTTTTTTAAGATTTTACTTATATATTTGACAGAGAAACAGTGAGAGAGGGAACACAAGCAGGGGGAGTGGGCGAGGGAAAGCAGGCTTTCTGCCTAGCAGGGAGCTCGATGCGGGGCTCGACCCCAGAACCCTGGTATCATGACCCAAGTAGAAGGCAGATGGTTCACGATTGAGCCTCCAGGCGCCCCTCCAGCGCACATTTTAGTACAGTCGTCTGTGGGAGGTGGCAGAGAACATTGCTGGAGAGGTTAAGGCGGGGATCAGCCTCGGGTTCGAAGGCTGCTGTACTGGCTTCAGATGAGAGATTGGGTCGAAAGAGGTACAGAGCATGATGGTTATTTTTCAGGAGGGCACCGGAATTGATAGTGTAAGCAAGTTTCATTTTGAATCTGTTGATTTGGAGGTATTTTTGGGGATGGCCGATTGGAAATTTAGATCCTGAATTCAGTGCCTAGAAGTTGTCGGGAGGGAGGAGTTGGCTGAGGAGACAGGAGTGAGCA
This sequence comes from Mustela lutreola, assembly GCF_030435805.1. Classification (NCBI taxonomy): domain Eukaryota; kingdom Metazoa; phylum Chordata; class Mammalia; order Carnivora; family Mustelidae; genus Mustela; species Mustela lutreola. The sequence continues at coordinate 32,986,008 of NC_081297.1, read as the reverse complement.
GGCCATAGATAAGCTATTAAGGGCCATTGCAGGCAAGAAAAAGAATGGTGGAGATTCAAAAGGAATAAAAAGAATGTACCATTAACAGCCTGGATTAGTAGATACCAAGGAAAGTGAGCATTTTGTGTCTTCTGGTTTCTTCGTTTTCAAGATCCGCTTTTCCCTTTGTAAGTTGTATTTTGTCTTTGAACACCCAGCTCACTGTCCACTCTTCACTAACAGCTCCAGCGTCCGTTGGTTATCTTTGCCTGAATGAGTTATTTCATTAGGAGCTGAAGATGGTGATTTTTCTAAATCTCTTCATTATTCTGTTGGCTCTACGTGGCGTTCTTCTGAAAAGACGTGCTTCCCCTCATCCACTGGCACTGTTGGTTTCCCAGAAATACAGTTCCTAGTGAAAAGGCAGAATAGATTTTTAATGCCTTGTGTTCAGTTATTCCTTTTTCAAAGTAGAGCTGATGCAGTAATCACCTCTAATGGTGGAAAATGAATAGAGAAGCCAGGTTGTCAGCCACTGGGAGCAGCCCCAAGATCGTGGCATAAAAACTGTACTTGTGTGTCTCCGTGCTCCTAGTCCCTCCTCCATGGACATTGAAGATTCTGCCCTTAATACATTTATCTACCCTTTATGACTAATTTGAATTTCTTGGCAGTAAGTCAGCTCATTTTGCTTTGTTCTCAAGTTACCACGCAGCAGTTTTAAGGCAGAGCTCCTAGTATTTTGAGATACAGTGGGCTTTGGTTTCTTCTGTTGCTTTATTCTTTTCCTTTGTCTGTGTCCTTTGCTTATGGTTCCCATTTCCATGTTCCTGCAACCAAGGTCAGTCCCTAATTCCTGGGTATGGAGCAGCATCGTAATCTTCGTGGTTTCCTTGTGCTGGAGGTCATGTGCTCTGTTAACAGCTTTCTGAGCTGCGGTAATCGGACATGTGTAGAGGTTTCCTAGTAAAAATATTTGCTGCTGATGTTTAATTCTGTTGAGGTTTTAGTTTATTATCTAGGTATACTAAGAAGAAAACTTTTATTAAAGTTTCATACTGAAGTTTACACTGATAAATATTTATAGATCTAAAAATATTTTCTGTGCACCACAATAGTGGCATAGGTTCAGGACTATCGATCCATTTTGAAGCTTTTTTCTCTCTGATGGAATTCGTGAAGGAGCAGAAAACAGAATCTTGGTCTATTGCTATGGTCTATGCAATGCAAACCTATTACATGATACTTTTTTGTTTCTCTGTATATGCTGCTCAGATGGATTAAGAATTGAAGAATAAGAAGCAGTCATGTGTATAATGTATACAACCGGATTATCCTTAACAAAGTTATTAAGGAGAATGTTTTGGTCCTTCACTTAAGTGGGGAACTGATGGTAGCATTTTAAATTTGTCCTTGTAGAAAATATTTAGATTTACATGTTGAGCTAGAATGTTTGACTTCTCTGCCTTATCCTAGCCTTCTCATTTCTCTTCAGGACATTGAAATTAGGTTTTGCAGCCCAAAAGCCAAAGCAGATTGTTGTACGTTATTATTTCAAAGATACATCCAGTAACATTTGGTGGCTTTGGGATGTATTTTTTTTTTTTAAGATTTTATTTATTTATTTGACAGAGATCACAAGTAGGCAGAGAGGCAGGCAGAGAGAGGGGAAGAGAAACAGGTTCCCTACTGAGCAGAGAGCCCAATGCAGGGCTCAATCCCAGGACCCTGGGATCATGACCGGAGCTGAAGGCAGCAGCTTAACCCACTGAGCCACCTGGGCTCCCCGGGATGTATTTCTTTTTAAAAGGTTTTATTTATTTCTTTGAGAGGGATTGGAGAATGAGTAGAAGGAGAAGTAGATAGACGGAGTAGTAGACTCCCTTTAGAGCAGGGAGCCCAACACGGAGCTCGATCTCAGGACCCTGAGATCATGACATGAGCCAAAGGCAAACTTGCTTAAGCAACTGAGCCACCCAGGTGCCCGCTTTGGAACATACTAAATAAATATTTATCAACTAACTAGGTTTTTATTTAAAGACTTCACTTGCTATAAGCATGTTGGGGCAAGCAATTATGCATCTATTATGTACCCTGTATTGGGATAGATTGATTTTTTTCTTTATTTGATATTTGAATTAATGCTTCAACTAACCCATGAAGTAGCTAACAGAACAGTCTAAAGGATCTTAAGTCGCTTGCCCAAAATCACACAACTACAAAGTTGTAAATAAAGAGTAAGTTCCTTAATCTTTCTTATTTTAAACATTTTTGGTGAATTGTAGAAAATATCTCACAATATTATTATAAGACTAGAAAGAAGAGGAAAAGAGAACATCCCTTGATTGAGAGAGAACAACAGTCTTGTAGAGAAATACTTTTCTTTTTCTGGTGCATGTAACTGGCCTGCGGAGATTGGTTTGGGAGGGAGTGCAGGGAAAATGGTTTCGTCTCCTGTACGCATATGCGCGTGTCTGCCTTCCTGCTCCCGCCATTATATCCCCTTCCCCTAGACGGATGACTGCATTCATGAGGCCTAATCTGGGTGAAATGTCCTCAGTCAGCTATTTTGTATAGATTTGGGGAAAATATTTTAAGTCTGCAAAATCATTTTTCTGCTACTTTTGAAAGACCAAGTGCATCGTTCATTTGCAAGGTCTGTTTTTTGACAAGACGCCTTTTTGTTTCTTTTTGAATAGAAAGATGAAAACTACAGAAGCCTTCCACGGGATGCTAGTAACTGGTCTCACCAGTTTCAGAGAGACAATGCTCGCTCATCTCTGAGTGCCAGTCACCCAATGGTGGACAGGTGGCTGGAGAAGCAAGAACAGGTAACATAAATTAATCCTTCTACACGTGTCATTGGTGTAACTTCTAGCTCATACCCTGAAACATGTTTCTCTCCATCACTGTGATGATTAAAGGTCAATTATTCTAACAGACTTCAGGTAAGTACCAGGCTTTCTGTCAGTTTGTCTAATATGAGTACAGACAGTTTCTGCAGCGGTCCCAGATCAAAGGTTTCTCATAAGCAGTTATGAATATTTGCTGTAGATTCTGGAGCATCCTGCCTTAAGAGCTTGTTACATTGCCGAAGCACAGACATTTGGAAGTGAACAGTACAGTTTATGAGTAGACTTTCAAGACCACTTATAGGTTCTCTATTGATGGGGAACAAGTCAGAGGACCTGAAGAGGCAAATTATAATGTTCTATCTTACCTGACTTCACTCTGCAGGAGAAATCCATGCGATAGTGTTATTTCAGAATTTACCTGATTTTGTAGGGTTTGGGGACTTCCCCTTTCATAAATGTCGAGGAACTGTTAGAGGTTTGTTAAGTTTTTAGAGGTGCTTAGTTTACTCCACAGGGTTGGCCATTCATGAAACCAGAATCGTTTACCACTCAGTGTAAGTAACTGGTTTGTGTCCTGGGAAAAACAACTGTTTGCAAACTTGTTACATCACTGGTAGAGAAGCCTTCGCTGCATGAAGACTAAGGATTTATTCGGTAAGTTTTGATATATAAAAAACAAATTCTTCCAGTGGTGTTGTTTAAAGTCTGAATTGTTTATTGTTAGTCACAGTGTTTTCTTTGTAGTGGAAATTCTAGGATTTTCTTTGTAGTTTTAAACAGTTTTTGTATTAAAAACACACTTCTCTCCTTACTTTGTCACTTATTTGCTAAAAAAGCTCATTTAAAATGGAAGGCTAACAAGTGTACTCAAGAGAATGTTTTTGTTTTCTGTTCTGGTAATTTCTAAAATTATCAGCAAATCTATTGCCTGGATATTGGGATAGTTGTTTTTCAATTTAGATTCATGATGTCAGTGAAAAGAAATCCTAAATGTTTTACTTAATTCATCTTAGTTTGTATTTTATAGCATAAACCTCCAAAAACAATTTTGTGTGTCGGGGGTGTTAGAATATGAAACAATAAAAAAGGACAGTTTGCCTTTGATACCATGGATGGTATCACAAACATACTGATTTTTATCATATCATAAATGTTAGAATACATTATCATATCATAAATGTTAGAATACATTAGAAGCATTGTGTGATGGAAATAATTTTAAATAATTAAAAAACCATGGAGTCCTACCTAGGAAAAACATTTTCTAAAAATAATACAGATTTTAAACTCTTTGGTGGTATTATTACCATTTTGAAGTGAATATTTTGAAGAGTTAGTTTAGCAGGGGCCTGTAGTCGGACTGGCTGCATAGAACCTGCTCGTACAATAACTCTATCCAGTGATGGGATGCCTGCCAAGGGGTTAGTAGAATCATGTATGGTACCTAGGAAAACTGTGTATCTTAGTATATTTGTTAGAAAAAAAAAATTGGCTGCCACGAACAGAAATTCTAGATTGTGGAAGAAGATTCTAGATTGTTACCCATTTAACAAGATACCTGGAGAGAGGGACGATTGGCGGTGGTGGCCTCAGCCCAGCAGATCTCACTGAGGATCCAGACCCTTCCTTTGCTGGGAGCCCAACACAGGGCCTCCGTGGCTGTGTGCCCCCAAGTTGTCAGAGCCTTGGACATCACGGCTTGGCACAGAAGAAGAGGAATCATGCCTTTATCTTCTGCAGGGCTCATCTTGAAAGCAGATAAATGTTTCCTCACAAGCAGCCCCCCCCCCCCCCCAGAGGTGCCCTTCATACCGTGTTGTGTGACTTGCCTGCCACTTTGTCAAAGGGAGTTGTTGGTTTAGACTGGTTGAGCTTGATCTCCTAGAGCTAGGGGTGTGGGTGTGGTGGTTTGTCTTCCCTGGAACACAGCTGCTCATCACTGAACACAGTCAGGGTTCTGTTAAAACAAGGGGGGGGAAGTACGATTAGCTAACTCTGCTAAATATGATTATTGTTATTACAAGATTAGGAGGAAAAATTGGCAGTCCAGAGTTTCCAAAGTATGATATATTTAATTGTATCCTAAAAATACACTTTCTTTTTCCTAACTTTTGTGGCTGTAGATGTGCCTTTAAGGAGGTAGTATAGTTTTTCTTTGTAGTTTTGGTATAAAATAGTTTTTTTACACAAAAGGAATTGCATTGAGAAGCCACATACTTTTTTTTCCTTTTCAAAAGACTCAAGCTTGATTTGCTTCTGCTGAAGTTATTTGAAGCATTTATTCCATGATAAGCAGGTTTTTAAAGAATAAGTACTTCCTTGGTCTATGTAGCCTAATGTAAATGGCATTAGTTAATTGATTCCTGAGCCTGAAAACATCTTCCTTGGCTTAAGTTTAAAAAATGATGATCCATTCACTAAATTTGATGATTTCACATCAGCAGGATAATGAACCAAACTGAAATCTACTTAACTCAACAAGAACAGCAAAAACAACACAAAATCCGTATTAAAACTTTGCCTAAAAGTAGGCACAATTGTTTGGGCAGAAGAGGAGAAGAGGTTATGTTGGAGATCCTGTAAATCTGGTCCAGATACTCTCATTTAATTGTGCATTTATTCTTTTAACTGTTTCCCGTGAGTCATCTGACTATAAGGGCCTAATGGCTCTTCTGTGGCTTTTTTTTCCTTCTTAGTTTTTGCCATTAAAAATGTAACAACAGACGAGCATCACATAGATACAAATAATGTTTTATATGTAAAAAACAAAAAATCACCCCCTTGCCTTTACAGTTTGGGATCACTAGGGCAGAACTGTGTTCTGTGAGTTATGCCATCTGGATTGAAGAGGTCAACAGAGTTCTAGATTTTATATGCCTTCGGTGGCTTTGTTTTTGCTCTATTTCTTGCAAGATAGCTCATCTCATTATCTCTGCCTCTTGAAGGCAATTAATGACCACATCAGTCTTGCAGGTGGGAATAAACAGCAGGAATGAAAAGGACAAGAGAGTGTGTTAGAGCAAGCACTGAGCTTGTAGGAAGCTGAAGGTGGCTTGCGCTTCTTTGGCGGGTTGGTCCCCTATAAAGGGATAGTGACTCTTTCCCTCTCTTAGAATATTCACAAGGTACACACTCATATCATCAAAGGTAGGGGATATATTTCATTAGAACTTTGTACCAGGAAGCACTTGGGTTCAAGCTCAACATGATTTTCGAAATACAAGTCCTGCCATTCAGTGACTAATTCTTGCTCAGAATAGCCTGTAGCTGAATCCTACATCAGGGTCCTCTCAGAAGATAGAGGACTGTGTATCTTTCAAAGAGCATCCTTTTCTTGTGACTTCCTTTTTCTGAGCTCTCAGAGGAGGCACAAAGAATTCAGTAGAAAATGGTTTGTTGTATTGCCTTGAAAAAGTTTTCATGCTTCTGAAATTCTGACTCTGAGACCCAGGAAACAACAACAACAAAAAAATCAGCAAAAGGCTTGGTTTTGATGTGTGGCAATGCTTTAAGAAATCTGAATTCCTTTTAACCATCACCATTTCCCTGACTCTGTATAGACTATAATTTAATATTGGTAGATAATAGATCATAAGCTGACTTTGTTCTTATGTCCCTACAGTTTATTGCAACTAATAAATTCCACAAAAGGGGAGGCAGGAACTTTACAATATGTTATTGGAGGAATTTAAGGCCTGAAAGTAGAGGGACCTTCAGGGAAATTTAAGCTAATTGGGAGCCTGCCATTTTCACTACCTTGACTTGGTGAACAGGCCTGAAGCCAATTAACAGAAATAGCCAGGAGGTGCAAGGCACATTCCAGCCCCCACTTAAGTTCTTATAGGGGAATGACTGCCCTGACCTTTAGAGAAAAGTCCATGTTTTAGGGTTTTTTTTTCCATCAGGCAAGAACTTTGTCTAATTGGCAGATTATACTGGGAGAGGCACACTGTGAGGAAAACTACCTTAAATGCTTGGTGATGGCACAGTTCAAGTGTGACAGTGGATGTGCGCTGTCCTCACCTTTGTCCCCTGGCCTTCTGGTCCCCAGCGTTTGGTGTTGTCTCACAGCTGTGAGTTTAAGGAACAAGGACAGTGCCTTTTCTTCTTATTTTATGAAAAAAAAATATTTTTTTTTAAAGATTTTATTTATTTATTTGACAGGCAGAGAGGGAGAGCACAAGCAGGAAGAGTGGCAGGCAGAGGGAGGGAGAGAAGCAGGCTCCCTGCTGAGCAAGGAGCCTGATGGGGGACTCAATCCCAGGACCCTGGGATCATGACCTGAGCCAAAGGCAGATCCTTAATGACTGAGCCACCCGGGCATCCCTATTTTATGAACTTTTGTCACTGTCTGCAGTTATGATGTTTCTGCTTCAGATATTTTCATGTGGTGCGGAACGTTCCTGACTTTCTCTATTTATTCCTTCTGAGATGAAGATGGCTAATACAGGGATAATATCTGTTTTTACATTAGCCCGAGTCAGGTCCTAAATCTTAGAAGTGGGAAATATCTGAATGTTAAATAGAAGGCACATTTCTTCATATTTTAAAATTTTAATTAATTAATTAATTAATTAATTATTAAATTAGCTCACACTCAGTGTGGGTCTTGAACTCACAGCCCTGAGATCAAGAGTTTGTATGCTCTATGGACTGAGCCAGCTGGGTGCTTCTCAGTGGAAATCATATTGAAACAAAATGATGCTTGAGAATAAATTTCTTTCATTTGTCCTCTTCTTTAAAAAGACTTATGCAACTGGCTTATTCTGATACTTTTTAAACTTGTGAAAATATTTATGCTTTATAACTATTCACGTGATATACAATGAATACATTTCACATGTTATGGAAAAGATTAAGATTCTGTGACGGGATTTCATTTTTACTTTCGTTATAATTTGATTAAGTCCAAATCTTTGAAGATCTGGGGCAACAATAAATTTTTAAAAATTAGAGACTATTTTGGATGTGTTAAACATACTGTAGTGAAAAAACATTTTTTTTTTTAAAGATTTTATTTATTTATTTGACAGAGAGAAATCACAAGTAGATGGAGAGGCAGGCAGAGAGAGAGAGGAAAGAAGGCTCTCTGCTGAGCAGAGAGCCCGATGCGGGACTCGATCCCAGGACTCTGAGATCATGACCTGAGCTGAAGGCAGCAGCTTAACCCACTGAGCCACCCAGGCGCCCCTGAAAAAACATTTTTAAGCTTATCCAGATTTTATATAGAAATGGTTTAAAAAAGAATAAGTAAGCCAGGTGATAAGTAATTGTGGTATTTATTGGGTGTTGCCTGTTTTACCTTGTAGTGATAGGCCGATGGGGGTCCAGGATGATCAGGTCCTGTTTCCGCACCACTCATTGAGATCCGTTTTCTCCTCTGACCTGCCTGCCTCTGGGAGATCCTTTTCCTTTCCCAAGTATTTAAGAGCCTTTTCTAAGTGGAAAAACAAAACAAAACCCTTCTCATTTCACTGATACCTAGAACCATCCTGATGACGTAAGTAGTCAGTTTCTGAATAGGAAATGATCATACTTTTTAAATTACAAAGTTAGGAGATAGCTTCCTTAGCAATCTGTTTACAACAGCTGCAGACCAGTCAGTGAACTGACCATGGGGTCATCTTGTTAAGACATGGAAGGGCTATAGAAATTCTGATGTGGGCAGAGGCCAGGCCTCATGGCATCTGCCTCGTTAATGGGACATAAGGTTAGGTTCTGGGGCTGCCAAATGGTACCTGGGATGCGTGTGTTTGTTTATACTTTAATTCCTTAGCCCGTGAACACTGGGAAACTAAATGACTGCTAGGGTTATCTGGATAAAAATAATCAAAACCTTCTGCCTCCAAATCCTAAAATTCTACTGTTTTCTGTTAAAAGGAAGAGGATTTATTCATATTAGTTCCGAATTGGTAAACTTTTGCTGAACTTGGGCGGAAGCAAACATTATTGTGTTTTACCTCAGCAAGAGCCCGTATAGAAACTAAGAACATCAAGATTGTTTTAAAATTAAATTTAGTTTTCATTATAAAATGCTAGAGATTTTCTTTAAGCAGAAACCTTTTATAATCCCAATAACATTAAAAATAAAACCAAAACAACCTTTGAAAAGAATTTTCATGTCACCTGGATATATTAATGCCAGTAGATTTTGTTGTGCTCTAATAAGATGACTATTGTAATACACATCTTAAAATTATTTGTGTTTTCAAATACCACGCATGCATCCTGTATGTCTGTGCCGTGTTCTTTTCCACCAGCGCTACATGTTTTCTACTTTTATTATCGGAGAACTGTGGGCAGGAAGCATCAGGCAGAAGAAGGGGACTAGAGCATAGGGACCCTGCTAGAGCTTCATCTGAGGACACGGTAATTTCCTGAGGACCCTTGCCAGCCACTACAGGGCCACTTGGGAGGCTCTTCCGTTAGGGCAACAAGAAGCATTTTACTCTTCCATTTAGTGGCAAAAAGACACCATGAGCCTGCAGAGTGTGTGTGGGACTGGAAACCTGTCCTTCCCATGCGTGGGTCCTTTTGTCTGATCCATAACTCACCAGTTGTGTGGCCTTATCTAGGTATAAACTCTGCAGACGTCATTTGCACTGTGTACAAAATGGGGACAATAATACCCTTTCGGCAGATAGTGACGTGCGTGAGGATTAAGTGATCTAGAAGATGTGAAATGCGGATCCAGGTTCTGGTGTCTTAGAGACACTTGTCCATGATGGCTGCTTTCTCTGCTTTCTTTATTTTAGGTGAGGATAGACTTACTTGTAGACGCCTCCGCAGCTCCCTCTAGGAGGGAGGACCTCTTTTATTTTCTTACATGTTCTCTTCTCCTTGCATATCGGAGGTGCTATTTGGTATGCGGGGCTGGTTCGTTTTTTCTTCCCTGGTGTACTTCTAATGCCCTCATCATCCTTTCCGAATTGGATTCTTGCTTCTGTGGCATCTTATCAGAATTAGAATAAACTTTAATCTTTTTAAATCATCTCTGGTTCTTTTCTGAAGAACATAATCTGACACAAAAATGACATTAGTGTTAATCTCTGTGTCTGTGTCCATTTTTTATGTTCCCTTTTGTTTTTGGCAAGCCTGCGTGGCTTAAATGCGATTAAATCTTAAGAATAGCATTTAAGAATGCCAAGTGTCTTACAAGGGCTTCTGCTCAGCCACTGGCTAAGCATCTGGGTCCCTCTGTGATGTGAGCGGAGTCAAGGAGCCACCATTCGACTCACCGGCTTTTGGAGTGGGTTGTGCAGTTTAGGGGGTCCTCATCAATTCTCCTGGTCCTTTATGACTGGCCCTGTTTATTGCTTGTTTGGCCTATGGAGCTAAAAGCCCGCAAGCAGCAGGGAAGTGAGACAGAAATTCTACCCAGTGAAAAATCTTCTGTGGTATGTGGATTAACCTTCACGAGGAATCTGTTAGTAGCTGATGATTTTCTTGCCTGTGAATACAGCTGCAAGAATGAGACGTTTAGAGCATGCACTGTGGATAAAGATGCATTTTCATTTTTAGCTATGACCCTCAGGTGCCTTTTCATATTTTCATCGTAGGCAGTCTTAAAGATTTTTGTTGTGAGCTGTGCGATTAACTATGACAATGAAAAGAATGCACGCTTTATACTCTAACTCTCTTTATTCCCACCAATCTGTATGTCATTTGCTTTTGAAAATTTGTTATTTCTGTGTTCGGTGAACAGTGGAACTGCTACTCTTTAAAAAATACTGGTTAAGAAATTACATTAACATTTTCGGCTTAACGGTATGTTGTTTTCACTAGCCATATCCTGAAACCCGCCTATACAAATAGAATCACTCAAAAGCCATTTGTAATTTTGGAATGTTATGATTTAGGTACCTGTGTCTTTTTCTTTTTCTTTCTTTTTTTTTTTTTTTTTTAATTCAGTCCTCCACAGGCTTTTTCTGGTTACCTACAGCATGGATCTGACATGGTCCTGAAAAATGGGCTGTTTAAACTGCTAAGCCATTTTGCCCAATGGTTTTATGTTTTTCTCCCCCCCCACTGATGTCTGTGCCCCATAGTGTTTTCACTGGGTCTGTTGTAAATCTGTGATCCTTTTTTTCCCTCTGCCTGTGTGCCTGAAAAAAGGCTGTTGTGAGCTTTCTTTAATATCCAGTAAATTCTAAAGAAATTAAAAGTACTGAAAAGAAACATGTAGGTTCCATAACATACCGCTGGTGTTATGGAAGGGGAGTTAGGATAGGCTTTTGGGTTTCATTTCATGCTTTGTGTTATTTATACTCTTCAATAGTAAACGCATACAACTTTGGAAATATTTTTATTTTTGGTAAATCAGACTTCATAAGACTGTAAAACTGAGCACCTTTTTCTCTTTTTCTGCAAATATTATACTTTCCAAATTTTAAGATAAAGTTGCAATGTCGATAGCCATTGGAATCTAGGTAAACCCTTTGAGAGGCATAATGTCTCTTCCTATCTTGGGCAATCCCTTTAATTCTCTGAAGTAATCCATTAGCTGGTCCTCCTGTGATTTAACATCACAGCCCCCTGAGCAAAAGAAGCAGGATTAGTAGTATCCTTGTGTCCTCACCACCCTTTATAAACTTGGGAGAAGCTTCCCAGGCCTCTCAGAGGCTAACCACCATCACCTCTCCTCTGTCTGCCATCCCTTCTCAGTCTTAGGACTTTCCTCTTTTATTCAACTCCTGTTTCCCCAGTCCTGTGTGTGTGTCTCTCTGTACTAGATCTATGAGTTCACAACTCCCCCTCCCCACAAGGCTCTGCCTTCCTGTCACCTCTGCCTGGCTTGCTGCGCCTCCCAATTCACGGCTTTGGTTCTTTCTTACCTTTCATGTGTTGGTCACATCCTCTCCTTCAGGGGACCTTTCCTAGTCCTCATTTTTGAAAGAGGATGACATCCCTGTTGCCTTCATTATCACCTCCTCTCTCACCGTTCTTTTTTTTTTTTAAAGATTTTATTTATTTGACAGACGGAGATCACAAGGAGGCAGAGAGGCAGGCAGAGAGAGGAGGAAGCAAGGCTCCCTGTCGAGCAGTGAGCCTGATGCGGGGCTTGATTCCAGGACCCTGGGATCATGAGCTGAACCGAAGGCAGAGGCTTTAACCCACTGAGCCACCCAGGCGTCCCTCTCTCACCGTTCTTGATAATGTTCATGTCTGTCTCCAGGCACTGATATGGCATAGGCGTGTTTTGTTTACTTTTGCTTGGAGCTCTTAGTAAGCCTCAATGAATTTTTAGGTGAATAAGTGTTACAATAAATTGAAAGGAAAAAGTTCAAAATGTCCTCACTTTGCGGGTTTCCTGTATTATGGGTAGATTCCTTGTTTGGTGGACGAGATTTTATGATCTTGTGATATTCACTAATTATGAACTAAAAATTGCAGATTATAAATAAAGCAGAGAAAATCTGTTAAATATTAAGACACATACCTACAGAAACCTGAGAAACAGTCATACTTCTGAGTCACTGATGTTTGATTCATCACTGCTTGTCACTTAGCATCTGCTCATGGCAAAAAGACTGGAAAATTGTTTCAGACTAAAGGACCAAGGAAGGGGGAGAAAAATGAAAGTAAAGCAGTGTTCCCACTTCAGAGAGCTTGATGATACGAGGGAGAGCACAGGCTTCCTATGCCCGAGTTGATCTTTCTCTGAGAATGTCTTGTAATGGAACATGGATTTAAGTGTTAAAAGGTGAACACTATCAGTCTGTTACCAACAGGCTGTCTGTGTTGTGTCCTAATGATTTCTGCTGGACTACAGTTGAGCCCAGCAGCCCAGGGAAGCCACCTGAGTGTGTAAAGGCTTTGTAGAGGAGGTGACGGTGTCGAGGCCAAGAGCTGCTGTGACTTCAGTGAGCCTTAGTGAGACACAAGAAAGAATGGGCTTCCCAGAATGTTGTTGTGTTATGGGCTCCGCATAGCCATCAGTTCTGTTATAGTTCCAAAAATATGTAATTATCAGAAAATAGTAAGTTTGCTCATAACTGAAATGACAAATACAGTTTCCACTTAATTGGAAAAATAATACTTGAACAAACCATTTGATTATATTTAATAATTTATAGGCAGTTGAATGTAATATGGTTAGTATTCTCTTCTGAGTAGGTTTATTTCATTTGAGAGCTGGTTTTTTGCTGTTTTAGATTTTTTTTCTCCAGAGAGTTCTGAGGGTTCATTTTCATTAGAATGACTAAGAATTATACCATTACTCTGCGACCTCAAGCTGGTAAAATTTTATTTTCTTTTAGAGATGAATTTTCTTTTTTCAGGAAAAATGGAGTTTTGGTACTCATGTATTCAATATATAAAATATGAATATGATGAATTCTGATCTGCCATTAATTAGCATATTATGCCTAGTCTGTAGCTTTTTGATATTATTTTGTTCATTCAGTTCTCCGAGTAAAGCTTCTCTTCTTATAAAATGAATATTTGATAGAATTAGATATTTGATATGAAATTGAGTTTTAGAAATTATCTTCAAAGAGAGAAGAAATATCTTTTATTTCTGATGGAACTGTATAATAAGTTTTTTAGTTAAAGGAATTGATTCTGACAAGAAGATGACACCACACAAGCTTGTAGAGAATTTAAATTTTTTTGAGTTAAGGGTGAGAGGTTTCCCTGTTTATTCCTTCCTGTCCCCAGGGCCTGTTAGATATCTAAATGAGACGAGTGTTTAGAACCTTCTGTGTTATGTTGGATGACAGTTTAACTCATAGACTATATGGGGATGAAGTTGATAATGTGATTTTTTCTTTTTACTTTTTAGAAAATGTTATTGATTTTTGCAAATAGCATATACTCAGTTCCAAAATCAAATGTTTCACATGAATCTTGCAAAATGCTGCCTTCCACTTGCTAGCTCCCCTCCTCATATGTAACCACTGGTACTAGTTTCTTGAGAATCCTTTCAAATACTACCATTCTTTTATGAGAAAATGTAAAAATTTATCTTCTTTTCATGTACTTATGTAAATACTATCTACCATGTTCTGTGCATTTAATTAATTAATTAATTAATTTTGCTTAATAGGGCTTGGCAGACTTGCCATGGTAGAACATAAAAAATGTCTCCTTTTGAAAGAATTTAATAATTTTCCTTTGTTTAGATGGGCCATTGTCTGCTGATGATGAGCATTTGGATTGTTTACTGTCTTTCCTGTTATAAAATGAATAAACTCTGTACAGACGCCATTTTGCATTGAGTATTACTTGGATAGATACCTAAAGATGAAATAGTGCATTTGTAGATTTGTACAAGAATATTTGTAACTTGGATGTATATTTCCAAAGTAACCTCAGTAGATGTTGGGCCAAGTTATACTCCCACCAGTAAAGAGGGATTGTTGACAATTTAAATCCTCTTATTCTTTTCTCACTTATTAGGACCAGGCATCCATCCACTCAACCTTCCTTCCTTCCTTCCTTCCTTTCTCCCATTATTTTACCATTTAATGGTGTCCTGATTGATTAGAACTGTCTCTGTTTATGTTCACTTTGCAAAGCAACTGGTTTAGATGATTCTTGTTATTTCCAAACTTTTCTCCCTCTGGCGTTCAGAAAGTTGAGATGGTAAGGTGTTGGCCTCTGCAATTACAAGTGGAAGTACCAGACATAGCTATAAATGCAGTGATTTCCTAGTCACATTTTTTATCTGTAGTATCAATATGTAGATCAGAGTGGCTATGCACACAGTAAAATATCTTATTAATTATAGATACCAAATGTGAAATTTGTGAAATCACATTTAAGTGTTTAGAAAGGTGAATGTGTGCCCCTATTCCAAAGGCCTTTCACCATTTGTGACAGTTGGGTTTGGATACTTAGGTCAGTTTTTCTATCTTTTACACTTAAAGTTATGATTTATTAAATGCCATAGTTGACATAAATTAATAGAGAATCTAATTTTCTCCAAGAAAAGCCTTGTGTAAATATGAGAACGTGTTGCTCTGTGAATATGGTGGTTATTATTGAGACTATTTTCCCTAAAGAAAAGAGCCTGGGATCTTGTTGCTTGCATCATTGACCAGCCTGTGACATTTTGAGTATTAGTCCTCAGTTTTGCTATTTCTTTTCACTGTATCTCCTGTTGGGAGATTCTCTTTCTAAACGTCTCTCAGAAATTTACCCATTCCTCTCCACCCGCAGGCCCCTTCCCAAGTTCAGGCTGCCGTCCACGCTCTCCTGGGTCCCTGCAACAGCATCACAGCCATCCCCCGTCACCCCGTCACCCCTGTCTCCGCGGAGATCAGGGTGATGGGACAGGAAGAGCCGTGCTTAACACCATCCTCAGCATCGGTGAGGGATGAAGTGGTTAACAGCTTGCTGCTGGAAGTCAGAGTGACCTGGGTTGGAATTTCATAGCATGTGTCATGCTGAGAAAATTCCTGAAGTTTTTAAGCCTCAGATCAGATTTCATAACTTTGTAAGATGCATTTCAGAGGATCAGGAGGCATGGATGAGACAATTCATGTAAAACTTTTAAAACAGTACCTAACACACCGTAAACACTCCGTAAAGGCTAGTTTTGATGCCGAGATTTTGCTGGTGATGAGGTCTTCCTGGTGTTACTCTGCTGACCTGTGGAGCTGCTGCTCCCATCTGCTCCTTGGTTGGCCGGCTCCCCTCTGTGCGCATCACAGGCCCTGGGCGCGGGCTCGTTGGCTCTCCCCGTTCTCCTGCTAAGTCCTGTTCTGCACTCGCTGTGGGTGTCTCCCGGCTTGGGACACTTCTCCTGCCACCTTGCTTCCTGCAGCATTCCCTGGTCCACATGCCCGTCTGTGCCAAAACCGAAGTCAAGTGTGTGTAGTGCTTTCTTTTCCGTTTCCCTCTCGGCACTTTCACGTGTCGTTACAATCCTGTGTGTTCCTGTCTGTCTCTGTGAGAGTGTGGCCACTCTCTGTGGCTCGGGGCTTCCTTCTGGTCTTGCTCAGGAGGCATGAGTGCCCTGCAGGTGGCATTAGATCTTCATGGCGTTTGCATCCACATGCCCTACCCTTGTATTGAGTGTGTTCATAATTACAAGGAGCTATCTGCCTGTAATTTGTGTATCTAAAAGTGTACTTGTTCTAAAACATTTTTATAGCAAGCACTTGCGTGAAGAATATCTCGTTCCATAGATAGTATATCTTTCTTCACATACTGAATGTTTTACTTTTCATGAGTCTCTTCCAGATTAAGTTGGAGAAAGTTTGAGGGGAGGGCAAAGAATCTTAGATTATATCAGCAGAAATCTAGGCTTTTGGACTTACTCATATTTTAGGTCCCTGGAGGGACTAATTTGCCTGAGAACTTTGTATTTTAATCATAAACAGACCCGAATTCACTAATACTTTTATAAACCTTTGGCTGAGACTTTGGCATTAATGTTCTGAACTCTTAGAAGGAGAAACATACTTTTGTAGGTTGGCCAAGAAAAATAAGTCTCAATTCAAATAAAAATAATGTGTTTGTTATTTTAAAGAGATTTTTTTTCCATTGAGCTGTGTTTCAAACTTTTTTGCTAAGTTAGTTGTCTAATGTTGAACATGGCTTAAGCGGGGATTTGAGGTATTTTCTGTGCCTCAAGATAATGACTATTTGAATTTTAAAAATTTTACTTTTGACTAGAGAGTATGTTGTATTAGCATATACATTATTATTTAATTAATTTTGTTGTGGATTATAAAAAGATGAATCCTGGGTCTTATTTTCTTAAATATACTGGAAATCATAAAAATATATGAGGAATTTTTATTGATGGTTGAAAGTGTTTTCTTGAGGTACATGAGCAGTTTTCCTCCTGCTGTCCGTAAGTGGCTGAACTAGCACTTTGAATCTGTTGTATCCCTAGAAGACTTGCCTTTGGCTTCTCTGACATTCTGTTTCTAAGCTCACTGGTATTATTTACAGAAAAATGTCTGTCTTTTGCTCTGCCTGTGTGCATGCAGGTCATTTCTCTAGATGAGATTTTATGTGCTTTTCCTTGGTGTGATCATTTAGTTTCTGTTCCTGTCCCTCTAGCCTGTGCTTACCTATGAATACTGGCTGATTCCTTCTCTTCTGGATGTCTTTGAACTATCTTCATACTTTTTCCCAAGCAGAGGGGATGTGATCCCTAGTCCATAGGACAGGGGAGAGGAAACTCCTTATTCTAGAGCTGACTCTGCATCTAGCTCTGCCGTATTTCAGAGGCTCTGCACACCCCAGTGACCTGCATCCCCTGTGAAATTGCATGTTGCTCATTTCCAAAAAAGTTCCTCAACCTAGAGAATTCTGTAATTATCTATGACCTTCTCATTCCTTGTAATTTTGCCATGCATCTCCCACAATCCAAACTTATTTTGTTCTTCTCCTTCATGTTTTATCTGTTGCCAGGTATGCCATATTATACCTTTACTCTTGAATACATGCATATCTTTCTACTTTCGTAGCGCCTGTTCTCATCCCAGCCATATTCCTCTTGACCGGACTGATGTAATATGTATCTCCCTCTACCATCTGTTTCTTCTTTAGTGAATTCTGCGTGTTCCTATTTGCATTATCTTTCAAACCACCACTTACATTGCATCACCCTCCAGTTTAAAAGCACGACAAAACTCCCTCCTGCACTCTGATTTAAAATTAAACTCATTAGCTTGGTATGCTATGTACTCTGCAATCCAAAATCCAATTTAACTTTTTTAGGCCTCATCTCCTACCATGATCTCATGCCTATCTTGAACTCTGTTGGATTGTTCTTCCTTCCTTTCAAATAAATATTCCAATCCTTTTGGTCAGATGCCCCCCCCCACCACCTCTTGAATCAATATTGTGTCATTAATTAACTTAGTCTCTGATCATGTGTGCTTTGGGTGCTTGCTGTGAGACATCGCTGTGCTTGAAAATGGAAATGGTGGGACAGTTAGTCAAGTAGACCAAAATCGGATCCTAGTTCATCTTCTTAAATGGAAAATTGAATAAACCTCTTAATCTTCAGTTACTTGGAATAGCAGAACGTGGATTGAAATGGCCACTTATTGAAAAGTAATGTTCTAAAAGTATCTCTGGGGAAAAGGGAGTGTGGTAAAATTTTGAGGAAATCCAAATAATTTATTTCAGTTAATGATCTGTCCACAAAATACCAGTTTTTATCATGTGACTTGGATACAGTTTTCAGTACTTTCAAGTAAAAGATGTTCTGATGCTTCCTCTGTGGGCAAAACCCAGTGAGCATTGGTGTTGTGTGCCCATAATCACAAAGCTTAGAATTCATGCCCTCTTAGGCTGACCTCTGCGAGCGACTATTTCCGTATGTGGGCAACTGTGGGGAAATTCCCTCTTTCTTACGAGTATGATTGTTCAGAAGTTTTAATGACCATTCCATAGTGGTTTGCAGCTTATGCCCTGGACCCAGGAAAACTTAGATTTCTGTTGCCTTAGCTGTGTGACTTTGGTCATATGGATTTGATTCTTTCCTGTTTTAATTTTTTTATTTGTAAAAAAAAAATTAGGCAGTAGAACCTATCTGGTGCACTTCAGTAAAATAATGTAGCTCAGTATGCAGTAAATGTTATTTTAATGATGTAACATGCTAATCAAAACCTAATACAGAATTTATTGTTATTCTCTGCCACTCACCGTGTCCTAGTGATTGCTATAAATTTTTGGTAGTCATGTTCTGTCATTAGGAACTCAACTTGCTTCTCATCTTTAAATATAAGGCCTTGTTAGGTAGAATAATAAGAAAATTACATACAACAGTCTATTCCACTGTAAAAAATCTTAGATTATGCTTTTTGTATTTGAAACATTTTTGAACCTTATAATCAGTATTCTTTGTATTTTCTACATGTATTAGTGGTGATGCTTTTCATATAATTATATGTATGGTTAAAATCCCTTGACAATAAGAAAAAATGTAGCCAAGATATACATCAGCATGTTTTTCTGGTTGCAGTAGGACTGTAAACACTTTAAATAAGGTGTTTCTCAGTATTTTATGAAGAAGCACAAGATTATGTCTGTAGGTATAGCAGATTTTTATTTACTTATAAGTATTGATCTACTTGTAGCTATAATGCTTCTCATGTAGGTTGATCTTTTATTTAAATTCAAATAGGTGAAGTAAACATAACTACAGTCTCAATTCATGAATATATTCCAGTTACTTGAATTTATGGATATTTTATCCAGTGCTTATTCTGTATAAAAGTTTGGTCTCCCAGCTTCTGAGATTTGGCCATATATATATATATATATTTTTTCCCCCCCTCATTCAGACTAATAGTCTTTTTAGGTTCTACACTGTAACTCTTTTTGGCTCTAAAATATGAAGCCATTTTTTAATGACATTTTATATTTCAATATATATTTCAAATTTATTTAGAACTTTTACAAATTAAACTACATTTTTAAGCATTTTACTCTGATTATAGAAACGAAGACTATATCTTCTAAAAGAAAATTTCCATATATATCCTTTGATTTCTTAAAGATTTTATTTATTTATTTTACAGAGAGAGGTCACAAGTAGGCAGAGAGGCAGGCAGAGAGAGAGGAAGGGAAGCAGGCCCCCTGCTGAGCAAAGAGCCCGATGCAGGACTCGATCCCAGGACCCTGAGATCATGACCTGAGCCGAAGGCAGCAGCCCAACCCATTGAGCCACCCAGGTGCCCTATATCCTTTGATTTCTAAAGAAGTAAT
Source organism: Mustela lutreola (assembly GCF_030435805.1). NCBI lineage: Eukaryota > Metazoa > Chordata > Mammalia > Carnivora > Mustelidae > Mustela > Mustela lutreola. Next base: position 32,966,497 of record NC_081297.1, on the reverse strand, counting down.
TTACTGTGTTCTTTTTCTTAACCACTTTTAGCCTGGGCTACTATTTTTAATTTCTTTGGTACAACATTTTGCACTGCTAACAAATTTTCATTGATTTTTCCATAGTTAACTGTGTGTGTGTGTGTGTGTGTGTGTGTGTTTGATGTAGAATAAACTAGTTTTTGTTCTTTCTAATCCCCCCTCCCCAACCGCCCACCGCCCACCCCATCTTTATGGTTTGAATCAGAGAGCCTCTGGCCCTGTATTCTTGCTTGGTCCTTTGTCCTGTTGGCTGGGCTCTAACCTTCCTACCTTATGACAGCCTCCCTTTTCCATCCCAAACAGTGAAGGACCACACCACTTCATCTTTATTTTGAATAATTTGTTTGTGCATTTCTGTCTTTCACTTCCAAACTAAACTGTTAGAAATAAAAGCAACTTATAGAATTTTAGGTATTTTTGACAATAAAACAATCACATGTATTTGTGAGTAGACAAGGAGAGTTGGTGACTTTGGGCTCTTTGCATTGTCCCTCATCTTACTAGGCCAATTCATAACAACAATCCTGTAAGTCACACTGACTTAAAAATTTCATAGTAACTGGGGTCAAGGAAGCTGGGAGAGGTTCTTTAATAAGTCTTCCTCTGTTGAAGGTTGGGGCAGCCATGGAGGTGGGCTAGGGGTGGTTTTATTGCCTAAAGCCATGTTTTTGACCGTTGCCCACCTTGCAGGATGCTGGTCTGCCTGTCCTTTTTCTCTCCTAGTTAGGTCTGGTTGATACAGTATATTCCAGCTCCTTCTCCAGCTCTCCCTCTTCCACATGCCAGTAGGGGGTGTTTGACTGTTTCTTCCTTCCTATGCCATACAACTGCCAACTCTTGCCCCACTGCCTCTTCCTAGCCTCTGTATGGCTTGGACCACTCTCATTTTCTTCCCCTTCATGGTGTGACTAGTCTTAGCTAGAACTTAATTACAGCCTCCTACATTCGTATTATTGTGAGTCAGGTACATTTGCAAAGAAGAGCATTCATTTGAGCAACATGAATATTTACCATTAAAATTTGGTTTCAAAACCAGCCTAATTCTACATTTGAAAATATAATACTAAATTTTCCCTTTTATTTTTGTTTAGTTAAATATCTCTGTAGTATTGAGTATAGACATCAGTACTGGTATGGACTAAAATAATTTACTCATAATCCACCCCTGCTGTCAGATAACTTACGATCTCGGAGGTCAAAGAGGACTAGAATCATCGTGCCTGTGATGAGGTCACAGAGGAGGGGTGAAAGGCGTTATGTGAACATTTCAGGTGGATGTGACATTTGGGCAGGTATTCAGGGACTCTGCTCCAAATCACTGGGACTGCTTTGGATAAATGGTATTCACTTTGGATATTGAAGGTGTATAGTGGGAACCTCGCAGAACAAAGTTACAGAAACATGAAAATCGAGGTGATTTTTGTTGGTGACTAATTGTGTTGAGGGTTTGGTGTTCCTCTGTAGACAGTTGGATAACAGAACTTGAGTCCAGGTTGTGAAAGTATCCAAATATGTAATCGGAGAAGACAGTATTGGTCATGAAGAAAAGGAGTTGATTTTGTTACACTGATTTAGAAAACAGTGTGAAGCCACTGATTTGGGAAGAGAGAGCCCCATTAGGACAATAAGAAAGAACATCCTAAACCCAGACTGTTGCAGTAGAGGAAGAAAGAATAAATCTGATAGAAACTAGGAGGTAGGGTCAGTTGGTCTTGGTAATAATCAAGATGTGGTTTCCTATGACTAAGACCTTAAAAGTGGCAAGTGATAATTTTTGGAGAATGAAGGGCCATGCACCAGATTTCTAGGAGGTTGAGGAATAAATAGGAGGTATAAAACATGGAATGCTAAGAGAAATGGGAAGGATGTGTTTTGTTTTGTTTTGTTCAGTTTTTAAATGATAGGAGGGGTTGTTGCCTAGTTTCCTGCTAATGGGAGGAAGCCATTGCTCCTTTGATAGGGCTGTTTGCTCAAAATTAGAGTTAAAGAGAACCTGGATTACCTTGCATTAATAAGCCAGATTTCATCATGTTTCATATTTGATTAGTTCCTTCTGGAGTCTTTCAAAGACCCTTCTGGTTTCTACTGACTAGGTTTTGTGTTACTGGAGTATATCTTGTGTCTCTTTCTTCCAACAGATATGCTGTAAATATATTAAATAGCATTGGGCACGATTCTTTTCCCAAGGATTCTGATTATTAAAATCCCTGTTCTTGTTAAGAACTTTTGTGACATGACTCATGACTTTATTTTTTTTTTTTTTTTTTTTTTTTTTATTTTTTATAAACATATATTTTTTATATACATATATTTTTATCCCCAGGTCTGTGAATCACCAGGTTTACACACTTCACAGCACTCACCAAATCACATACCCTCCCCAATGTCCATAATCCCACCCCCTTCTCCCCAACCCCCTCCCCCCGGCAACCCTCAGTTTGTTTTGTGAGATTAAGAGTCACTTATGGTTTGTCTCCCTCCCAATCCCATCTTGTTTCATTTATTCTTCTACCCACTTAAGCCTCCATGTTGCATCACCACTTCCTCATATCAGGGAGATCATTATTTTTACCTTGCACATGGATTGCTTGATGTAATGGGATGATAGAACTATTTATCAACAAATTTTCACTTTTCTCATCTGTTATTGTTTTTACTATTATGTAACACATTAATGTGTAAAGCATTAGATCTTATGGTATATAACATTTGAAAATATAGAAATATATGAGCTTTAAAATAAAGGAGAATTTAAAAATTAATCTTCAGTCTGTGTTGAGCTACTTTTTGCTAGACTAATACTGCTTAAGGACTTCCTGTAAATAAGAAGATAAAAATTGGACCAGTTATGTAGTTACTTTTCAATTTCCTTTGTGATTATAAATTTACCAGGTCATTAATATTTGCCCTATAATGATTCTGTGAATTAAAAAAAAAATCCTTGTGATTTTTAAGGTGATATGGAAAACCTTAGTAATTCTTACATAGTTTAACTTCTTAATACTTAAGTTCTCATAGAAACAATTTTAATAATAAAAACATGGGTTGGCTTTTTTTTTTTTAAACCCTGAGAGAGAGAGAGAGAGAGAGAGAGAGAGTATGTTATGATAGGATAATTTTTTGTTAAGAGCAATTACAAGATCTTCAGTATCTTGATTTTTACTCTGTTTAATTTTTTTTTAAGTAGGAGCTTGTTTATTCTATTTATTTTTATTGAGATATAATTGACATATAATTTTAGGAAGTACAAAGTATTAATATGATGCATTTATATTTCTCAGTGTGATCACCACCATGGTGTTAATTATAATAACTCTTCCATGTCACATAATTCATTTCTTTTTTGTGGTGGGAACAATTCAGTCTAATTTCTCAGGAACTTGGAAGTTGGAATACAGTGCTGTTGACTCTGATCCCTGTGCTGTGCGTTAGATCCCTAGTGCTGAGCCCTTCATATGCATTGTCCTTATGCAGAACCTATGAGACAGAGTTTCACATTATTATCCCCATTTTCTAGATGAGACACTTGGGTCTTAAAAGTCCTATAACTTGCTAAGGGTTATAAAACAAGTACAACAATTTGCATACAAATGTAGGTTTCTCTGGCTCTAAAACCCATGCCATTGTCTAGTGTACCGTAACTGCATAGGCAGCGACAGATTCTCTAGGAACTGACACTCCCAGGGTTGGGAGAAGGTGGGGTGTGTCCCTGGAGTGTTTTGGGAAGTCTGTGAGGTGTGTTCCTTGAATGCCTGTGCTCTGTTAGGGTCTTTGCTCTGGTCCTCTGCCTAGAATGATCTTTCCCCAGACACTCCATCCTTAACTGTCCGTCCTGTGGATCGTTGCTGGATTCTGCTCCCCTCAGTAAGCTGTCTCCTCACCTGCGTGTACAGCTCTGACTTTAACTGCTGCCTCTGCATTTCCCACCTTCTCCGTTCCCAGCTCCCCTTACTCTACTCCGTCTTTAATAACACTCTCTCACATTCATATAAGTTACTTATTACATTTTTTGTAATTTTTAATCACATTTTTTTGTCCTGCCTATTAAAATAAAAATTCCAGGAAGAAAGAAATCCTGTCTGTTTTATTCACTCATGTCTCAAATGCCTAGGACAGTGCCTGGCACATCATAGGCATTCAGTTGTTGAGTTGATAAGTGGTTAGATGGAGGAGAACTCCCCGAATTCGTAAGGAAAATACCTTGTTTGATGAGCTTATTCCTGGGGAAAGGGTTCATTGCTTTTATCAAGTTCTCAGTTTATCAGACTGCACCCAACGTCTACCCCAATGAGTTAGTGATTCATATGCTCGTAACCACCATGGAAATGAAAACAGTAATTTGAGAAAGATAATCTGTAATTCCCATATTCATTGTAGCATTATTTACTGTAGCCAAGATGTGGAAGCAGCCTAAGTATCCATCACCGGGTGATGGATGAACAAGATGTGGGTGTATGTGTGTGTGCACAATGGAATATTGTTCAGCCATAAAAAATAAGGACATTTTTCTATTTGCGGCAACATGGATGGACCTTGAGGGCATTATGTAAGTGAAACAAGTCCAGCCCAGAAAGGCAAATGTCATATGGTCACACCTATATGAGAAATCAAAAAGAAAAGCAAAAACCAGACTGCTAGATCCAAAGAACAGAGTAGTGGTCCAAGGGAGCGGGACTGGGGGTTGGGCAAAATGGGTGAAGGTGGTCAAAAGTTACATGTTTCCAGTTATAAAATAAATAAACCTGGGGATGCAGTGTATGGCATCATGAGTATAGTTAATAATACTATATCGTGTATTTGAAAGTTGGTAAAAGTAGTTCTTAAAAGTTCTCAGAAGAAAAAAATAATCTGTAACTATGTATTATGATGGAGCTTAACTAGACTTACTGTGCTGATCATTGCACAATATATATAAATACTGAATTATTCTCTTGTGCTCCTGAAACTAATACAGTGCTTTCTGCTCTGTCTCATCTGGGAAAAAAAGAAAAACAATGGACACCAGGTTTTCAGCTGTATATGAGTCATACAAATCAGTAATATAGAGAACTAGTATGTACTAGTTCAGTTTAAACTTTACCTTGGGATCACTTTGAAAAGATCAATTGTGTTTTGTATTTTAAAATTATAGATTGAAGAGTAACAAAATTTGTTTCCAAAGATAACCTTGTTCTAACACTGTGTATATCTTTGAGCGTCACCATTTGAGCCAGCAGGCCTATTGGTGGGAGTTAATACCACATGAAATGCTGTAAGTACACATTTTAAATGACCAGTTGTCATCTAATGTCTTCTTTCTGTGAATGTGCACATGGGATGTGTCTTGATTCAATTCCACAAGAACTATTGTACATGTAATATGTTATGAATGCTGGTAGGTACGGACCATCTCCTGGACAAAGAGAAGAGTCAAGTTCTAAGTCATGTAAATGGCCGTGATGCTATATAACAGCTAACAGGACTATATGCAGATGTGTCCTAGAGCTCAGGTCCACTGAGTCCTGGGCTCATGACCACCAGCCATTGGGTCATCTGCTTCATTCTCTTGACAGTCACATACTCTTGTTTTGCCCATCAGTCTTGCACATGTGACCTGGTTTGTTAAAACTTTGCTGTTGATCAGAGTACATCATTTAATAAAATGGGTAGGAATAAAAATTCCTCTTCACTTTACTGTATTGGCTTAATTAAGCCTTTTTATTAAAATTTTTTTTCATTTTCAAAGAAAATGTAAAAGTCTTCTTATGAATAGATGCTCGCCTTCACTAGGGATCATGGGAATGCAAATTAAGATACTGATTTTTTTTTTGGCTATCGTTTAGCAAATATTAAAAATATTTGTCATATCAGGACGCCTGAATGGTGACCTTGGTTATGCATCTGACTCTTGGTTTTGGCTCAGGTGGTGATCTCCGGGTGATGAGACAGTGCCTGTTGTCTGGCTTTGCGCACAGCACAGCACAGTATCTGCTTCTCCTTCTCCCTCTTCCCTGTCCACTGTGTGTGCTCTCTCTTTCTCTCTCTCTCAAAAAAATGAATACATCTTAAAAAAAATATTTTTCATGTCAGGTATTTGCAATGATGTGACCCTGTAGCTGCACTCATGTACTACAGATTGAAATGTAATTGACAAAGCCTTTCTGAAAGTGGATTTGGCAATATCTGCCTTTGATTTCAAAATTTTGCTAATGGGAATATTACCCACAGCAATGTTTGCACATGGATAAGTTTGTTATTGTTACAGTAGTAAAATACTGGAGACAAGTTATTGTCGCCCATTAATGGAGTGGTGGCCATATTAATTATTTTATATTTGTACTATAGAATACTCTACAGCCATTGAAACAATTAAGGTACTATTGGAAGATTTCTGAGACATGCTGTTAAGTGAAGAGAGTAAGTTTCACTGAGTATAGTAATGTTTCATTTCATACAAAGTTTATACCTGAGTATATGGACCTATTATGAATATAAAAAGGAAATTGAAGGAATTTTTTCTTTTAAATTGCAACTGTTATTAATTCTAAGGGAGCAACTTGGAATAGAATTATAGTGGTGAAATAGGATTTCTATATTTTATTCTGTATACTTTAGCACTAGTTTAATCCTTTATTAGATGACTTAATGATGGGGACATTCTGTTTATAACATTAAAAAAAAAATTGCCAGAGAAATACATACACTCCAAAGCCGAGGTGGGTTGATTTCCTTTGCTTTAAATAATGTTCCCTTGCATTACTTCTTTCCCATTTGTTCTTCAACATCCAACATCTTCTTTAAAGTTTGCTTGATTAATTTAAAATTAATAGTTTAATATTTAAAATGAATATATTTTTATATTTATTTTTATAAATGTGTAGTCTCTTTTATTAAAAAGTTGAATGCAGTCTTGCAGCAAGCTTGGAATCACTTGCTTTCAGAAAATTGGACATGACCAGATAAATGTCTTTGTGTCAAGTGCCATGATTTGAAGGTAGAAACTCAATAAAGACTAGCAAATTAAAGATTTCTAAAGCAGAGTAGTAGTTTTCTGAGGAATAGTAATGATAGATATTAAATGAGCCTTTAGTTTATTTGCTCCAACTTATGAAACAAAAGATTGTCTGGTAGAATAACTGTTATTTCACATGCCCATTAGGAATACGGATAGTGTTCAGAATAAAGCACATATAATAAGCACCGTCATGGTATTTTACTGTCTTGAAGAGTTTCCTGATAAACTCCAAAAATTTACTTGGGAAATCTGAAAGTTCATTATCTAGTCATCTAGCACATAGAACAAATATTTTTTTTAGAATCAGCACATCCAAATATTTGAAAAATGTACAATTATGAAATAGATTTATGTTTATAGACTTAAGAAAACTTAAGTAAACTATGCTTTTAGTAAACAAAAGTTATATATTCTTTAAAATTTGTTTTTGGGGGTACCTGTGTGGCTCAGTCCATTAAGCGTCTGCCTTCAGCTCAGGTCATGATCCTAGAATCCTGGGATCAAGGCCCACATTGGGCTTTCTGCTCAGTGGGGAGTCTGCTTCTCCCTCTGCCCTTCACCCTGCCTGTGCGCTCTCTCTCTTAAATAAAGAAAATCTTTTAAAAAAATTATTTTTAGGCTTGCCTCGCTACTTTTTCACCTACTCTGAAATCCAAATCTTCTCCTTTCTAGGTTGGTTCCTGGTCATTTCTCCATGTGGAAACGTCTCTAAAATCACATCATAATCTGTTAAACCAAGGATATTTTATTTGTACTATACTGAAAAGTACCTGTGGAATCTCTAGTCTTAAATTTCTAGTCTTTTGTATTTTAAACTTAATTTTTCTCCTTTTTTTCCCCCTGAAGATTCTATTTATTTATTTGACACACACACAGAGAGAGATGATCACAAGTAGGCAGAGGCAGGCAGAGAGAGAGGGGGAAGCAGGCTTCTCACTGAGCAGAGAGCCCGATGTGGGGCTCGATCCCAGGACCCTGAGATCATGACCTGAGCTGAAGGCAGAGGCTTAACCCACTGAGCCACCCAAGCGTCCCCCCTTTTTGTTTTTCTTTTGTAAAACATCAGAAAAGCTAAACAAAATAAATGCAGTTGGTAATTGAAAACCATTAAGACATATGCTCCTATCCGTTCCTTACAAAATTTTTCCAAATTAAAAAAAAAAAGACAACGTATTCTGTTTTCTGTTTTTGAAAATAATTCATTATCTTCAAGTCACCTTTAAGAATATCTATGGCAACTTAATCTTAATAGTTCAAAAATGAAAACCTATATGAGAAAGAAGATAAATATTAGTAATTAGTGAATTTAGATATAAGGTACATTGGGTTGAATATATTTATTCAGTTTTCTGTAGGATTGAAGTTTTCCAAAAAACCATTTTTTTAATATATAATCTAGGTTCTTAACATTTTCTTTAAAATGGCAAAATGAATTTACTGTTACCTGAATGTGGTCATTTCAGCTAATGAAGTAAAAATAGTTCACAGCCCCAATTAGGATCTCTGTTTAAGAAATAGAAGGTCACAGACCTTAGAGTAATTTCATGTGCAGCTGCTTCTCTGTGTTTATAGTCTCCCACATTCTGTCTCTGACACGTGGATGTTGATGTTAATACCTGGTGGGTTCTGGCTGTGTTTTCAAATTCATGTTGCTCTAAGTTGTTACTGTTAGTAATCTAGTGCCTTCCAGGAGAGCCAAGATTCACACTTAGAATCTTGGAATCTGGAATGGAGTTTGATGTTGAGAACACAAAGTCGCCTGAGGAAAACCTACTGTAGATTCATACTTTTTTTTTTTTTTTTTAAGATTTTATTTATTTATTTGACAGAGAGGGAAAGAGATCACAAGTGGGCAGAGAGGGGGAAGCAGTCTCCCTGCGTAGCAGAGAGCCTGTTGTGGGGCTCGATCCCAGGCCCTGCCCCTTCCCTGGGGTGAGAGCTTCACCAGGCAAACTCCATCTTGCATGTACACTTTGTGATGGTGCTGGTAATTGTGCGCGCGCGCGCACGTGTGTGTGTGTGTGTGTGTGTGTGTGTGTGTACAGGTCACCTGCCCTGCTCTCAAGATGCTCTCCCTCGACTGTGATGGATTTATATGCACACCGTTGATGGAGTGGGTTGGTAGCTGTGTGACAGAGGGTGGGTTACTTAACCAATCTGAGCTGCAATTCGAGTTGTAGAACAGGGACAGCACCTGTGTGTGGTTCCTGGCACATTCATGAAGGTGTTTAATGTTATTACCACTCTCCATATATGTTTTCTCTCTTTTTACCCATCTTCCTCCTGTGAGGTAATTATTCCCTATAACGTATTTTTCAGGGTTTATCTAAAATATCCGTTAGTTAAGAGGCTTTGTTCTGAATATATGCACTTAATGGGTGTAATTATTAAACACCAAAAATGAATATTACACTTGGGGCCCTTGCATTTAGGTAGGTGCTTTGCTGAAGGGAATAGTTGGGGTAAAATGCAGCCTGTGTCTGTACCCCAGCTTCACGAACCTTGTAAGGGGACCCCTTTTTTTGGTCTCATCAAGGTGCCACAGAGGGGACCAGAGACTCTACAGTGTCTAATCCCCTGATCACTGGCCTTTTATGCAGGTCCTCTTTGATTTTAGATAAGAATGGTTCTTTTGCTGTTAGAGTGGTTTGTTGGTATAAATTCATTGGTTAATAGTAATTCATTTGTTGATTCAAATAAGATCAAAACAAACAACAGATATTAAATATCCCTGTTAGGATGTAAAACAAAATGAAACAATAATCTGGCCAAGTATGGTTAAGTGTCAGAAGGAGCGCTGATATTTTATATTACTGATTTTCTTTATATATCTTCTGAGAACGCTACTTACTTTCTAGTCGTCCTCACAGCTACTTGGGTAGTCACTCCGGAGTTGTCTCCTTTGATGGTAGCCCCTTGCCATGATGACCCCATGTCAGTAGCTTGGAGTCCGCTGCAGGGTGTTGGCAAGTGCTACAAATTAGGACTTTTTTTCCCCCTTTGAGAGTTATTTGTTAGACACGGATCAGTGCACTCGTGGTTTTATCACATCTTCACAGCAACTGCTGGGACCTTTGGCCGTCCCTCCAGGTCACTACTTCGGCAGCCCCTCATTGCATTCGTCTGCGTCTTTAACTTGAGTGGCCAGACTTCTGCTTTCCCAGATGGATTTCCGCATGTGTGTGTCTACTGCTTTTACCAGCCTGCCCACCCTCTCTCCATGAGCCCCTGGAAGGTTTACCAGAAGGGTGCTGGGTCCGGTTCCAATTTCCCTGTGCTTTTGTAGTGGCATTGCTTTGATAGGAACCTTGGGATTTTGTCTGAGGTTATGATATAAAACTGACCCTTTTAAACTTTCCAGTTCTATTGGAGAAGCCAGGGAGGGCTGGGTGTTCTTTGGGGTGTTTGGGGTACCATAGAATTTTAAGTGCATTGGGAAGACACCTGCACCATGGCAAGCCTCTCCTTAGGCTTGTGGAGTACAGTATATGTGCTCCTATTTTAAAAATATGATTTGGATCTTGGTGGTATTTCTTTTAACTGGCAGAAGAAAGGAGGTCTGTAAGTGCATGTCTCTTTGACTTAGTCAATACGTGTGACTCAACTGCTTTGGCCTTGGCAACAGTATTACATAAATTTTCTCATGGTTTAATGATTCTTTTAAGAAGATGAGGGGCGCCTGGGTGGCTCAGTGGGTTAAGCCTCTGTTTTTGGCTCAGGTCATGATCTCAGGGACATGGGATCCAGCCCCAAATCGGGCTCTCTGCTCTGCTGGGAGCCTGCTTCCCCCCCTTCTCTCTCTGCCTACTTGTGATCTCTGTCAAATAAGTAAAATCTTTAAAGAAAGAATGAAATTATATTAATATCTGACGGCCTACCCTAAAGGATACTTCTAGCTCTCCCCCCCCCCCCCCCGCCAGTCCCCTGTAATTCGGTTTTTACAAAGAATTCTCATATGTAAAGGTGATTTTCACAGTGATGGAGAACAGAGACAAAGGGGTGTGGCCAGATGAGGAGTGGGTTTCACATTTTAAGGCCAAGACTTGGCCGGAGCCAGAGAAATGGAGCCTGCTGATACAGATCCTGGAATCAGGCAGCCAGGGATTGCAGAGAGAAGGAAGAATCAGGATGGAAGAGCCATGAGACTTATTTTAGAAATTGCCTAATGACAGATTCAGGGTTTTGAATAGGAAATAGTATTTGGTATTCAAAAGATTTCTCAAATAAGGGGGGAGAAAGGTATCTCTGGCCCTTGAAAAGCTAATCTGAATAACAAAGGCTGAGCTGACTTTACAGGAAAAGTGTGAAAGGCTTCTGAATGCACTTCCCTGTTCTTCGTCTTTGTCTGAAGCTGCTGCACATTGTTCAGGGGCATACACATGTCTGCGCTCTAGAGTCCTGGTATTAAATGGATAGACGTTGTGGCTTTTAGAAAGACACTTACTGTCGAATGTTTTAGAATTTATTTTAATCTGTTGTTAGTTACAAAGTCTGTTTCCTACTAATGGAAACTGATGAACTTTTTTCAGAGGGAACATTCCTATTGTGAGTAGCCCAGATCAACCTGCTCTATCATTTGGAGCACAGGTCAGTGGACAACTTGATCCTCTTTTACCAGAATGTTCCAAGAGTAAAACATAAAACAGTTTCTATCCCTGAGTGTGACCTAAATAAATATTTCAAACCTTTTATTTTTGTTAACTGAAAGTTGTGTCAGTTGTGTTTTATATTTTTTACTTGTCCTACATAATCATTTTTTCCATCATTTTATACTAAAAATTGTAATGAGGCTCTTTTTTCTGAAGGCATCTCTTTCTGGTAAATATTGATAAGGCCGTCTTTCATATAAAATGAGCTGAAGTTTTTTAGTCCATTTGCAAATCATGAATTCCGAATTTAATTATATCCCAAGGGAACAACCTGAGGAAACCAAAAGTACTGATATAATTGGATCAAATTGTGTAATCAAAAGCAAATGATATGGTTATTAAATCTAATGAAATGATCTCCCAGCATTTAATTCATTTCTCTGATTCAAGAAATTTTAGTAATAAGTGAATGTGTTGAAATGGACATCCTAGGCAGTCACCGCTCCTAAACAGATCTTTTCCTCTAGACCGTTTTTTTGCTTGGAAATATTTCTGAAGGCTACACCTTCAAGCGGAGGGTTGATTTGTTTTGGGACATGGGTAAGAGGAAAGGTGAAGGGAAGTGAAGTATAGGTCCTTATGAAAGGCAGAGGGAAAGCAGTGAAAGGAGAAAATCGCTGTTGAAAAGTACTGTTCCTTTGTATCACCACTTCGTTTCACATGAAGTGAACACGAACCGTAAGTCGGTCGTCTAGATGACATCTAAAGG